>NC_089494.1:72761351-73396768 GCF_036850765.1 Saccopteryx bilineata
AGCTCCACTCTATTATCCATAGGACATTATAAAAGATACAACCTTTTAGTCTTCTTCTTTATAACTATTATTTTTAATTTAAAAAATTTCCATCTGTTTTCATATGTCTTTCTAATATGTGTGTTCTGTATGTATTTTAGAAACAATGTTAATTTTAATATCTTTTAGGTTGATCAAAGGAGAGATGGTTGCTTTCACATCGCAGGGCATAAGGGTACTGTGTGCACAGTCCCGATACAGAGCTGCTGGCCTTTCTGCTACTGTACTGCGTTTTAAGACTTTATAAAACTTTGGTTTAACCTATATTTGAAGTCTGCTTTATCTATTTCCAAATTTCCTCCTCCTTTGGGAGGAGGAAAAAAGTCTATAAAGTACTTTTTTAATTTGATGCCTTAATTTTTCTCTTTTCTTAAATTCTCTTCTTATACCTCATAAAAAAAAGAAACTTAGTCAAGTGAAGAGAGCATGTTAAAGGGGTTCAGAAGGCTGTGATTTTATTCTTGACTATGCTACTGACCTGTTCTATACCCTTGGGTTTAACCTCACTGCACCAGACTTAGTGAAGAGGTGTTTCAGCTTCTCTGCTAACATGCACTAAATGGGCCAGATCCTTCAAATGAGCCTACTGCACTTGGGGATTAAGTTAAAACATTTGGAGGGGCATTAACCCTTTCTGGTCAATGAATTTTTTTATGCACGAGTAGAATAACTTACTAAAACAGTGCCTACTGTTCTTCATTACACATTCCTTCTCCCCAATTGCTAACTTACACAGAAAGTGTCACACTCAGTCAGTAACTAAGTAATACTTGAGAGAAGTGCTGAGCAATGGTAAAAAAAAATAGCAAGTAAATGAAACGACCCTCAACAAACAGGTGAACAAACTGTAGAAATCAATGACTTGAAAATAGACAGCTTTCCCCTCTTCATTGGATTTAGTAGCTGCCCGTGAGTCTCTTCTCTTTGCTGGCTGAAGCATGCCAGGGGTAAACAAGTCATAGAACAGCCCTACATGGCTACTGCATTGCCCAGGAAAGAGACTATTCATTAAGTTTAGGGATGGCATCCATGACCCTTAAATCAAAGATCAACTTCTGACAGTTGCCTTCAAAGCTCTGTATTAGCAGGATTCACTCCATAAATTTAATTTGATCTAATCTTGAGCCTAATGGTGACATTCTTTCTAGAATAGATTCACGGTGAGTTCCTACACTGCTGCTGCCAGTCTTTTTCCCGAGACTTTCCTTACACCCCCCCACCTCCCGTCTTTCAGTTTCACTGGTTGCCTCCCTTCACAGGAAACACAAAGCCTGACTCCTCCAAAGCTTTCCATCAGCAGTTCTTCCAGGAGAATCCTTGTTGAAGCCAGGGCTCTTGAAAGGATAAGTGTATTATTCTTTATGGTGAAGGTGGGGCAGAGATTTTCTTATTAAATTTGTATGCTTTTTCAGTACCGGGAACCTTTTATTAATTGATACTTTAAGTCTCTAAGCTGTGGCTAGTGAACTTGTTGAAAGGCTAAGAAATGAGAAGACTAAATGTCACAGTCTGGGGACACAGCAGGCTTGTACACAGTTTCACAAATATTGTGACCACCTTTTTTCAATTTGGACTGTAGAATTATATTTACACATTATGCATAGGTTCCTATCACAAAATAAAGAAGAAAATATCTCTACATAAAAGTAAATGAATTAGAAAGAAGAGATTATGTTTTGTTTTTACATTAAACACTTAATTTAAAAGTTGTAGGTTAGCAATGAACAGATGTTTTATAATTTGTGATTTCACTTTAGTATAGTACTTCCAGATCAAACTTGAACAAACATATAGATGTGTAACCTTGAGCATGCAACTAATTACCGAATCTCTTTGAGCCCTTGTGTTTCAATGTAATACAGGGATGATATCACCTAGCTCCATGGTTGAATGTAAATAAGACAAATCATGTAACGCGATACCTGTCACATATTATGACCTAACATATATGTAACTTTGGCAATTCCCTCCCCCTTTTCTCCATTTCTATTTTCTACATGTGCTATCACACTTTTAACATTTGAATATTTCTGAGAAGGATGACAATTTTAGAAAAATTGAATACTCACAATACAGAAAAAATAAAATTAAACCTTCATGAGTGATTAAAAGCATCACTTTAGAGATGACAAATGAAAGTTTTAATTTAAAATGAGATCTGCTGGCTGACAGCCTAGATGTAGCCCACTATAATATCTAAGAAGATAAAGGGAAATTAGAAAACTCATAACAATCTGAAAACTAAGGTTGATTGTGATCTTGTTGCCAGAATCTGGATGAAATGTCCAATATCATTAAGGCTGACGAAACTGCATTGTAACAAACATTTGAGAGCCTTTTTTTGGTCTAATTTAGAAAAAAACAATTCTACTTTCCTGAAAATTGTCAGGAACACCTTTCATCTCTCTCTTCAGACTATTTCCTGGTTCAGAAACACGGGGTCAAAGGCAACCAAAATAACTATAAAGGTGCTACTCTTTTTTAAGCAGCTAGAGTTCTGGCAGACTGTGTTCTGGCAGCTGAAGAATCCACAATAAAATGTTAGGAATAGAAAAAAAAATGGATGTAGAACTAGAATAGACCTTGAAACATAATACATACTAAGGATTGTAATTTGATATGTGTTCCATCTGTACGGTGTTTGGCGACAAGAGTAGAGAGGTTCATGTCAGGTCACTAAAACCTCCACTAACTGAATACATTGCAGGCAGTGGAAGTGAAGGGAGTGGTGTACTTCAAAGCACCGAGCGGGCCTAGATCTGAGGAAGAAAGAGCATTTGAATGTGCCAGACTTAAAGAAAAGGGTAATGTAGACAACAAAGTATTCTACGATAATCATTGGATTTAGATAAATCTCTGTTCAGTTGAGGATGAATAAATAAAAACTAACAGTTTGGGGGAGTGGTTCAGGAAGAAGAGAACTCGGAAGGGCACAGCACCATGCAGGTCCAGCACAGATTCTAAAATAATTTAACCAGGTCCAGAAGACGATTTTAGAAAACTGTTTGATATCTCCAGTTAAGGTCAGAGATAGTATCTACTATGCTTAGAATGAAAGACAAACTCTGTACCATTGCTATTAAAACTGTCCATTGACAGGACTCACTAACCAAATAACAATCATAAAAGCCCCTTATGAAACAGGAACCAAAATCCACAAGGAAAGCAGAGGGTAAAATAAAACCACAGTGGAATGAAATAAAAAGGATGTTGGTTGGTATAATGAATTATAATAACACTGAAAAACAACTTTAAAGAGCTACTTTAAGCCATAGCAATTCATTTTGTAATCCATACAGATGATTAACTTTCAGACAGTGATTTTATTCATTCATTTATTAACCAAATGTTTATTGAGTGCTTATTCTGCAAGACTGTGTAAGCAGAGAAAAGATGTAACAATAAGCACAGGTTTTAGATCTCTAATCTTAAAATTAATTTTAAGATTAATTTAATCTCTAATTTTACATGGCAGTGAGAAAATTCAGACAAAATTCAAATGAACTGGTAATGATAAATGTTAGGAGAATTAAAATAAATTATGAATTTACTCTAAAAATATAAATGAATAATCACTGCAAGAATTGGGTGGTCAAGGGAGTTCTCTCTGATGAAATAACATGAAACTGAGACACAAATTACAAAAAGCCAGCTATTCAGAGAGAAAGGGGTGACTCTAAGAAAAAAATATGTTAGTACCAGAACCCTGTAATAGAAAGAAGCTTGGTGTGTTCAATAGATGAAAAGAAGGCTAGTATCTGAATCTTAGTGAATAGACAAATTGTGTAAAAATACAATTACAGACAAAGTAAAAACATCATCAAGGAAAGTGGCTTGGATATTATTCTAAATGTGCTGGAGGCCACTGGACATGGGTTTGTTGTTGTTGTTGTGTTGTTTTGAATTTTTCTGAAATGAGAAATGAGAAGGCAGAGAGACAGACTCTCACATGCGCCCAACCAGGATCCACCCGGCAAGCCCAGTAGTGGGTGATGCTCTACCCATCTGGGATGTTGCTCTATTGCAACCTGAGCCATTCTAGTGCCTGAGACAGAGGCTATGGAACCATCCTCAGTGATGGTTCCATAGCCTCTGTCTCCATAGCCTTGCTTCAGTGGAGCCTTGACTGCAGGAGGGGAAGAGAGAGATAGAGAGAAGGAAGGGGGGAAGGGTGGAGAAGCAGATGGGCGCTTCTCCTGTGTGCCCTGACTGGGAACCAAACCCGGGACATTCACACACTGGGCTGATGCTCTACCAATGAGCCTACTGGCCAGGGCTGCCACTGGAAGTTTTAATGAGCAAGTTGATCTGTGTGTTAGCTTGAGTTCTACAAAAAGTGGAATCTAAGATATAGATTAAATGTGAGTTCTTTTTGAGTAAGTTTGATCCCAGGGAGTAGCTAGAAGGATCATAGCAGCAATTCAAAGAAAAAGGGAGAACCAATATAATAATGCATTATTAAGTTGACCATTAGGGATAACTGCTTCTTAGATACTTAGCACCATCTGAAAAACCATATAAATTACGTCTTTGTGTTTTGTGTGTGGGAAACTTTAGAAAATAACCTTTTCTAAGCAGCTACCCATTATTTACTATTTGCCATTGGTCATCTATCTTCCCACAGGCCAAAAATATTTATATCTATATCTATGCAGGAAAAACTTACATAGTGAATATAATATTTCAGATAACAATAACTTACAAAAAGTACTTTAATAGATTATTAAACTTAGAAATTAGAAAGAAAAATTATAAATTAATAAGATCTAATGACTTAGACATTTTAAAAATCTATCAATACCAAATTACAAGTTAGTCAAACAAGAAATAATAAATTTCGCCTGACCAAACAGTGGTGCAGTGGATAGAGTGTCGGACTAGGATGCCAAGGACCCAGGTTCGAGACCCCAAGGTCGCCAGCTTGAGCACAGACTCATCTGGTTTGAGCAAAGCTCACCAGCTTGGACCCAAGGTCGCTGGCTCGAGCAAGGAGTTATTCGGTCTGCTGAAGGCCCGCGGTCAAAGCACATATGAGAAAGCAATCAATAAACAACTAAGGTGTCGCAATAACGAAAAACTAATGATTGATGCTTCTCATCTCTCTGTTCCAGTCTGTCTGTCCCTGTCTATCCTTCTCTCTGACTCTCTCTATCTCTGTAAAAAACAAAAAACAAAACAAACAAAAAACCCAACAATGAATTTTTAGACCATACGGGAAGAATATATGAAAATCCCTTTACAGAAGAGAATAATCATAGGAAAAAGCATAGTCTCATGTCAAAATGTAAACAAACCTTATGCTTTTGTTTCTTTTATCAGTTAAAATAAATGTTTTTGGTATGTATATGTCATTTTATATTAGCTTTATTTTTCTTATTTTTTTTATTTTTACACTAATAATTAGTCCTGATAACTCTTCAACAATACCCAATATAATCAATGACTATCTAGAGGAAACTTCGGCATCATAATGCGGTGTATGACCCAGAAATGATGACAGAATCTTAAGGGAAATAGATTTGAGAAAGAACCAGGGTCGGAATAGATACTCAAAGTCATAAGGGAAGAATAATTACAAAAAAAAAATAAAGAACATTTTTTGCATATTCAAATGTGTGACATGACAGAGTGTAAATATGACAAATATTAAGAATGGTTATTATAGGCCCTGGCTGGTTGGCTCAGTGGTAGAGCGTTGGCCTGGTGTGCAGGAGTCCCGGGTTCGATTCCCAGCCAGGGCACACAGGAGAAGCGTCCATCTGCTTCTCCACCCCTCCCCCCTCCTTCCTCTCAGTCTCTCTCTTCCCCTCCCACAGCCAAGGCTCCATTGGAGCAAAGTTGGCCTGGGTGCTGAGGATGGCTCTGTGGCCTCTGCCTCAGGCGATAGAATGGCTCTGGTTGCAACAGAACAACGCCCTAGATGGGCAGAGCATCGCCCCCTGGTGGGCATGTCGGGTGGATCCTGGTCGGGTGCATGCGGGGGTCTGTCTGACTGCCTCCTCATTTCCAACTTCAGAAAAACACACACAAAAAAATGTTTATTACAAATAAAAAGAGTGGTTATTACAAAACAGTGGCTGTTGAGTCATGTTTATTTTTTCCTTCCACAGTTAACATGCATCATTTTATATAAACCAAAACAATGAATTATTAATGGATATAATAATTTGATTAGAAACTTAAACTGTACTGATGGAAATTTATGTAATTATATTTTAAAGTAAAATCCACATAGAAATATATATTTCATATAATTTCTCAATCTCTGATATGAGAAACAGGCCATGTGTCACTGCTATGTAATGGGCAAAAGAGAGGCAAAGGTTAAGGAGTAGAGAAGTGGGGAGAGAGAGGGAGACAGTAGTCTAGAAATAAGCCACACAATAAGAAAAAGTTGGGGTGGTCTTTCCAAAATATAACCCTAAGGGAGAAGGAGTAGTTTTTTTCTTTGTGAATATTGGCTGATTAATGAGTTAGTTCTTGGCACATCAGCAACTCAGAAGACGGAAAGTGTCTTACTCCTTAAATTCATGTAGGCTATCCAGAAACTTATGAGTTCCAGGAAATTTTATTAAAATTTTCATCTAAACAAGCAATCATTTTGAGACTATAGTTCCTGGTAATGAAATCTATGGATGCCATCAAAACATGCATTTGCTCTAGAAGACAGCAGATGAAAAAAATGGGAAAGGCATTTTCTTAAAGATAGATTTTTTATTAAAGTGCTTTTTTTTTTTTTATCCATTCACTTTGGGTATTACAGAACCATTAGTAAATTGTTATTTTTATGAGTCTGTTTCACTCAGGAAATTTCTTAATTCATTACATTTTATTAGATCAGCAGTAATGAACCAAAAACAATATCATTTATTTTTATTACTACTGTAGGTTAAATCACAATGATTTATATAGCCAGATTGAAGCAATGACTGTGTAATTACTCTGTTATTGTCAACGATATATTTTTCTTAAATAAGACACTTTAACCACATGCAAAGTCAATAAATATAGAAACTTGTAAGTGAAAATAGTAAACTAGCCACCCAGCCACCATTTTGTATTTAAGGTATGCAGTGGATCTACTCTAGATGGTAGGTGTGGATGGTGTAGGAATTGAGAAAATCTTGGTATTAATGAAGTGACAATGATGGGTCTCTCACTGTCAGAACACATGGTTTTAGAATGTTCATGGTATCATAAGTATTAGGAGCTTATTTCCTTAATTATTTTATAAACCTAGTATAGCCATTCTAGACAGACAATTGTCTGTATCTTTATTTTTTTTCTATAAAAAAGGTTGTTTTTTTATTTAAAAAAATCTATGACCATTTTTTTTATTGTCTTACAATTCCAAAATTGTGCTAGTAAATATTTTTTTAGTCCTATCTCTTGAAGCCTAGTATCACTTGAATTAGTCCAGTTTTCAGAAGTAGAGGATAGTTGCTCTGGTCCCCTCACCCTTAAAACACTAGAAGACTTAACAAAAAATATTTTATTTTTCTGAGTAAATAGCCTTAATTCAAATAGAAGGTTTAAGTAAATAAGTATTATGGAATACAGTCAATACTTTTTATAAAGTAGTGTTTTATTAATATTTGCAGCTATCATGAAAGAATTAGTTGAATATCTAGAGGAAAAAGAATTATGGATCTTCCATTCATTATCCACAATCTGGTATCCAAAAGCACTGAAAGCCAAAAAATTAACTCATTTGGCAGCAACACTTGATCAGAGCAGTCAGGTGGCTATTTATAGTCTTTACTTAGTGTGATTATTCAACTATTTTTTTCTAGATACAGTGGTGTGCTTGATTATAGAGTGTTGTCATAGAACACAAGAATTCCCTAATATGTAGTGAGTGCACAATACTACTTTCCAAAATTGAAAACCAAAAACAAAAACAAGAATCTTTATTATGGAACACATTTAGTCCAAGGGTTTTGGATAAGGGAGTATAAATTTGGTTTGGAAAGTTGAAATGAGATATACTAAGTAATTTTATTCTAAGCTATTCTCCTAAATTAGTAATAGCTAAGTATTTATTGTGCAGTGCCTAACCCTTTCTTTTAAATATGGTTATTTCAAAGCCAAATTTTGCAATACAAAGTCAGGTAGTTATGTAACGTGTCACTGGTACTGAAATAATATGAAAGACAGCATTGACATTCCACATAGAGAGAATAGCGCATCAGATGGTCTTAATGTAAGTAACCTGGGGGAGAAAAGATTAGAAATATTTTGTCAAAACAACTTTTGAGAAACTGGGGTCAGCTTAAGGAACAAAAGGAAAATGAATGTTTTACATTTATAAATTAATCCAAATAGCTCCCTAAAAAGGTCAAACAAAGCATATAATCAGGTTTTGGTGGATTATAGAGTACCATCATGCCCCCAGCATACTCTGATTTCTTTATGGTTAATTGTCTGCTTCTGATATTAGAAGATTGATTCTCACAGAGTTATTTGTTATTACAAACTATGAACAGTTAAGTAATTTCCAAAAACTCATGTCACAGCTATTTCTCTTTATACACAGAAGTTGTGATATTTGGGTAATAACAATCTTAAATATTAAACTAAGGTATAAGAAAGCCCATTTATTACTACCAGTTTAGAGTATTCTGTGTGAAAACAAATAGTAAGAAATTTTAGCTCTTCTTTTTCACCTCTTCTTGTCTTCACTTTTGTTTGCCTGAGTTTCTTCAATAATTTCAATTTGTATTCTGACAGCTGAAATAACAAATATATGCATAGTCACACCAAATGCACACACAAAAACACAAACACCAAAAGTTGCTCATATAGCTATGAACCAGTCACTTTTTGGCAAACAATATAAACTTCACTTAATAAAAAAAGAAAGAAAGAAAATACCATCTAAGCAATTTTTTAAATTTTCTTGTCATTTATGTTCATGCTATGTCAGACTAGAATTCAGAAGTGTAATACATTATAAACTTTATCTTCATGTATATTTCTGAACTGTGTTGCTGATAGCAACAGTGTGTTTTAACACCTGTATTTCATATCTTGCATACTTTTCTTTCTCCCTGCTATAAGTGTGATCAGGGGAACAACTGGTCTTTAATAATTCTCTTTCCTTCAAACTTTATTTATATTGTCTGTGCATCTATGTCAATATATGTCTTTTTTTTCTTTTCAATTGAATTTATTTGTGAGACACTGGTTAACAAAATTTTATAAGTTTCAAGTGAACAACAGTTCTACAACATACCATCTGTGCACTGTGCTCTGTGTTCAGCACCCCAAATCAAGTCTCTGTCCAACACCATTTACCTCCCTATACCTTCGCTTACATCCTCTCACTCTCCTTCCCCCAGCATTAACCACACTGTTGTCCGTGTCCATGAGTTTTGAAAATCTAATATCACCAAGGCTAGTTTACTTAAGTGAAAAATGCCTGTGGCTGATAAATTCAAAGAGAGAAAGCCATTCTATGTTTTCAGAATTTTGTAAAAAAAAAAAAGGCAAGGGAGCAAAAATCTTCTTAAAGAAGACTGGAAATAATTTTTAATGTTATTTTGGTTTTGTAACATTATTGGATATGTTTAATTTATGTACAACTCTTATTTCAATCAACTACCACAAGTTAATGATACAAACATTATCATTTTATCAGCATACTCTGAATTGTGGTTTCTTTTTTCCTTTTCCAAGTGAGAGGAGGGGAGATAGTGAGATAGACTCCCACATTTGCCCTGACCGGGGTCCACCTAGCAACCCCCATCTGGGCAATGTTTGAATCAACTGAGCTATCCTCAGTACCCAGGCTTATTGCTTAGACCAATCGAGCCACTGACTGTGGGACGGGAAGAGGGAGGGGTAGAGAAGCAGATGGTTGCTTCTACTGTGTGTCCTGACCAGGAGTCAAACCTGTGACGTCCACATGCTGGGTAACACTCTAGCCACTGAGCCACTGGCCAGGGCCACGGTTTCTTGGTTAACTTTTCTTTCCATATTTTTTTTAGTTGGATCATAATTTACAACCTGTGAACACAGGAATTTGTGAGGAATTAATTAAGTTCATATGAAAGGTTTAAAAATTATTTTTAAAGAAGAAACACCCAAAAGGAAAAACTCATAAAGGAAGTGAAAGTATCAGCCTTAAAGGAGGCCAAATAAGAAAATTTACTAGACTTGGAGGAATTGAGTACCAGTAGTATGACTCTAAAGTCAGTCCCACTACAGAGCAAGAGTTACTAAAAAAAAATCAGATTTCATGACACAACTCTATATTTTTCTCTAGTACATACCACTCTTTCCTTAGGTATCATTCTTAATACACTAAGGAACCGATCCTTGGTTAGGAAGTATCTACTGATCTACTGAGATAGAGTTCAGATAGTGCAGGTATTGGTATTAAATCAAAATGTAACATTTTATAGTACTTTAGGGACCTCTCATTATTTCCTACTGAAAATACTTTATTGAATTAACAAATGCTTTTGTGACTTCATTTGAATCTATGATTACTAGAACGGAATCTAAAGTCTAAGGGAGAAATATTAACAATTTATAGGAAATACCCAAGAGATTGATAAAGCTAATAGATATAAAATAAAATTAATTTAAGATAAGCTGATTAGTGTGAATGCCAAACAAATAACAAGTTTTATAAGATTTGAATTGTATTCCATGAACAATCTTGTGTTTACAAGTTTTCAGAAACAAAATTTTAAGTTCCTTTCTTTTATCAATTATTCAAGACGTGAATGATGTGTTGATACTTGTTTCCTCTGTAAGAATCAGCAATCGTTGCGAAATATGAAATCTAAGTGGTCAGTGTGTGTAGAATAGAGTGACAGTAAAAATTAAAAGCTGAAAAAAGTAACAGGCAAAGGGCAAAAAGCTTTATTCAACTGAATCAGCGGAAAGTGGGACTTTTAAAAAGTTAAAATCCAGAAAGGGTTTGGTCCAATTTCTCTATTTCTCCTTAAACCTACAGTTTTCTTTTCTCCTGGATTTAAAATGAGCTAATGGACAGGACCCCCCATTTTCTTCAATCCCTTGCCTGCAGAATTTGCTGTAGAATTACTTTTTCTCCCTGAACTCTATCATGTGTTACTGAAGGAAATAAAAATATTGCCTTATTGGCTGTGGGGAAGGAGGTAGCATTTTAGAACTGAGACAGAGGTCAGCATTTGTTTGTGCTCAAGCGTGGTGTCACCAATTGAGTGGTTTCCAATTGAAGAGTTCTATCCCTGTTTGGTTGATGCCCTAACTCACAAAAGAAAACATCCTATTTCTGATACATTCCATTTGAGGAGACAGAAGGTACTGTGAACCTATTAGAAAAGCCACTGGCACACCTTGGTATTAAAAAAATTTCTTTCCAAAGTAAGTATTGTATTATTTAGAGCTAAAAGGCTTGGGAATGACAAGTTCTGATGGCCTGTCTGTCACTGCCCCTCACATGGAAGGAGAGAGTTTGAACCTTGAGTATTGTATAAGCCATCTCTAAATTTGTGAAATGTTCTTTACAAAAAGTTTTGTCAAAAACAAACATTCAACCCTGTTCTATTTTTTTTTAAAAACCCACATTTTATATTGCTAAATACATTTAACATGATATCTACCCCTTTAACAAAATCTAAGTGTTTTTGACTATGGGTACAATGTTGTACATAAGAACTTTAGTGTTTATTAATCTTGCTTAACTGAAACTGTATTCCCATTAATTAGTGATTCTTCATTTTCTCCTCCCTCCAGTTGCTGGAACCATCATTCTCCTATTTGATCCTGTAAATTTGACTATTTTAGGTATCTCATGTAAGTAGAATCACACAGTATTCGTTTTAATAACTTATTCACTTAGCATAATATCCTGAAGGTTTATCCATGCTGTTACATATTGTAGAATTTTCTCTTTTTTTCCAATATTGAGTATTATTCCATTGTATGCATATATCACGTTTTCTTCTTCCATACATCTATCCGTGGATATTTAGGTTGTATCCAAATCCTGTTTATTTGAGTAGAGCTGCAAGGAACATTGATGTGCTGGTTAGTATCTCTTTGAGATCCTAATTTAAATCCCTTTTGCATAAATATTCAGATGTGGGTTTGCTGGAAAATATGGTAGTTCTATTTCTAATTTGTTCTTTGTCTATTACTCTTTAAAAAAATTCCAATTCCTTAAGATATCTAAGGCCCTTGAAGATTGAGCTCAGTATGATCTCTCTAGGCTCATTTATTAATTCTCACTTTTCTACACTGTACAAATCTGAACACACTTGACTTTTTCTTTTATTTCAATGTATAACATTATATTTGACTTCTGTGCCTTCTCAGTGTTTTTCTTAGAAAATTGTAGCCTTCTCTTTCCTTAGGTAATTTTTATTGCAATAGCTGAGTTCTGCTTTTACAAGTTTGGGTCAGGTGCTCTCCCGTCACTTCTGCTTCAGCAAGGGTAGTACAAATCACCACTACTGCAGTTGTCTTTCTGTGTATTTTTAAATGTCTTCACATCTTTCAAAGCACAATCAGGGCATGGATCGAGTCCATCTTGTTTACCATCATGTTATAGTTTGTGGTCAATAAAATCAGTTTGATGGATGTATAAATGTCTATGCCAATGAAAGAAGCTGAAATTTATAAAAATAATTTTAATTCTTACAGTGTTATATTTGATAAGGGTGGGGGTGAGGGTGTTACACTGAGTGGAAAACTTGAATCCCTATTAACACAATAAATTAAAATTAATAAAAAATGATAAATAATAATTATCTATTTTTAACACCTAGACCTGTAAAAATTTTCTCTTTATCTTATTACTTGTGTTTTAAATAAAATGAATTGGCAATTATAAGAAATATATTTACATGTAAACAATAAAATTGTCGTATTTATCAGAGACAAACTTATTTAAAATAAAAACAAGTTTAAAACATAAAGAAAAGATGTTATATTTGATGGTAAGAGAAATAACATTGGGGTCATATTCATTGATAATAACACTGGGGAACAATTTTGTTTTCATTTTCTGTTGCATGAGGTTTTAAAACTGTTTCTATGTATTTCTGCATCACTGATTCCAAATCTGAAATCTGTTATTTGGTGCATGCTCTAATTTTTATGCAATTTTAATTTCTTTTTGTTAAATTTAATGGCATGCATTGGTTTTTAAATTGGGATAAAGGGCAACGACTCTTGGATTGAACATAACCACAAGGCAATTAATGTTTTACAAACATCACTTTTACATAATTGTAGTTGTTTTCAAATGTAAAAAATTATTATCTGATTAAAACACCCTCTTATTTTGTTTTAAGATTGAATCATGGCTTCTTTGAGTAGGCGTAAATGTAAGAATAGTCCTGACACCTTCTGCTATATATGTAGCTGTTACACACTTCAACGTCAAAGGTGCAATATTTCATCATTTGTGACATGTGCATATATTGCCTATTTTCAAGTTCCCCTTGGCAATCAAGACAAGAATTGGGCTCCTCATATTGTGTGTCATAATTGTGAGGAAATGCTTCGTGACTGGACAAAAGGAAAACGCAAAGGAATGCCTTTGGTATTCCCTTGGTTTCGCATGAACCTAAGGACCACAGCAGTGACTGTTATTTCTGTCTGATCCATACAAAGGGCATCGGCAAAAAAAAAAAAAAAAAAAAAAAAAACCCCGCATATGATCGCATATCCTAATATTCCTTCAGCAATATGACCTATCCCACACTCTGAGAAATTCCCGGTTCCAGTTTTCAATGGTTTTATTTCTTCTAAGGACAAAGAAACTGAACATGGTGATCAAGTGTATTTTGATAAGATGCATGAGAAAATGGTTGTAGAATCTGAAGGTCTTCTTCTGATGCCAAGCAGTCATTAACCCCTCAGCAGTTTAGCCAATCCGAATTGAATGACTTAGTAAGAGATTTGGGCCTATCAAAGAAAGCAGCTGAGTTATTAGCCTCCAGTCTTAAAGAAAAGAATATACTTCACCGGTTAGCTAAAGTATCCCATTTCAGGAAGCGTGAACAAATTTTTGTGAACTTTTTTTCCAAAGACAAACACTTTGTTTACTGTCATGATATCAGTAGTCTTCTCAGCCAGCTAGGTATAACCACTTACAGTCCAACAGAATGGCGGCTATTTCTTGACAGCTCTAAATGAAGTCTGAAATGTGTTCTCCTACATAATGGTAATGTTTATGCAGCGGTTCCAATTGGTTATTCAACTCATCTGCAAGAAGATTATAATGGCATAAAAACTGTCCTTGACTTTCTGAAATATGAGGAGCATAACTGTATCATTTGTGTGGACTTTAAAATGGTAATTTCCTGCTAGGGCAACAGAGAGGTTTCACGAAGTATCCTTGCTTTCTGTGTTTGTGGGACAGCCAAGATCAGGAGAAACACTGGACACAGAAGGAGTGGCTGAATTGTGAAGCTCTGGAAGTAGGGATGCAAAATATTGTGAATGAACCTGTAGTTAATCAAGACAGGATTATTTTTCCCCCACTTCACATCAAACTTGGCTTAATGAAGCAGTTTGTTCAGGCTTTAAATAGAGAAAGTGAGTGTTTTCAACATTATTTCTGCTTTTTCTGCCTTGTCTTTCAAGAAGATAAAAGCAGGCTTATTAGATGAACCTCAAATTTGAACCCTCATACATGATGAAGAATTTACCAGGAAGATGAATAAGGAGGAGATGGCAGCATGGTGGTCTTTTGTGGCACTTACAAAGAACTTCCTTGGCATCAAAAAAGCAGAAAACTATGAACTTCTGGTTCAAAAGATGCTGTTGGCTTTCCATGACATTGGATGTAACATGAACATTAAGATTCACTTTCTGAACAGTCAACCTTGATAAGTTTCCCAAAAATCTTGGAGCTGTTAGTGATGAGCAGACTACTGCTGGAGCATCAAACGAGATTGTCCTCAACAAGTACACAAACGCAAGAGCTACAAACGCAGTTTTGCCTTAATAGAATTTAAATAAGTTTTGTGCAAATTTTATGATTAAAATAAGTGTTTTAATATGTTCTATTTCAACGTTGTAGACAAATTCTTATGCAATCATATCTTTTAGTGTATTTACTGCATTATATAAATTATTATATTTTCACAAAGATGATGCCCAAAAGACATTCTACTTCATTATGTTAAACTAAATGTTGAAAATTTTACAATAAGATGAATATCTAAAATTTTGAATTGCAAAAAAACTGTAGCTTACAGAGAAAAACTAATGTCAGATTTGAGATCAGCACACTTGAATTAGAATTAGGTAAGAACAAGTGTTTTTGTGGATGCAACAAAAATTTTGTTCCACAGTGTAATATTAACAATGGGGATGATGATAACTACTATTAACTTTGTTTCATTTCTACCATGACTAGGCACAATATTAAGAAGGTTTTTTTTGTTTTTATTTTTTTAGTGAGAGAGACATGGATAGAGAGAGATAGGGACAGATAGAAACAACCTGGAAGGAGAAAGATGAGAGGCATCAATTCTTTATTATAGTACTTTAGTTGTTTATTGATTGCTTTCTCATATGTGCCTTGACTGGGGGGCTATAGCAGAGCAACTGACCTCTTGCTTAAGTGAATAACCTTGGACTCAAGCCAGAGACTTTGGAATTCAAGCCAGCAACCTTGGGCTCAAGTCAGCAACTATGAGGTCATATTTATGATTCCACACTCAAACCAGTGATGCAACACTCAAGCTGGTGAGCCCACTCTCAAGCCATATGAGCCTGTGCTCAAGCCAGTGACTTCAGGGTTTCAACCTGGGTCCTCTGTGTCCCAGTGTGATGCTCTATCCACTGTACCACCACCTGATCAGGCAAGAATTTTAGTGTATTATTTTATCGATTTTATTTATCCTTATAAGAGATAAACATAGTAGGTTTATAGTTCCCATTTATAGAAAATACAACTAAGACTCAATAACTTAGAAAAAGACATGACTTGTATCCCACTTTGTTTTCAAAGAATGTCCTAATGTCATTATACTAAATGGCTTATGAAGAGAGAGTCAAGAAATAACTTATACTTTTAGCATTAGATTAGTTTCTATCATTAATATTTTGCTTTTAAGTTATGAGGTACACAATCATGTGATAGAAAATTAACTAAATAAATAGAAGAATATTTTAAAAGCATATTTTTTATATCTGGCACTATGTGCTTAGTATTATATATAACAAATAGTCATATATCTGCTAGGAGTCTTAATTAACACTTTATTGTCTTTGTTTACTCACAAATTACAATATTCAGTTTCCAGAGTTTCATGATTTTTCACTATTTCTGTGTAAAGGCTATCATTACTTTGCTGTAAGGCCTTGGAACATAACAATTTTTACCATAAATATTATCGTTGGGGTTTAATAATAAAAATAGCAACCAGTACTGTGGTAATCACTTAATCTCCGCATTTGTGAGGCAGTAACCATGATTATCATTATTTTATATTATTCCACTTGTATTGGTAAAGATGCTTCATTAAGAAATGGCAGAGCAGGGATAGGAATATTAGCTTTCTGACTCCTGAAGTAGCAATCTTTAAGTGTCAGTGCATCTTGCTGAGCAAACACTAAAAAATAATTCTTTCTCTTTCTGTCTTTTGTCCCCTCATACAGTACAGAGTGAGAGGAAATGTCTATTTCTTAAATATAGACACATGGTTTGTTATTTCAGAGCACATTTCTATTGTGAAAGATTGTGCAAAATTTCCAAGTACTAACAATTGCTTCTATGCATAACCTGAGAAGCTTCTTATCTGATTATGAATTCTAAATAACTTTTAATTTAATCTTAGTTGCTTAGGGAAAGACATTTTAGGCTGTGTCCTATTCCTTTTTACATATTTTATGCAAATGTTACTTAAATAATTACATAATAGAATACAAACCTTATGTTTTAAATTGAAGGCATATTTCAAAAACTTAACAACAAATCCTTCCAGTGAATTAATCACAAAGTTTCTCACATCTGGATTCATTGTCATGATTTGGTGGTAGCATTTGATCTGACTTGAGAGGGTGTAGGTAATGTGTGATAAATTGCTTAGCAAATTAGAAATTAGAACCTTTGACCTGTTGAATTAGGCTAGGGCACCTATAAATTGAAGAGAGGTAGTTTTCGACATGCAATGCAAGAAACTGAGTACTCAGCGACAGGTATAACTTCTTCCTTACTATTTTGTCTGAAAATGCAGGTTGTTTCCTTGATGGCCTAAGTTGCTTGGGGATTAGACACCTTAGCCAAAATACTGAGCACATACTTGTTTAAGAGACTTTCTGATATATATAAAACTATTTCTGGACATTGCTTTGCAGCCAGAGTCATCAATGTTTTAGCAATGTGCCAACCTTTTAAATTACTATAATATTTGAGACTTGCCAAAAACAATGCCATGAAGAAAACAAATATGTGTATCTTTTTGTCAATATCATTTTTTTTTATAAAGAGAGCGAGAGTCAGAGAGAGGGTTAGATAGAGACAGACCGGATCGGAGAGAGATGAGAAGCATCAATCATCAGTTTTTTGTTGGAACACCTTAGTTGTTCATTGATTACTTTCTCATATGTGCCTTGACCATGAGCCTTCAGCAGACCAAGTAACCCCTTGCTCAAGCCAGCAACCTTGGGTCCAAGCTGGTGAGCTTTGGTCAAACCAGATGAGCCCATGCTCAAGTTGGTGACCTCGGGGTCCTGAACCTGGGTCCTCCGCATCCCAGTCCGATGCTCTAACCACTGTGCCACCACCTGGTCAAGCTGTCAATATCATTTTGATCTGATCAAGTATGAAAAACAGTGCTACAAATATCTGAGGTGTCATGATATGACCATTCAGTCATAACCATGAATATAAACTTTTGCTTTGAAATTACTTTTACCACTAAAAATAGAAAATAGTATCATATAAAAAGATGACTGGAGCAGTTATGATTCAAAATATTTATTAACAAATATCATCATCAATAACAAAGTGGTCAAGACTAGCTCAATATGGCCTGACCAGGTGGTGGCACAGTGGATAGAGTGTCGGACTGGGACGTGGAGGATCCAGGTTCAAAACTCTGAGGTTGCCAGCTGAAGCGCGGGTACATCTGGTTTGAGCAGGCTCACCAGCTTGAGTCCAAGGTCGCTGGCTTGAACAAGGGGTCACTCGTTCTGCTATAGCCCCCCGTTCAAGGACATATGAGAAAGCAATCATTGTACAACTAAAGTGCTGCAACAAAGAATTGATACTTCTCATCTCTCTCCTTTCCTGTCTGTCTGTCTCTATCTCTCCCTCTCTCTGTCTCTGTCACACACACACACACACACACACACACACACACAAATGTAAAATAAAAGACTAGCTCAATATGTAGTTTTATAAAATTTCCCCAAGGTAAGTTTTCTGATATTTAGTAGACATTGATAATAAATGGAGAAAAGGCATGTTTCTCCAGTGAGTCACTGACTAGTGGAGCAAATTCTAAGCAATTCTGATGTTATTAATTCTCCAGTAAACATTCTTCTACTCAGAGAATGACAATGCACAACATTCTCCTAATATATGACAATTAAATAACAGCATTTGGGGGCCCTGGTCAGTTGGCTCAGTGGTAGAGCATCAGACTGGCGTGCAGGAGTCACGGGTTCAATTCCCGGCCAGAGCACACAGGAGAAGTGCTCATCTGCTTCTCCACCCTTCCCCCTCTCCTTCCTCTCTGTTTCTCTCTTCCCCTCCCGCAGCCAAGGCTCCAATGGAGTAAAGTTGGCCCCGGGCGCTGAGGATGGCTCTGTGGCCTCTGCCTCAGGCACTAGAATGGCTCTGGTTGCAACAGAACAACGCCCCAGATGGGCAGAGCATCGCCCCCTGGTGGGCGTGCTGGGTGGATCCCAGTCAGGCGCATGCGGGAGTCTGTCTGACTGCCTCCCTGTTTCCAACTTCAGAAAAATACACACACACACACAAAAAATAACAGCATTTAGGATACTAGTTTTTCAAGGTAAGATGGTCAGTGGTCCTTGGAGAAAGACAGCTTTACATTCCACATTTAGTGCAGTCTGGAAATGCTCATCTGTAAAGCTCTGTTGTTGACTGAGTGATCTATGAGTCAGAATAAACAAAGACATATTTACATTATAGCAGATATGTGGACATACACTTCAGTGTAGGTGTCAAGGCTCAGCAGATATTTTTATAAAAGGAATATCTCACTTGCCAAGAGTGACACTTGAAAACTAGCTTCACTTAGCATCTGAGAGTATCATAAAGATTACACAGTAGCCAAAACACTATCGAAAATATAAGCACCTTATAACGCAATGATTTTGCCGTAATTTTCTTCTGAATGAAAGAATACATACTAAATAGCATAAGGTACCAGTTAACCATATGTGCCAGCTACTAATTAAACTACATTTTGTTTAGAATGTGATTAGTGAAAATATACTCCCACTAATCTATTTACTAATAATTTTAAAGGATACTTTCTGTATATCTAATAGAGGTGTTTGTCACTTTGATATGCCTAAATTTTGTAGTTTTCTGAGTTTGTTCTTTCTATAGTTTGTAATACAAATATTCAAGTTTTCATTCTATGCACGTGAAAAACTTAATAGTTATTCATCATTAATAATTTTTTTTCCTGTATTTTTCTGAAGCCAAAAACGGGGAGAGACAGACAGACTCCCACATGCGCCCGACCGGGATCCACCCGGCACGCCCACCAGGGGGCGACACTCTGCCCACCAGGGGGCGATGCACTGCCCCTCCGGGGCGTCGCTCTATTGCGACCAGAGCCACTCTAGCGCCTGGGGCAGAGGCCGAGGAGCCATCCCCAGCGCCCGGGCCATCTTTGCTCCAATGGAGCCTCGGCTGCGAGAGGGGAAGAGAGAGACAGAGAGGAAGGAGAGGGGGAGGGGTGGAGAAGCAGATGGGCGCTTCTCCTGTGTGCCCTGGCCGGGAATCAAACCCGGTTCTTTTTCACGCCAGGCCGACGCTCTACCACTGAGCCAAGCGGCCAGGGCTATTCATCATTAATAATTTTTAAAAGCACTATTTTTCTGGGTCTTAGTTTTGTGGTCACCTCATTCTCTGAGTTCTTGGTTCCACTGTATTCTAGATATTGCTTGGATCTCACCTCCTGCAACTGGTCATTTCTCTCCAGTTGGTGCTTATCAAAAGGTGCATCATGAATAATTTGTAATTTCTTAAATCAGTTAGAAAAATAAGACTGGAGTGGGATGAGATTTTTCCTTAATGTCTGGGTTGGGTATAATGTATTGGATAGTGTTACATCATAGTACAATACCAGAACTGACTGCGAACTGAATCTTAAGCACCTTGTTCTCAAATCCTCAGACTTTCCTGCTACTAACTGCTTCCTCTCTACAGACACTCCAGACACCTACACTTCTTCCAAAACCTTACTTGCCTTCCCTTTAAAATAACTGTGATATATAATATGTTAAAGTTAATTGATTGAACAAGCAAAACTCAAAGAGAGATAAGAAAACAACTTTTTTCTCTCCTTTCATTATGAATCACTCTATACCCAAACTTTCTCTCCAGGCTTGTTCTTCTCTTGGGAAAGATCCATTTAAGTAAAGTCAAAGATGCCTCTCTGTCCCTTGATGCTCCCGTGCACCAGTAGAAACACTCACCATCCATGTATTTCAGATACTCTCAGCCACCCTATGTGACTCGCAGGAGAGCCTGAGCACGTTTCTCCCATGAAGATGTCAGAGACACATCAAGCATGCTTAAAACCCAGGCTGAGAATTAGTATTCTGTCACCTCCAACTTTGTCTAGTGGTCAAAATAAATTATATAGTCGTACAGAGAGTCAAGGGCCAAGGAAATATATTCCATCTGTTTTAGTGAGGCAAACTGCAAATTTACGTGGCACAAGGTGTGGTTACAGAGAAAGCCAAAGAATGAGAACATTCTTGTCCTCTCCAGCAGGTAGGAGCTGTTTTATCTCAGCACATCAAAGATGACACTCCTTTGTCTTCGATCGTGTATTGTTGCTGATAGCACACATGTTGTAATCTATTATTGCGTTGTGAGCTCTCTCTCTCTCTCTTCCTTGGTGATTTTAAAGATTTTATCATTAAAATTTTGCACACTAACTGCAATGTTTCTAAATATAGATTTATTTTATTTGCCATGTTACGTATTCTCAACGTAACATTTTTTTTTCAACTCTGGAAAATTATCTATAAATATGGCTTCAAAAAGTACCACTCTGCCATTTCTTTATAGTCTCATTTAGAACTCCATTGGTATAATTGGGTCTAAATCGGTGCTTTTTAATCTATTTTTGTTTTTTCAATGTCTCTTTTTGTTTCTTTCTCTCAGGTTTGCTCCTCAATAAATACCTTAAGACAATATTTTAATGCATTAATTTTCTTTTTACCTCTATCCAGTCACAATATAAACTAGCTACAGACAACCCCACCATGACTATGATTCTCATTTTCATGACTTTGAATCAGTTCCTTTTCATGTTCACCAAATACTATATCATGTCTGCCTCTTCGGTTTTTTAACTTGTTGCTTTCTATATAAAACAAGCAACTTGTTTCCTTCATCTCACAAAGCACTGTAACCATGTACATGTTAAGGCGCATCAGACAACTCAGCAAATACCTTCTTCTTCACATTGCTTTCCCAACATGAATATACTATGAGTTACCTGACAGTCAGGTTCAAATCTGAATTTTTATTTGGCAGCTCCGGGTGAGGTTTGAGATTCGGCATTTCTAACAAGTTTCCAGAGTTTAAAATCTATTATTTGGTATTTTTTACTGTCTTTCTTACCCTTAATGTTTGAGATGTTTGTTTTCAGACTTATTTTGAGTGAAAACTACTTTGTTGATTTTGATCTTTTGTTTTCTTCTTCAAGCTCATTATATCCTCTTTCATCTCCATTTCTAGTCATTTTCTGACTGACTCTCACAACTCTCTGGGTTCCTGGTCTAGAGCCAAGTCTCTTAATAATGCTTACATATCCCTGGTATGTGAATATTGAGGATACATAAGCTATTTTCAAGGATGTACTGAACAATGTTGCTCATTCCTGTATCTGTGTCCTCCTATGTCCCCAGGAGGTGAAGAGCAAGAGTTCCTTTTACTTCTCTGGAGTTATTTCATGTGTGAAGACCTAGAATTCTTACTCAAGTCATTGATTTCAAGTAGTGAGTTAGATCCCATTTCCCATCTTACTACCTCACACAAATGACTATTCAACCATATTATTGTCCAGTAGCCCAGCTCCTGGTGTCAGTAGACCTCCAACCATTTTTGCATTTCTATTTCATTATCTCCACAGAAATCTCTGTCTTCTTTTCAAGCACAGACATACATCTTGGTTTTCACTTTGCAAAATTTACCTTTTATTGTTACATATATGGAGCAGAAAGAGCGGATCAAACAGTGAACTTATAGAGACATTGCAACCAGGTATCATTTTCTAAATTTTTAAAAGCGGGATCAGAATCTCTATCTTTGGAAGGAAATTTAAACACAGATCTTAAAAATGCAAATTTATTATATTAACCATCGTGAGTTGGTTCCATCCTTTTATAAATCATTTTAACTTAAATATAAATTTTCTTTTAGAAAAGAGATTTTTACACCATGAAGTCCAATTAGCATACCTTGTTTGTGAAAAATGATCCAGAAGATGTAAAAAAAAAAGTGTTATGAAGAAATGTCACATATAAAAATGTAACTTCTCCAATAACAACAGAAAATGAGACATTTAGATATTGATTGGTAACATTTAGATTCATGCCTGTGAAACCCACAACTGAACATTAATTCATATATTTAGTGAATGCCTCTATGTGTTCACAATGAGTCTGAATAATTCAGTCTGCAAATCTCTCCATGGTACTAAATTCATAATGCTAAAAGGGACCTTTATCTGGTACAGCTGTTCTTTACAAGGCTGTCTAATGACTACTTTAGAAAACAATAATTTAACTAAAAGCTTTCTTTCAAAAATACAAAAATGAGCTTCTACAAGTTACTTTTATAACATGTAATCAGGAGATGTTTAAGGCTAGTGGCAGTGGAGTGGAGTGGAATCTTCTCACAGTAGGGACAAGAGATCCCAGCACAGTCTTAATGTCTTAATTCTGCCCCTAATAAAAGATAAGATTTGGCCTTGGCTGGTTGGCTCAGTGGTAGAGTGTCGGCCTGGTGTGCAGGAGTCCTGGGTTCGATTCCCGGCCAGGGCACACAGGAGAAGTGCCCATCTGCTTCTCCACCCCTCCCCCCCTCTCCTTCCTCTCTGTCTCTCTCTTTTCCTCCCACAGCCAAGGCTCCATTGGAGCAAAGATGGCCCTGGCACTGAGGATGGCTCTGTGGCCTCTGCCTCAGGTGCTAGAGTGGCTCTGGTTGCAACAGAGCAACGCCCTGGATGGGCAGAGCATCTACCCCTGGTGAGCGTGCCGGGTGGATCCCGGTGGGGCACATGCGGGAGTCTGACTGCCTCCCTGTTTCTGGTTTCGGAAAAATACAAAAAAAAAAAAAAAAGATTTAAAAAAAATTCTTTGCTTTAATATTTCTTTTATTAATTTTTAGAGAGGAGAAAGAATGAGAGAGAGAGAGAGAGAGAGAGAACTCCCATATGCGCCTTGACCAGGCAAGCCCAGGGTTTTGAACCTGTGACCTCAGCGTTCCAGGTCAACGCTTTATGCACTGCACCACCACAGGTCAGGCATAAAAGATAAGATTTTAAGGCAACTTATTCTGGCTCTGTGAGTCTCAGTTGCTTCTACAGAAAAACACAGGCAACTTTTTTTGTTGTTGTTGACAGAGTCAGAGAGAGTCAGATAGTGACAGACAAACAGGAAGGGAGAGAGATAAGCAGCATCAGTTCTTCGTTACAGCACCTTAGTTGTTCACTGATTGCTTTCTCATATGTGCCTTGACCAGTGGGGTTGGGCTACAGCAGACAAATGACCCCTTGCTCAAGCCAGTGACCTTGGGCTCAAGCCAGTGACCTGGGCTTCAAGCCAGTGACCTTTGGGTTCAAGCTAGTGACCATAGGGTCACAACTACAATCCCACGCTCAATCCAGCGACCCTGCGCTCAAGCAGGTGAACCCGTGCTCAAGCAGGATGAGCCCACACTCAAGCTGGCCACATTCAAGCCAGGGTCCTCCGGGTTTCAAACCTGGGTCTTCCGCATCCCAGTCCAATTCTCTATCCACTACTACACCACTGCCTGGTCAGGCTGCAAGTGACTTTTTTACTTGCTCTAACAAATTGCTATGAAGCTGAAATTAGGTAACAGGCATAAATGATTTTTTAGAAAAGTTAAATAGTAGAGTGAATAAAAAGGACAATGAATTCAAATTAAGTATAATCATGGCCTAACTTTCAAGACCATGTCTAACTTATTTCTGTTCAGAAAAGATAATGTAAAACTGAATTACTTTAGTGGTCAAATCTAATTGTATAGCCATATGGCACATATAAAATAAACTTCCTTTAATATAATGTGCCTTCCCAGGATGCCTTGGGCAAAACACTTCCTTATACTGCTTCCTCTTACCGCTCTTCATTTTTTTCTTTTACAATATCCTCTTACCTTTTGGTTAGTGGGTCATAAGCGCAGAAAAATTTGGAAGCTAAAACATATTTCAGCAATTAGCACCCTAGAAACTCAAGCTGTTTTTTGGCAATATTCTAAAAAGATGATTTCAGCACCTTTCATCCCCAGCTTGTTCGATAATTCACATTCCCATGTCCTTGTACTTGGCAGACTCTCCAGTGCTAGAGTCACATTCTTGGGGTGGTGAGCAAAGTGTGAGCAACTTGACGATGCTAAATAGGGACATTAGCTACATCTGAACGAGATACACTGAGTTAGTAGGGTTTTGTTCCTGGCCTGTTCTCTCTATTTTTAAATGTGATTGTACTCGGAGCTATTCTGAACATTTTAGTTAACTCCCTGCCATCCACCTACCTATCTTATTATTAGCTACTCTCTCCTGAAATATATTTAAAGGAGTTAAAAAGAGATGAAACAAAATGTCTTCCGAACTGCTCTACCTCTGGCTTCAGAGGAATGAACAGACTCTTAGCTACTTTTATACCTTATTTCTCAGAGGCAGGAATGACTAAAAACCGAAAAGGGACTAGGGAATTTGGTCCGGCATGAAAAGTCTTTTATATTTTAAGTCTTTTTACATACTCAGACACAGGTGATAATGACCTATTCAGGAAGAATTAATGTGTAGTCTTTTCCTAGTTAAAATAAGGAATGGAATTAGGGACATTAGCTAATAAGGATAATTACTTTAGGTTTTGTTGAAAGGGTAAATAACCATTTTTCCCCAACTCCCTCAATTCACAAACAAATGTTTCTGGACCAGTTAAATGTGTGCCTTATGTCTTTTCAAACTGGGTCTAATTAAAAATTCACTGAAGTGACCAAAATCCTGGAGTCCTATGGGAAACCCACATGAACTTACTGCAAAGATTTTATATCATCTATTTGTTCTACTAAGTTCTCTTTCTTCCTTTTTTCTTATTTGGCTGTTTGCTCTAATAAATGGTGTTGCAAAGGTTTCTAATTCTAAAATTACATGATCAAAAGATGCTAAAAATAAAAAAGAGATCTTTAGACTATGAGTTTAATTTCTGTACATATTTAGCACAGGGTATATCAGGATGAAATAGAGTGCATAATCGGTTGGATGGAAAGTGACAAAAACTTTAAAATCAAGAGGTTAAGGTTCTTGTCCTAACTCTGGTTGGTTGTCTGTATTTCTCAAAAAATGAGTCTCTCAACTGAGGCTACAAATCAAATAGACCAAAAGCGACTATCTATTACCAGATATTCTACCAGGACCTCTGTTAGGTCCTCTGAATCAGAGTTTTGAACAGTGGAGCTCAGTTGTGTATTTTTAAAAGCTTCCCGGGGGTTCTGTCGTGTGTCCTTCATTGACAAACACCGGACTGGCTGGTTGTCAAGTTTTCTTCACTACCTTAAAAATTCCATGTTCCACCTATTTGTCTTTTTCAAGCAAATGAAAGCTTCTGACAAAGATGTAAGATATTATTCATTTGGGAATAATAGTAACAAAGTATCAGTATTAGCTTATCAACTGTAGCAAATGTACCACCAAACTAATTCAGGATGTTTGTAATAGAGAAAACTGGGGGTGAGGGGGGAGCTGGAGCAGGAGGACATATGGGAATTCTCTATACTTTCTGCTCAATATTTCTGTAAACTTAAAACATTTAAGAAATAAAATCTATTAATTTAAAAAGTTAATTTTACTGTACATTAATTTCAGAGACAACGAAATAACTATACCTGTAATCCAGTTATTCAAAAATGAACTTGACAAGAAGGCCAAGTACAAGAAGGCACAAAGAAATACAGAGTATTGTGATGGACATCTCGCTGCTATTTTATATTCCAATTTCAATTAGTGAATTGATTCCTCTATTTTATTCATGAGTGATTGAAAGTACAAATTTTATTTTTGTGTTTTTGTTTTTTTTTACAAAGTAGGGAATTATCATGCAATTCTTTTTAACGTTTCAAGTAGGCTGAAGTAGTAGTTTCTTCTGCTGTTACTAACATACAGGAGCATTAAACTATGTTCTTTTTAGTAACCCTCTTTCCATACATTGCAAACTCCATTCCGCTGCTCTGTAAGAGTTATTGAGATAGCTTTGAGATATCGTTCCACTACACTTACCATTCTCCACATTTTTATTGAAGATATTTCATTGGTATGACAACATGTCTGGATTAATATATAATAAACATCTTTTTAAACAGTGACCAGTCCTTTTATGATTTGGCATAACTACACTATTATGATAAATTACCTTAAGCAAGTTCAACCTGATAACCATGAAAAAGGTTACATTGTTCTTCAATTATCCCTTTAATCAATCTCCCAGGATAATCATTCTGCCTAAAAATATGTTTCTCAATACTAATTTCATTATCTAGGCGATTCTCATCACTAATCATTAGAGTGTGATTCTCCATATTCTTAACAACTCTTACTTTAACTTAAATGGGTAATTAGACTCAATATGCAGGATATTACCTGCACTGTGGTCTTGATAATACAGTCTCCATTTGTAACTATCTTCGCTTCATCCTACTAATAAATGTTCAAAAGGAATAAAAGCTCTCTTATTAAACCCTTCCACAATAAATCATATATCTAAATGAAGATGACTTAAAAAAAAAGATAATAAAGGACTTTCTTTCCTTTATACCAAGAAAATCTTCATGTAAATTTTTTTGTACTGCGTATCATTGAACCTGACAAAGTAAAGGAAGGGAATATCCTTTCAAAATGTTTGCGTAATATTTAGGAATCCCATGTTGTTGAAGATATGGATTTTTAAAAAAGTTTTGTAACTGCAATTATGGGTAGTAGAACACTTCTATGGCGGTTCTGGTTTTCATTTAGTATCCCTCAGTAGATTATCATAAAATAACCCTTAAAATATTTGATTTTTCTGTTACTTCATACATCACCTAGAGACAACTAGAAGCACATCAGTGCAAGTATTTGTCAGACACTACAGCACACAAGTGCTAAACTTGTCTTTTGGTTAATTCTTGGCTTTTACATTATAATATGTGAATGTTATGCATTCCTCACACTTGTATAATGTTTTCTTCTCTCAAATATTTCCTTTCTCACACTCATACCTGACTTTTTTTATTTTTTTTATTTTTATTATTATTTTTTTCTTCATTTTTCTGAAGCTGGAAACAGGGAGAGACAGTCAGACAGACTCCCGCGTGCGCCCGACCGGGATCCACCCGGCACGCCCACCATGGGGCGACGCTCTGCCCACCAGGGGGTGATGCTCTGCCCACCCTGGGTGTCGCCATGTTGCGACCAGAGCCACTCTAGCGCCTGAGGCAGAGGCCACAGAGCCATCCCCAGCGCCCGGGCCATCTTTTGCTCCAATGGAGCCTTGGCTGCGGGAGGGGAAGAGAGAGACAGAGAGGAAAGCGCGGCGGAGGGGTGGAGAAGCAAATGGGTGCTTCTCCTATGTGCCCTGGCCGGGAATCGAACCCGGGTCCTTCGCACTCTAGGCCACTCATACCTGACTTTAAGCTGAGTTTATTGATGATTATAACTTGGGCTGGGTTTTAAGAAAATGTCATCTAACTGAAACTTAGTTTGTATAACAGCAATTCCAGAGCTAGTCCCCAAGATAAATCAAAATAAAAGCTGCATCCTGACACTTTTCTATGGGTTTATTAACTCCAGTTAATAATTTAGTTTAGTGACTGCATTATAATTGTTGTTATTTTTTATACATTAGGTTCTAAAAACTGCAAGAATACTTTTTTCCTCAATATGGAAATGTTTTGAAAATTAGTTTTGTTTTCACGTTTTTATTTTTTAATTTACAGCAAAATAAATATGGTAAAACTACAGACAGTGACAATTTTTTATTCAGAAAAATTAGGGATGTAGTTTTGATGTTATTATAAAATAACATACCATTTTTATCAGTGAAGAGAAAGGTGACAGGTTCTCCCTCCTTTAAATATTAGATTTGATTTTCAGGTAACTTGCTCATATCCTTCCTTTGCCCCAGAAAGCAAACATATACTATTCCTTTAAAAGAAGATCCTGTTCATTTGCTTACCAATAATTGTGATGGTTTGCAAGGAAAAGAAAAAAAAACATATCCCGCCATTCTTTGTCACAATGACTTACACCAGTTTAAGCAGCAGACTTCCTAAACCAAGACTTATCACTTCAGGGTTATTTCCATGTGACCTGTGGAGAATACTCATGAATAGGAGGAGAAAGCATGTGGCTTTCTTTGCTGTAGGGCTGAACTCTTTGGTGCGAGACTAGAAGGCAGTCCTGAGTGTTGTGAAGTAATCATTAAGTTACACGCTTGTCATTTCTTGTACAGTCACTCAGAACTAATGCACATCACTTTTTCCAATTATAATCATTCCACCATTTAACAAGCACAAAAGGCCTTAGATTCCAATTTGCCACTGATGCCTCGTTCTCACTTGCTTGTTTCTTGGTATTTCCGTCTTGCTAGGTTGTGCATGGCTCCAATAATACGAAGCATTCTCCTTTCCTAAAACAAACTTGCAAACGGAGGCGACAACAACAGCTGGTCTCACATTAAAGGGCAGGCCATTTTCACTGTTTTGATAATTTTTCTGTTCTTACAATTTTTTTCTGCTGCTATAGATACATATTATTCTTTGGTACCTTATTGCCAGAGTTAAACATAAATCACATAGTGGTATGCTATGTATGTTTCTGTTTAGGCTTCTCAGCTGGTTGTATTAAACCTCTATGGTATATGTCTCATTTCATTTAGATTCTCAAATCTGTTTCTGTCTTCACAAACACACACAGCCAAACAAGCCATCACCAGGCTAGAGAAACATCATTGTCTTCATATTTAGTTAGTTTCTGCTTCCTTCAGTGAATATGAATATATCAGAATGAGCTGTGAAACATGCTATCTTTGGTTATGCAGCCTTAAACACGAGTTACACAGAAGAGGAAATTGGTATTTTCATTTGCTGCACACGCTTTAATGATATTAAGCAATCTAATATGGTACATACGCCAGATTTCAGTAATGCTTCTCTTGAGAATTTCAAATGGTAATGGCAATTTAAAATGACAGCCTTACATTTATATAGCTCCTTTCATCTCAGAGGTCTTTACACTTTATAAAGTTATATGGAGCAATCATTTCACTTACCCATCACAGAAATTCTGCCACCTCCAGGGCAAATCTGGGCTTACTTTCAAAACTGACTCAACATTACAGATAATTATGAGAAGAGGAAAGAGCCACAGTCAATGAAAACTGAACAGGGAATACAGAAAGATAAAATAATTTCCAAAAGAAATTTTTGCCAAAAGGTAAGAATCAAGCAAACAAACAAAAATTCCCTGAGGCTATTTAATAACCACTAGTGCACAGGACGGTGAACTTCCATGCCAGCCAGCACAGAGCATGTCAGGAATAACTAATTCACGGCGAATTCTCTGAAGCTTGATTTAGTAAAAGCAAAAATCCAAAAATGTAAGAGCTCTTAGCCAGAACTTAAATTAAATTATTAGAATTTTAAATAATGATGTTATATTTCCTTTTTACTTAAAACAGTACCAATCTACTTCTACTTGTATATGCTTTTAGCACCAAAGGTTTACACACACACACACACATACACACACACACACACACACTTTGACACTTAATACTTTTGAAAATAAATTACAGATATATTAATTAAAAAACATTTTAAAGGGCTCTCAGGACATGGCCACTTTTCCTTGATGCAGGTATATTTATACTTAGAAATTATGTAAGGAAAACTAACAAATGCACACTTTGGTCAGGGTACCTGGGCATGCATTTAGCATGTTCTGAATCTTTTGAAGATGAACTAAAATCAAATTCTATACTGATGTCAGCAGTAATCAAATGGGAGTGGTCCTAACCCACACAAAAATAATCCAAATGGTCATGTCTGCCCCTCTTGACTACCTTTTACTGACTGGAAATGACATTGTTGCTGGTATGCCTACATGCCTTAAGCCTTTTAACGAGAACTGTGCCAGCATTAATAAGGTATCTTAGGTTTCAGGATCAGGAGTTTTTGAAATCAGACTCAGAGTCCCAAGCATTGTTGAGAGACAAATGCCTTCTTCTTTATCATCCACAGTTACCTTACAGCTGATCTATTGTACTTTTAGCATTATTGAAAAACTTAAAAGTGAATTCATTTGAGATTTATAACTTTTAGCTAAACCTTAGGCATTCTTAAGGAAATGCTGGGATTTGAAACATTCATAAAATATAGAAATAGAAGTTGGATGAAGAGTTGCATTATACAGGGTGTACTTTTCATTTGAAAATAATTGCATTAGTTTAAGAAATTGCAAAAGTGACATGTCTGTTGAAGACAGTCTAGAAAAGACAAGCAAATAGAAGAAAAAAGAGCTAAAGCCATCCCTAGAAATAACCACTGTTAATACCTTAAAAAGAGCTCCCATATCCTTATGTTTATAGTTATCTTTCAATTCTTATAAAAAATATATAATAGAAATCAGTGGTATGCTGGTAAATGTTTAACAACCTACTCTACAGAAAAATGGATAAAGCTTTGGTCTATAGTATTTGTCAGTTTCTGTGGTATAAATACTCTTCCTGTGGCTGATTTCAAACTACCAATGTGAAGTCACTGAAGAGGAAGATGGGAAGAGATGTGCACAATTGTTTCTTACATAAGGATATGAGTTGCTTTCTCCCCACTGAACTCCACATACTAATAGTAGCACTTCACCCAACAGTATTTCATGAAGATCCTTTCTTGTCAACAAATGTTCCTCTGAGAAGTATTTTAAGGCTGTGTAGTATTCCATCTTATGGGTATGTCCTAATGTATTCAACCAATCTCCTTTTAGCTTTTATCTAATTTTGGCTCATACTAACAGTGTTGTGATTAATGTCTCATAATCATCATAAATATTCGTACTACTGAAGAGATTTCTGCAAGAACCATTTAACAGCTAGGAAAGATGAGTAAGGGCAGAGAAATCACCAGGAGACTTGGATCTCTAGTTTCCTTGAACTGACGATAAAAACTTGTAAAAGCCACAGGGACCTGGAAAAAAAAGAGAGGCAGGTCTAGTTGGAATTCTGGCAAGCTAAAGAACTCATGCTCCCCCATAACAGAAATGTAGGCTCTGTTTTCAGATATGTTTATTTATAAAGGGAAACCTCCCAAACACTGAAAAACACCTTTCTGGATCAGATATGGCCTAGGCCAGTCTCCTCTCCATGCGCGGCACTAAAACTGGCCTGTGGTGTTCAAGATATTGACCTCTCCTTTTATCTAATTCCTGTGAGAAATAGATTCGTATCTATCTACTTCTCAGCAGTTTATTCACTATTTGTTGATGGTAAGCTCCAAGTGGTATTTCTAACATGACAGTTTTAACATCTCAGTAACATAGACAAATTAGCAAGTGTTGAAACTCAGCTGTTCTCTAGCACTAATGTACATTTTTTTCTTTTTTTAGGTGATACTGGAGTGTTTGAGTAGAGCCACCAGGTGCTTATCCTCCCACACGACTTATTGCACATCTTTGGATTGTCAAATATGTAACGTCCAGCTGTCAGAGCCCAAGAAATGCCAAGCTGTTTAGTTAGAAAAATAGAAATGTGATTTCCAGTAGAATTTTATATCCAGGTTTAAAGCAGGAAGAGGAGTGTTCTTGTGCTAATAAGAGACTAACACAAGCCCACTTGCTGCTACAAGCTTTACTGACACCCTTTTGGGTATAACACTGTCCTTTTCCATCATTTGCATAGTTGATTTAAATTCATAGCATGTTTCATGTGCTTTGGGATACAATGCAAGAAGTTCTACTGATAAGAAATTATTTTTTCCTTACTATTGTAAACAGAACACTAGTAGTTCAAGAACAGAGATACTTGCAGACCTCAGAAACATCCAGCCCTTTCCATATTTTAAGAGCTAATGCCAAAAACTTTAACGCATTTTTCCTGTGTTGCAATTGCCTTACTTGGAAACTTCTGTTAATTATCTTTCATAGTAAATGGTCAATTGTAATATATATTTTTCAAAATGGACTATTTCAAATTTAAGGAAAATACTAAGAGTTAATATTATAATTCTAGATTTCTCCCAGTGTTTTCTCATATTTGAAAACCAAAAACTTTTGTAGTGAGGCCAACTTTTGAGACCCTTGGTTCAGTAATCACATTCTAACAGAGTCAAGAGAGATGAGTCTGTTTGAATCGATTATCAAGTAGTAACAAGAGCTTGATTAACCCAGTTTTTTGCTTCATAAAATGGAACACTCATACCTGATTTAATGCATTATAGAGGTTTGTGAGAAGCAAATGTACATGAGTGTATTTTGCAATTTCAATTCCTTTACAAATACAGTATAAGGCTGTTTGTTGTCAAGCACTAGAGGCAGGGGGTGAGAGCAGAGAAGAAGACATAAAGAAGAAAAATTAAGTAAAAGAAAATAGTTAATTCTTTACAACATTATTCAAAATTTGTATGCAGTTCAGATATGGTGGATTTTTAAGTATAAGAAACTGAGGAATGAGAGCATAGATAAAGTAAGCTAAGTGAAATGCAAGTTACGTATACTAGACAATTAATTCAAACCCACATTTATATTGTTGAAAATCTTAAGGAATTTCTATATTTCCTAAAGAACATTAACAGACCCCCTAAAAGTCTACTGACTCTCAAATTAGGTAAAAATCCCACATATGTGTTATACATAAAAAGATTCCCTGAATAGACTGAAGCAGTGATACTTAAGCTTTAATGTGCTTAGGAATATTTTATAGACCTAGGAAAAGTTGTGTATTTCTGAGATTCACTTGCAGAGATTATGAAATAACTGAGTGAGGTTCATGAAGTTGCATCTTAAAAAGAACCACTGTGAGTTCAATGCTCTAAGTTAAGACTAAGGGTAGGCAAGTTCATGGCATTCTTAAGAGAGAGTGAAATGTGAAAATTTTGCATTTTTATGAATTGAAAAATGTTTAGAATATGAAGGTTAAAAAACACTCTATAGATTGGTACAGACTGTTGCCATTAATAGTGCCCAGTTTCCTTATGTCTTACTATATTCATTCCCTTGAAGAGTCTCCTCCGATACCAGCTTTAGGTTTGGCAATGTGGTTTGCTTTAGATAGTTGGACAATAGCAAATATGACACAAGTAGGAAATTAAAAGGTGCTTGTGTGTTGAAGTATAATTCTTCTTCCAGCTCTTAGGGATCCTGTGACCATCATTATATGAACCAGCCTGGGTAACTTTGCTGACACACGGCCCATTTCTTCAGAGCACTGACTTAATATCAGGCATCGACACATGATTTTGGAGCCATCTTATACCAAACAACAATGATAGATTGGATTTAGTTCTGAACATGATGAAATTGAGCTTCTGGTAAAAGAATGATCAGAACTCCATATCAGATAAAATGATCTAGAGCATAAGTGAATGGTGATCAAAGATTTAAGGAAAAGAGTTTCAAAGGTGTTTACTTAGAGATTGTAATTTAGACTCTAAGAGTATAAAATTGATAGTAGAGATCTTAGAGCAGAACCTTAAAAAAAATACCTTCATTTAATTTTTCCAGGGAAAAGTTAACAGCAAATAGCAGAACTTTGAGGACGGAAAAGCAGCCAGATCTAGGACCTGAATGTCACAGAAAACAAAAAAGGAAAGACTTCTTATGAGTCATAGTAGAAAGGTATCAACTGTAAAGAGAGATAATAGGTCTGTCATTTGTGCGGTTAAATTGGTGGGTGCTAGAAAAGTGATATGAAATTGACTTCAGGCTTTAACAACTGAAAGAAGACAAGTTAGACACTGAGTGTCAACTACCTTTAGAAAAAATGGAATAAAAATAATAAGAAGAGACATTTCTAAATATTTAGAAAAGGTCAATAAACATATGTTCTATTAGTAATTTGATATCTCATTAAAGGAGACATTAAATGCCAAAGGGGTGGATTCAATTTAAAAGCATATTTTTTTCTGATTTTGATACTTTTGTCTACAATGGATTATCTTTGAAATCATTACCAGAAAATCCTTAGAAAAAATGCATACTAGATTATCACTTATTAAATATATGTTTACTCTTCTACTTCTAAAAATTTACTAAAATGTTTTTAAAAATGGTGGTTTGATAATTTTTTAAAATAACCCAAAATCTATGAGGATGAACAATGATAAAGAAGAAAGCAAAATATTCTGTGTGTACAATAGATATCAACACAACTTTGGAAAATAGAATGAAGGTAAATGAGTCCTATTTAACATGCCAGTATGAAAAACTAAATATTAGTTGTTTGCAGAGCAAGAGATTAAAATGCAAGCAAATTTTCAAAGAAAGTATCCTGTATATAATTAAAAATAGAAGGTTCTAAATACCTGAGAAGACAGAAATTTTAAAAAGGAAGAGGATTTTGGTAAGTCTATTAAAAATAGCTCCCAATCTTTTTCTGCGTATTCAGCCAGGTGAGCACTCCTTCAAGGTCATCCTAAAATGGATGCAAGACTTAAGCACAACTGAAATCAAGAAGACTTACTTAAAATGGGGTATTGATGATTCAAAGATTGAACACTAAATCCACTAACCCTCTGTGGGTCAAATAAGTTTGCAAATATGATGTGCATGTTTGCTCGCTCACAGTTTGCATTGGGTGTGGGGGACAGGCTATGAACAGGCAGGGTCCTTATAGTTTTAAGACTAAGCCTTTCCCATCCTTTTGATACATAGATCTTCTCAACATTAAGCTTTCCCACACACCCTTGACTGTTGCATGATGTGGGGTGGTACACTCTTATGAGGAATCCCATTTATGCCTCAGATAAGTGGCTTTGTATTAGAGACTTCCCTTATTTGTATACTGGCTTAAAGGCTTTAATTTCTACACTATAAAATAAGGGAGACGAGGGGCTCTCTCGCTCAGTTCCTGATATTAGCATTGAAGAGGAGAAGCAGCCAAGATGGTGAAGTGCTGAAGGAGAAGCCAGTTTGTGCAGAGAGAAGGAGATGGGGAACAGAGGTAAATAAGGCTGGTGAGGTAGAAAACTTTGATTCTCGGAATACTTGGAAGAGTCAGTGGCTTTGGGAGCCCTGAATGGAAAGGAAACTGTTTTCTCACTGTGTGCATTTTCTCACCCACTGGGTGCAAGCTAGGATTAAAGGTAATGGCCCATCAGTTCTTGGCTCCGTTGTTTCATTACCGTCTGTCTGAATCAAACCTGAACCTGCATTGGCCAGGTGGCTGTGATGGTGACCGCGGCTACTGGCTTTACATCATCTTATTTGACTTGGTTCTAAGAACATTGATAATTTTGGGCTTACTCCAACCCTCCACCACTTCACTTAATGTCAGAGATTGAAAATTTGCAATCTTGAATAAACAATGAGCAGACACTGGTGTGCTGGAAGACTCTACCAAAATGAGAACTTGAGAATTTAAAATATTTCAGCAGATATTTCAATGTAGATTTGAAAATTAAAGTCAAGGAAAATATGTGTGTGTGTGAGAGAGAGAGAGACAGACAGACAGACAATGAAATTTAACATATGAATAATGGAAACTTTGAAAAGAGAGAACAAAGAAAACAGCAAGGGAAAAATTATTTCTTTTTTTTAAAATTTTATTTATTCATTTTAGAGAAGAGAGAGAGAGAGAGAGAGAAGGGGGGAGGAGCAGGAAGCTTCAACTCCCATATGTGCCTTGACTGGGCAAGCCCAGGGTTTCGAACCGGCGACCTCAGCATTCCAGGTCGACGATTTATCCACTGCGCCACCACAGGTCAGGCAAGGGAAAAATTATTTCTAAAAAAGTTAGGGACCAGTTGTCAAACTAGAAAGATAATGGTGGACAATTTCAACAGACTCGGTACAGTGAATTGTAAAGAACCACATTGAGATACAGTACTGTGGTATTTCACAGTACTGACAATTAATAGAAGTTCCTAAAAGCTAACAGAATATAAAAGAGACCTATCTATGCAAATTATAAAAATCAGAATGGCATTAAACTTATTTTTTAACCTTTTCAGAAGCTAAAACTAATGGGCCAACTCTTTTAAAGTTTCAAAGAAATAGTATGTCCATCCCAAGATTCCATACCTACCCAAATTACCAATCAATCAACTATAGTCATTTTATCCTTAAGTAGCCATTAAAGGTTTCAAAATATTTATCTCCAATGTGTCATTTTCCAAGAAAGTTTCTAAGTTGCATGTTTCACCAAAAATAACAAAAAACAAACAAACATCAGAAAAAAGTGAGAAATATTCTTCATTATAATAATATGGGAGGTTCTAGAGTTTAGGGATGAAAGAGTGACTGAAATATTCTACTAAACAAATGAAAAAAGTGAGGCAATTACTAATTCTAGGCACAGTGGGGAATATGATAGAAATAAAATTTTCTATAGTAAAAAGTCAATATTTAAAATTGTTAAAAATCAAGAAATGACAAAATAAAATTTTATAAACTTCAGCAAAAATGATGAATCATAATCTGAAAAATCTTACAATAGTTAATATGTAAGCAAGAATGTATATCTTCATTGTACTCCTCTCTCCTTTTCATTTGAATATTTATCTAATGAAAATAAAACTGTTACAGGGGGAGTGATAAGACCTTGCTTCTTATCTTCTTGAGAGAAAGAATTCAGTCCAGGGACAAAACACAGCAAGTAAAGGAAGAATTTATTAGCCATACAGAAAGAAAGGGGAAAGAGGAGCTTGGAGACAGGTTCAGGGAGTTAGCCTGGGATGAGCTGCTGCTGCCCACTGCTTCCTAGTTGCAAGTCTTCTGGGGTTCCTTAGAGCTTAGGAGAAAGAAGGGCAAGGAATATGTGTCTGGGCGAAGACAAGGAGAAGGAAGAAGGGGAAGGAAAAGGTACAGGAGTTCTCCTAGAATGGAGAGCACACTGAAACCTCTGCCCCTAAAGATTTCAAAGGTGGGGATTTCAGGAGCGGTCCCAGGGGAGGATCTTAGACTATTTATCCGGTTTCCAGGTGTTTGCTTTTGGGGCTGTGTTCTTTGCTGACTGATCCACTGATTGATCAGTACCAGCGCAAGAGGTCATTAATCAATGCATCTGGTCCTGAGGTCCGTTGTGGCTTTTCTTTGTTTTGTTGTTTTTCTGGGCCTGGAGCTGAAACAAAACCTAGGAGTTCTTTCTAGAAATTAAGTACTATTCTCCAGCTTTCTTGTTTGTTCTTCCTCTAAGGAAGACTAAAACCACAGGACTTGTGATATGCCACAGGAGGAAAGGTCAGGGAAGGGTCTGAATTCCATGACTAGTGATATGAAATCAGGGGATCTAAACCTCATACCAGCTAAGGGAGGTCAGGTTACCCTGAGGTAGGGGGAGTGAGGTCCTTGTTTTCCCAGTGTTGCCCACTGCCGGCATCTGGGGCTATTTGCCCCAGTGGCCTTCTGTGCCTGGCTCTGCTAATTTCAAGTGTCCTTGCTCAGCTCATCTGTCTTACTGCCTACCACAAAACCAATAGGAATATTAAATATTCTTTAGGGAAATACTGAGGTGAATACCAGAATAAATAGTAGAGATGGTTGAAGATGTTTGCCGCTGAAAAGCAGAAATTATTAGTAGGAATATGTAGAGTAGAGTGTTAGAAAAAAATATTACAACAACATATTTAAAAAATAATACATCATGATCAAGTGGGATTCATCCCAGAATCCCAAGGATGGTTCAACATACGTAAAATGGTTAACGTAATATACCATATCAACAAAACAAAGAACAAAAACCACATGATCTTATCAATAGATGCAGAAAAGGCATTCGATAAAACACAATACAACTCTATGTTTAAGACACTCAACAAAATGGGTATAGAAGGAAAATATCTCAACATGATAAAGGCCATATATGATAAACCACCAGCCAACATCATATTAAATGGCACAAAACTGAGGACTTTCCACCTTAAATCAGGAACAAGACAGGATTGTCCACTCTCTCCACTCTTATTTAACGTGGTGCTAGAAGTTCTGGCCAGAGCAATCAGACAAGACAAAGAAATAAAAGGCATCCATATCGGAAATGAAGAAGTAAAGGTATCACTTTTTGCAGATGATATGATCCTATACATTGAAAACCCCAAAGACTCCACAGAAAGATTATTAGAAACAATAAACCAATACAGTAAGGTCGCAGGATACAAAATTAACATACAAAAGTCCATAGCCTTTCTATATGCCAACAATAAAATATTAGAAAACAAACTCAAAAAAATAATCCCCTTCACGATTGCAACAAAAAAAATAAAGTACCTAGGAATAAACATAACAAAGAAAGTAAAGGACCTATATAACGAAAACTACAAAGCATTGTTAAAGGATATCGAAAAAGATACAATGAGATGGAAGAATATTCCTTGTTCTTGGATAGGAAGAATAAATATAATCAAAATGGCCATATTACCCAAAGCAATTCATAAATTTAATGCAATTCCCATCAAAATTCCTATGACTTTTTTTTAAAAATGGAACAAAAAATCATCAGATTTATATGGAACTATAAAAAACCCTGATTATCCAAAGCATTCCTAAGGAAAAAGAATGAAGCTGGGGGCATTACAATACCTGACTTCAAACTATATTATAGGACCACAACAATCAAAACAGCATGGTATTTTCAGAAAAATAGACACTCAGACCAATGGAACAGAATAGAAAGTCCAGAAATAAAACCACATATATATGGTCAAGTAATTTTCAATAAAGGGGCCAACAACACACAATGGAGAAAAGAAAGCCTCTTCAACAAATGGTGTTGGGAAAACTGGAAAGCCACATGCAAAAGAATGAAACTGGATTACAGCTAGTCCTCTTGTACTAAAATTAATTCAAAATGGATCAAAAACCTAAATATAAGACCTGACACAATAAAGAACATAGAAGAAGACATAGGTACTAAACTCATGGACCTTGGTTTTAAAGAGCATTTTATGAATTTGACTCCAATGGCAAGAGAAGTGAAGGCAAAGATAAATGAATGGAACTACATCAGACTAAGAAGTTTTTGCTCAGCAAGAGAAACTGACAACAAAATAAACAGACAGCCAACTAAATGGGAAATGATATTTTCAAACAACAGCTCAGATAAGGGCCTAATATCCAAAATATACAAAGAACTCATAAAACTCAACTACAAACAAACCAATAAAAAAATGGGAAGAGGACATGAGCAGACACTTCGCCCAGAGATAAATACAAATGGCCAACAGATATATGAAAAGATGCTCATCTTCTTTAGTTATTAGAGAAATGCAAATCAAAACTACAATGAGATACCACCCCTCACACCTGTTAGATTAGCTATTATTAACAAGACAGGTAATAGCAAATGTTGGAGAGGCTGTGGAGAAAAAGGAACCCTCATTCACTATTGGTGGGAATGTAAAGTAGCACAACCATTGGAAGAAAGTATGGAAGAAAGTATGGTGGTTCCTCAAAAAACTGAAAATAGAACTACTTTATGACCCAGCAACCCCTCTACTGGGTATATACCCCCAAAACTCAGAAACATTGATATGTAAAGACACATGTAGCCCCATGTTCATTGCAGCATTGTTCACAGTGGCCAAGACATGGAAACAACCAGAAAGGCCTTCAATAGAAGACTGGATAAAGAAGATGTGGCACATATACACTATGAAATACTACTCAGCCATAAGAAATGATGACATCGGATCATTTACAACAAAATGGTGGGATCTTGATAACATTATATGGAGTGAAATAAGTAAATCAGAAAAAAACCAAGAACTACATGATTCCATATATTGGTGGGACATAAAAATGAGACTAAGAGACATGGACAAGAGTGTGGTGGTTACTGGGAGTGGGGGGGGAAGGGGGGTATAGGAGGGAAGGAGGGAGAGGGGAAGGGGAGGGGGAGGGGGAGGGGCACAAAGAAAACTAGATAGAGGGTGAGAGAGGACAATCTGACTTTGGGTGATGGGTATGCAACATAATTGAATGACAAGATAACCTGGACATGTTTTCTTTGAATATATGTACCCTGATTTATTGATGTCACCCCATTAACATTAATAAAAATTTATTTATACAAAAAAGAAAAAAAAATTTTCTCTGAATGCTCATCCCTATATTTTGATACATATAAGAAAATAAGCATCCAATCCACTAAGATATGTATATCTATGTAACTGAATATAAGTACTTGAGGTTTTTTTAGAACAAATTAACTGATATAAGAATAATTACTTGTTTTCTTAAATAGCAACCTACTTTCAGTCAAAAGAAAAAAATTTAAATTGGCCAAATAATTGATACTATTAAAATTTTAAAAATTCTGTATCTATACTGGTTGTTTTATGTTTAAGCTTACTTTTTCTAAGTTTGAGCAGCAATTAAGAAGGCCAGCTAGGCTTGACCCTAGGAAATATATACAATGAGAGAGAAATTCACTTGCCGTATGTCAAAAATCACAGAATTCTATAGTTAGAACTATCTTGGAAGTCATTATCTTCCAAAACTTCTACTATTGATAAGGAAAGTGAGACATCAAGGTCACACATTTATATCAGCATACTACTTTATAAGATCACTCAGCAGCTGACAAATCACAGAACTAAATTTTGTTCCTTTGGTAAAGTTTTACCTGAAATAAGACCTTAATTATCCCCAAGAGAGTGACATTCAAAATCTGTTAATTGCTGGGCCACCTAAAGGTAATGAATTTTTATATTTGGACACATTCTCTTTGTTTTAAGAAACACATCAAGATATTATTTGCAAACATGCAAGCCAGCTATTCATGTAAAATAAGATAATTTTAAATCAACTTGTAGATGTTGATAAGTGCAGTAACTAAAATATTTGTTTTGTTTGTTTGTTTGTTGGTCAAATTTGTGCTTATGAGGGAAGGTAAAAAAATGGAACTTGATATGGGCTGAACTGTTTCCTCTCACAATATTTAAATATAGTAACACCCAGTACCTCAAAATGTGCTTGTATTCAGAAATAGGGCCTTTAAAGAGATAGTTATGATAAAATAAGGTCATTAGAGTTAAAGTGGGCCCTGACCCAATCTGATGGGTGTTTTTAAAGAAGAGGAAATTCAGACACACTAAGAAACACCAGGAATGCACACACCAGGAGGAAAGTCCATGTGAGGACAGAGCAAGAAGGGGCCGTCTGAAAGCCATGGAGAGAGACCTCCAAAGGAACTAGACCTGTACAGTGAAGTACTATAGAATCTTACGATTGTGTTTTGTGGATAGTGGAGTCTGCTATTATATGTTTTCTTTGGGCAGGGTTGGGGTGGTGGTGAGGACGTGGGGAAGAACCAGTATTAAACTAGAAGGAATCTAGGCACAGGTATGGCAGCTGCTACATTGCATCTGGAGGAATTTACATTAATGAAAACCTCAGAATAGACACTGATCTGAAAAAGAATGGGGGAGGATGCAAAATCCTTTGAATTTTGAATGAGATGTCGTCATTTTTTGAACTCCATGCTAATGAAGCTGAATATACATTTTGTAACTCCAACTTTCCAGTTTTCACTGATTTATTAAAAGAAAAATTTAGAGGAGTTGTTTATGAATATGATGGCCATGGCTGTCTTTTAAACTAAGGCTTTACAGCACCTAGCACAGTATTGTAATAAGTTTCTGCATGAATAAGCTACTAGGATGAGAGTGGAGAAAACTGTTATCTTTTCTAGTATACTTTATATACATGGATAACAAGCTTATAATATATTTTGTAATAACTGTAATTGTGAACATCCATGGTGTATCATATTAGATAATCAACTTTTCCAGTAGAGGCCAACCTACAAGACCTTAAGCAAGTCACTTAACCTCCTTCACCTTGGATATTGCCCTTATAAAATGAGCATACTAATATTACTTAATTCACAGGGTTGCTTTAAGAATTAAATGAGATGCATATAAATCTCTTAGCATGGTACCTGAAGATAAATTATTCTTTCATCATACTGAGACATTCAAAATACCATGGTACTGTTTCATTTCTAGATGTTTATACAGATTTTTCTAGCATGAATGTTCTTAGAATCTTTTTAAACAGTCCAAATTAGCCTTCTGAGGTTTAAACCTTTCATTATATCTATATAAGTACACATTTTCTTAACTCTGGGGAAAGTTGTACTGCTTTGTAAGCATACAAAAATTAGTTTTTATGTGGCATTGAATGATTCCAAGTCAAATCGCGTGACAAAAAGTAACCCGCGTCTACCTGTGTAGCATAATCTGTTTATGCTGCATTGAAATATCAATTTAGAAATGCCACTTTCTTTGGGTAGCAAGTAATTATCTGAAAGAAACATATTTTATCACTCCCTATGGCTGGTATCAGGGAGCAAATCTTTAGTTCCCAGCACATGATCCCTTGTTTCCTTACAAATTGTGCTGCTGAGCAGTACTGTACTGTAACACTTTTAAATAAGATCTTGACACTAGTGTCATTGTGCAGGCTCGGATATGGATGACAGGATTTTTTTCCCTTTAATTTAAACGAACTATTTTTCATCAAATGACAAGCATACATTATGGTCTTCATTCTAACCAAGGCTCTAAAGGCTATTTCAATTTGACTAGAGCGGTTTTCTGCCGAATGGCTACTCTAAGTTACACTGTGCGCATTACCCATCAGAAAGCACAGAGTTGATGAGAGTGCACTGTCAACTATCCTGCACATCGATATGGGGTTATTTGATTTGAAATTGGATTCTAGCCTTCCTTGATCTGTTGTATAAATGGAGAAACATGTGTTGAAGAAATTCGTACCAAGTTTATGAAGAATGTGTTGTACTTTCCCTACCGAGAGTTTCTTTTACTTCCACTCCAGAACAGGTTCTCATCTCAATGATAAATATTCAAAGCTTAACATAGAAGACTCTTTTTTTCTTTAAATGGAAAGAAAACTTAGGAAAAATTATTCTATGCATGAATTTCTTCTGTGATATGAGTTAGGTGCAGGTTGCAGACTTTTGTAGCAGAGTGGCTTTGTGACCCTTCTTTAAACATTTAAGACTTAGTTCAGAAGTTCACCGAATATGATGAGACATGATTCTTAAGTATGGAGCCTTCAAAAAAATCTTCTAAATATATAATATTCTCAGGGAGACATGTCAGTCATTGTCAAGATGAAAGTCGTTTAAATGCTAAGTTCCTAGTAAACTGTATCTATATTGTAGGGCTCTATTCACAAAGCAATACCTTAGCAGTATGTGTACAGCATATGAAATTATGTCATTTTATTATGGGACATATTGAACTCTAGATATTGTGATGTGAAGTTCAGACTTAGGGAGTTTGCTATGCAAGTTACATGCTGATCACCAATATGTGAGTGGCCCTAAGGGCAGAATAGATAACTTTAGAGACAACATATTAAATGGGCATGGTGGAAGCATCCTTTTTTTTATTTTTTGTGGCAGAGACAGAGAGAGTCAGAGAGAGGGACAGACAGAAAGGAAGGGAGAGAGATGAGAAACATCAGTTCTTCGTTGCGGTTCCTTAGTTGTTCATTGATTGATTTCTCATATGTGCCTTGACAGGGTGGCTACAGCAGACCGAGTGACCCCTTGCTTGAGCCAGCGACCTTGGGCTCAAGCTGGTGAGCCCTGCTCAAACTTGATGAGCCTGTGCTCAAGCTGGTGACTTTGGGGTCTCAAACCTGGGTCCTCCATGTCCCAGTCTGATACTCTATCCACTGCACCACCGCCTGGTCAGGCTGGAAGCATCCTTTTGACCTACATAAATAGGCCTTTGTTTAGACCTTGTGAGCACAAGATTTCATTTTTGAATGAATAAAGATGTGCAGTTTCTTTCGAATCAAAAGTAGATTAGAAACACTTTTAGCAAATGGCAAAATAATTATGAGTGTATTTGGTATTTAGTGTAAAACATTTATTACTTTGAATGGCTATGGCATCAGAACAACTGTAATAGGCAATTCCACAAGAATCTCTTTGTAATTTATCATTCATTGATGTTCCTTTATTGGAATGGCAGTTGATAAGTTAAAAGACATAGAATTAAAGAAGGAAAATGAAGTGCTTTGACCAGTCCTTTGCAGTTTCTGCCAGTGACAGGAAAAAAAAATAGCTCTAAAATAAAACAGACAGAAATAGTGCTTAATTTTCTATAAAGAATAATATGGACTGATTGTGTTTGTGTTTATAAGCTTGTGAATACATATTCTTGCTGATGATTAAAATCTAGTTTTTAACTTAGAAAAATGGCTGTTCCCAATATTTAGAATATTTTTTTATTTTCATTGTATGTGTGGTACAATGATTACAAAATGGCCCTAATTCTCTCTTCTTTCCTGTATCTACAGCCTCAGTGATGTGACTTTTCAGCTCCTCATCAAGTGGGTAATTTTATTTTTCCACCTCTTGAATCATGCTTGGCCTTGGGACTTACTTTGCCAATAAAATGTGATAGAAAGAACAGTTCGCCGGTTTCGAATCCTAGTCTTCTACAGGCTCTCTCTCTCTCTCTCTTTCTTTTTTTTTTACAGAGACAGAGAGAGAGTCAGAGTGAGGGATAGACAGGGACAGACAGACAGGAACGGAGAGATGAGAAGCATCAATCATTAGTTTTTCGTCGTGCATTGCGACACCTTGGTTGTTCATTGATTGCTCTCTCATATGTGCCTTGACCACGGGCCTTCAGCAGACTGAGCAACCCCTTGCTTGAGCCAATAACCCTGGGTCCAAGCTGGTGAATTTTTGCTCAAACTAGATGAGCCCACGCTCAAGCTGGCGACCTTGGAGTCTCGAACCCAGGTCTTCTGCATCCCAGTCCGACGCTCTATCCACTGCACCACCGCCTGGTCAGGCTACAGGCTCTCTTGAGACCTGCCCAGCTACTATGTGAACAGACTGGGTTAGCCACAGAAGGATGAGAAATATAGGAGCAGAAATGAATTATCCCAGCTTTGTGGGGCCTTCCTAAAAAATCTAGCCTTTAGTTGACCTGCTTATTGATTACAGATTCCTGAAAACACCTATGCAGAACCATAGAAGCTTGACTCCAACCAGAAGAACCACCCCACTGAGCCATTCTTAAATTGCCAATCTCCAGAATAGTGAGTTAAATAATGGTTATTATTTTAACACACTACATTTAGGGATAGTGTTTTATGCAGCATTAGTTCACTATTTCAGCATGATAGATAAAATAGCATTGATCTTCTGATGTAAAGTCAATATTCTAGCCAGACCAAATTCAATAATATTCAAATTTTGTCCTTATTTCCTTAGCTTTGTGCCTGAGATGCTTTTTCCAAAGGTCCGAATTGGACTCATCCTTTAAAGCATTTTTTCTCCATGAGGCTTCTTGATTTCCTCAGCCTGCTCTTCAGAAATTGCTAGAATTTTGGTTTCACCTGTATAATGCCACATATTACTTTCCCCTTGTATTTGCTCTTAATAGGAATGATTTTTCTACCTCCTCCAAAAGGCAAAAATAATATCCATCTTTGTAACCTTCTAGGGCCTAAACAAAAGTAAATAATCAATAAATATTTCAGTAAACAAATATGATGACATGCTAAGAAATCATTCTGTATCCCAGACTTCCTTTCTATATATATTCTTGGTATTATTGTAAAGACTAGTTAAGTTGTTCTTGAACACTTAGAGAAATACTGTATACAGGTTTAATTCTTTTAATTTTTACTGCTATTATATTTTTGCTTTATTTCTATGCATTTCCTTTTACCATAAAATTTTTATATTCTGTAAAACAGGATATTTTAAGCTTTTTTGAATATATAATAACAGTAAAAGCAATACAAAGGTTATTTGGATTGCTAAATTTTTAAAGGAAAATTAATTTTTCAGTACTTATTAATTCTAATAGAGATTATTTTTAAAAAAATATCCAGATTTTCTTTTTCTTTTTGCCTTTTCATTTATAAATTATATTTCTGGTCTATAAACTATGAATTTATATAAATATAAATTTATTTCAAGGTCTTTTATACATCTACAAGTGTTTTTAAAAAGTATTAGACAACTTTAGTTAAATTCTTGAAAACAAGTTAGGTTATTTTAATTCAGGGTACATTTTATTGTCATTAATAAAGTGCTTTCTTTGATCTTTTAAGAATGACTAAAATTATGTTTCAATTTTATCTAAAATGTTTTCCTTTTCTGTATTTCTTTGCAATATTAGTTAATTTTGATTATTTCTCTGCTACATAAAACTGCAAATATCAAGTTAACTTTCATATGAGTGAGATGAGAAAAAAATTTTGAAGAGCAGTGATGATTTGGTCAAATATTTCTTCTCATAATGCTTATAAAATAATAATAAAGTTGGGATGAGGACTGCTTGTTCACTGAAGACATTTTTTTTCAAGTTATTTAAATCTTATAATCAACCTAACCTTAGGTAAACCACACTCACCTACTCCATTTTCTCAGTCTTTGCCAAAAATATTAGAGATTTACATTAACTCTGGTTTCTATCATTGCTGCTTCTGATTATAAATAAAATAGTTCTCCCCTTCTACCATCACCAGCATGAACTTAGAAATGTCACAGTGGTGTTCCCCAGATTAATGTCTGCAAATCATCAGAAGTCTAAGGACACATTCTTGAGCAGCCCATGAAACTTTCTAAATTTTGTATTTTCATACCTGTGATAATTTAAATACCACACATGCTTTCAAATAGTTATAAACAGAAACCATCTATTTTGGCAGAATAATTAATGAATTGAAAGATATTTGCTTAGAAAACAGCTTTGTATTTAAACTGGTATTTGTAGATGTCTTTGCTCTAATAGAGATAATCTCAGAAGTACAAGATAACTTGTCCCTACTAGAAGGACAAGTTCATCAAATCTGAGAAACACTAATCGATAACCTCAGGGGATAAACTTTAATAAAATGACTCATTCAGAAAACATGTCAATTTATTTTTTCAATTAAATAGAAATGTACTACCTACTATGGGTCTGAAAGTTGTTGTTTTTATTTGTTAGTTTGTGTGTTTTTATTGAGCGAAAGAGTGAGAAGCACCAACTGGAAGTTGCTTTCACTTTAGTTGTGCATCAATTACTTCTCATATATGCCTTGACTGGGACTGTGCCAATGTCTCTTTGCTCAAGCCAATGACCTTGGGCTTTTTATGACAGTGATGTTTGGGTTCAAGCTCTCAAACTTTGGCACTGTGTAGCCAATCCCCTGCTCAAGCCAGTTACCCCATGCAGAGCCAGAGATTTTGGGGTTACCAACCTGCAAACTCAGCATTCCACCTTGATGCTTTATCCACTGTGCCACTTCTGGTCAAGCCTGCCTGGCATTCTGATTGACACTATTATCATGGAGTTCTCAAAAGCACAAGGGTGATTGACAATAAAAAAGTAAACCAATAAATTGTTGGAATTGGTGGTGCATACAAAAAAACACAATGTACAAAGTGACAGGCAGTTTCAAGACCAACCTCAGGATCACTTGGATGAGTTCAGTGGGTGACTGAACATGAGCCTGAGGACAGGTACTTGTTTTGTGTGATTTGAAGTAGGCTAAAATACATTGGAACATCTAGAAATTGGTAATACTCTGGTTTGGGGGCATATGTAGCCAACTAATATTCCACCTCTTGATTGGTGGCAGGTTTGCTATATATTTTTGCTTTATTTTTGCTTTGTTTGTTTTCTGGTATAAATGAATGAAGTTGCATTTTATGTTAATCATTACTTTGAGTCAATTTCTAATCAGAGAGTGGTAACTCTCAGTTTTTGCTTTCAATGTAACCTAATAAGTAAAAAATTTTAACTATGTCTCTACGTCTATCTTTCATAAATTTCAAAAGCTTATTAAGTTCTGAAAGTTCCAGAAGAATCTCAGAATACAAACTTTACCCATATGTTTGCCATGTCTATACTTCCTTTGGCTTGTATACCTACTCAGGCTTACATAGAAATCATTTCCATCATGAGCACCCACGCAGAATTAGTGGGGTCTTTTTCACCTCTAATCCCATAGAATTAACATCTACATTATAGCATTTGGAGTACAACAGGTCATCCTTATTTTACTTTGCTCCTACAGGCTCTGAGCACTTGAAATCTAGGCAACACTCTTTAACCATTTTTATAAGTACATTTATTACATGGCTGGCACTAATCAAAGTATTTTTTAAGTATTAGCTGATTTAACATTCACAACATCATGAAGTATACTCATTACCCTCATGCTATTATTACCCCCCCATGGGGAAACGAAGATATAGAGAAGTTAAGTAATGTGTCCAAAGATCACCCAATAAGTGAGTGGGTAAAGCTAGGATTTGTATACAGTCACTGCAGCCACATGAGAGCTGTGATTCAGTTGTTGAGTGAAGGTTCAAATGAGTTACAGCTCTCATGGAAAAATTAGATTTTTCAAGTGGCCGAGTCCATTAAGAGTACAGGTATGGTTAATTTTGTATAATAACTGGCAAATATAGAACCCAATTACATCAAACACTAATCTAGGTGTTGCTATGAAGGCATTTTGTAGATGTGGTTCCCATTTAAAATGAGTTTACTTTGAATAAAGAAGATTACCCTTGTTAATGCAGGTGGCCTCATCCTTTCAGTTGAAGCCCTTAAGAGCAAATTCTGAGGATTCCTAGAGAAGAAATGCTGAACAAGACTGCAACATAAATGCCTGCTTGGGTTTCCAGCCTGCAAACTTAGGACTTGCCAGACCTCACAAACACACAAATTAATTATTTATGTTTAAGTACCATTTACATATAAACGATATATGTCATATGTGTGTGTGTAAGCATGTCAGTCCAAACAATGTTAATATCCTTTGGAGAGTTAAATATTAATAAGCAATATTGGTGGTGACAGATTGGAGCTCACTTCTGCCTGGCTACCAAAAGTTTATTTCTCTCATCATGCTACTATAGCACTAATTGAAGAGCCTCCAAGAGGTATTTTTAAGTGAGAATATTCAAATCTTAGACCTAGTACAACAGCAGTTATTCATGGACCACTTCATTACAAATGCCTTGCAGCTCACCCAGAAACTATACTACTTCATGCTCCCTTTGAGCCCCACTTTACACCTGACAATGAATTCAAAGAGCTTCAGGGTATTCCGAAATATTACGATTTGTGTGAAGTTGCTTTTTTCTTTTTTTTTTTACTTATTGATTTCTATGATGAAAGCAGGCACTAGAGTCTCTCCCCTGCTCTCCCGTGAACTTAACACTTTTCAAACTCGTTATTTTTCAAAACGGGACCAAAATTTAACACTGAGAGGTTAGCAAGAAAAAGAGCTGCATCTCTTTTCTTTTCTCAGTCATTTCAGTTGAAATTCTGAAGATCAGATGACATGGTTCTGGAAACCTACCTATTTGTATTCTTTGCATTTTTTTAATTTTCTACTTTTGTTTATTTTTTTTTCCCTTATCCATCATGCTATCGCCCCAACCTTGTCAATGAAAAATACATGGAAAGTTAACCTGGAATAATTATAGTTTTCTCCCTCTTCCTTATGTTCTTATATACCTAATAGAAATAGCTGTATCACAGAATTAAATAGAGATATATTGTGGTATACCATAAAAGAAGTCAATATAGCCAATCCAGAGGGACTATATTTCAAAGACAGACAGCCTATTATTGGGGGTTTATAAAAATACTACTTGGTAAAAAATAGTACCGCGAATACTTTTATCATCCAAAGTTCAGCACCATTGAACTTTCAAGTTACAATTAATACTATAAAAGTATTTTCAGAAGTAGAAAATTGTAAATATCACTAAAGTTTGATCAGACAACAAAAGTAGTGCAAACATTCAGCAGACTTTGTGATAAGCACTATTTATACAAGGTTTTAAGCGTGTCCTGCACAATGGGAAATAGTATAATCTACAATTATTTTCTATGCAATATTAAATCTCAGAAGTCCAAGATATGTTGGACTAGAATTAAATGTTAAACCAGAATTAAAAAAGGTAAAAGGTGAAAAGGAAAAGATCAACCTTTCTTACTCAGCTTTTGGCTTTCCCATCATTTCAATCTGAGACCTCTAATAAGTAGTATGCACCTTAGAATTTATATATGCCTAAAAACAAAATGACCTATTTAGTTATTTGTTATAACAATATTTCCTTTGAAAAAATATGTTTAAATGAAAATGTAACCTTATAATTTCAAAATTATGCAATTTCCACAAATAAAGCAAGTATTTTTTTATTTCTAGAGGAAAGCAAGGAAATATTATTATCCCACAATTATTTTCTTTCACTTGTTATATTTATTTCTCTTCTACCCTAAAATAACTGTTAATTCTTTGCTTACTTTTTATTTATAAGTATGTTCAGATCAACATGAACAGTGCCCTTCATATAGTAGATGTATAATAGATATTTGTTTGAGAGGGTGTTGAGAAACATTTGGAGAATTCTCAATTTGGTGAATAGATTTTATACTTATTTTATTTATCATATTTGGTTAATGTTTGTGGTGAGGGACTAGACCAGGAAAGCGGAAGCCAATGTAATAAACTACGGGTGTAGCACAACTAACACTTACTGAATGACAGATATTTTCTTAAGACATTTTGTTACTTTAAATATTTGCAAGAAATTGCTGTTTTTCAGATCATGCTTAGAGAGGTTAATTTATAACCCAATGAAATAAATTTATTTTCCATTTGTTTATTGCTCAGAAACATTTAGTTAATTTCCAAGGAATCACAAGTGTTGTGTAGAGTAGGTACTAAATACCTGACAAATCTATTGCCAAAGCCCAAAACCTTCCATTATATTGACTTTCTTCATTGTTGTTCATGGTATATGTCCTTGAATAATTTAGAAGCACTGATATCTGACATTATTTAGTTGTTTTTATTAATTTGCAATAAAACTTTATTTTCTCTTATTTTGTGTACCAACTGGATGAGTTTCCAATTTAGACAAGCAGTGGTGATCCCTGGTGACAAATTTAGAACCAAGTCATGAATTCCTTAATAAAATAAAATTTGAATGGCATTAGTTTTACAAATAATAACACCTTGAATTTATTTAGCACTTCTAACTTATTCAAGAGCAATCATGCTCATTCTTTTAAAGTAACATTATTGGATAGATAGCAAAGATATTCTAATGTCCAGCCTCGTAAATGTAGAGTCTAATGTGAGAGGTTATTTACCAAAAGTCAGATAGCTAAATCATGGCAGACCAACACTAGAAGCTACTTTTTTAAACTTGGTCTAATATTCTCCCTGACTCCTATATCTTTACTCTCTCCTTTGTCCTCCATGTGACCCCCTACATCTACCGTCTAGAAAGAGCTAATTATGTCTTCAAATATTTTATGTTTCTCTATGGTCTACAAAAAATATATAAGCACTATAAATCACTTAGTATGCCAGATAATCTGTCTCCAATTTTTTTGAACTATTATTCACACTACTTCCTTTGGTTTTCCTTCCCTTCCATCCACAGACTTTTATACTACGAGTATTTTTTTTTCTAACTAATCTTGTCTCCATTTTATTCAAATTCTTTGTGGTGGAAAACTATTATCCTTGTCTTTCCTAAAAGTCCCTTTTTCCCCCTCTCCTGGTAGTTGTTCTAAAATTTAGACAGGTGATATAGGCTGGTGCAGTAAGAACTTTATCTGGCACTTTCCAAAGTAGAATATACAGCTAGAGAAACCACTTTCTACTTTGGTCATAGAGCAATAACTGTCAGCTCAAACAGTTATTGGCTAAGGTTGCATTTTGAGAGAATGAAAAGCCAAATGAGAAGTGGATGGAGTTCCATCGAGGCTTTGAGTTGCTGTTATATTTCATCTCTATATTCACCTTTAAGGTTCTCAATTTATGGGGAGACTTATTTGTATTTTCTTACTTAACTTAGTTCGATTTGGATTTCTGTCACAAGAAAGCAAAGATAGTAATTCATACTAGGATGACCGACCCCTCCTTTATGCCCCATAGAATCCAGTACTAGTTTGAGCTTGGTAATCCTTATAATTTGCTTCATATGATCATTAGCTGAGTGTATATCTGCCTTCTTCACAAATCTTTTAATGAAGGCCCATGCCCTAATAATTAATGTTATATATAAGTCCCCAATTTGAGCCTAATTAACATTAAATAAGTGTTTGTGCACTTAAGTTTTCTTTTAATTCTCTTGCCTTTTAATGTTTAGGAACAATACTTACTGCAATATGACCTATAGATAGAATGATGGATATCATTATTCTGATATTGATGTGATAATTATCCTGATGAAATTATGGGTATTATATCCTCATTGTTGTTCTTGATTTTTTTTTAATCAAGTTGTCTTTTCTTTAGTGCAAGGCTCATGTTCTGAGAAAAATTGACTTCCATGAGTTATAAACCACAAGAGTGTGACAAGCTGCAATGATAAGACTATATTTATACATTATATTGGTTGAGAAGCTTGTGATAAGATTTTATGTACTGTAATCCTTTTGTGGACAATTCAAGCATTGTAACACTGAAAACCATAGGCTGCACATCATAAGAATTTGTTATGCAGGAGCAGTGAGTTTTACAGAACATTATCACTCTTAAGTTCTATGATTGGGACAGGCTTATATCTGAAGGGAGGCAATATCTGGCATGCTTACTCTAAATGTGGACACTGTGATATGTTTCAATGGTATAAAAATAAAAGAATGAGGACTTGAGAAAAAATATTGTTCACTGATTTCATTCTTATCTACCTGTGAAAACTGAAGTAAGTATTTGAGGCATGATATAGAAAAGGAAGCCACAATTTTCCCTAAGTTGTCTGGATCATCTTACAGAAAAATGGAGAAAGAGCCATGATTATAATTAGCTTAATTACCTCAATTTTTATCTTCACATTGTATGTAGATATGACCTCCATTTATCTTTGTAATTCAAACTATATAATTGTGTTGCAAACTTGATGAAATAAGATCTAGTCAAATGTTTGTCCTTAAATAGCCAACAAAAAAGAGTAACTTAAACCAACAAAAGAGGTGACTTAAGATTTAATATCCATTGATAAATTGAATGGATTTGTTTTATTTGAAAGAACATAAAGTATGTGACTTTGGATTCAAGTGGTCTTTTTTCTTTCTTTTCTTTTTTTTAAATTTTCCATATATTTTTTTAAATTTTCCACAGGGACAGAGAGAGTCAGAGAGAGGCATGGATCTAGGGACAGACAGACAGGAATGGAGAGAGATGAGAAGCATCAATCATCAGTTTTTCATTACGACACCTTAGTTGTTCATTGATTGCTTTCTCATATGTGCCTTGACCATGATCTTTAGCAGACCGAGTAACCCCTTGCTCGAGCCAGCGACCTTGGGTCCAAGCTGGTGAGCTTTGCTCAAACCAGATGAGCCCAAGCTCAAGCTGGCGACCTCAGGGTCTCAAACCTGGGTCCTCCACATCCCAATCCGACACTCTATCCACTGCACCACCACCTGGTCAGGTTCAAGTGGTCTTATATTTTAAAAATACTGACTTTTCTCAGGTGATGCCTAATTAGTCTGTCCTCATTGGATAAAAAGAAAATCTTTAAATTCCAAAAGGGGAACGTGTGTAGTTCTTTCTATTCACTACAGTAAGAAGGAGAATGGCCAGCAGCAGACAGGCAGATGAGAGCCCTGGCTGACATTCAGGGTACGGACATTCCTCAGGACAATCTTCAGATAGAACAGACCTCCAAGAAGCAGTATCTTTAGCAATACAGAATTCTATAAATAGCAGAAGCAGCAATAACAGAAGCAGCATTTGTAAACTAAAAGATATTCAGCGCAAGTTGAAACCAGGAAAGGGTTATTTGGTGCATTTGAGTGTTTTAAAATCTCACCACCATCTAAAAATATCAATGTATATACATTTGGCTTCTGGGAACGATTGATGAAAATCCCAAACAAATACGACCAGTCTTACCCACGTCCTCCTACTCACTCTTCCATAAATGCAATGCAATGAATGCATTTTTAAAGAGTAGGTAAGCTTTGTTTTGTTTAGTTAGTTAGTTTGTTTATTTAACTGTTATAACTGTTTATGTTTTGGGAACTGTTTATGTTAGAGAAGATATCTCCTACAGCAATTGCAATTTTAACAACAACAGATAAACTCTTTGTGGCAAATCTCCACTGGGGTAGAACTAAAGTCTGGAAGTAATCAGCAACCACTGAGCATCAGAAATGTTAAAAAAGAAAAAAACATTTAAACGCAGCTGGAGTCTGCTAGTAGTCAGGATAGTATTCAGGTACCTAATCTCTTGGGGTTAGCCACCATCCTCCTTCCTCCTTGTCTTGGATGTGGAACTAAAAAGCCCCAGGGTGTTGATGGTTGCAAAGAAACTATGGCATCTGACACCTGCTGGGAGCAATAAATAAAGAACCAGGCCTGCCCTTGTCTGTTTGTTCCTATCCTGCTCACTACTGGAGTCACAGTCTTTTCTTCTGCACTGGGGCTAGAAAGAGATGAGTTCTGTTTACCCATGTAAACAAAAATCTGATAAGTAAGAGAAGTTACTGCCGTGCAGTCATTTTTGACACAAGTGCTTGACCTATAATATAGGCAAGTCTGGTTAAAAAGTAAACCAAATCACACCCTTCACTTCTGAGAATTATGGTTGTAATTATTCTGGAAGTAACATCACTCCAGAACTCAGTTGGTCTGTTTACTGTTAGATGATGGATTTTCAGTTAACTAATTAAAACTGGTTATTCCTGAGGATTTGTGCAGGCTGAGTTATTTAACAATTTGTGTTTGCCAATTTTGTCCAGTTACACTGGGGATGCTCATAATTCTATTAGAAAGAACAGGTGCTAATAAACAAAGAGATGAATCTCTCTACTATCTGCGGTGTTTCATAAAACAATGAACACACAATAGTCCAGAAGTCTCCTGAAAATAGAGGAGTTTCAGGCTGTATGAATGTAGCCCTGGCTCCCTTGCTCTGTGGTCTGCAGAAACCGGGGTTTCTATAGAAGTGAAATTCATCAGGACAAAAGCTATCAGGCACCAAGTTAAAAAAAAAATCAGGCAGCCTCTAAGAAGCTGTTCTTAAATTCCAACATCCAAACATTGAACCTGTCCAAATCATTTACTTACAGAGTAATTGCTCTAAACTCTCGAAATTCAAAGTAGCCATTGATTTTCTTGTTAAAATTTATACTTTTCACTATTTGGCAAGTAAACTAGAGCACAATATTTTGCATTCTGCTGAAATGTTTTCTCCCCCTCTGGAGAATGAATGAAAATGTGTTTCATGCCATATGCCTCATATTTTCTAGTTGTGCTTGTTCACATATTTTTCAATCTATAGTATCTGCCACTGTGAGATGTGGCTCTCAGTCTTCAGATGCAGTCTTGCTGAAAGACATTGGGTAAAATATGTTAAATTTTAATTATTAGCAAATTCAATAAATTCTAAGAGTTGTTTTCCATTTGATTTACCTGGAGCTGGTGAATACTATTATTTCTTAGCAAAGCATTATTATTTTTAACCAGAAGTTTAATTTCAAGAAGTCCTTATTCTTTAAAAATAAATCTGAGCCCTGGCCGGTTGGCTCAGCGGTAGAGCGTTGGCCTGTCATGCGGGGGACCCGGGTTCAATTCCAGGCCAGGGCACATAGGAGATGCGCCTATTTGCTTCTCCAACCCTCCCTTCCTCTCTGTCTCTCTCTTCCCCTCCCGCAGCCAAGGCTCCATTGGAGCAAAGATGGCCCGGGCGCTGGGGATGGCTCCTTGGCCTCTGCCCCAGGCGCTAGAGTGGCTCTGGTCGCGGCAGAGCGATGCCCCGGAAGGGCAGAGCATCGCCCCCTGGTGGGCAGAGCATCGCCCCTGGTGGGCGTGCCGGGTGGATCCCGGTCGGGCGCATGCAGGAGTCTGTCTGACTGTCTCTCCCCATTTCCAGCTTCAGAAAAATACAAAAAATAAATAAAAAATAAAAAAAAAATTAATCTGCATTGGCCTGACCAAGCAGTGGCACAGTGGCTAGAGCATTGATATGGGACACTGAGGACCCAAGTTCAAAACCTGAGGTCACTGACTTAAGTGTGGGATCATAGACATGACCCCATCGTGACTGGCTTGAAGTTCAAAGTCGCGGGCTTGAGCCCAAGGTCGCTGTCTTGAGTAAGGGTCACTGGCTCAGCTGGAGCTCTCCCGTCAAGTCACGTATGAGAAAGCAATCAATGAACAACTAAAGTGCCACAAGTACAACAGTTGATGCTTCTCATCTCTCTTCCTTCCTGTCTTTTTGTCCCCGTCTCTCCCCAACCCTCCTTCACTAAAAAAAAATTAAATAAAAATTAAAAAGCTGTGATTTGTATCTCTATCTGAAGCTCTTTTCTTTTATTGGTTGCAAGTAAGTTTAAACTTTGCCCCAAAGGAGAAAATCATCATGGTGGTGGACACTGAGAAGTCTGTCATAGCACAGCGCATGATTTCTCCTTTCACTTTAGTTTTGTCCTCAAAGTAAATCTTCAACAGTAGCCCTTCCTTAGCAGCCTTCCCCAAGCAAATGGATGACAGTAGGTGTTCAAAACAACCTATTTTCCCTCTAACTCTTTCATCGCTTTTGAAACAAATGTATTATGAAATATTAATTTTTGTTTTATCAAATAATCAAGATCTTTAAAAAAGCCTGCAGACTGTTTACTGTATTTGATATTCAAGCTTCTGCCTTCCTTTATAATGTAGAAAGTCTAGAGAGCCAGTTGCTTTCCATTTTCTCAAATTAATTTGAAATATTTTTCTATGATATTATTTATATTCTCCTAATTGTGAAACAAGATATTAGTTTTATTTCAGATGCAGTCTTGCTGAAAGACATTGGGTAAAATATGTTAAATTTTAATTATTAGCAAATTCAATAAATTCTAAGAGTTGTTTTCCATTTGATTTACCTGGAGCTGGTGAATACTATTATTTCTTAGCAAAGAATTATTATTTTTAACCAGAAGTTTAATTTCAAGAAGTCCTTATTCTTTAAAAATAAATCTGCGTTGGCCTGACCAAGCAGTGGCATAGTGCTTATTTTACTTTGGTGACTGAATCCTATGGAATGCTTATTTAGTAAATAAGAGCAGTTTTGGATTAAATAATATATCATAGTATTTTTGAGAAAGCTCTAATATGTGAAGAGTTAGTCCCAGCTTTACCACTAATTTCTGTGTAAAAAGGAATAAATCATAAACATGCTGGGTGTCAATTTCAACTATTAATTAACAGCTTGTACTGGATCATCTCCAAGTATGCCTCATATCTAGAATATTATTATTCTATGTATGTTTTCACTAGGGAAAGACATATAATTGGTCAAAATATTATTTCTTAAAATATGAGAATCCCAAGAAGGACAAATGAACTCAATGATACTTTCTTCACTTAGTCATTCATGTCATCTATTTATTGCTATTGAATTGTTACTATGGGATAACCTATGCTAGGTAATGGGAAAGTAATGTTTAACAACCAAAAAAAAAGCATCCCAAGTCTCCCTGTGTTTTCAGTGTTGTAGCGTGGTCCCTACTGAGACCAACTTTGCCTCTGAGGGGACATTTGGTTATATATGGAAATAATTTTGATGATAACAACTTGCATTTAGCAGGTAAAGGACAGAAGTGCTGCTAAACATCCAACAATGTGCAGGAGAGGATCATAGCAAAGAATCATCTGAACCACATCGTCAGTCCTGCTGTGGTTAAGAGCCACTGGTAGTGGAAGATACTAACATGCATGTAAAGTCAACCAGTATGAACCTGGCTGTCCACTTCAGCATTTTTCATATTCTTGTCCTAGAAATCTTACAAAAGAAACGAGAAGAATACAAAATGACTAACAAACTCCATGTTCAGACCAACAATCACCCAGCTATCTACAGATTTAACCCTTTGAGTAGTACGAACATTCATGTATGTCCTCCTTCAAAGGGTTAACAAAAAACTCACTACTCAAAGGGTTAAAGCAGGTGTAAGAGGCTTTTAAAACCAGCTGAGATTAGAAGGAAGAGAATTAAAAGGAAAACAACCCATAAAGTATAGTGGCAGTAAATATTAGACAACAAAACTATAAAATACAATTTTACTTTGTCCTGGGTGGGGGTATACTCTGAAGTACAGAACTATATCGTTTTAGTGCAGCACTGTTGCAAGAACGGAAAGCACAGAGTTAGCAGAGGGAGCCGACCTACATGCAGGTTTAAGAAGGTAATAATAGCGCTTCAAAAAGAACCTCTCACACATTCACTCATACACAAAATTTCAACCTAGATCTCATCCTAGAATAAAAAAAACACACATTTAATAATAAATAATAAAAAATGATGCTGCATGGCAACAATAAAATAATACCATTATGAAAAAAAAATTAATGAAAAGCTAAGCATAGCTTCTGATAAAAAAACACTCACCAGAAGGGTGAATGACACAGTTGAGAATCATGGTAAAAATATCTGTTATTTGTTTTAAATAAATAATGTATACAGCAAGATCACAAAGTAGAAATTTAACAATTCAGGAAAGAGATGGTAAGACAACAAGCAGAGATGAAACATAAACCGGTAGAACCCTAAAAAGAACTGAGAGAAAATTAAGAACAAAATAGAACCAGAATAAAAACGTCTGTCGTATTGATAAATGTAAAGGGAAATTTATTGTCAGCTAAGGTTCTCAAGGAAACAGACACCAAGATGGAATTAGAAGTGTGAGAGATTTACTGAAGGGAATGTTTGTGAAAGTTAAAGAGGAAAGAGCGCAGGAATAAGAAGGGAGGGTGTGATTCAGGTTGGGCACCAATGAAAGGAATAAAGGAAGGAAATGGGAATGGGCAGGAAACATCTCAGACTGAAGTGCACTTCTGAGAGATACCAGGCGTATGTGAAATTCTAGCAAAGATTGCTCTTTATAGTCTCCCATTGAGCAGAAACATTCTGGCTGTGTTGACCATTGGCTGGGAGCAGCATGCGCAGAGCAAGATGTGCGCATACGTTCTGCAGAAATCCCAACCGAAGGCAGCCAGGGGCCTTAGCTGGCTAACTGCAGTCCTCCTTGGCAGCACGTTCTCCCTTGATAAGAGAGCTGTTCAGTTTAAATACTTCAATGGTTGCCACAGTCATCCATTAGAAGATTTTCAGATTGGCTCCCAAGCAAATGCAATTGTATATACAAAAACACACTTGAAACAAAGAAATTCAGGAAAATTAAAAATAAGTTAACCAACAAAATCCTATCAGACAAATGCAACAAAAAGATATAGAGATCATAATCATAATTTCAGACAATGGTAAAATTGTTATTTTAGAATACAATGATTATTTATTATATTATCATATTTTATGTGTATTTCTATAAGATATAGTTTTTATTTTTGTATCATGTAATCATATAATTGTTTATGTAATTCATAAAACTAAGTAAAGGCCCTGGCTGGTTGTCTCAGTAGTAGAGCATTGGGCGAGTGAGTGGAAGTCCAGGGTTCAATTCCCTGTCAGGGCACACAGTAGAAGTGACCACCTGCTTCTCCACCCCTCCCCTTCTCTCTCTCTTCCTCTCCCTCTCTCTCTCTCTCTTTCCTTCCTGAAGCCACGGCTTGAATGGCTAGAGCAAATTGGCCCCAGGAGCTGAGGATAGCTTCCTGGCCTGCCTCAGGGGTTAAAATAGCTCAGTTGCTGAGCAAAGGAGCAGCAGCCCCAAATGGTCAGAGCATTGCCCAGTACAGGGTTTGCCGAGTGGATCCTGGTTGGGGCAAATGCGGAAGTCTGTCTCTCTGCCTCCACACCTTTCATTGAAAAAACTAAAGAAAAGATGACAACTAAGTCTTACAGAAAACACAGAAAAACAGTAAGACATATAAAAAAGACATAGGCACCCACCTAGATGAGCTCACAAAGGCCACAACTATAACAGTTTGAAAAATAAGATAAATAATGATAGTATTGGATTACAACCCAAAGAGTAAAGAATAAAATATATATTCATACATGTATATTCATATATATATTCATATATATGAAAATAAATAAACAAAGGAGAGGAAACAAGTTTTTTACTCAGATGAATGCTAGATAATAAATATAAACAAAATGAGTAAAACAAAATAATCACCATTAGAATATCACAGTAATAATATCTACAAGCAATATACACGGCTTGATGGTCAAATTATTAGGCAAAACTTTAAGAAGAATGTTTACATAAATACAAAGTAAATGTATGGATGCTTCTCTCTCCAAGAAATAAAGCATAACTCCCTCCTACTTGATTGTGGCCTGGACTTAGTGGCTCACTTCTAATGAATATAGAGTATGGAAAGGACAAATGGTAACTTTAAAATAGAAAAACCTGGCACACACCACTATATTCAAGTGACCAAACTTATCATCAGTGATAAGTCACGTTGATAGCATGTACCCTCTGATATCATGCAGTGAGATCTGTACTTCATCTCTGTGATGTTCTTCCCCAAAATTCATAATCTTAATCTTATCATGAGAAAACATCAAGAAAATTCAAATTGAGGAAAGTTCTAAAATATGCCTGCCAGAAATCTTAAAAATTGACAAGGTCAGGAAACACAAAGGAAGACTAAAAGCATGTCATGTCATAAATTAGAGAGAGGACTAAAGAGATATAGCAATTACACACAGCATATTATACAGAATTGGCTCCTAGGGAAATAACTGAAAAAACTGGTGAAATCTAAATAAACTATGTAATTTAGTTAACAATATTATACTAATATTAATTTCCTACTTTTCATAAATGTACTATGGTTATATAAGACATTAACATTAGAGGAAGCTGGGTAAAGGGTAAAGGGAAACTCACTGTGCCATTTTTATAAGTCCTCTGTATCTCTATAATTATTACAAAATACAAAGTTTATTTAAAAGGTCACACTGACTAATATAAAATTTTCATTAGGACAACTCAACAAAAGAACTGTTTATATTATAATGAGAATCTATTTTAAAGTGATTGGTTCTAATAAAGAAGGTCAGGCAAGACTTTGATGAAAAGTGACACTTAAGCAGAGATCTGAGGAATGAGTCAGTTATTTAGGCAAAGATCAAATGGAAGAGTATTCCTGGGAGAAGAAAATTGTGTGCAAAAAAAACTATGACAGAACAGAAGAGAGCAAGTACCAGGAATTGTAAAGACACTGGAATTAAAAGGTGGGGAATATGGTTCAAAATGAAACTGATGAGCTAAGCAGGGTCCAGCATCTTCAAGAATTTTTATATTATATTAAGGAACAATAATGACTCATTAAAGTGTTTAAGTATTACACATTCATATGCACATTTCATAAAGACCAGTCTAGATATTGTGTGGCACTGCATAGAGGCAACAATGAAGATACTATTACAGAATCCTCATTAAGTGCTTTCACAAGAGCGTTGGTGATAAAATGAAGAGAAGAAGAAAAACTTGAGAGACATTTAGCAAGAAACATTGATAGGACTTGATGATTTTGGAAATGAGAATTGAGAAAGAGGGAAGTATCAAAGTTGGGCAGTAATGTCTAGTTTTTCTAAGGGTCAGTTTAATAGATTAGTTGCAGTAACAACCACAATTTTTTTTATCTTTTCTGTGTGAAATTTTGCCATGATTTTTGTAGTTCCCCTTATAAAAAAGATGGAGTCTGTTTCTTGATTTTTTAATACTACTTAGGTAATGTTTAAGCCTCTGAGAAGTTAAAAGATATAACGCATGCATAAACTTGAAAAGAGTTATTGTGTGCTCCTGATTCTACTCTTGTCTCTGCGATGGTTGTAAGAATATGCTGTAATCGGAGACATGCAAACAGAGCCATTTCCCCAGTAATTTCAACCAAGACCATCCTAGTTCATTTATCACACAACTAACCAGCCATGTGAACAGTCCAGCCAAGATTAGCCAAGACAACTTTCTAACCTGTCTATAACTATAGATTCATTATTAAAACTAGACAACATTAGTCAAACCAGCTCAGGTCAATCAAACTCTATGCTAAAAAAAAAAAAAAAAAGAAAAGAAAAAGAAAAAAAGATATATCTTATACCACTGGGATTCTGTGGCTTTTTGTTACCCAGAATTATTGTGGCAAATGTAACTTATACAGATGCCATATAAGTGCCATTAACACATCTAGTTGGAAACATTGCCAGTTTTCTATATAAGAGCCTTTTATGTATCTCTTGACAATGTTGTCAGGGCAGAGCCCTCTTTAAATTATAGAACTTTAAAATTTCAAAAACTAATGCTTCAGTCTCCCTTATATCTCTTCAGTGGGCAATAAGACAGTAAGACATTTTTGCTATGGTCTTAGATGAAAGAATTTAGTAAAAAGAGAAGCATGGGGGGGGGGGGGAAATATCTGTCTTCTTTAATCTGCCATTGTCAGCTCTACTGGCAGGGATTCCAGCCGCCCTCTTAAGAAATGAATGTAACAAGCCCAATGCATTAGGCCTGAATTTTCACTGAATATCACTACTGATGACTAAATGCAAAGATGGTAAGATATCTTTGGTGATATCTTAGTTGTCCTAGAAATATCTATCTACAGACACCTTATTTTGAGAAAATAAAGGTCTATATTGTATATAGCACATACAGTTAGTGTTTTGTTATGAGCAGGTGACAATGCCAATAAAGGTCTCTTTACTATCTGGTAAAGGGAAGTTTTTTGGAAGATATGGAATGTTTTGCAAACAGATATTCAAGAGATTGTGGATAAGAAGGTGTAAAGCCAGAAGCCAGGGCCAGGGCCACCATCAGAGCAGCCTGGCCCATGCAGGTTCGCATTGGATTCGGACAGTCGGTAAAGAAACCATAGAGCCAAAAACTGGTGGGCCATAGTCTTTAATCTAGCTTGCACCCAGCGGGCAAGTAAAAACACACACTGGGCTCCAAAGCCAGTCACATTCAGTGCTCACAAAGCTACTGATTTATCCGAGTTTCCTAGAATCAAAGGTTTCTAGCTCACCAGCCTTATTCTCCTCAGTTCCCCATCTCCTTCCTTATCCCAGATACAAACTCTGTACAAACTGGCATCTCACTCAGCACTCCGCCATCTTGGCTGCTTTTCCTGGCCTCCTCCACGTGGCCTCCTCCTGCTGCTGGCTCTATTCTCTCTGCTCTCTCATGCTAACCTCAGGAACCAAGAGCCAAACTCCCGCTCCGTTCCCATTTTATAGTGTAGAAATCCAAACCCTTAATCCAATATACATAATAGGGAAGTCTCTAATACAAAGTCACTTCTCTGAGGCATGATAGGATTGTACCACCTTACACCAAAAAGGGTAGGAAAGGCTTAATCCCAAAACCAAGCCCCAGGCTACAAGGATTCTGCCTGCCTTTAGCCCACCCCAACACACATTAATACCACCTGGGCAACGGCCTCTTTAACAAAGTGAGCATAATACATTTTATCTGCCCAACAGAAGGGTTCCTATATTGCCGGAGTTTACGGTAGCCTCTAGGTATAAGAATAGAATTTTTAAGTTTTCTAATATGAAAAAAATTATTAAAAATGTACAAAGTAGAGAGAATGGAATAATTAACTTTTATAAACTCATCACCAGCTTTAAGAGTTATCAACAGAGAATAAAATTTGTTTCATGTAAAATATTCACTAATTTCCCTGCTCCCATATTACCAGTATTTGAAAAAAATTCAATATCAAAATGAGAATATTTTAACAGTTACAGTTTTTAAGTAGACTTTTAAAACTATACTATGTTAATTAGTTTTTAAAAATACTTATTATCAATTTAGAGAGACCTCATCTGATTGGTTCAGAGCTCTAGGTAGCAACTCTATTTATCAGACCACATTATGAGTTCCTGACTAGCCTGAGTTGGGGGGGGGGAGCACTAATAATTGACCACTTCTTCAGAAATAATATTTGAATCTGCTCGCCTGCAGAGTAAAGTAGAGAAGGCAGATTCAACAAGAAAGAATGAGAGCATATTAGGCACCATAATGGGCACATCATGTCCCTCTAACTTCTATGGATCAAGCATCTTATAGATGCTGAAGGTATATTTATTTTCATACTGTCATATTTGTCTTGTGTGTGGCCAGTAGGCACAGCCACCATCACAGCCACCTGGCCCATGCAGGTTCACATTGAATTCGAACAAACAGTAATGAAACAATGGAGCCAAGAACTGGCGGTCCTTCATCTTTAATCCTAGCTTGCACCTGGCGGGCAAGTAAAAACACACACTGGGCTCCAAAACCACTCATTCAGTGCTCACAAAGCTACTGACTTATCCGAGTTTCCTAGAATCAAAGGTTTCTAGCTCACCAGACTTATTCACCTCTGTTTCCCATCTCCTTCCTCTCCCTGCACAAACTTTGCACAAACTGGCTTCTCACTCAGCACTCCACCATCTTGGTTGCTTCTCCTGTCCTCATCCACAGGGTCTTCTCTGCTCTACTCTCTAAAGCTAATCTCAGGAACCCAGAGAGAGAGCAAGCTCCCAGTTTGCCCCCATTTTATAGTGTAGAAATCAAAACCTTTAATCCAATATATAAATAAGGAAGTCTCTGATACAAAGTCACTCATCTGAGGCATAATGGGATTCCTCATGAGAGTGCACCACCCTACATCAAAAAGGGTGGGAAAGGCTTAATCCTAAAACCAAGCCCCAGGCTAGAAGGATCCTACCTGCCCACAGCCCACCCCAACACACATTATCATCCCCATCCCAATCAATCACCTGGGCATGGGATTTCATGTGGGCAACATCACTTTTAACAAAGTGAGCATAAGATATTTTATCTGCCCAACAATCCACCCCTATTGTTGGGCAGATAAAATTGATAGATATGTGAATTCCAAACTGCCCTCTTGCTGTTCTGCTTATCTGTCAGACCTCACCCTTACTGGACTATTGACCCTGAGACAGAGGAATTCCAAAAAGTTGACAACCCACCCCAAGGAGGGGCTCCGGACATACCAGGACTTCTGGTTCAACACCCACATGCTCGAAGCCCCGCAAGGAGGAGCATTCCGGACATGCCAGGACTTTTGCCTCAGTATCCCCTCAGGCTCTCCCAAACACTATATAACTGGCCCCTAGTCTGTAATCGGTGCTCTTCTCCCCCAGGAGGAGTGCCCGACAGGGTTCCTTTCTTCCTTTCAATAAAGCCTGTTACTCTGGTCTTTCAGACTCCCATGGATTCTGTTGGTCAAATAAGTTTGTAAACATGATATATATGTTTGCTCGCTTGTGACTTATAATGGGTGTGGGGGACAGGCTATAAGCAGGCCAGGTTGTTGTAGCCTGAGGTTTGGTTTTGGGACTAAGCTTTTCCCCACACCCTTGACTAATTGTATGATCTGGGTGGTGCACTCTCATGAGAAATCCAATTATGCCTTGGATAAGTGACTTTGTATTGGAGACTTCCTTGTTTGTATATTGGATTAAGGGATTTTGGTTTTCTACACTATAAAGTGGGACCAGGAGCTCAGACACACAGTTCCTGCTATCACAATTGCAGGGGCTCCCCTGATCCCTTGCCCTTCATGGGAAGAGCTGGTTTTCTGCTTTTCCCTTGTCTTCTTTTGTGGTTTGCCTGTCTTGGTGAGACACCAATAAATAGGATGGCCCCCCATCCTCTGACTCCACCATTTCTTTATCGCCTGCCCGAATCCAATGGGAACCTGCATGTGAATGGTCACGATGACGGCTCCTGGCCCTACAGATTCCAACAAAAATGTCTTATGCTCACTTTCTTAAAGATGGTGCTGCCCACGTGGAGGCCATTGCCCAGGTGATATTAATGTTTGTCTCTGTGGGCTGTGGGCAGGCAGAATCCTTGTAGCCTGGGGCTTGGTTTTGGGATTAAGCCTTTCCCACCCTTTTTGATGCGGGGTGGTATAATCCCATCATGCCCCAGATAAGTGACTTTGTATTAGAGACTTCCCTATTTTGTATATTGGATTAAAGGTTTGGATTTCTACACTATAAAATGGGGGCAGAACTGGAGCTTGCTCTCTTGGTTCCTGAGATTAGCATTAGAGAGGAGAGCAGAAAAAGGCCATGTGGAGGAGGCCAGGAGAAGCAGCCAAGATGGTGGAGTGTTGAGTGAGAAGCCAGTTAGTGCAGAGTTTATGCAGGGAGAAGGAAGGAGATGGGGAACAGAGGTGAATAAGTCTGGTGAGCTAAAAATCTTTGATTCTAGGAAACTCGGATAAATCAGTAGCTTTGTGAGCACTGAATATGAGTGGGTTTTGGAGCCCAGTGTGTGTTTTTACTTGCCCACCAGGTGCAAGCTAGGATTAAAGAAGATGGCTCATCAGTTTTTGGCTCTGTTGTTTCTTTACCAACTGTCCAAATCCAATGCGAACCTGCATGGGCCAGGCTGCTGTGATGGTGGCCCTGGCTACTGGCTTTACACCTATGCTCACTTTACTACCCACAATCTACACCACTGGCATCCCTGTGCAAGGAAATTAGGCACATTACACAAATTACAACAGCACGAATCATACATTTTCAACAATTACAAAGGTACATTTCACCAGTGTTGGGCGGATAAAATGTATTATGCTTACTTTGTTAAAGATGGCGCTGCCCACATGGAGGCCGTTGCCCAGGTGATATTAATGTGTGTTGGGGGCAGGCAGAATCCTTGTAGCCTGGGGCTTGGTTTTTGGATTAAGCCTTTCCCACCCTTTTTGCTGTGGGGTGGTACAATCCCATCATGCCCCAGATAAGTGATTTTGTATTAGAGACTTCCCTATTTTGTATATTGGATTAAAGGTTTGGATTTCTACACTACAAAATAGGGGCAGAGCGCGAGCTTGCTCTCTTGGTTTCTGAGATTATCATTAGAGGAGAGAGCAGAGAGGAGAGCAGAGAGAGGCCATGTGGAGGAGGCCAGGAGAAGCAGCCAAGATGGCGGATTGTTGAGTAAGAAGCCAGTTTGTGCAGAGTTTGTGCAGGGAGAAGGAAGGAGATGGGGAACAGAGGTGAATAAGTCTGGTGAGCTAAAAACCTTTGATTCTAGTAAACTCGGATAAGTCAGTAGCTTTGTGAGTACTGAACATGAGTGGGTTTTGGAGCCCAGTGTGTGTTTTTTACTTGCCTGCCGGGTGCAAGCTAGGATTAAAGGTAATGGCCCATCAGTTTTTGGCTCTGTTGTTTCTTTACCGACTGTCCGAATCCAATGCAAACCTGCATGAGCCGGGCAGCCGTGATGGTAGCCCTGGCTTTACAACCAGTCTCTGAGCACTCAGCCCAAAGTGCAAAATGTCCTCGGCCTTCTTTCTAGCCATGGGAAAAGCTTCCTGGGGCAGGGGAAGGGCCTCTAGCAAAGCTGCCCCCCACCCTCATTAGGGTATTTCACATTGTCCAAAATCCGTAAGTCCATCCAACAAAGGAGACAGTGCCCACTCCAGTCATAGTCCAGGAAATCAGTCCACGCACATGGGGTGTCAGCCACCTCCCTCATTCCTGCTGTCCTGGCAGGTCTTACACTGTCCCAAAGAGGAGCATGTGGCAATGGCAGTCAGCATTTACATCTCTGCTCTGGAGTGCATGATGGTGTCCACCCCTATGTCCCAAAATAACAGAACTACCATGGCTGTAGTAGGTGCTCCTTCCTGCTGGGCTCTCATCTTCTGGAGACTGCGATTGCAACTCCAGCTGGATTCTCCTCATTCTCTACAGAGCGTCTGGAAACACCAGCTCCTGCTGCTGGGCTGGAGCCCAGGGATGACACTGCCTTCTGCTCAGTAGGCCTTGCAGCCCCAGCTCTGGCTTCAACCTGGCCTCCTGCCACTGCTGGCTCTCCACAACGTCCAGGGCAAGCTGCAACTCACAAACCTGTGATTCCTCTTCCAGTAGCTGCTCCATTTCCAGGCGAATCTTGCAAACCTAGTTGGCCTCCTCTGGTGCTTGCTCCAGCTCCAGGGTCGGCATCTCTTTCTCTCACGTTTGTTCCAGCTCCTTCCACTGCTTGGTTTGCAGGTCCCAGGCAGCCTTTTCCACAGAGCTCTCGGTTTCCTCATGCATGGCTGTAAAAGTCAGCCAGCCTCCGGTCCTCAAAAGTACAGCCATGGGGAATCATAACAGCAGCCAGTCCTCTACTCCACCGCTCAAAGGTGGTGGTGGCTCCATATTGATCTGTATCAAATCCTGCCACAGACTACGCCATGTGTGGCCAGTATCCACGGCCACCATCATAGCTGCCTAGCCCATGCAGGTTCGCATTGGATTTGAACAGACAGTAATGAAACAGTGGAGCCAAGAACTGGTGGGCCATCATTTTTAATCCTAGCTTGCACTTGGAGGGCAAGTAAAAACACACACTGGGCTCCAAAACCCACTCATTAAGTGTTCACAAAGCTACTGTCTTACCTGAGTTTCCTAGAATCAAAGGTTTCTACTTACCAGATTTATTCATCCCTGTTCACCATCTCCTTCCTGATAGATACGTGAATTCCAAACTGCCCTCTTGATGTTCCGCTTATCTGTCAGACCTCACCCTTACTGGACTATCAACCCTAAGACAGAGGAATTCCAAGAAGCTGGCAAACCGCCCCAAGCAGAAGCATTCTGGACATACAAGGACTTTTGATTCAACACCCACATGCTCAAAATTCTTCCTTACCCTATATAATTTGTCCCCCTAGCTTGTACTGGTGCCCTACTCCCCGGGGAAGTGCCCAGCAGGGTTCCTTTCTTCCTTTCAATAAAGCCTGTTACTCTGGTCTTTTCAAACCCATGGATTCTAACACTTCCTTCGCCCTACACAAACTCTGCACAAACTGGCTTCTCTCTCAGCACTCCACCATCTTGGATGCTTTTCCTGGCCTCCTCCACAGGGCCTTCTCTGCTCTGCTCTCTAATGCTAATCTCAGGAACCCAGAGAGAGAGAGAGCAAGCTCTCAGTCTGCCCCCATTTTATAGTGCAGAAATCAAAACCTTTAATCCAATATACAAATAAGGAAGTCTCTGATACAAAATCACTTATCGGAGGCATAATGGGATTCCTCATGAGAGTGCACCACCCTACATCAAAAAGGGTGGGAAAGGCTTAATCCTAAAACCAAGCCCCAGGCTATAAGGATCCTGCCTGCCCACAGCCCGCCCTCAACACACATTAATATAATCACGCCCATCCCAGGCAATCACCTGGGCACAGGCTTCCATGTGGGCAGCATCATCTTGAACAAAGTGAGCATAATATATTTTATGTGCCCAACATCTTGATTCTAATTTTTAAAAATTAACATTTTTCTCAATGGTGATCTATTTTTTTTAAGCTGGAGGCTATATCTTTTGTTTTTATTATATTTCTACAAACTTTATTTCAAATATATTAATCATGTTTAGCATATATATATAACATTCTATAAGTACATACTGGATATATGAATTCTGTCAATTCTTATAATTTATATGTTTTGTCCAATCTTGACATAATGACAAAAAGTTACAACTAATTTTTCTCAGCCTTATTAATATTGTAAAAAAATTCATGCGACTTGTCTCGTTCAGCAGTTCTTTATTTCAGATATATGTGGCCAACAACCAAAAGTAAATCAACTGCTATAAGTGTAGCTTATATCCACATGTTTATAGTAATTTAAACATTTATTACACCCATATTTATGAAATTGATCCAAATAAATTATAGTATGTGAATTTGACTCTGGTGATGATTATATTGTATTATTTACATTTTAGTAGCAGAGACCATTTTTTTCCCCAACATGGTATTTGTGTAAAGTAATTATACTGACTGAGAACAGTGGCAGATTGAAATTAAATGTTTGGATTAAATATTTTGTCAGCAAACATGCAACAACTGCTTTACTGCTGTTCATCTCTTCTATGCATACTGATTACAAAATGATTAGCTTTTATTTTGGCACAGTTTTAAAATACTTAGATAAATGCTGCTTGATATCCAATCTTCTAATTGTTTAAATAGCTTGGTGGGGAGGAAGGGGAGGAGAAGAAAAATGGCCAAAGAAATTTAAACAGCATTCAAAGTTCTATTTCAGTACTATTCAAACAAATAACAAATTGCCACATCTAGATATAATTCTAGTTTTATATGGCCTAAGTTTGGCTAAGTATTAATGTGTCCAGGTGTGCTCAGTGCTAGCAGTTGAGGAAAAAAAAGTGTCACTTTATGCTGAAAAAAGAAACAAACTATTTTTAAGTAGATGCACTGGTGGCTTTTTGAATATTAATTGTCTCTTGCAAAATAGTTGAATGTGTTAAATGGTAGTAAATGAGAACATATGGTTTAACTCTACCCAGAAATATAAATGCATTTTTATAACAATCATAAAAGTATTTGACAAGATGTTTTAAGTTTTACTTTCCAGAATCAGACTATTAAAAGCAAATATCTGAGTATATTTGGTAAATCTATAATGTATAGTCACTGAGATTTGGTCAGGAATTGAAAAGTTCAGGGTCATTTTCAAATAAAACTAGGGACTGAATGTAGGCCAAATGTCAGCTGAAAATTAATTTGTACTCTTTATCTTCCAAAAAATAAGTATTTCAAGAAATGACAAAATCAACTGCAGAAAAATGTTCTGAATGTCCTAAAGTAATGATATGTTCATAAAAATTATTAAATGCTATATTTACATATTTATATAAAGTCATTCATATTGACAGTGTAATACCAATTCAAAACTGGTTTGTCCAATACCTGATAAAGTGTCAAGAGGGGTAATCAGTTCTTTACTTACTACATCATCTAAGCATACGTTTCTCTTTAAATCCTGGGAGACATCACAAATCCAATCATGGGAAGACCCAAACTATCTATTTATTTACTTCCATCAAGGCATGGCATATATGTAATATCCTGAAGAAATTAAGCTGATTCAAATGGAGGATTATGAAACTATTTGGCTTTGTATGTGTCCAACTATCCAAATCACATCATGTACATGGTTCAATCAAAATAAGAATAACCTTGGTCAGAAGGTCAGATTTTCTGCATTTAATTCTCAGGATATTCCAAAATTATACCACCTGGCAATAAACAGGCTTTCCTCCAGTGTCTGTTTCCGATATGTAATGAGGCAGTAGGAGGAGACATGGAAGGAGGAAAAGAAACAAATGAGAGGGAAAGAAGAATGATGTCAAAGTGAACATTTCAACTTGAATCTACATTTCTGCTATATTTCTAGTGCTCTTAAGTTTATATTATATTAGTTCTGATATTCCTCAGTCATAATGCTGTTAAGGTTAATTCTGGATATTCAGCTATTGCCTGCCAATTTTGTGGCATAATGTGAAGACCATGAAAATATATATAAGCCTCAATTTTGAGAGTGTGGCAAATGCAAAAGGAGATACTGTGAGGTAGTTAGTTGCAGGATTGTGCAGGCGCTACTCATTGAATGTGCCTGCTATCATCATTATAAAAGAGTCACTATCATCTCTTTTGTCATGAAGCTTTACTAGATGCTTTATAAAGAAAAATTCAAAAGAATAGTCAAGTTTTTCATAAGTCAAAGAGCTGAAGGTGGAGCATGAAGCAAGAAAACTGACATAACTGACAAAATTAATAAAACTACCTGGAAAAGATACAGCATACACAATATACATAGTGCAATACATGCAGAGATTAATGTACTTGGTCAGCAGGTGACAGTAAACTAGCTACACCTTTGTGGCACAGACTGGCTAGAAGTTCAACCTGTTTTCTTTCCTTCTACACACACAGCTAGATTATATTTCCCAGCATCGCTTGTGAGGTGGTGTTTCTGTGAGTCTGCATCAGGACAATGGAATGTGAGCAGAAACTATTAGAACTTCTATTTAGTGCCAGTTGAGCTTTAGTGAGAATAAGAAAAAAAAAGAATTAATTCACTGAGATGTCATGGCTTATTTATTATATCAATTAGTGCTCCTTTAACTATTATAGGTATACATACCTGGAAACAGGATGCAAATCTAACAAAAACCTTCAACATTTAGGATTATCTTAGCAGCTGGGCAGCAAATGGTAATGAGACTGATATTTGAGGCCTGAAAGGTAGGTATTCAAGTTTCCAAGAAACAAAGGGTTTGGAAGAAAACACTGTCCTTGCTCCTGAATTCTGCCGCATTAACCAATACCCTTCTCACCCCACCACACCTCCCGCGTTAGTCCTCCGGCCCCAACTGCTTCCCTTGATGGCTCTTCTCCAGGTCATTCATAGAGAGTGGACGCTTTAGATGCAGCACTTAGCGTCTCTTTCTTTTGCCACCTAGGAGTTTGGCATGAGGGAGATGGATTTCATTCTATAGAATCCAAATGACTTATTTGCATTTCTTCTCATGAAAAATGATAAAGATTTAGGGTTGATGTATACAGTAATGATAGGTATATAAAAAGCTTTTAAAACTCCCCTAAGCATAAGCTCAATAAGAGAATGCATTCACTACTCAAATTCCATTGGCTTGTTTCTTGCTAAATTTCCTGACATACTGGGAAGAGCTTAATATGGATAAGAGTACAAAATACATTTAGAAAATGGAAAGTACATATAGTACTCAGTGGAACTATGAGAAACAATATATTAGGCCAGATATGGTACATAATCTAGCATACGGGTACATACCCTTACTCCCACATACCCCAAACAAACCTTGTCTATGGCAGAGCTCACTAAATGATTCCTGAGTTCTTACACTCTTTATCTCCAGAGTCCTGAAATAGCTTAAAATAATCAATATACACACCACATCCACTACAATCTGCTTAAGTTGGTACACGTTTGCCAAACTTTCTATGTGTTCTTTTTGAATGGTACCATTTTATTTTACTGTACAAAAAGGAAGTGTAAATCCTAAAACTTTGTATTTTTTTATAATTTTCCCAGAAGACCCATATACCGAGAACTTGATATATCCCATTGCCATTCTCATATTAGTTGCCTCTTTAAAAGCACAGAAAAAGTCCATCAACCACCTATAAGATACCCACAATACAGCCATATGAAATGAAAACACAAGGGGTCCCTTTGACCCCTGAAAAAAATAAAACAGCTGAATATGATCTGGCACCATTGAGAACCCTTGCAAATTAAAACATTTCAATCTCCCATCAAAAGAAATATTTATCTACAACTTTATCAATGTTATCAGCCAACCCAGATGGAAGAGAGAAATATTTACTATAGGGCAGTGGTTCCCAACCTTTTTTGGGCCACGGACTGGTTTAATGTCAGAAAATATTTTCACAGACCGGCCTTTAGGGTGGGATGGATAAATGTATCACATGTCTGAGACAAGTGTCAAGAGTGAGTCTTAGACAGATGTAACAGAGGGAATCTGGTCATTTTCAAAAATAAAACATTGTTCAGACTTAAATATAAATAAAACGAAAATAATGTAAGTTATTTATTCTTTCTCTGCGGACTGGTACCAAATGGCCCACAGACCAGTACCAGTCTGCCGCCCGGGGGGTGGGGACCACTGCTATAGGGGACTGTGGTTGTAATGGGAAGAAAAGAAACCTTTATACATACCATGTGTAGAACCAAACAGTAGAGTCTCAAAAACAACTGTTTGGATTGTTCAACTTAACTTCTTCAAAGACTGAGAAGGGTAAAACATGTTATTTCATTAGTAAATTATACCATGTCACTTCTTTGATTATAGTCATCTGTCTTTCAAGTTGTCTTAGAAACAAAATTGAAAAGAGTCATCCAAATTGGATGAGGTGTGTATTGTCTTTTTGAAAGCAAACAACTGCATGTTTTTGTCAAACAACTGAGCAATTTTTCCAGCAGTTCACCCCTTGAATTTGAAAAGATTTTAGGAAAACTAATTTTTAAAACCATACCACTAACTGAAAAGACATTTTAATATTTTATTTTGTTTTCATTTTAGCTAGGGGAATGTATTCTTCTGTTGATTGAAACTAACAGAGGAAGTGCTTGAAATATTTTCCTTTGTCACATAGTAGTTTCTTCCTTTCTCCAACTCAATCCTGGCAGTGAATAGAACTTTGAAGGGCTATTTCAGATGTTGCATACTATCTGAGTCTAACTCAATACATTGTAAAAATAAAATAAGCTGTATTTCAGGTATTAAGGTAGGCAGGCCCTCCAGTGTCCAAGGACTCCTGTAGCCCATAAAATTCAGCATAGGGTTTTGATCACTGGGGATAATTTAGCAGTCTCAAATTCTAAAAACCTCTGGTGAAGCTCTGATACAGAAGTAGGTGTACCCATTGATTCTTAGAAGACTCATGGAAAATTTGATGTGTCTACACCACCTTTTGTGTCCAATGTAGCTCCTAGTGACACCATGCAGATAAATTGCTGTGGCTGTTGAATAAAAAGATGATTTGCTTCTGATTTTTGGCAGTTGCAGAATGGAGCCAATCCAGCTTCCGACATGTGCTACTTGCCAGGTTAGTTCTTATTACTTCTTAAGTACTATTTGTAAATACATAAAACATGGGATTGAAAGCCAATTTACAGTGATTCAAACAGTTCTGTCATTTTACTACCTGTATTACCTTGGGAAAATCACTTACATTTTCTAAGCTTCAACTTCCTCAGGTGTCAAATTTAGGTGCAAATTGGTACCTCCTTCAGAAGGTTATCGTGCAGTTTTAAGGAGGTAATTCATGTAAAGCATTTATCATATTATAAATCATTGCCTCTCAAACTAGAGTGTGCACACACTTCTTCTGGGGATCTTGTTAAAATGTGGATTCTGATTTAATAGGGTTATGATGGGACTGGCATTTCTAACAAATTTCTTAGTGAAGCCAATATTGCTATTCCTTGAATCATAATTTGGTAGAAAGTTTCTAGAGAATCCAAAAATATTTTATCAGTATGATTTTATTATCATTGTCATTTTTAGTATAAATATCTACCTTCCCTACCAAACAAAATCTAAGTTAAAAAATAAGGACTAAACCTCTCATTAACTGTTTTCTCACTTGACCCATGCTGTTCTCAATACTGTATGTTTAATAAATATTTGCTGGATTAACCATATGCAAATTTCCCTATCCATTGGTTTAAACATTCACATATTTCACTTACTATTTTCTTAGAAGCTTACTTTCTAGTAATAGGTTAAATTAGCATGCTATCTCCCTTACTACTTTTTAAATTTTGTTTTCTAGCTGAGTTATTTTCCAATGACATCCTTCAATTCCAGTTGATATGGTATTTCTTGGAGCTGTCATAGCTCCCTGGACTTACCTATATTATACGAGTATCAAACTCTGTGCTTGTCTATATTCCTATCTAGATTTTGTAGTACTTACAAATACAAACTATGTGTTATTCATACTCACAACCTCATCACTTAACACACACCAGCACATAGTAGGTCCTCTATGAAACCCTGCAGAGTAATAAAACAGATGAGTTGATGATTGTAAAAAGCAGTTTTTTAATATTTGGGCATTTGAACTGAAAGAGATAATATTGGTCTTCTACTACCTGACATATATTATAAAACAAACAAACAAACAAAAAACAGATTTGGGAATTAAAGTCTTGTTTGTCTCCATACAAAATGTGGTCCACCACTCTGCATTAGAACTGAAAGATCGTCTTCAAATTCTCACACATTTTGGAAAATGACCATGGGGAAGCTGGGCAGTATTTATGAGTTCCAGCTCTAGCAGGAAGAGGGCAGATAGCCATAATGGCCAACCCTTCTCAGAGCTTTGAGGCTGCATGTCTAGTCAAAACATAGTAAGATGGAACCTTCCCAGTTTGTTATTCACTTAGACATAGCTCCTGGAGGCTGTGAGGAAGCAGATTTGGGGTGAGTTTGGTGGCAGCTACAGACTTCCCACTAATACTTTACTCCCCACACCCCAAAAACCATGGTAGACTAAGGAACTGACTAACTGGGAGACCCGGATTTATTAGTTTGTTGAAGCCTTGTCCTAAAAACCAATAAATCAGAGAGGAATCTGAACTGTACCCTCTGAAATTTTCTATACACTCTAATCTCTAACTGATGTAATTCCAATTGTTTAGCTGATTTGTCAATGCCATAAATTTTTGCAGGGCTGTGGTTCTCAATCCTAGCTGCACATTAACATCACCTGGGGGGGGGCTTTTTAAAAATGCTGATGCTGGATGAACACAACTACATTATGTTCTATTAGAGTCCAAGCATTTTCAGTTTTTTGTAAAAACTCCTTAGGCAATTCTTGTATGCAGCGAGAGCTGATATTTTAGTAGATTGCTTGCTTTACAGAATTACTCATACAGTTAATGATATAGCTGAATGGATAATAGAATAAGAAGTTGTATATAAAATTTTTTAAATACAATTATTGCTTTGCACAGGGTCTTCAATAAATTTGGTTATTTATTTATTGAATTTATTCTATGCCACTGCTGTTTAACTAAACTGGAGGAAACAAAAATATAGGGGAACAGTTTCTTTTGGTTTCTTGTTTCAAAGGGAACATGGCTCTTGTTGCTAAGGAAACAGTCTTCCGTTCCTGTTCTTCTTTCCATCTTTGGGTCACACCCAGTGCTGATCATGTCAAGACTTCAAGAGAAAAGTATTTTTAAAAGTATTTTATAACCAAGTTTTACTGGATTAAAAAAAAAACATTGCCATGTTTTGTTATAAGACAATGGCCAGAATTATCCTTCCATGAGCTGGGAATTATTTTCAAGGTGTCCCATAGAGAAAAAAAAATGTTATATTGCATGTTAAATGGCAATTGTATTGTCTACTCTCAAATATTTAAAACTTTTTTCTATTGCAAACTAAGGCCCACACTATAATACTGCCACCAGGGCCTGGACCAGAGAGAGGCAACTGAGGTGTCTAAGACACAAAATTTAAGGAGGCACAGTTAAAATATAATTGCCTCCTTAATTTGGGGCCCTAGGTGATTCACTCACTGCACTCCTTTTCCCAGCCCTGATAGCCACTTGTAAAGTAGAAGTGTATTCCCACATATTTTAGAAAGAACAAGGAATAATTTTTCTACTTCGGTGTTGTGATTACAAGAAGGAAAGGGGGTTGTGGAGAAGTAGCTCAGGGTGAAGGGGAGATAAAGAGTGATGGACGAAAATTTGTCTTTGGGTGGTGAACACAAAGTATGATATAGAGGTAATGTCATAAAATTGTACTCCTGAAACCTACATAACTTTAATAACCAATGTCACCCCAAAAATCAAATTTTAAAAAATTGAAAAGCAAAAAATATAAATAAACTTTAGAAACAGAAAGTTAATAATATCTTTGTTTTTCTGAAAGCACAATGAGACTTACAATGGCAATGAATTTTCAGGGTCTCAATTATAGATCTTACAGTTAAAATGGGTGTCCACTTATAACATCCTTCCCAACAGCCATGCCCCCACTTCCTTGCTGGTAGCATCCCAATTTTGTTCAAGTGTCCATCCATCTCCCATATGATTCATGGATAAACTCTGAATAGTTGGAATTAATCCTGGTACTTTATTCCTTTTGCCCAAGATTGGTTAGGGATAGATACTTGACTCATTTCCATACAATAGGACAAGAGGAGATCATTTGGGAGAAGTTTTCTTGCTCTTAAATAGATATGCAAAGAAGAAAACAGTCCCACTTTTTCTACTGAATATATTATATTTTGTATCTACATGGGATACCTGGAACCACAGCAGATACTTTTCAGTACAAAGGAGAGCCATCTGAGGACAAAGCCAGTATGGTGAACACAGAGGAGTAGAACAATAGAATGATCGTAAACCTTTGATTTTAATATTATGCTTCTAAGTTCTGCAGTAAAAAAGTCATTTTATTCTTTGGACTGCTTAAAGTTAAGAAAAACTATATTTCATTATGTATGCTAGTTTTTGTCAGTATTTTATGTTAGTTTCTTCCAGAATACTCTATATTCAAAAGCATCTAATATGTCATTTTTTTGTTAAATGAATAATTATTTGAGCAGTGCCTAAATATAAAAGCAAAAAAGCTCAAAATGTGGCATTAGAAGAGAAACTATTTGGTTAAAAAAATTAAAAACAGCCTGACCTGTGGTGGTGCAGTGGATCAAGCGTCGACCTAGAACGCTGAGATTGCCGGTTCAAAACCCTGGGCTTGCCCAGTCAAGGCACATATGGGAGTTGATACTTTGCTCCACCCCCTTCTTCCTCTCTCTTTCTCTCTCTCTCTTCTCTAAAATAAAAAAATAAAAAAGTAAACAAAATATTAAAAACATCTGATGAATGGAACAAAAAGCTTACTGTTTGTTTAAAAAGTGAATTTATGTGAACTCACAGAGACTAGACTTTCTCAAGTTTGGCACTGTTGGAATTTTCAGCTGAGTAATTCTTTATTGTGTGGGCTGTTCTGTACATTGCAGAACGTTAATCAGTGTCCCTGGCCTTTATTCACTAGATGCCAGCAGCAGCCCTACCCAATTTCAGTTGTAATAAGAATGTTACCAAGGAAGGGGGGAGGGTGGGGGAACAAAATTACTGTAAACATTGTCAAGAACTACTGCCTTAGACTCAACTAGCCCTAATAAAGAGGTGCATAAAAAGAAAATAGAAAGCCATTAGTTTAGAAAAGTGAAAAGACAGATAATTAATCAGTTTCTATTCAGTTCATTAGCAAGTGTTAAATGTACATTTTCTATATTCAAAATACAAGTGTTGTTATAGTTGGGGATCCAGAATATTACCATGGAAACAGAACCTTATTTGCCTTTACTATAGTTATAGTTTCAGTGCTTAGCACAATGTCTGGCATATGGTAGACTCAATAAATACTTTAGATAAAAGGATGGATGGATGGATGGAAGGATGGATGACAAAATAATTCTTGAAAATACTTTCAAAGAGTCAAAATTAATTTTTTCAAAATTGATTTGAAGAAAAAATAAAGTTTGGTGACCAAATAGAAAAAATGTTGAAGGAAAATAACTGTTAATTATGAATTTTAAGAAAGTAGGTTTCACTTTCATCTAATGCCTGAAAGTGAGGGAGGAAAAATGTTATCAGATAAGACTTTAACCATTGCTTCTACTGGGACTGCTCTTCTAGCATTTTTATTTCTTTTTTCATTAGAGTTGAAGAAGATACGTTACGCTTTGGAGAAAAGGTCCAAAAACTGCTTTTCTAGGACTAAAGGAGTTAGAAGCTTTGGTGCCAAGATTAGATTTTTTTTTTTTGTCGCTAGTATACTTTTGTGTGTGTGTGTGTGTGTGTGTGTGTGTGTGTGTGTGTGTGTGTATTTTTCTGAAGTTGGAAACGGGGAGGCAGTCAGACAGACTCCCGCATGCACCCCACCGGGATCCACCCAGCACGCCCACCAGGGGGCAATGCTCTGCCCATCCAGGGCGTCACTCTGTCGCAACCCACTCTAGTGCCTGAGGCAGAGGCCAAGGAGCCATCCCCAGCGCCTGGGCCATCTTTTGCTCCAATGGAGCCTTGGCTGCGGGAGGGGAAGAGAGAGACAGAGAGGAAGGAGAGGGGGAGGGGTGGAGAAGCAGATGGGCGCCTCTCCTGTGTACCCTGGCCAGGAATTGAACTCGGTACTTCCGCACGCCAGGCCGACGCTCTACCACTGAGCCAACCGGCCAGGGCCTAGTATACTTTTTTTAATTGAATTATTGGGGGTGACATGAATTAATAAAACCATACAGGTTTCAGATGTACAATTCAAAAAACATCATCTTTATATTGCATCATGCACTCCTCACCCAAAGTCGAGTCTTTTTCCTTTCTATTTATCTCCCCCTTGCCTACCTGCATCTCACCCCAGCCCCTTTCCCTCTGGCTATCACCATACTGTTGTCTGTATTTCATATATATGAAATAAGGCTAAATAAGAAAGGAAGGACTAGTATGGAGCTAAGAAATGGGGGGAAGTTAAATTTAGCTTGAAGCAAATAAATGGAGGTGTTGATGTAACATCTATGAAAAATATCATGGAGCCAAAAAAAAAATGAAGATAGGGTTGGGGTGCAAATGTGGGCATCATCTATATGGACAGGAGGACCTGCAAAAAATAATAAAGAGGCTTAGAAAGACAGGTTAAGCATAGATCTGTTATCAGAGCATATTTTAAAGCATCAATTAATATATCTAAAGCAAAAAAAAAAATACCCAGTTATGAAAAGGAAGAAGATAGGGAACTAACAAAGGTATGGCATGATTTATACCAATGATAGAAAGCTATTGCTGACCTATGTCTTAGACTGTTAGAAGAAGGTAAAGCTAAAAATAGGCTGTGTGTTTGGCAATGGAGAGACAGTTAATAGTACTTAAGGCAGCAGAAAAAAAAAAAACTTTTTAGCTATGTACAGGACTGAAAAAAAGCCTGCACAAATGTTCGGTATTGCTTTGAGAGCTGGAAAATATGCTTAAGTGTGATCTATTTTGCAAAAGTCTCAGAGCACAACTTGACATTAGTGGAGGCTGATATGCCAAAAATGAATTACTAATGGACTAAAATAAACCACTATAAAGTCTCTAAAGCTATTTTACTGCATTTAATGATTCTTTTCCATGAGTTGGACAGCTTTCAATGACTCCCTGCACAAATGAAATCTGGATCATGTCTTAAGGGAAACCCACCTACTTGGTTTAATTTTTACTCCATTCTAGCTTTCACCGAAAAAGAAAATGAATTGCTTGGGAACTAGTAGCTTGAGCTGGATAACAAAGATAGAGATCATAGAGGTAGCGCCATCGCCATAAACTTTAAGAGGAAAAAGATGTGATTGCAGCACAAGGCTATTCTGGTTTTATTGTCAAAATCGTTGCCAAACAAAACTACATTTGGAAGGGTAGAGAAATGATTCTGAGGGAATCAGAGCTGCTTTCGTCAAGGTGGGAATCGGTGAGTCCTGCCTGTCAGCCCATGTTCTATAACCTTTGTGGAAATGCTTCTTGGACCCCCTCATGCACAACTGAAAACAATGTACCTCTTTATTTTCAAATAAAATCCGAATCCCAGATACATTTGATAACTTACTGACGGTGATCCAAGCTAGCTAAGGCGCAAACAGAATTAGAACCCAATTATTCTTAGTTGCACACCACGTTTAAGTTGCAAAGATTTCGGGGGCACTGTCCTCTGAGTATGAAACCAAAAGAGAGTGAGATTTTTTTTTTTTTAATCTTTGGATTTCCTCAGAAAAGCTGCCCAAATCAACTATTTCCTTTCCTAAATTTGTTATCTCTTGTTAGTTTATTGACTTGGAAATAAATAAGAATAGTTTTATAGAAGTGAAATAGTAGACTAATTTTTTTTCACCATCCATTTCTTCCTTTCTTTTAAGTAATTATACATACCAAAGCCAGTAAGGCTTGGTCTCTCACTTCAAGATTCTCTGCCTTAAAGGGCATTTAAAGAACATAAATGGAAAGAGAGTGGTGGGAAAATGACATCTTGTCCCCATTTGTACATTAACAAGAAAACCATATATAGCTACAGTTTAAGCTTAATAAATCAAAACTCTTTTGGAAAGATTTGATGGTCTGACTCCAACTTCAAATTAATTTGACACTCTCTTCACAGCTGTTAGCAGCTTCTGTGGAGTTCTATGTAACAGAAAACATTCAAAGCCTAATTCTATGTCTACAGAGAACAGACATAACTCTTATTTTGACAGGCAGATTTTATAGTGGTTTATTTTGGTCTGCATCAGTATTTCATTCTTTGGCATTAAAACTTTAACCAATGCCAAATCTGCCCCCAATCCACTATATACTTTGTGCTTTCTTTAAAAACAGGAAACTGATAACTTTAAAAATTATTTGCTGTGTATGATAACAGCTAAGCAGTGTCTGGCAACCAACCATTCTAATAGATTACACTGAGGAGAAACTGCCACAAGCCATTTCGAACAAAAGAGAAGAAAATTTCTTAATGTAAAGCTTTTGTCTCTATGTTTGTCATGGTTTTCAACTGGTTACTAAGGAGTCAATGACGGTTTCTCCTCTCAGCTCTTCAATTAATGTGCCTGGCACACAGTAGGCACTTAAAAATACTTTGAAAGCAGAATGCAGTCAAATAAAATAAGATTTGTTGTAGTCCAGGAAATCATACTCAACTCAGGGTATAATATACATGCTAGGTGTGCTCAGTATGCCGGTACATCATTTCCCATGGATTATAGGCAAGAGGGACAATGTATCCTTATACAGTTTGTTGCATCTACAAAACATGGAAATAATTTGCAGTCAGGTCAAATGCCTTTGGAGAATGTGATTCATTGCACTGCTTATGACCTATACCGAATTTGAGTTTGGAGATCTTCATCTCAGTATGAAACTTGGTAGATTTATGGGTCTGTCCACGCTGCAAAGTCCTTTGACGTCATCTCAATAGGAAATGTGCTTGATAGAGGGAATATTAAGGCAATACTTATGTCTATGCATGCAAAATTAATTAAAGTAAGCCAAGTCACAGTAATTTCTGCAAAATATATCCAAATCAATTATTTGGTCATTTTAGGGAAAAAATGATATGAATAATAATTTTGCATATACAAGTAACCAATGCTTAACTGAAGAAAAAAATAAAATGAGACTTTGCAAAACGCTTTAAATTTCTTTTCCAATATTGTTTGTCATAGCCTAATATAACAATATATGCTCATATTATATATATACACATACACACAAATACACATGTATTCTCCCAATATAAAGATAGACATATATAGATATAGATAGATATAAATGTTTTAAAAACCTATGTTACTAAAGGAAAACAAAACAGGCTAAATAAAATTCATAATTTTTGCCCACATGATTAATTACAGGTTTATTAATAAACATGTAAAGTAAATATTGATCTAAACCAGTGGTAGTCAACATGGTCCCTACCGCCCACTAGTGGGCATTCCAGCTTTCATGATGGGCGGTAGCAGAGCAACCAAAGTATAAATAAAAAGATAGATTTAACTATAGTAAGCTGTTTTATAAAGATTTATTCTGCCAAACAGCGAAAATCCGACATACAGTACTTAGTAAGGAATTATTATATGCTTTAACTTGCTGTAAGTCTACTTTATAAATTTTATAAAGTAAAGTTACTTCCCTACTTTATAAATCACCATGACTATGGAACTGGTGGGCGGTTAGAAAATTTTACTACTGACAGAGATACAAAAGTGGGCGGTAGGTATATAAAGGTTGACTACCCCTGCTCTAAACAATATTCTATCTTACTCAAACTGGACAAAAGAGAATATTGCAATAGAAAAGAAAAAGTGTTAAGAAATAAACCTTCAATATTTGTAATACATCTCTGGTGCTACGATGTTATTTTTTCCCTTGAAGACATTTTTGCATTTGGTGGTGGTGGGTGGGGATATAGTAGAAGGAAGACTGCTGTTTTATGTAGGAACATAAGTTAATGAGCATGTTTGTCAGGCACAGGTAGCCACATTCTTTTTTGTTAGAAATTAAATTTAATGGGGTGACATTGTTCAACAAGAGTACACAGGTTTCAGGTGAATATCTCTACGGCATTTGAACTGTTGATTGTGTTGTGTGCCTATCACCCAAAGTCAAATCATTTTTTATCACTGTGTATTTGTCCCTCTTTACTCCTCTCCCTCCACACTCCTTCTTTTGATAACCACTTCACTTTTTCTATGTCCATAGTAGCCATATTCTTTAAGCATTGTCTGAAAGGAAGAAATTTAGCCATAAGGGAGCTCTTCAAAATAAACTAGCTGGGCCTGATCTGTGGTGGTGCAGTGGATAAAGCATCGACCTGGGAACACTGAGGTCGCCGGTTCAAAACCCTGCACTTGTCTGGTCAAGGCACATATGGGAGTCGATGCTTCCTGCTCCTCCCCTCTTTCTCTCTCTCTCTCTCTCTCTCTCTCTCTCTCTCTCTCTCTCTGTCTCTCCTCTCTAAAATGAATAAATAAAGAGAAATTTAAAAAAAATTCAAAAAAAATTAAAAAAAATAAATAAACTAGCTGGAATTTTGTAAATTATATGAGGAGAGAAAATAGGAAATCTCTGAAAAAAGAAAAAGGACAAGCAACATGAAGGCATGAGGAAAATGTCCCCAAATGGACTTCCTGTAGCAATGGTAGGTTAAGAATTTTAGAAAGAATGATGTTTGATAGTTAGATTAAGTTGTTTCTGCCTGACCAGGCAGTGGCGCAGTGGATAGAGCATGGGACTGGGACGTGGAGGACCCAGGTTCCAGACCCTGAGGTTGCCAGCTTGAGCGTGGGCTCATCTGGTTTATGCAAGGGTCACCAGCTTGGACCCAAAGTCGCTGGCTCAAGCAAGGGGTTACTCAGTCTGCTGTAGCCCCCCAGTCAAGGTACATATGATAAAGCAATCAATGAACAACTAAGGCGCCACAGCAAAGAATTGATGTTTCTCATCTCTCTCCCTTCCTGTCTGTCTGTCTGTCTCTATCCCTCTCTCTGACTCTCCCTGTCTCTGAAAAAAAAAAGAAAAGTTTCTACCTCTGTGCAGTATTTTCTTTGCATTATTCTCAAACAAATATTGAAAGTATATAAGACATGAACACTTCGTTAGAGGCAACTTATAAAAAAAGGAGAAAGAGCTGTGACCATGTGACCATGTTTGCAGTGAATTCTTGAGGAAAGAGAAAATGCATCATGAGGGATAAAGAGACTTATTTATAATCACACGTTTGTCTGCTCATTAGGATATTTTTTTGGTCTATGATGATAAGCTATGAGATCCATTAAAATAAAAAACATTTCTGTCCTAGGCACTGATATAACCCAATACCTAGGATTTGACACAATGCCTACTTCTTACAAAGAGCTCAGTGAAACTTGTTGAATAGAGAAAGGAAAAAAAGTTGATCAGGAACACGGATCAAAATTGATAAAAGACAAGCACCTGTAAGTACCTCTTCATGAGAACTCAGAAATACTGGAGAGGGCACCTAACTTCTTGCAGTTATAAAGAATGAAGGGGTTGGGAAACCTAAATTAGTTTTAGAATACTGATAGAATAGGTAACTATTTTGTTGAGCCTTAATTGGGTACATTGAGGTACAATTCTGATACTAACCACCTGGGGTTAGCATCAGACTTTACTAGTTAAAGGTGCAGTTCCTGGACTGCCTTAACTTCAGACACCAGCTTCACTCTGGGGTCCCCAGACCACCTACACCATCTGCACTTCTGACTGACTGGATAAAAATCTGAGGTTTTTCCCAACTCCCTTAGGCTTAATAATTCAATAAAATAGTCCATAGAATAAAATAAAATGCTATAGTTAAGATTACTGTTTTCTTATAAAAGATACATACAGATAAGAAAGACCAACTAGAAGAAGATTTACATAGAAGAAGTTCTAGAAAGAAATGATATCCAGAATTTTTACTGAGGTTTCAATTCAATCTCTATCATCATTCCTACTCTCCACTCCTTGCAGAGAGGTTGTATGCTTCAAAGTTTCAACTCGCAAATCAGGTAACTGGCCTTGCTGGTAACTAGCCCTCATCTTAAAGCTTTCTAGGGGCTCAGCATAAGTTATCTCATTACGGTAACAGAAAGCACCATCATCTGAACATTCTTACAAAGTATACACAGATCCATAAAAACCTCAATATGTCCAATGAAAAAAATATATATATTCTATTTTAATTTCTTATTAATTCTGTCCCTACCATCCCTAAAATCTCACTCAGTCAAAAAGTAGTACCAAAGATATCTGGGTGACATTGAAACTTTTATTTATTGACATTATTGGTGATACAGGTGGGGTTCTAAATCTGGTAAGTGGTAATCAAAATGGTGCAGTACTATTTATTGATGATTACTGATAACTGTAAAATTAGCTCTATCTATCTTTAGTTCTCCAAGTCCCTTGAGCTTCTGGAGTCAAGAAAGTGGTCATTTTAAAAACCACAGAGATACACAGCTCCGTTACAAAAGAACTCCAGAAAAGCAAAAAGCTTCTGTAAGTTAGGCAAAGAATTTAGGTTAAGTAATTTTAAAATCATTTTGGTAAAAATAAAAATTCCCTTTCAGATCTCTGTCCATAGGATCTGATCCATATTCAGGAAGTATTACCGTGAACCAGTCTACCTCTTTGGAAGTTCAATGATTTCATATAGAAATGACAAAGCCCCTCATCATTAATGAACTCTTTTATTGTTGAGCATCTACTATATACCAATAACTATGCTAGGTTCTGAGGCTACAGAAGAGAACAGAACGGATAAGATATTCCTTCTCATGAGGCTATCTTCTGGTGGTCGACTAGGAGAGGCAGGCTACATAAAGCAAACATGAATAACCAAGCACATGTAGATTGTGAAGAATGCAGTTGGAGACAATATCCAGGGGAAGACACAGTAACTGAACAAAGGACTTTAGAAGTTTGGCCAGGGATGTTCTCTCTGGGAAGCTAACATTTGAAGTGAGACTCCAAGGAAAAGGAGGGGGAAAGTCATTCCAAGTGAAAGTAGGAGCTCCAACCTGGAAATGGAAAGGAGGTTGATGGAAGATCAGTGAGAGAAGTGGTGAGTGATGGGGAGAGAAACTGGAGCAATATGCTGTGGAAGTCAATTAGGACCTTGTTGGCCATGCCATGAACCTACATTTTATTCTGAGTATAATAGGAACTCACTGAAAATTTTTTTTTAAATATCCTAGTAACACAATTTCATTTCCTATTTAAAAAGAATACTCCAATCTCACTGTGAAGAATAATGTAAGAAGGAGGGAAGAATGAAAGTAAGGAAATCAGGTAAGAATCAGCTTTATAATGTAAAAATATTCTTAATATCTACAACTGAAACATATGCTTTTTACATGCAGGACCTTGAGAACAGGTAAGAATTTTCTAATTTTATAGGAGAAAATGAAATAGCATCAGAAAGAGAAGAAAGTAAATCTAAGAACTTACTATATCAAAACACTTGGCAAAAGAAAAGTTTGTCTCTTCTGAGAGCGGCTGCATTCTCCACTGACAACTGCCTAAAGCAGAAAACGATGTACCTGTTACAGCAAAGGATCTAAAGACGTCCACTTCATGTCCACATTTTAGAGTAGCATTTAGGCATGGAGGAAAACCAAAACACACAAAAAATAAGTTTTCATAAATTTACAGTTAAAAAATATATTGTGCTATGTAAATTTCATTTTCAACCAAATGTGATTTAGAAGCTCTGTAATTTTAGGTTTTTTAGTAGAAGCATGTCAAATTTTATAAAGAAAGGAATGGAACTGCCGGATTTTGTGCAGAAATTTGCTTTAAGAGTAACTGTAATAAGAACTATCTGAGCCTGACCAGGCGGTGGCGCAGTGGATAGAAGCGTTGGCGCAGTGGATAGAAGCGTTGGACTGGGATGCGGAGGACCCAGAGTTGAGACCCCGTGGTCACCAGCTTTAGTGCGGGCTCAGCTGCTTTGAGCAAGGCTCACCAGCTTGGACCCGAGGTCGCTGGCTTGAGTAAGGAGTTACTCGGTTGGCTGCTGCCCCACCCCCCCGCGTCAGGCACATAGGAGAAAGCAATCAATGAACAGCTAAGGTGTTGCAACGAAAAACGGATGATTGATGCTTCTCATCTCTCTCCATTCCTGTCTGTCTGTCCCTATCTATCCCTCTCTCTCTGACTATCTCTGTAAAACAAAATAAATAAAAAAAATTTTTGAAAAGAACTATCTGAGGATATTGGTAGTTCTAATACATATGCTTAACCTATATTGTTCCTCCCTTTTCTAAACATTTCTCAATGTTCATGGCAAATCTTCATGAATTCAGACTAATTGAACTTGCTCTGTCAAAATTAATAAAGAGTGAGAATTATGGCTCATATTCAGAAAATGACATTGCATTTTTTTATATCTGTGTAGTAAACATAATCAATATTCTTTACTAGAATATACTGTGGAAAAATAACAGTATTTCAGAAGAATGTTTTCTAGATTTATAACATTTATTATTTTTTTCTCTTTAACTACATAATGATTAAGAGTAGAAAGTTTAAAAGATTATTACACATTTGAAAAAATCTAATCTATTATACATGGCAAATATTTTTCTAATTTCCAGAAAAATTTCCCCCCCAAATGGTATTATATTTTCCTTTCCTCAATGCTTTCAACCTCTGGATCTCTTTCTTTCTCTCTCTCTCTCACTTTTTCTCTCTCTGCTTATTTCTTCACCTTTCTCCTCCCACCCTACCTCTTCTTTTTATTCGGTTGACTATTTTACACACATCTAGAAGAAGAAAATTGTTTCTTTAATTAAAAGGGTAGAAACAATTTTTAAAAGCTGCCATTGTGAGAAAATGTTTTCAGAAATGAAGCATCAGGGGCTTTGGCTATGGCCTCTGTGCTGTTTTTTCTGACTGTTTTGGTATTTTAGTGACCGTAAAGAAATGACCCTTAAAGTTGCCGTGTCAAGCTGGTAATAAAATGATGTCTTGGGAAAACCAAACTCTTTCTTTCCCTGCACTTTTTTCCTTCCTGTAATTAGACTTGCCATCATTGGGGACTGTCTTTGTTATTACCAGCTTCCCTCTCACCTCTGTTCAGGGACAGCAATAGCTAAGTGAAGGCATCCCCTTATGTACTGGGAGGGAGATTTGGACACGAGCCGCATTCACAACCAGTGCATTTTTCCTTTGTTAACCTCAGTTCTTTGGGAATTCTTGGTTTTATTTGTAGGCGGCCCTGCTTGGCATCATTCTTTCTTGTGCTTCTTCATAATGCTCTATTATTTGTTATGAAAAACATAAAAAAGGTAGCTGCTGTTCTGGCCGTTCAAATCCCCAGTCTGCATAACACTTTTCTGGAATTGATCACCAGCCAGGACTATCACTAAGGAAAACATGTGGTTGCCACTTGTGTCTAGTGCTTGTCTCAATGAATCCGGTAGTTTCAATTGAATACATGGATGTCATTCTTCCAAGTGAATGAACCCCATGGGGATTGTGGAAAAGACTAGGATTATTTTTTGTCAAGCCAAGGACCTCACATTTTTCTCCTCAGACCATCAACAGACTCACCTTCTGCTGTGCCTGCCAGCATTTGGGCAGATGTAACTAATTAGCACACTCAGACATTTGTGTGCTTCAAGTGTGGGTTTGCTCCCTGTGCCTTCTGCTCAGGGATTCTGCTGGGTTCTGCTCAGACTCCATCAAGCAAGAAAAGTCATTTATGCTGTTTCTTCTCTGAAAGAGATTTACAGATTTATGATTTAAAGACCTATATAGCTCATAGCCCCAAGCTATTGATCACTTGCCAAATACTAACTAAGCATTCTTAAAAAATATATTAATGGGTCATTAATTCATTCATTTAAAAAATTTATTGAGCCACTACTATATGCTGGGAACTGTTCAAGGCAAAGAAAATATGATCCTCCTTGTCTTTATGGAGGTTATAATTTGGTGGAGAGACACAGGCAATAAAAATATATAATATATATAAAATCAAAGATGATTTCATACAGGCATAAGTGCAATGAAGAAAATAAAGTCCTGGAATGTGAAAGGGAAAGCCTAATGATCTGATTCTCATCCACTTCTACATGTTTCTGTTTAAACTGAGCTTGTCTAGGAAAAGACTCAGTTTGGGCCCAGTGAAACTAGTCCTCATCCTGGTAGGGTAAAGGGCAGAGACAGCTATCTGATCGAGGAGATGTGGTTTTCATATTGAGGGAAAAATTAAAAGCTACTGCTCACATCATCTTTAACTTTCATATTCCACAGGTAAAGAAACTGAGTTTGAGCAGTAAAAGTAAATTTTTTTTGCGCCTAATGTTACCTAATCCTTGATCTGAGGAAGCTATTATTAAGAAAAATGTCAAAGTTTTCTCTCAGTATGTTAGACTTCTTCTTTCTGCCTTAAGGATACATCCTATCTCCTCTTATGGTGTCTTTATGCTTCTTCATTAAACCTGTACATTATAAATGGTCAGCTATTTAGAGCTTTCTGTAAGCTAAAATGTTGCTGGATATATTTCTAATATATGTCTTTGTAGTATAAGCTTTATTTTAAGTCACATAACACCCTATTCCCTATAAAGAACACACCACAAACTGCTGAATAGAGGAGAAACATTTTCTGGTCAATGAGATGTCTTCTAAAACTTTTTTTTTTTTAATAAGAGGAGGGGAAATAGAGAGACAGACTCCCACATGTACCCTGACCAGGATCCATTTGGCAACCCCCATCTTGGGCTGATGGTTGAATCAACTGAGCTATTTTTAGCACCTGAGGCCAATGCTCAGACCAACTAAGCCACTGGCTGCTAGAGAGGAAGAGGTAGAGAAGAGGAAAAGAAAGAGGAGAGAAGCAAATGGTGGCTTCTCATGTGTGCCCTGACAAGAGATCAAACCTGAGGCATCCAGACACTGGCTGATGCTCTATCCACTGACCCAGCTGGCCAGAGCCTCCAAACTCTTAAGCTTGGTGTAAGGCCAGGAGTCACCATCACAGCCATTCACATGCAGGTTCACATTCGATTCGGACAGTTGGTAGAGAAACAACGGAGCCAAAAACTGATGGGCCATCATCTTTAATCCTAGCTTGCACCTAGCGGGCAAGTAAAAACACACACTGGGCTCCAAAACTCACTCATTCAGTGCTCACAAAGCTACTGACTTGAGTTTTCCTAAGATCAGAGGTTTCTAGCTCACCAGACTTATTCACCTCTGTTCCCCATATCCTTCTCTCTGCACAAACTCTGCACAAACTGGCTTCTTTCTCAGCACTCTACCATCTTGGCTGTTTCTCCTGGCCTCCTCCATATGGCCTTCTCTGCTCTCCTCTCTAATGCTAATCTCAGGAACCCAGAGAGAGAGAGAGAGAGAGAGAGAGAGAGCAAGCTCCTAGTCTGCCCCCATTTTATAAGTATAGAAATCAAAACCTTTAATCCAATATACAAACAAGGAAGTCTCTGATACAAAGTCACTTATCTGAGGCATAACGGGATTCCTCATGAGAGTGCACCACTCCACATCATGCAATCAGTCAAGGGTGTGGGGAAAAGCTTAGTCTTAAAACTAAGCCTTACGCTATATCCACCCTGCCTGCTTACAGCCTGTCCCCACACCCAATGCAAACTGTAAGTGTGTAAACATATATATCATATTTACAAACATATTTGACCAACAAGTACACTAATCATTTTTTCCTATTGAGCACTTTAGAATTTGTATTTCAAGTATATTTTATAAAGCAAGTACGAAGACTTTTATATGAATGCCACTCTAAGAAACTATGGTTGTTTTCTCAATATTTCAAAATCTCAAAATCCCCAAATTTCACTTGGCAGATATTGATCTTTTCTTATTTAATTAACTACTGAGGAGGGAGATCCAAGATGGCAGCAGAGTATGTAGATGTTACACTCACCACATCCCAAACTGGAGTTATAACTAAATTTAAGAACAATCATTCTGAAATTCATATTCGAGACTACATAAAGAGGAATTTTATAACCAAAGATTTACAAAAGAAGCCATATCAAGACTAGTAGGAAGGATGGAGATGCAAAAAAGTCTGCCCTGCTCCCTTCAACAGGATTTAAAATTCTGGAGAGCTATCTCAGCTTTAGGGCGTTAACTCTGAGAAGTGTAGGACTGTGAAGGCAGTTGCTGTGGCCACCATCACAGCCGCCTCTCTCTTCTCTCTGCTCTCTCTCTAATGCTAATCTCAGGAACCGAGAGAGCAAGCTCCCTGTCTGCCCCACTTTGTAGTGTAGAAATCAAAACCTTTAATCCAATATAAAAAATAGGGAAGTCTCTAATACAAAGTCACTTATCTGAGGCATGATGGGATTGCACCACCCCACATCAAAATGGGTGGGAAAGGCTTAGTTCTAAAACCAAGTCCCAGGCTACAAGGATCCTGCCTGCCCACAGCTTGCCCCCAACACACATTAATATCACCTGGGCAATGGCTTCCACATGGGCAGAGCCATCTTTAACAAAGTGAGCATAATATATTTTATCTGCCCAACAAGGACTAAACCCCAAGCTGGTCTCCCTAGTCTACAGCACCAAAGCCAAGAAGAGGCACCCACATAGCATTTAGCTGTGAAAAGCACCAAGATTTCTGTCTTATAAAAAGAGATGGGAGGCTGCAGGGATGGGGATACCCTCTTAAAGGGCCAATGCACAAAGTTTTGTTCACAGCTACTTACTCTGGTGTTGGTCAAATAAATTTGTAAATATAATATATATGTTTGCTCGTTTATAGTTTGCATTAGGTGTGGGGACAGGCTGTAAGCAGGCAGGGTAGTTATAGCCTAAAGCTTAGTTTTAAGACTGAGCTTTTCCCCACACCCTTGACTGTTGCATGATAGAAGGTGGTGCACTCTCATGAGGAATCCCGTTAGGCCTCAGATAAGTGACTTTGTATCAGAGACTTCCTTATTTGTATATTGGATTAAAGGTTTTGATTTCTACACTATAAAATGGGGGCAGACCGGGAGCTTGCTCTCTTGGTTCCTGAGATTAGCATTAGAGAGGAGAGCAGAGAAAGGCCACATGGAGGAGGCCAGGAGAAACAGCCAAGATGGTGGAGTGCTGAGTGAGAAGCCAGTTTGTGCAGAGTTTGTGCAGGGAGAAGGAAGGAGATGGGGAACAGAGGTGAATAAGGCTGGTGAGCTAGAAACCTTTGATTCTAGGAAACTTGGATAAGTCAGTAGCTTTGTGAGCACTGAATGAGTGAGTTTTGGAGCCCAGTGTGTGTTTTTACTTGCCCACTAGGTGCAAGCTATGATTAAAGATAATGGCTCACCAGTTCATGGCTCTGTTGTTTCATTACTGTCTGTCTGAATCCAATGCGAACCTGCATGGGCCGGGTGGCTGTGATGGTGGCCATGGATACTGGCTAAACACCATGTTACTTTGACAGAGCACTTCCTTCCATGCAGCATTAGCCTGATGGAAAACAGCCACCCTGCCCTCAGGATTCTCTCTAGCCCCGCCTCTTTAAAGAGTAGATCCTGCTGAGGAGTCAGCAGTGTTGGCCAGAGAGTAACGGTCTGGACTGACTCAGGTGATAACAGTGACTCAGTTGTCTGGCTTTGAGGTGAGAGCTATTCCCCAGACTTTCCTAAGAATCTTTATGGTGTTTTCCCCTCACAGGAGTGTTAGTAAAACCACTGTCCTGGCTGTTGGCTGACCAACTCTATGAGCTCTAGAGGTCCCACCTGCCCGACTTCTAGTAACTCTACCATGCTGAGGTCAGAGGATAAATCCACTACAGACTGAGAACAGTGGCTCTTGAATGGAGGGCACACCCACCACCTTTCCTGAAGCTTGATGTGCACCTCCCCTTCAGAAAAGATCCAATAGTCCCATCCTCCCAACTCCGCCAAAGCTTTTTCAGTGACAGAGTCTAACAATCAGCTGGCAGATAGAGGATAACAGAGGCAAATCTCAGGGTACCTTGCATCTTTTGCTGACCGGCCCCAGGACCAGTGCTGGTAAAAGTTGGCCTTAGTGTGCAGCTTGGTCTGTTTACATGCACCTAAACCCGACTGCGGTAGCCAAAAACCATGGGTTACTGATAGCTCCAAACAGGTCACAGAGGGCCATTCACAGGCTACATCTTACATTGGCCTCCAAACAAGTTCCCTCTTAAGAGGCCTAGAACTAACACACCCAGTGGCCAGCTTTAACCAATATCAGAGCAGGATTCAATTAGCTTTACAGGCAGTATAACCAAATTCTGCTTCTTGTGCTTAGCACCTGCACAGCAGCTCACATGCATTAGTTGAGGTAGAGCCTCAGAGTCAGCCAGTCTGAGGGTCAATCCCATGCACAAAAGATATATACAGACTAAAAGTAAAGGGACGGAAATAGGTATTTCATACAAATGGAAATAAAATAAGCTGGGCAGCAATACTTATATCTGACAAAACTGACTTCACAGAAAAGGCTATAGAGTAAGAGATAAAGAGGGACACTACATATGATAAAGAAAGCAATCCCACAACAGGGTGTAACTCCTAGAAACATTTATGCACCCAAATTCAAGCAGCTAAATATGTAAACAAATCTTGCTGAACTTAAAGGCAGAGATAGACAAGGAGACACTCACAGCAGGTGTTTCAACACCTATTGGCATCACTGGGCAGATATTCTACACAGAAAATCTACAAGGAAACAGCAGCATTAAATGACACACTAGATCAGCTGGGTGTAATTGATATCTTCAGAGTCTCAATAAATTTTAAAAAACTGAAATCATCTCAAGTTTCTTCTCTAATGATAATGGTATGAAACTAAAAATCAATCACAAGAAAAAAAAGAACCAGAAAAGCATACAAAAACATGTGGCTAAATAACCTGTTACTAAACAATGAATGGGTTTAGAATGTGATCAAGAAACAAATCAAAAGTACCTTGAAACAAATGAAAATGAGAATACAACAATCCAAAATCTGTGGAAAACAGTGAAAGCAGTTCTAAGTTCAAGAAACAAGAAAAATTTCAAATTTCAATCTAAACTTAAACTTAAACCTATGCCTGACCAGGTGGGGGAGCAGAGGATAGAGCATTAAACTGGGACATGGAGGACCCAGATTCAAAACCCTGATGTCACCAGCTTGAGAGCAAACTCATCTGATTTGAGTGCATACTCACCAGCTTGAGCATGGGATTGTAGACATGCCACTATGGTCACTGACTTGAGCCCGAAAATTGCTGGCTTGAAGCCCAAGGTCACTGGCTTGAGCCCAAGATCACTGGCATGAGCATGGGGTCACTTACTCTACTGAAGCTCCCCAATCAAGGCACATATGAGAAAGCAAGCAATGAACAATTAAAATGCTGCAACAAAGAATTGATGCTTCTTCTCTCCCTTCCTGTCTTTCCCCATCTGTCCCTCTCTCTGTATCTCTATCTGTCACACACACACACACACACACAAACTTAAAGAAACTTGTAGAAGAATAACAAATAAAACCTAAATTGAGTAGAAGGAAATAATAATTATCAGAGCATAAATAAACAAAATAGTGTCCAAAAAAGCAATACAAAAGATCAATGAAACCAAGAGCTGGGTCTTTGAAAATATAAACAAGATTAACTGACCTTTAACTAGACTCAGCAAGGATAACAGAGAGAAGACCCAAATAAATAAAATCAGAGATAAAAGAAGAGAGGTAGCAACAGATACCAAAGAAATACAAAGCATGGTAAGAAAATATTATAGGCCAATATTCCTGATGAACATAGATGCTAAAAGCCTTAACAAAATATTAGCAAACCATATCTAGCAATGTATTAAAAAGGTCATACATCATGATCAAATGGGGTTTATACTGGGGATGCAAGGTTGTTACATCTGCAAATCAATAAACATGATGAATCTCATAAACAAAATGAAAGATAAAAATCAAATAATTGTATCAATTGATGCAGAAAAATAATTTGAAATTCAGCACCCATTTATTTTTAAAAATTTTCAGCAATGCAGGAATAGAGGAAACATACGTACCTCAACATAAAAAAGGCCACATATGACAAAATCACAACCAACATTATACTAAATGGGCAAAAACTACAAGGGTTTCCCTTAAGATCAGGAACAAGACAGAGATGTCCACTATCGCCAGTCTTATTCAATATAGCGCTGGGAGTCCTAGCCACAGCAATCAGTAAGAAGAAGGAATAAAAGGTACCCAAAGAGAAAGGAAGAATTAAAACTGTCATTATTTGCAGATGACAGGATACTATACAAAGAGAATCCTAAAGATTCCACCAAAAAGACTACTAGAACTGATAAATAAATTCAGTAAAGTGGGAGGATACAAAATAAATATCCAGAAATTGGTTGTTTTGTTTGTTTGTTTGTATTTTTCCGAAGTTAGAAGTGGGAAGGCAGTCAGACAGACTCCTCCTGCACACGCCTTGACCAGGATCCACCTGGCATGCCCACCAGGGGGCGATGCTCTGCTCATGTGGGGCCTTGCTCTGTTGTGGCCAGAGCCATGGAGCCACCCTCAGCACCCAGACTAATTTTGCTCCAATGGAGTATTGGCTGCGGGAGCAGAAGAAAGAGACAGAGAGGAAGGAGAGGGGAAAGGGTGAAGAAGCAGATGGGCGCTTTGCCTGTGTGCCCTGGCCTGGAATCAAACCCGGGACTTCTACATGCCAGGCGGATGCTCTACCACTGAGCCAGCTGGCCAGGGCTTGGTTGCATTTTTATATATTAATAATAATCTATCAGAATGGGAAACCAAGAAAACAATACCATTCACAATTGCTTCAAAGAAAAAAATAAATAAACTACCTATGAATAAATTTGACCAAGGATGTGAAAGACCTGTACTCAGAAAATTATACAACACTGAAGAAAGAAATTGAAGAAGATATAAATAAGTAGAAGCAAATACTGTGTTCACGGACAGGAAGAATTAGCAGCATTAAAATGTGCATATTACCCAAACCAATTTATAGATTTGACTCAATTTTTATCAAGATACCAGTGGTATATTTCATAGAACTAGAACAAATATTTCAAAAATTTATATGGAACCACATTAGACTTTGAATAGACATAGTGATCTTGAAAGAAGATCAAAGTTGGATGAATTATGCTACCCGATGTCAAACAATACCATGAGGCCATTGTAACCAAAACAACACGATAATGGCATAAAAACAGACATAGATCAATGGAACAGTATAGAGAGCCAAAAATCAATTCAGCCTATGTAGTCAATTAATATTTGACAAAGGAAGCAAGAATATACATGAGGTAAAGACAATCTTTTCAATAAATTGTGGTGGAAAATTGAACAGATATGTGCAAAAAATGAAACTAGACCATCTTTTACACCATACACAAAAATAAACTCAAAATTGATTAAAGACTTAAATATTATACACAGAATTATAAAAATCAGAAGAATATGTAGATAGTAAAATTTTGGTCATTTCTCATAACAGTGTTTATTATGATATATATCCTTGGGCAAAGAAAATGACAGAAAAGAAAAACAAATGGGACTGAATCAACCTAAAAAGTTTTTGCACAGCACAAGAAACCATCAACAAAATGAAAAGGCAACCCACTGAATAGGAGAACTTATTCGCCAATGACACATCTAATAAGAGATTAATATCCAAAATTTAAAAGAACTTATAAAACTCAACACCAAAAAACAAACAAGCCAATAAAAAATGGGCAAGGTGCTGAATATACACTTTTCTAAAAGGGACATACAGGCAGCCAACAGGTATATGAAAAGATGCTCAGTGTCACTAATCATCAAAAAATGCAAATTAAAACCACAATGAGATTTCACCTAAACCTATTAGTAAGGCTAGCATCACTAATTCAACAAACAACTAGTGCTGGCCAGGGTGTGGAGAAAAAGGAACCCTCCTGTGCTGGTTGTAGGAATGCAAACTGGTGCAGCCACTATGGAAAGCGGAAAAGAGTTATCTCAAAAAAACTAAAAATGGAACTGCTATTTGATCCAGTGATCCCACTTCTGGAAATGTATCCTAAGAATCCTGAAGTTCTGATTTGAAAGAACATATGCACCCCTATGTTCATTGCAATGTTATTTAAAATAGCCAAGATCTGGAAACAGCCCAAGCACCCATCAGTAGATGAGTGGATAAAAAAGCTGTAATACTTTTGCACCATGGAAAACTATGTGGCCATTAGAAGAAAGAAAGAAAAGAAAGAAGAAAGAAAGAAAGAAAGAAAGAAAGAAAGAAAGAAAGAAAGAAAGAAAGAAAGAGAAAGAAAGAGGGAGGGAGGGAGGGAGGGAGGAAGGAAGGGGAGAGAAAGAGAGAGAGAAAGAGAGGAAAGAAAGAAAGAAAGAAAGAGAGAGAAAGAGGGAGAGAGAAAGAAAAGAAAGAAAGAAAGAAAGAAAGAAAGAAAGAAAGAAAGAAAGAAAGAAAGGAAGGAAGAGAAAGAAAGAAAGAAAGAAAAAGAAAAAGGAAGGAAGAAGGAAGAAAAGAAAAATAGAAAAAAATGTTACCTTTTGCAATAGTTTGGATGAACCTGGAGATCTTTATAATAAGTAAACAAGCCAGTCAGAGAAAGACATGTGTCATATGATTTCACTCATATGTGTAATCTAATGAAAAAAATGAACTAACAAGCAAAATACATAGAAACAGACTCATGTATAGCAGGCTAATCAGTGTCACTCCAATAAAATTTAATTAAAAAATAAAATAAAAGTAATCAAAAATAAATTGGCCCTGGCCGGTTGGCTCAGTGGTCGAGTGTCAGCCTGGCGTGCGGGAATCCCGGGTTTGATTCCCGGCCAGGGCACACAGGAGAAGCGCCCATCTGCTTCTCCACCCTTCCCCCTCTCCTTCCTCTCTGTCTCTCTCTTCCCCTCCCACAGCCAAGGCTCCATTGGAGTAAAGATGGCTTGGGTGCTGAGGATGGCTCTGTGGCCTCTGCCTCAGGCGTTAGAATGGCTCTGGATGCAACAGAGCGACGCCCCAGAGGGGCAGAGCATCAACCTCTGGTGGATATGTCGGGTGGATCCTGGTCGGGCGCATGAGGGAGTCTGTCGGACTGCCTCCCCATTTCCAGCTTTGGAAAAATGAAATAATAATAATAATAATAATAATAAACTAAAAAATTAGCTACTGAGTAGTGACAATGAATTTTTTCAAGAAATTTTTTGAACCTCAACCAAATGTCCTATATCTATCAGTATTAAAGAGACCCAATTTAACTTATACATCATATTATTAGCATAAAGACTATGTCCAAAATACTATTTTTTCTATTAAAAACTAAAACATGCTGTGATTATAGTAACCTTCTCAGGTAAACCCTAAATTATCCTTTGCCCCACATAAGTGATCAGATTTGTGCTAAGCTCATAGCAGTTGGAAGTCACAGTGTTTGACCTTATTTTTACCATTTTCTCTAGCTAATAGAAAAATTCAAAACCAGTTCAAAGTGCTTGGTACTGTCTACAGAGAGTTCAGAACTTTCCAGGACCTGAACCTGAACCTATTTCTTTAACATCCACAGTGGTTGCTGATGGCCCTCAGTGAATTAATCTCACAATCGGACTACAAGAAAGATCCATATAAGAGTGATGAATTTGGAGCAGAGACATATGAAGAAAGTATTTCCTCAGGGTTTCAAAAGAAAAATATATTCAGAACATCAATCTCAGCAGTTTATGCTGACAGACGATGTTTTAAGAAATAGCCATTAACAGCAGAGAAATAGTTTATTTAATTGTACAATCTCTTTTGGAGCTATTTGGAGTTGTCTGCATAAACTATTTTCAAATACAAACACACATGCACACCCACACACATTTATTGAGAGCAAATACCCGTTGCTGTAGTTAATGGAGTGAAATACAGCTGAAGTGGGACTAGGAGAACAGCAGGGGAGGAATTGTGGAAGCCAAGTTAACTGCTCTGATACAAACTGACTTTTTTGTTTTTTCCTGCCAGACCATATATTATTGCATGTAGTATAGGATGGGGATGCTTTACATAGTAAATGCACCATATGGAATAAAGGGTCAGCATAACACTATGTTTGAGGTTTTCTTCACCTCTGTTAAATCAAGAACTTTTGTCTTCTACTCCTTGGTGACTAATGCCTGCAAAATTATGGGGAATGATGATTACTTTGTGCCCATCAAGACACAGTTCTCACCAAGAATTCTGCTTGGGGCTGAGAATCATGTCAAAAAATGGGACGATGTCACAAAACAGCCAGCACCGTGATAAAGGAGCTAAAGGGATTGATTTATGAGGATGGATTAAAACAACTTAATAGAGTGACTAAATCATGATCCAGCTCCATAGGAGTGTCATACAATTTGAAGTTAGAAGAGAATTTTGTAAGCTGGAAATTTCAAGGACATAATGGGTCATGGAAGGGGGAAAAGAAAAGAGTTTCACCCCGCTGGTAATACTGTATACAGGGCTAAAACCAGGGCAGGTTAGCAAGCCAAGATTTAGAATTGCTCTCCTCAAAGTGATGCAGAAGTAAGAGATACAATTCTGGAACGATGTTAAACCTCAACAAACAAATGTCCTCCAGAGACTGCGTGATCGGGGGTAAAAGAGAAAACTTAATGCCGTGTTTCCCCGAAAACAAGACAGTGTCTTACATTAATTTTTGCTCCTAAAGACGTGCTAGGTCTTATTTTCAGGGGATGTCTTATTTTTACATGAACAAGAATTCACATTTATTGTTGAACAAAAAATCAACATTTATTAATATACTGTAGTCATGTCATCACCAACATCAGCATAAACAGCCAAACTCTGAATTCCATCAAGAATTTCTTGTGACTCTATTTCCATGTACAACAATCCACCCTGTTTCCCAAAAAGTAAGACAGTGTCTTATATTAATTTTTGCTCCTAAGGACACACTAGGTCTTATTTTCAGGGGAGGCCTTATATTTCTAAGCTTGAAAAAAAATTGCACTAGGTCTTCTTTTCAGGGATGTCTTATTTTTGGGGAAACAAGGTAGGCCTCTCCCATCTGTAATATCTATGATTTTGTTATTTTTTGAGCCATTATTTTTTTTTCAAATTTATTATGGAGACAAAGGATCTTTTATTTTAGTGCCAACATGTACCTTTGAAATCCAAAGCCTCTCTCTCTGACAGTCTGTTTACAGACTTATCAAAATGATTATTGCATGGCCCTGGCTGGTTTGCTCAGTGGTAGAGTGTCAGCCCAGCATGTGGATGTCCTGGGTTTGATTCCCAGCCAGGTCACTCAGGAGAAGTGCCCATCTGTTTCTCTACCCTTTCCCTCTCTTTTCTTTCTATCTCTCTCTTCCCCTCCCTCAACCAGGGCTCCATAGAAACAAAGTTGGCTGAGGATGGCTGAGGCTCCGCCTCAGGTGCTAGAATGGCTCCCATTGCAATGGAGCAATGCCCCAGATGGGCAGAGCATCGCCCCCTGGTGGGCATGCCAGGTGGATCCTGGTTGGGTGCATGCGGGAGTCTGTCTCTCTGCCTCCCTGCTTCTCACTTCAGAAAAATACAAAAAAAAATAAATAAATAAAAATGATTATTTCAGTCACTCAGGAAGTACAGTAATGGTAATTTTGCATCTTAATAAGGCACATCCTGTTATTGGAAAAACTGGCACATAACTTCCTTTCTGGCCCAAATGTGAAACCTGTCCTTGAATGATATTAGTTCCATGCAGCTCATATTTTCACAGGGAAAGTATTTTGGCACATGCAAGCCTGAAGTACTTCTCCATTTTCTTGCCTTATTGTGATTCATAAAGCCTTGGTACCGGGTGACTATCAGTAGTAACATTAATATATATTTTTTTCTAATTAAAGAATAAATAGCATAATTCTAATGTGAGAGAAAAGAAACATGACAGTAGAGGAACTACACATAGGGAACGGGCTTCCAGATCACTGGTCTTGGACAAATTTTCACATCAATTTCTTGCACTGTTTGGAACATGCAACTTTATCTCATTGGGCTCTAGTTCCTTCCGTAGAGCAGAGAGACAAAGCAGCAGCCACAGTGGCAGCCACTGCTAGGGTGGAAGACAGAACTTCTCTCTGTCTTTGTGGGATTTCCTGGAGATAAATGTGATCTTTGCATTAAGTGCTTTGAGCTACATAATCTAGTAGGAAATAAAAATCTTCCCTACTTAAACATTTTCCTGGTTTTAATGATACTTTAGTGCCTTTAGTAGACACTCAGTAAATGCTAAATTGATCCAAATTCCCTCCTTCTCAAGCAATTCTGTCATTTTCAAATACACATTTTGAATAATTTAATTTTACTGACAGAATGGTTTCATTTGGAAAAGCACAATAATTATAAGTACTTTTCTTAAAGAAAGCATCAAATCTGAATACTGAAACTCTGTGCTATTTAGCAAACAGAAATAAGATAAATGCATATTCATTTGTTGTTGGGGGGTATGCAAGACTCTGTGAAAATAAATGAGGAAACAATTACAGAGATCTCTATTCTTCATGTTCTGGTCAACCTCAGAGCAGAAACAGGGAGACTGGAGGACAATGAAACTTCTGAATTCCAAGGCACTCTCCTAGAAATGACAGTTATACGTTAGCGGGAAAAGAAATGAAGCAATTTATTGTCTTCAAAATGGGAACAGAGAGGCCAGAACTGAATCTCACTTAAGGAAACATTTTGCAAAGCATAATTTCTATGAGCTTCCACATCACTGCTCTTAAAAATCTGACTGAAAATTGGTAATCCCTTGTCAATGTTAGTAACCTTCTTAGAAACTAGTAGGCTTCTTCTTTAAGAGTCCCTTGTAAACCATGATACACATGCCAAGTGAATCAATGTATCTAAGATAAATATCCAGCTAATTTCAGGGAAAAATTGTCACCTTTAGTTTGCATATATATATATATATATGCTGGGGGTGTGCTTTTGTATGTATTATTTGAATTCACTTTATTTTGGGTTTTAAACGTAAGCTGAGTATCTGGAGAAAAAATTTCATAGAATCTTTAATAAAGGTTCTTGTACTCCCTTGCAACCTCTTTAAGCCTACTATTAAGGAATTAACAATTGCTCTAATTTTGAATCTATCTCCTAAGAAAACAGTATCTCACCTCTTTTCCTTCATATTTACTTTAAATCTAATACTTTTTTCTTGCTTTAAAGCTAATCTCAATTATATCTCTTTTCTGATGCTTTTTCTAACTAGATGTTCTATTTTTATGATTTTGTTTTTGAACCTGTTTTCAATATTGCCCTCTTTAGCATTTTGTGATGTCACATATTATCATTGATCTACACAAGTTTGAGTGACCCTTTCAGTAAGGGTTCAACTGAAGGCAAATGAATCATCAGATATCTGGCGTGTAGTAGGATACAATAATTTTATTTCACTTATGTCAAAAATGGAAAAGAAAATCAATCATTTCAAGTAAAAATAGCAGCACTGGTGCCAAATAACAGCCAATCTTTACCAAAGAATGGAACATTAAATACCTCTTTTTTGTATCATCTTATAGACTCTACTTTTAGGAACAAAGATACAGGAAGTTAAAGATCCAAATATGTCATTTACTGATAGAAATAATTTAGTCCTTTTTAAAAGAGACTTGTCATAATATTGGACGTTGTGAACAAAAGAAAATAATTTACATTATGAAACTCTCAACAAACAAATCCTGTAAATAATATATGTTTAAGAGCAGTGTGTAGCTCTCCCAGGATATTGCTTAGAGAGATTTTGTTTAAAACATTTATTGGAGGCATATATTACAGTATATCATTTACTGGCTGGAAGCCATGCAATATGTGTCTTTACAGAAAAAAATTACCTTGTAATATGAGCCCCTCAAAGGCATAATTATATAATAAAGTTCTTATTGGGAAAACTGGAAGTAGGCCAAGCCTTGTCCAAATATAGTGAATGTCAGAGCCAAATTTATTATCCTTAGCTATTAACAGGAGAAGGCAGGTTTTGTTTACCAAGCCTAATTCTCTCCTAATTACAGCCACTATAAAATAATTACTATCCATGGGATAACAACACAAGACAGAGTGACTAACAGAAGAAACTGCAGGGGTTAGAAAACAGAGTGCAATTCTGTGTCATTTTGAACAGCTTGTGTACTGCCATGAACAAATTAACGAACTTCATTAAGGAATTATGTTTTAAGAGTGGCTTTGCGGTGAAGCAGTAAAGCAATTAATGCATCTTATTTGGTCCTAGATCTGAGTAGCAATGCAGTTTGAGACAGCAACTAATTTTTTTTTTAATTTTTGATGTATCAGGTTTAATAGGATACAACCACATTACTGGGCGAAATGGTTAATGAGTATAGAGAAAAGACTCTATTTTGGACAAATGATTTCCAGCCCCTGCTAACTTGTTCTGTCTTTATGAGCAGATTTCTTACCACGGCAATTTTAATAATGCACTGAAGACAAATGCCAACTTTTATCTAATTCCCGTGTCCTAAACTCTGTTGGATTATACTTTAGAAGAAATGTGTAGCTTTTCTGAAAGGCAAGAATATTCTTTATATCCATCTGAGCCACAAAATTGTAAACTTGAAATATTATTTCAATATTTCATATTTGTTTTCCACACAAATCAAAATGGAATATTATCCAGTTGAAGCATGATAGTTTCATTAAATTCTCAATGTTTCTCATTCCCACATTCCCTAACCTCTTCCATCTCATCACAGAGCCCCAGAGGTGTAAAGAAACCATGCTGTAGATCTTTGTACTCTTAAAACACACACACCAGAATCAACCTCTATTCTTACTACTTGTACACAGTGGCAAGGGTGAAAGATCAAGTTGTGCCTCTTGCTGGTTCAGTGTCTCTTCTCTCTCTCCAACCCTCAACCTTATCCCTCCTTGTAAAGGGTCACTTCTCTCTGCAGTAAAAAAAATACTCTTGTTTTGGTGACTTGGTGAAAACATACAAACTCAGCAAACTTGGGGAGTCTGTTTTAGGTACTCCTTTAATAGGCCTCCAGATGGCCACATAAAAGCAAAAGGATTATTATAGCAACTCCCAACTGGGCCATTAGAGATAAAGGTAGACCAGAGAGTTTCCTTTAAAACAATTTTTTTGGAAAAAAATACATGATCTGATTGTGAAAAATAAATCCTTTATATAAAAGTAGGGAAAGAAGTTCTAAATCTAAATCCAGAAATTCATTTTTGTATTATATTTATTTTTACAAATGTTTGTTTATGTAAATCATGTCTTTCAATTTAAAGTTAGAATGACGACATGTAATTTTAGTTTTTACCAACTATGCTGTGCTCGCCATAGCTTTTTTTTTATTTAAAAAAATTTCTTTTTCTCTTTCCTTTTTATTCTCCAGATATTGAATGTTTCTATAGGGAACTAAAGTTAAGAAAGAAATGGGCAATAAAAAGATTCAGAAAGAACATTTCATGTGGAAAAAGAAAATGTCTTGTCTCAAGTATATATATATATATATTCCAAGTGGCTTTTGAGCTGTAAGGTCGACATGAAATGAGGGTCCCACAGTGGCTGAACACCTCCTCATTGTACAATCAATTAAGGAAGTGTCATTGAATGTCTCCTTTCCTTCTGACTCCTACTTTCAGAAGTCATAGTAGCTCTGAGGTTGAAAAGAGGACTGGCTGGTTTTACACAGTAGAATCATGGTTTCCTCTTTCTTACTTTTTTCTTTTTTATATTTTCCAAAATACTCCAATAAGCATGGTTCACTTTACTTTTTTAAAAAGGTTTTGTTTTGGGAGTTTTCACCAACATCCTTACTAGCACATATACATAGTTTCTGTTGCCCAGAAAGCAAAGCCGATATATGAAACGTAGGCTATTACCTAAAACCTGGGCAAGTTACTTTTCATCCAGCCCCATTAGACTTTTATTATGAGTCAATTTCTCCCAGATTTTAGAGTTAGCATGTTAGTTCACCCTAGTTTGACTTTTCATCTATTTTCATGTTTCCTTAGGAATTTTTTTTTTTCTCTTTGCACATCTACATGATTTTATTTTTAAAGAAGGTCAGCATTTAAGAAAGACAGGAAATAGGTTTAGAGATACATATAACCAACCAACTACATTTGCTCCATTTCAATACACAGGCAACAGTCACTGAAATGAGTCTGTACAGATTTTATAGCAATATAACCAAAACTCCTTTTCTCCATTAGGTCCTACACATCAAAGTTGCAGGATTTTAATTTTGTGAATGTGCTACTTAATTAAAGAGAATGACAAAAAATCTAGTAGATAATAGGTGCTCAAATCTGGCATCATTATTATACAAACATCACTCCTTCCCTTTTTTTTTATATATATAAATAAATTTTTATTTTAATGGGGTGACATCAATAAATCAGGGTACATACATTCAAAGAAAACATTTCCAGGTTATCTTGTCATTTAGTTATGTTGCATATCCATCACCCAAAGAGAGATCGTCCTCTGCCACCCTCTATCCAGTTCTCTCTGTACCCCTCCCCCTCCCCTCCCCCTCTCCCTCCTTCCCTCCCCCCACCCCCCATAGCCACCACACTCCTGTTCATGCCTCTCAGTCTCGCTTTTATGTCCCACTAATGTATGGAATCCTGCAGTTCCTGTTTTTTTCTGATTCGCTTATTTCACTCCGCACAATGCTACCAAGACTCCACCATTCCGCTATAAGTGATCCAATGTCACCATTTCTCCTATCTGAATAATATACCATGGTGTATATGTGCCCCATCTTCTTCATCTAGTCCTCTATTTTTTTAGAGTGATTAAAAGCTTTTAAGCAAACTCTTGGCCAATACAGCAAGAATCCATAAATGAGTAGTGTCCTTAACATGTTCCCCAAGTCCAAGTTGGCCCCCTCACCATGCCAAATCCCTGAAAAATGCAACCCAACCACAGTTCAGTCTGTTAGGAGCTGTCACAGGGAGCAGGAGTCCAGGAAAGTTCCCCACAGGAAAAGTAGGAATTTTAATGACAAGTTGGAGTAAACCATATTGAGAATCACTAGCTAGTTTCTATTTTGTACTGATCATTTCTTTTATTATTTTCACTATTATTATAAAATATTTCAAACACAGAAAAACCCAGGAAATAGTAGAAACATATATATTCATTAACATTTAACAAATATCAATGCCTTAGGAAAGGTTTTACGTATTTGCTTTATGTCTTTTTTCCGAATAAAGTGTTACAGAGATCTACGAACCCCTTTTATGCCCTCAAATGTTGTCATGAAGCTCTTTCACTGATGTTCATCCTCCCTCTCCAAGGGTATAATAGCCACTGTCTTAAAATTGGTTTGCAACTTGTACATGCATGTTTGTATATGTTTACTACATATGTATATGTCCATAAATTATATATTATTATGTTTTTTAATTCACATAAATATTATTCCTCTACTTGCTTTTTTCCTCACCATTACATTTGCAAGATTTATCCACATTGATGTGTAAAATTGGTTCATTTTTTAAAATCATTTTTATTTTTAATTACAGTTGACATACAATATTATATTAGTTTCACATGTACAACCCAGTGATTGGACATTATATAACTAAGTGATCATGCTGATAAGTCCTGTACCCATCTGATACCATACATAGTTATTAGGATAATATTGACTATTTCCCTATGCTGTACTTTACACCCATCCCCATGACTATTCTGTATCAATACATTCGTACTTCTTACTCCCTCACCTCTTTCACCTGTCCCCATAACCCCTCCCATCTGGCAGCCATCATAATGTTTTCGTATCTATGAGTCTGTGTCTGTTCTACTTGTTTTTTTATTTTGTTTTTTAGATTCAATTGTTGATAGATAGATATTTATTTCCATTTTATTATTCATATTTTTTGTTTTTCTTTTCTTTTCTTCTTCTTAAGGAAGACCCTTTAACATTTCATATAATACTAATTTGGTGGTGATTAACTCCTTTAGCTTTTTTCTGGTCTGGGAAGCTCTTTATATGTCCGACAATTCTAAATGATAACTTTGCTGGGTTGAGTAACTTGGTTACTTTTCATCACTTTAAATATTTCTTGCCACTCCCTTCTGGTTTGCAGTTTTTGTTGAAGAATTAGCTGACAGTCTTATGGGAGCTCCTTTGAGGGTAACTAAATACTTTTTTCTTGCTGCTTTTAAGATTCTCTCTCTGTATTTAACTTTTTGCATTTTAATAATGATGTGTCTTGGTGTGGGCCTCTTTGGGTTCATATTGTTTGGGACTCTCTGTGCTTCCTGGACTTGTATGTTTATTTCTTTCACCAGGTTAAGGAAGTTTTCTGTCATTATTTTTTCAAATAGATTTTCACTTTCTTGCTTCTGTCTTTTCTATTGGCACTCTTGTGATGCGCATGTTGGTACACCTGAAATTGTCCCAGAGGCGCCTTATCTTCCTTTCTTTAGACTCCTTTTTCATTTTGCTTTTCTGATTGGGTGATTTTTACTTCCTTAAATTCCAAATTACTGATTTGATTCTTAACTTGATATACTTTACTGTTTATTCCTTATAAACTATTCCTCATTTCAAGTAGTGTATCCTTCATTTTGGACTGGTTATTTTTTGTAACTTCTATGTCTTTTTTTATATGTATTATTTCTTTGTTAAATTTTTCACTAAGTTTCTTGATCATTTTTATAATCATCATTTTGAATTCTGTATCTAATAGTTCATTTGCCTCCATTTTGATTAGCTTTTTTTCTGGGGATTTCTCCTGTTCTTTCATTAGGGATATGTTTCCTTGTCTCCACATTTTGGCAGCTTTTCTGTGTTTGTTTAATGTATTAAGTAGAGCTGTTATGTCTCCCAGACTTGGTAGAATGGCCTTGTGTAGTTGCTGTTCTGTAGGGTTCAGTAGCACAGCCTCTCAGTACCCAAGCTAGGCATTCTAGGTGCACTCATGTGTGGGCTATGTGCACTGTTTTGTTATGATTGAGCCTTGTTTCCTTGTTTGCGTCACTGGGAGGAATTGACTTTCAGGATGATCAGTTTTGAGGACTGGCTGCAATTAATGTGGAGGAGCTGTTGTGCAAGAGTCAGCTCTACAGAGCAGGACTTGCCTAAGTAGGGCTTTGGTGCTCATTGGGTTTTCCCCTTGAGTGTGTCACTCATGGAAGTGGTAGGGTTGTACTCCAGCGTGGCATGAAGCTGTCCACCAAGTGCACTCACTCTGGGACCTCCCAGGAGGTACAAGGTCAATCTCTTCCTGTCTTTTGCCTGGAGCCACCCAGTGGGAACTACAGAGCAATGTGCAGATGGCTGATACTGTGCTAGGATTGGAGGTGCCAAGAAGAGACCAAGCTGTGAGCCAAGATCAGTTGCCTTTAGGACCAGGATGGGGCCACTTAGCAATAGGTATGGGGTATACAGAGGCCAAATGCTGCTTGTTTGAGAGATTTTAAGAAAATATAAATCAAGAACCATTTTTATGGAAAAATCACTAAAAACTGCTTGGGTGAGCCTGCAAGTTGGGTGGAGCAAGATCTCAGGGGACAACTTAGGTAGGGTGAACAGTGTGAGCCAGAATGATGGAAACTCAGGTATGGTGCACACTTTCTGAATCTGTGGAGGGGTGTCTCAGAAAAGAAACAATAGCCTCTGCCAGCACTTTTGTCTGGCGGAAAGCTGTCCCCCTAGCTCTTTCCTTGATCCCAACAACCCAGTTCCTTCTGATATGTCCCTGGTTCCTTTCAGGCTACTGCTCCAGTGCTGGAGTAAAGAGAGAGTGAGTCTGAGTAAGTCTGTTCATGGGCCCTTTAAGAGGAGCTACCTGAGACTTTTGCAGGCCTCTCTCTAACTCAGCCACAATTTCTGCTGATTTTCATAGCCAGATGTTATGGAGACTTCTCTTCTTTGCATTGGGGAGCCTGGCACAGAGCTGGAACCCCTCACTTCTCAGAGTTATCTTAGTTATCTCTCCCAGTTTCATACCATCACATGCAGGTGTGGGAATAGCCCATTCTATATCATCATCCCTCCTATCAGTTTTGATGTGGCTTCTTCTTTAATTTTCTAGCTGTAGAAATTTCATTCAGCCAGACTTTAGGCAGTTCTAAATGATAGTTTTTCTGTAGATTAATTGCTATTTTGATGTGGTTGTGGAAGGATGTGAGTACCATGTCTAACAATGCTGCCATCTTGACCAGAAGTCTCTGATTCTTTTTTTTTAATTGTTACATAAGCTTCCATTGTACATATGAGTATAACACAATTCACAGATGCATTTTCTAATAGATAACAAGGCCACCACATACTGTAATCTAAGAGATATAAAAGAAGACTCCTTTCCTTTCTGGTTTGTGATATTTTAATTTTGATACTAAAAATTTTTGTCAATGTTCCTTAAAAATCACATTTTAAATTGTTATAAAGCATTACAGTGACAATACCATCACTGCTAGTTCTAGTTACTTACATCCCTCAATGGAAGAATTCACTGTTGGGCAGTTGTAATAAATGAAAAGGCGGAGAGGCCACAATGTTGCAGCCAAAGCTGGGAAGGGAGTTTCTACCATATCCTGTGAAGTAAAGGGTAGAGCTACCAAAAGCTGTATCTTCATAATGATTGAATAAGCAGGTCCAGAATCTTTTAAAACTTATAGCCTAGATTCAATTTATGTTATAAAAACTATGTATTGACATGATGGATGGCAAATGACTTGGCAATGTATCATGCTATTCAATGGTTTACAGATTCTTAAAGACCCCAAATTATGTATCAATGTGATATACCCTAATGGTTCTGCAAACTCTTTCCATTAACTTCTGAGTTATACTTCAGCCAGTGGTGTCAGTCTAAGCAGTTACTGGCTCTCTTGTATTTTCATTATAATCTCTTTATATAGTTTAGAGATTTTTATTTTTTAAATTATTTTAAAAAATAAACACAAGCATAAATAAAAAATGTTACATGCTATCAGATATCTAAAGAAGACCAAGATTGTTCACTCAAGGTCATTAATATCCACTTACCAAATATTAAGTGTGGAATGTTGCATATTGAAGCATCATTTAATAGGAAATAAGAATGGGCAACATTGATGCTGTTATCAGTAACCTCTCTTTCAATTCACCTGTTCGCCTAGTTAGCCCTATACACCGATAAATTAAAAATCTACCTTTGAATATTTCAAGAAACATGGGGCACATACGGCTTACAGAGATCTCCCCCCAACATGCCTCAGGGTTTGAAATCCTCATCATTTGAATTAATTCCTGACTTGAGGCATTTTATCTAGGAGAATTCATAATATGAGATAAATATGGCTAAGCAAAATAACACATTAAGATGCTATTATTCATATGGCCTTAAGAGAGAAATGTTCATATGAGTTTTTAACCAGTAACTTAGCAATATTATTAAAAATTGGAATATTTCATTGTTATGATGAATGAAGAGAAGAAAAATCTATATTGTAAGAAGCTGTCTGGTGAGAATGAGAACAAAGAACCAGAGGAAACACCTTTGGGGGTTGATGAGAGAGGATAGTGAGAGTTGAGGGGAAAAAAGCATCGAATAACAATAGTGTGTGTATGTTGAACACATGAAATGTATACATGAAAAATACCTACTTTAGGATTTTGCTCATGGCTAAGCCTTTCTGTGTGCAACCAATCTTGTTCTTTGTACACATATTATTTTATGTCTTTAATTTAAAACTAAAATATTCCTTAATACTTCAAGACACATTCTATGAGTTAATTCTCTTAGCTTTGTATAAAAATGTACTTTGGTATTTCCTTCCTTCAGTTTTTATTTCTCCTTTTAAATTTTTATTTCATATTATGCTTTGTGGCAACCGAAGGAAATATTCATACAAGGATAAAATGCTGATACGGCAGAATCCTTTTGCTTGATGGAATTTTGTTTGCACAGTACATGCTTCAGGTAAATACCAAGCGCTTTCATATTTGAGTAGAAATTAATTCAAAGTGTTTGCTTCATATGCAGTGCACTTTGCTTACAATCACACTTGAAGCTTGGCTTGAACTGGCCACCTTGATGTAAATAACAACCAACATCTCAATAATTTTGTTAAGTGAGGTCACTTTTTATATGCCTTTGTGATATTAGGTGAAATTTGAAGGATTAAGACCAATATTCTTCTAAGAAAAACACTTCAATAATTGACCTTGGCTAAATGCTCACCAAATTCCAGCCACAGGGAGGCAGTATTGTGTAGTAATTAAAACCTTGAGATTTGTCATCAGTAAGTCAAGGGTTCAAGTTTTACTAGCATGATTGTGGATTAGTTAACCGTTAAGCTTCACTTTTCTTTTCTTGCCGAAATGAGATAAGATTCATTTCTATTTTATACTGTTGTGAACATTAAATGAGGTAATGTGAGTCTAGTACTGAACACGTGTCTGGTGGTCATAAAACCTAATAAATCTAATCTCCATGGAAAAGCACATGATATACGGACATATGCCAACCTGCTGGTGCTTTTCTCCCTCATCATATATTTGCCTAGCCTCGCATATTGCTCTTTTAGAAACAAGTGCCGTGGACCCACCTTCAGAAAAAAAAGTTATTTTTTATGAGGATAACTTTTGGCATTAAGCTAAGGTACCCAGGAACAAGTTTCTCCCAAGTGCCCCTCACTGATTTTTTTAGCCTAAGGTTGCTCAATAGTTTTAGCACTTCACATTTCATAATTTTTATCATTATCGCATAATACAATGTCTTCTATGACAACTGCACTAACCACTGAATACTATGGGCATTTATTTTATTATAAGGACATGCTGTTGTGTGACACATTTAAGTTCCAGAGTTTGGTATATCACTTTATATCAAGGAAGTCTTTATATCCATATCATCAAATTTATCACCACCTCCTATGAAACTTAAATATTCAGAGTAACATACATATTTCACTAAAAAAATCTTTGGTAAATATATCAATTATGTCTACAGAGATATAGAGAAATGTCTATTCTTAACGTTACATTAACATGCAGAAATCACACAACAATTTATAGTTCTGAGACAGATAACACTATCAGAGAAAGACACTCTCTCAGGCATATGTTGAACCTTTATTGTAGAATCAACAATTGACCCTGTATCCAGCAAATTCCTTGATCTCAAGTCTACTGCTTACAGCTAACTTTTAATGAATATGTTAATGACTTCATTCACAAGTTATTTCCCAATTTTTTTTTTAGATTTTATTTATTCATTATAGAGAGGGGGGGGAGAGAGAGAGAGAGAAAGAGAGAGAGAGAGAGAGAAAGAAGGAGGGAGGAGCAGGAAGCATCAACTCCCATATGTGCCTTGACCAGGCAAGCCCAGGGTTTTGAACCGGCAACCTCAGCATTTCCAGGTTGACTCTTTATCCACTGTGCCACCACAGGTCAGGCTATTTCCCAATTTTTATTAGTCATTGACTCTAAATATAAACAGAGTGACACAGAGTAACCCCTTTCTCAAGCCAGAAACCTTGGGCTCAAGCTAGTGAGCCCTGCTCAAACCAGATGAGCCCACGTTGAAGCTGGCGATCTTGGGGTTTCGAACTTGGGTCTTCCGCGCCCTAGTCTGACGCTATATCCACTGCACCACCACCTGGCCAGGCTCCCTGAGTCTTATTTTAAATGGTGACCAACCTCTGAAAGTGAGCAGAGCTGGCATTTAGGTGGTACTGAGCACACTTTCTCAGAAGATAGCAGCTACAATGCAAGAAAAATGAGGAGTGAGATTTTAACATTGTTTGGGACTTAATGACTTTAATATAACCTTAGAAAAATTCTTAATATAATCCACTGTGAAAAGAAATTTTTAAAAAATGTTGGACTTCGTTTCTATCTATTGAACTATTGAAATCATGTCATCTCTGGTTTTGGAAACTTAAGCAAATGGACCAAGAAAAATGGACACATTTAGCCTATAGATTCTTTGAGACCTAGACCAGTTTCACTGTATCTTTATCTCTTAAGAAGGAAAATTAATAGTAGTTTGACATTCATGTTTGTATTGTAGTTAGAGTCCTCTCACATCCTTTAGATTTTTGACACTGTTTTTGTTACTATATGATGAACCTATAGATAAATAAAAACATCATTGATCATCAAATTCTTCTCAAGATCATCCTATGGTAAGTTCATCTTGAAATGTAAGTAAATGCAGCACATGTTTTACAATCATTTCACCAACAAATGAAGGCTTCTTGTATTTGCTCTTAACTTTTCTGGGCAGAAATTCAGAAGCAGAACTCTGGCCTGTTAGGAGGCACAGCTGTACCCTGCAGGTAGAATGAAAAGGTCCTAGATGAGGTCTTGAATGCGTGTCCTTACATGCTTCATACTGCAACCTAATGTGCAGTTGCAGACCACCCCACCTGAGATAATAAATGAGAAATTCTCAAGGCTGTTGAGCACTTTGCAAATTTTCACAGTGGATCAGCACAAACTTAGTTAGCACAGGTGTTCACATAATTGTGATTCATTGGAAAAATTCTCGCTGCTCAATAGACCTCACACTCTTTTCCCTCCTAGGTGCTGGTTGAGTGTGAGTATATTGTGGGGAAATGTGCCATGATGTTGGGCTTCACTGGTGCTTGGCTAAAAGGTGTACAGCTGATAAAAAAGAACTGCTAAATGTGTCCATTTTTCTTGGTCCATTTGCTTAAGTTTCCAAAACCAGAGATGACATGATTTCAATAGTTCAATAGATAGAAACGAAGTCCAACATTTTTTAAAAATCTCTTTTCACAGTGGATTATATTAAGAATTTTTCTAAGGTTATATTAAAATCATTAAGTCCCAAACAATGTTAAAATCTCACTCCTCATTTTTCTTGCATTGTAGCTGCTATCTTCTGAGAAAGTGTGCTCAGTACCACCTAAATGCCAGCTCTGCTCACTTTCAGAGGTTGGTCACCATTTAGAAAAAGACTTAGGGAGCCTGACCAGGTGGTAGTGCAGTGGATATAGTGTCAGACTGGGGCGTGGAGGACCCAGGTTCAAAATCCCAAGGTCGCCAGCTTGAACGTGGGCTCATCTGGTTTGAGCAGGGCTCACCAGCTTGAGCCCAAGGTTTCTGGCTTGAGAAAGGGGTTCCTCTGTGTCACTCTGTCTACTGTAGTCCCCCCTATTCCCATCAAGGCACATATGAGGAAGCAATCAATGAACAACTAAGGTGGGACAACAAAGAATTGATGCTTCTCATCTCTCTTCCTTACGATCTGTCCCTATCTGTACCTCTCTCTGTCTCTCTCTGTCCCTGTCTCTCTCTCTCTCTCTCTCTCTCTCTCTCACATACACACACACACACACACACACACACACACACAAGGCTCAGGGAAATCATTCTGAACTAGTGAGTGAGATAGCTCAATCTGCAATCAGCCTTTAGTATTAACCTTAGCTTTTCTATTTACAGAGTAAAACAAAATTACATGATGTAAATCTCCTTGCAATGATACAACATTTGCATAGCTTTTAATGCAGCAAATTAAATGACTTGGATTTTTTTTTTTAAATCTGACTATATCAATAATGCATTTTGATTAGGCTCTTGTATTATTTCTAACTCTATGGTAAACACTCTGAATTTGAGAGTAAAGGAAAAGAAAAACCATTTGCCTATGATCTATATCTGATTTACATATGTCTGCTTTACTTTATGTTATTTTTTTCAATTTTTTATTTTTATTTTGAGAAAGAGAGAGACAGGAACATTGATATCTGCTCCTGTATGTGCCCTGACCTGGGATAGAACCACCAACCTCTGTGCTTCAAGACGATGCTCTAACCAGCTGAGCTAACCAGCCAGGGCACTCTATATTTTTGTTCTTTGTTTTTAAATAAAAACTGAATTAAAGAGATATAAAATTTTTGTGGCTCTCTTCATTGGAAATTTATTCAAATCACATTTCTAATAGTCAGCTCGTGTGTGCCTTCTGTTGGTCTCGTGGTCTCTGCTTGATGATTTTCCCTTAAGGAAGTTATTGAACAGATCATATATTAGTACTTCATTTCAACTTCTGCTAATTTTTTCAAGCATTTGATATAAATCCATGCTGATTTGAATGGATATGTAGACTTTTCCCAACTCCTTCCTAAGGAAAGAGCAAAAATGTGTTTCCATACATTACTTCAGGTGATCAAGCTTAGATATAAACCTGAGCATAGATGGAGAAGTTCTCAGTGGACCTTACAGTACCTGAAACCAAGGACCTGCCCAGCAGCATTTCACAGAAAAGTCTGTGTCTCTTCCTTGATCTTGAAATACCAGAGGCCTTCTGGAAAATGGATGTTTTCCTTTTATTTTTAAATAGAGAACAAATCATTGGACCTGACAGGAAACTCAAATTCCTCAGCAGCTACCTTGCATTGCAAATGAAACACTAGGCAACCAGACATATTAGTAGCAGATGCTTTAGCCACAAATCCTCATATTGTTTCCTTTTTTACTTATTTGTTTATATTTTACTTACAGTGGACAAGGCTGCTACTAAGATTCCATCTGCTTGAACTGGAAACAGACTTATATGACCTTAATATGTCCTTTTCTCTGAACCTCTCCTGATCCATACTACTAAGTCTTACTAGGTTTCTGTATATTAAGAAAGCCATTTCAAAAGAGAGGAAAAAAATCACATTTGAAACACAATGGCATCTTCATAAAATTCTATAAGAAAAAACAATTCAAAGAGGAAAATATTTCAGAATAGAACACTTGTTAAAAAAGCCAAATATTTAGACATTTCTAGAAATGTCTGTTGTTTTTTCTTCAGACACTTGCTTTTTCAGAGAGCAGTGATGACAGGGCATGCGACAGGCAGTGAGTATCCTAAACAGAAGTGTATCTCTAAGTCTGCGACTCTTGTAGACTTAGGTGTGAAATTATCCAACAGATGAAAACTCATTGTCCAACTTAATGATGGAAGAGAGAGGGGAAATTGGTCCAAGGCTAATGAAAGACTTTTAGAGTTTTGACTGAAAATATTAATTCTTACTGATAGATATACCAAGAGAATCTTTAGTATAGAAATTGTGGACACATTAAGTTGCAAATAGTTGAACAATCATTCCATTGTCCATACATGTCAATGTATATCTTCTAAAATCTCCATTTCACATTTTGAAACTATATAGACTCCATCAAAATTGCAAGTAATATCTGAAGTCAAATCAAGCAATTTGAAAATTTATGATTTTAGGACTCTGTATAATCAAGATAATTATTTTTATTGTAAATAATTCACTTTTACCAGATAGCTAAGTGTATAAAAATATTTGTATACCACAGATCACTAAAGAGAAATACAATTATTACATTTAAAAAACCTCCTCAATCATTTAGGTCTATTTTTGGCATCTAAAATTAAAATTTTTAGATTTATATTCAGTACTATAAGCAGATTTCTATTTATTTGTTCAGTTTTTTTTCCCCAAATGGTTAGACTAATTTCTACCTCTATTTCTCCTCTCTCTCTCTCTCCCCTACCTTTCTCTCTCAACTTCATTATAAGTGCTAACTTCTGTAGTGATTCTACTATACCATTGTCATTCTGTAATTCACAAACTACTTGGTACTTCACATCCTCAAAATTTGTCTTCAAAATACTGTAGCCTTCTTTTGACATTGTTTTCTGTTTCTGACTTTACATTACTATATATTTTTGTGTACAGTTCTTACAATAGGATGTAGTGAGTTTTAGCACTGACCACTAAAATAATATTTAAATGATTTTCATAAGAAATAAAAGAAAAATAAATGGATTGCTTTTTTTTCTGGACTGAAATGCTGGTCTTGGACATCGTTAAAACCAGTAGTGAATGTTAGCTACCATGCTTTTATAAAGTCTGTGCAGTTGGAGTGGAGGAGATGACTGAAGAATTTGCATTATTATTTCTTGTACTGTTCTCCTTTAGAGTATATTAAAAGCAAAACAGCCTCTCTTGGGCCAGGGATGCTTTGGTTATATCTTTCCTGAAGGCAGTGAAATGGACCAGATGGTCTCTTGCGTTCTCTGAATCACTGACTACCTATTCTATGGTCAGAATACCAGAAAGCTAACTTTGTTCCCCTTTTGATTCTTGCAGATTGGCCTTCTTTTTACCTGGATATTGCTTAAGCTGCATTTCTTGTTTGTATTAGGGAGAGCTAAATTTCTGTGATAATAGGGATAAAATGTTCTCTTCCATCAGATTCAAATGTTTTCCAGATCTACTGGTGGTAATTGACATAATTCATTTTAATGAATTAGAAGTATTTGAAGAGCTTTCAGTAAAAACATGTGGAGCCGCTCTATAAATTCCCAGGCTTTTAGAACCCTCCTGGTCTCCAGTGTTTCTGCATTTGCTGTATCCAGTAAACTGATAAACAAAAATGATTTATTGTGAAATAGTTATAAGTAAAGAAATGTCCTCTGAGGATACAATAATTGTTTCCATTTTCCTTTCCCCAGTGCCAGTGGTATAATAAAATGCTAATAGATGCAAATTATGCATGATCTTTAATGCATACTAAAGAGAGACCATTTAAAAATCAGGTACCTTTTGTTGGTGAGTAAGCAGTGGAATATTATTTCCTTTTTAAGATCTTGTAAGAACTGGAAGGTTTCCTTCTGGATTGCCTGCACGTACAGGCCCACCTCCAGACTGTTGCAGTTAGACATTCCAGAGGAGGGGTGACGGCAGGGTGGGGGAGGAGAAGCAAACAAAAACATCTTTGACTCCAAATGATCCCATAAGAAAATCTTGGAAAGAAAAACAAACATCACCGCAACAGGACAGCCACGGTGACTTAAAGAAGAGAAAATTGAAATAAATGAAAAATCAATGAGGTAATAATTAAATTGTGGGGCACACCATACAGCAGCCAGGACTCTTCGTGCATTTAGTAATGGAGACAGGGAACTGAAGTCATCAGTAGTTAAAAGGGAGCAAAGAACAGCCTTCATCTTGAAGCTAATTTCATGATGAGACACTAAAAAACACATACCTGCTACAATATAGCAGGATATTTATAGGAGGTTAAAGATACAAATTAAAGTCCAGGAGCCTATACATTCCTGATTACCCAGCATTCTTAAATCAGTCCTCCTCAGTCTCACACCTGGGGTCTCAGCTGCAGCGTAGCTGTCATTTACGCTACCCATGGCCCACGATTGATGACAGTCATTCGCTGATGAAGCTGTATACATCATTTCTGTCCGAGCTGCACTGGCCAGATGGACCCTGACCATCCATCGCCTGTCAGGAACGCATCTGTTCACACTGCTGCTAGGGGTACTAACAAGTCATTGGCTTTCCAAAAGGACAGTGTCAGCTGGATAGGGCACAACATAAAAACTGGTGTTGTTGGGTTTTTGTTTCTTTCTTTTTTTTTTAATCAAACAGGGGAATTTTTTTTTCTCTTAAAAGAGAATATATTGCATTAACTTTTTAAAATAAGTAATAGTAGAGATACCTAAAAGATCAAAGATACATTGTCAACTTCATATTGATAAGGCAAGTTGATTTTCTTTCTTAAAGTTACTATTGATGTTTTAATAAAATGTGATTTATTCGATATTGTGACATTAAAATGTTTGTGAAGATCTGGGGAATTTATTATTAGTATATTTTTCTATAATAAAAAATCAAGATGTTTGTATATTGGTTTTTCTGAATCCAGGTATTAGTTATCTGTTTTACTTCTTAGCTTAAATAAAATTATTTCCCTGTTTGAAATAACAAATAATCCAAAGAAAGTTTTTCAGTAAACTTATTCATGAATCTAATCAATAACAAAATAGTTCAAGTTTGGTAAAAATTCTGTTTATTTTTATCCATTGCTGTTTTAAAATGTTTTACAAAGAAAGGAATTGTTCTATTCTCAAGATGAACTTAACCTTTGTATGTCAGGAACATACAAAGTAGTTTCCCTGTGTTGCTTCATTTGCTCTTCACATCCCTCTGAGCTAGAAACCTTGCTATTCCCATTTTCCACATCAAAAAAAACCCTGAAGAATAAAGAGTTAAAGATCCATATCTAGTGTTAGTGGCAGAGTTAGGGTATGAGCCCAAAGTAGTTCTGACACCAAAGCAAGTAATTTCTTTTGGATTTGAGCTCCTAAACATGATCTTCAAATGTGGGGCAAAGTCCTGACTGCGCAGTATCCTGATACTTTTCTAGATTCTTCATTTTGATACAAAAAAAAAAAAAAGAAATGGGAAATATTTTGCCTTGGCAAAAATTTAACGAGGGAGATTTTAAATTAAGCTGTAATGAGAACAGGAGTTAAAATCAGACAATTTACTATTTCTTTTTAAAATTAAAGGTGGATTTTAAATTAAAAATCAACATTATGTAGAAACACATTTTAAAAAATTTTATGATCAACACTCACACAAAGATTCTTAAGTTGATAAAAATGTACCATCTACTCAAAATGATGGATAAGCAGTGCTGGCATGGTCTTCAACAGGTAATCAAAACAGAGGCAACTATTAGAATGAATATTGAATGTGAACAAGTTATGTTTGTAGAGATCCTTAAAACACAATTTATGTATAAGTACAGGTCTCAGATATAACTTCTAACTCTTTATTGTTTTTGTTTTCTGATTAAGAAAAATTTTTAAAAAAGGACTTCTTTTTCATCAATGGAAATTATATATTTTACAGATTTTTGTGAAAAGAAACAAATCTGATTTTACTGCATGGAAAACTAATAAAGAGATGGAGGCCATTTTCAAGGTCATAGAGGAGGCTTTTCTCTATTGGCAATGGGAGACACATTGTTGAAAAATATGAGTGACTATAAACCTCATTTTGGCTGTCAGCTTTGGCAGCAGCAAAAGATCTGCAGGGAAATTTCTCCATAATTCTCCATTTTGGCTTTCTATATTGGCAAATCACATGGTTTTTCTTGCTGTGAGGACCTTAACCTCCAACCAATGTACTCTATTACTTCTTTTACAATTTTTCTGTCTGTATAAATATGGTAAAACTTTAAAGCAAAACAAAATTTCTTTATGCCTTCTACTATTTTAAGTCATAAGCAAATACATTTTTACAAAGAAAGTTTCCACAAATATTTATACTTAGCTAACATATACTGATTGCCATGTTTGGCTTCTTCTGCATTCAAATATGGATGGACCAAGATCTAAAGGAATTTAGGATTCCTAAGCGGAGAAAGGAATATACACAAATAACTACAAACAAGTTGTCATTAAATTGTAAAAGCAAAGGATTATATAAAAGCTGACATGAGATTGCTTCCAGCTGGAAATGTCAGAAAAGCTTTATGGAGGATGTAGTATTTGAAATGAGATTTGATTAATTTATACAGGAACTTTTATTATATGAAAAGTGGCATCTCATACAGAAGGAACAGTTACAACACATGCCTACAGGTAGAAAATCGGAGGGCAGAAGAAGTAAAATGACTTATCTGTCTGTATCTGAAATAACATAGTTCTTATAACAGATGCTTTGTTAATATTTCCTAAATGAGTGAGTGAATGCATAAAAATGATTTAAAATTACTGAGGGTCTTGTGTATGAGTTAGAATTTACAATTCCATCATTAAAAAGCAAGAAAGCTCTATTGTAGTGAATAGCCCTTTCAAAAATGCTTGGCTCTTAAATCCTAATCCCAGGATTTTATGAGTATGTACATAGTGAAAGGAACTTTGCAGATGTGATTAAAGGTGGGGATCTAGCGATGTGGAGACCGTCTTAGTGTATTCAGGGGGGGCTCACTTAATGGCATGAGTTCTTCAAAGTGAGGACATTTCCACATTGTGATCAGAGGGAGGTGTGACCAGAGGAAGCATAAGAGACAGATGAAATTGCTAGCTTTGAAGATGGAGAAAAGATATTGCAAGCCAAAAATGTAAATCCTCTAGAAGTAGGAAAAAGCAAGGAAAAAAATGGATTCTCCCTAAGAACCTCTAGAAGAAAATGCAGCTCTGCTAAGAGTTTCACCCTGTGACCCAGGTCAGACTTCTGACCTACAGATAGTAAATGTATGTTGTTTTAAGCCACTAAGTTTGTGGTAATGTGTTAAGGCAAATACATCTACCTTGTGTTGTTTGGACATACCACAGTTTATGGGTTCATCAGGGTACTTTCAAGCATTGTGTTACCACCTAGGAAATCAGTGTTGAGAATGTATATCTAAAATTGGGTACCAAGTCTAAGAAATAAAAAAATAAATTTATTAAATGTATATATTTGTGATTAAGTTTAGTAATGCACTAAATTGACTGTGTATTAAATGGTGTGTTTGCTTCTCATTATTGAAATTAACAATGGATAAATATATGGTGACAGAAAATTATTTCACTTTGGGTAATAGGCACACAAAACAATTAATAGTTCAAATGCTATCAAGATGTTTACCTGGAACTTATGTTCATATTGATCAATGTCATCAAATTAAATTTAATTTTTGAAATAAAATATTTAAAAAAGAAATTAACACTGGAATATTGGTAGTTTTCATCATTGATAAAGATATAGTTTGATCATTATTCTGTCATTTTGTGATGTGTTTTGCTTTAGATTAACTAGATTTCTTAAGGAACAAATGAAATTTGACAAATAAAACAGCAGAATTATTGAGTTAAATAATTGAGTAGCTATGTCTATTCTACCTTGTGTATTCTACAGGAAGTAGCATAACGCTTTGCCAACAGTATAATCAGTAATTATTGTTTGATTTGAATGGTAAATTCTGTAAATATATTTTTAAAAAATGAGTTTTCAGTCTCATTATTTCACCATTCAAAATAAATAGCTATTCAGTGTGCCTGACTTCTGTTTGTATTTGGCTGACTTAAGACACAGTAGTATTTATTGTTTGTAATATAGCCCAAATGAAGCAAATAGATCTAGAATTAGCCTGGTACTTTAGTAGATATATATGATCATTCCAGAGAAAAATTAGAAAAATATTTTATACTGATTTTTCCTGTAAAAATTCAGGAAAAGCTTACACTGACAAAAACTAATACAGAATTTGTACTCCAGTCACTTTTAATACATAAATTTGTAGAATATATAGTATACCGAGCAAGCAGGTGAAGAGAGCAATAGAGTGCATTGCTTTAGTTAGTCCACTACTTGATGGCAACATCGCATCAGAGTCACTGCCTCTGACCTTTCTGAGCAGCGTGCGTGTCACGTCTACACAGAGCCAGGTTCGCAGATCCCTGCCTTCACTTGCTGTACATACAGGGATTTGTTGGGCTTTCTTCTCACTTTCAGGTTCATACTGACAGAATTTCTCTTATAGTTTCGTACCACAAAAGTCCTAATTCCACTGTCCAATTAGCTGCTTCTTCTCTTCTGAATCACCACAGAGTTGCTCAGAGAAAGAAAGTGAGATCAAATTTGCTGATCAAGATTCTGTGCCCCAAGATGAAATGCTGGATTGGGCTGAACGGCTTCCTCCTGCTTCTTGTTGCCGAACCCTGTGGGGAAATGAGTGGGCCCAGAGAGACCTGGGGGGACTCTGGTTACTCTCATATGGACAAGTATATCCCAAACTAATCCCTACCAATAAATTAAACGTTAAACTAACCACATTGCTATTCATATTTGTGAACCTTGGGATGAGCACACATTTCACTTAGCCTTATTCAGGGGACATAATTTGGCTTATTTTTATGTATTTGTTTTCCTTAAATAAAGGGAAAGTCAGCAGAGTCCATTATGCAAAGCATGCCTGGACACAAGCAGTGGTGGCTCTCCTACCTCTGACACCTTAATCCAAACTGTTCTCTACTCCCATGACATTTGCTCATTTCCATTTATTGCTTTTCAAGTCTTTGAGGTATATATAAAAAAAGAAAAGCTTTTTATTTCAGTTAAAATAAGCAACTTTTATTACTTTCAACCACCCACTTCCCTGACACAGTTTTCCATTCCACCTCATTCACATGTTTTTATTTTACTTAAGCTCACCTGAAGATCACAAGATGTAGAGAGGCAAAGAAACCTGAGACTGTTGTTCATTCGCTCCTAAATAAGACACATAGGCTTTGGCTATTTCTCAACTGTAAAAAGGGAAAGAGTATCTAATTTATTCAGGTGTTTATTCTACAAATTAGTTTGACTCTATTAGACACTAGAGCTACAAATATGAATAGTGCCTGCCTTCAAGGGGTTTTAACCTACTATCGATAGATACAGATTGTGAACTAAAAGGTAACCACTGGAACAAAGTGTAAAAGGGGCTAGGAAACCAATAGCTTCTTCTTTTTTTATTTTTTGTATTTTTCTTAAGTTGGAAACGGGGAGGCAGTCAGACAGACTCCCTCGTGCACCCAACCGGGATCCACCTGGCATGCCCCCCCAGGGGGCGATGCTCTGCCCATCAGGCGTCGCTCTGTTGCAACCAGAGCCATTCTAGCGCCTGAGGCAGAGACCACAGCCTGGGCCAACTTAGCTCCAATGGAGCCTTGGCTGCGGGAGGGGAAGAGAGAGACAGAGAGGAAGGAGAGGGGGAGAGGTGGAGAAGCAGATGGGTGCTTCTCCTGTGTGCCCTGGCCGGGAATTGAACCCGGGACTCCAGCACGCCAGGCTGACGCTCTACCACTGAGCCAACTGGCCAGGGTGGAAACCAATAGCTTCTAATCATTGTGAGATTTGATCATCTGACTCTACTAGTGTGGGGGCCAGATTAGGGGAGAAACGTAGAGCACCAGGACCCTATCAGGTAATCGATAAAGCTTTCTTCTTGGTCCAGAGGATACTCTTAATGAACTGGCATTATGTTTTTACTTCCTTTTATGATGTTTCCCAAATGGATTTTTAATAATTTTATGTCCCATATTTTAAGATCCTGGCAATATGCAACCTGAGGTTTCATGTTTTTTACTTTTTTTTTTTTTTTTTTTTTTTTACTATAATGGCTATGAAGTTAAGCTCCAGCCTTAGACTTTTAGTTAAAAATCCCATCTGTGCCACCCTGTGGGCCATTTGATCTTGAGCAACTTGCTGAACTGCTCTGTGTCTTTGTTTCTGTTTTTAGTAAATGAGAATAATATGTTTGCCTACCTCAAAAGATCGTGGCTGGATTAAAAGATAAGTATTAAGCACTTAGCAGAAAATAAGTATTACTTGTTTCTGCTATTATTATTATTACTATTAGCATTGTTTACTCTTTTTCTTTATTCAGAGTATTATATAATAACTCTGTGTGACCAAAATGCCACTACTTTTCTCTTATAGCTGTAAGAAGAGCAGAATGCCATTCACAGATCATGTTCTAGGTTAGTTGAGGAGAAGAAACACAAAGGTGCAACACAATCTTCTCCACCTGCTATACCTAAACAGAGCTAAGAAAGAAGTTTCTTTGACTCAAGATGATCCTCTCTTCTGCTATGAACATCTTCAAACCTGGACTTAACCTCAGTTATCCTTCAAACCACAGTGCCTGGCGTAGTACCTGGAACCTTGAGCATTTCCACAGAAATATGAATGAGCACATTGTATGCAGGTATGCATTCTACAGTTAATTTAAATAAATAAATTGTAAAAAATAAATTAATTTATATGAGGGTGAATGGATGATTGAAATCAAGATGGCTATAGAAGCATTATCATGTGGGGCTGAGAATTCCTGAGACAGTTCATTGAATCTGTAGAAAATCTCCATAAAAAACATGAGCATTCCCTGGGTCAGAAAATCCTATGAAAATTTGCAGGCCGGTCACCTCACTGAAAGACATGAAATAGCAAGCATATTGATGAAAAAAGAAGAAGAAACACAGAGCTCTTTTAAAGAACATGGTATTAAATCAGAAAAATCTATGCTTGTTTCTTGGCTTCATCTTGTTGCAGATATCTTCATGAGATACAAAAACCATAATACTTGTTTTCTTTGTCTATAAAATGAAAGCATTCAAACCTGCTTCAAAGGACACATAAAGGATGAAAATAAGTCACACATGTCAAATAGTAGCAAAACATGGCAGTTAAAAGACTGGTTTCTGGACTCTGGTTACCTGGGTTTAAATACTTTCTCTTTCACTTAATAGTTGCAGGCATATCAATTCATCTCTCTGTGTCACAGTTTCCTTATATATAAAATGATGATAATAATAATTATGGTTTCTATTAGGATTAAATGGATTAATACCTGTTTAAGTACTTAAAACAATATCTGGTACAGAGTAGGGCCAATATATGTAGTTATTTTCTTTTTATGGTTCTACATGAACTATGTTTTCTTGGTCCTCAAGTGACAAATAAGGACCTCAGTAAGAAAGTTCATCACTCTTGAGATTTTTTTTTTTTTTGTATTTTTCTGAAGTTGGAAACAGGGAGGCAGTCAGACAGACTCCCTCATGCACCCGGCTGGGATCCACCCGGCACGCCCATCAGGGGGCGATGCTCTGCCCATCTGGGGCGTTGCTCTGCTGCAACCAGAGCCATTCTAGCACCTGAGGCAGAGGCCAACTTTGCTCCAATGGAGCCTTGGCTGTGGGAGGGGAAGAGAGAGACAGAGAGGAAGGAGAGGGGGAGGGGTGGAGAAGCAGATGGGTGCCCCTCCTGTGTGCCCTGGCCAGGAATCAAACCCGGGACTCCTGCATGCCAGGCCGACGCTCTACCACTGAACCAACCGGCCAGGGCCACTCTTGAGACTTTAATTGACTGATTCTATAGAAGGCCAGTAACTGGGATCTGAAATTAATTACCAATGCCCATAGTTACCATTAATTTTTACTTTGGACTATTTATCCACTTTGTTATTGGTACAAGAAATTTTATAAAATGTAGTACTTTTTTGTTTTTGACAGAGACAGAGAGAGGAACAGATAGGGACAGACAGACAGGAAGGGAGAGAAATGAGAAGCATCAATTCTTTGTTGCGGCACTTTAGTTGTTCATTGATTGCTTTCTCATATGTGCCTTGACCGAGGGGCTACAGCAGACCAAGTGACCCCTTGCTCAAACCAGTGACCTTGGACTCAAGCTGGTGAGCCTCGCTCAAACCTGATGAGCCCACGCTCAAGCTGGTGACCTTGGAGTTTGGAACCTGAATCTTCTATGTCCTGGTCCGATACTCTATCCACTGCGTCACCGGTTTGTCAGGCAGCACTTTCATTTTTAAAATAAACTTACTTTTAAGGAAATGCAACATGTGGACTGAGATGAAATGAGATATATACCATGAAATAAAAGTAAGTATTTCAGATGAGGCAATAGCTATCTGCTCTCAGTCTTCTGAAAAGATGAGGCGTTTATCTGCTCACACCTGTGTGGCAAACAGACATTGCTACAGATAGAACATTTTTGTTTTCCTTTCCTCAGCCAGTGTGGGAAATTACTTGGTTTCTTTCTCTAGTCATCTCAAAATACAATAAACAGAGCATTTGCGGCTTTAGAATCTTAAAATGTTATAGCTAAAACAAATCAGAATGGCCCTGGCCGGTTGGCTCAGTGGTAGAGCATCGGCCTGGCATGCGGGGGACCCGGGTTCGATTCCCGGCCAGGGTACATAGGAGAAGCGCCCATTTGCTTCTCCACCCCCACCCTCCGTCCTCTCTGTCTCTCTCTTCCCCTCCCGCAGTCAAGGCTCCATTGGAGCAAAGATGGCCCGGGCGCTGGGGATGGCTCCTTGGCCTCTGCCCCAGGCGCTAGAGTGGCTCTGGTCGTGGCAGAGCGACGCCCCAGAGGGGCAAAGCATCGCCCCCTGGTGGGCAGAGCGTCGCCCCTGGTGGATCCCGGTTGGGCACATGCGGGAGTCTGTCTGACTGTCTCTCCCCGTTTCCAGCTTCAGAAAAATACAAAAAAAATAAAAAAAAATAAAAAAAATTAAAAAAATCAGAAATTTTAGCCCTAGCCCCCACTGTATAGATGAGATGAATCAACTTTGCCTAAAAGTTTACTTTTTCACTCATTTATTCATTTAAAAATAACAAAGTATCATTGATCACTATATTAATCAGGGTTCTTCAGAGAAACAGAACCATGTAGATAGATGATAGAGATTTATTATAAAAATTTGGCTTTGTGATTGTAGAGGCTGACAAATCCCAAGATTTTCAGGGTGAGTCAGCAAGCTGGAGTCCCCGGTGTGGTTTCAGTGAGAAGGTCAGCAGTCTCTAGACCTAGACAGAGCCCATGTTGTTGTTCAAGTACAAAGGAAGGAAAAAATTGATGTCCCAGTTTGAAAGCAGTCTGACAGAAAACATTCTCTTACTTGATGGTAGGTCGGCCTTTTTGTGCTATTCAGTACTTTAGCTGATTAGATGAGGCCCACCCACTAATTTAATTATTAATTTCAACCGAAAGCACTTTACAGAAATACCCAGAAAATATTTGTTCAAATGTCTAAGTACCCCAAGCCCAGTCAAGCTGACACATAGAATTAAGTATCACAAACACCTGATTTAAGAGTCAGGCATTATTCTAGGTCTTGAAGAGATAAGTAATGTGTTTAAAAGGCTTAAAATCTGGCCTGACCTGTGGTGGCACAATGGATAAAGCGTCAACCTGGAAACGCTGAGGTTGCCGGTTCAAAACCCTGGGCTTGCCTGGTCAGGGCACGTATGGGAGTTGATGCTTCCTGCTCCTCTCCTCCTCCTTTCTCTCTCTCTCTCTCTCTCTCTCTCTCTCTCTCTCTCTCTCTCCTCTCTATAATGAATAAATAAAATTTAAAAAAGGCTTAAAATCTAATTAGAAAAACAGAAATGTTAATGACAAAGTGTAAATGGGACCATGTAATATTATGGAGTCAATATGTCACATACCCTGTAACCTAATGTTAAAGCAAGGTAGACAGTGCTTTTTCACGGTGACTTAAAGCACTTTGCCTAGTCCCATTCTACCCTAAGCCTCAACCTCAGCTCTAGATTTGAGCACTTAGAGCAGCGGTTCTCAACCTGTGGGTCGCGACCCCGCTGGGAGGCATCAGTGTTTAATGGGAGGCACACTGAATTTTGTTTTTAGCATGAGAAAACACATTCTTGAGAATCTAACTTCAGTTCTTTTTATTTCTTTCTCTATTATGGCTAGAAGAACTCTCACTCTTCCAGGTCTTCAAGACCTGAGAGGATTTGCTATCTGCTCAGATGACCACCAGAGGCTCCCTCCAGACCTGCCCTCTTTAGACTCTCTTCCATGTCCCATTCCTAGATAATGAATCATCCTATAAACCCAAAGGTGACAATGAATTAATGTTAGTTCCCTACTCAGATAACACTTGTGGGTCTTAATAGAAGTTTAGTAGGTATAGAAAGCACAATAGGATGAATCTTAAAAGAATTCTGGCATTTTGAGAGTTTATGCTTTGGAGTAGATTACAATTCATGACACAAATTATGATCTATTCTGCTGATGTGTAGGATTGGCCACATGTTAAAGCTTTCACATTTGGGAACTGAAAGGGGGAAGAGAAATACATTTGTTGAGCCCCTCATGTTCTATAACTCTACCAGGTGCTACCAATATAGTATCATATTTAATCATACTAAAACTGAAAAATATATATTAAATTTTCTATTTTCCAGATAAAGGAACTGAGATTCAGAGATATCAAAAAACATATTCAGCATAGAAAACTGGAAGCCAAAAAACAAATGAGTAAGTTATGACAAATAACTACTTGAATCGAAAGAGATTATGAGGTGAGTTGAAGCAGAAGGTGAAGACAGCTTTTCTCAAAGAAAGTCTTTAGATGCTACTAACAGAAACAGATTGTTGGGATATTTTATATGTATTTCTAGCTCAAATATTGTTTATTATATCTTACTATATAAGATGATTGAACATCAGAATTCTCAATGTTCATCAGAGAAGGTGAAGGGATTAGTGAAATTATATATTATATATATATAAACACATAAAGACAGATAACAGGACAGCAAATCCCAAAGGCAAGGGGGGGAGGGAGTTAGGGGAGGGGAACAAAGGGGGTGTAATGGGGGACACAAGGGTGGGAGGTGAGGGTGTTATATTGAGTGAGACACTTGAATCCATGTTAACACAATAAATTAAAATGAATAAAAATTAAATAATGTCAAAATATCCTAGTTTTATAATAATATTACAGATAGTTAAGACATTATTTTTGATTATTTTAACTTTTTATTTTAAAACAATATTTCTTCCTTTTTTTTAGTGATAGGAGGGGAGACAGAGAGACTCCCACATGCACTGCCATCAGGATCCACTCAGCAAGCCCACAAGGAGGCAATCCTCTGCCCATCTGGGGTGTTGCTCTGTTGCTCCACAACCAAGCTCTTCTTAGCACCTGAGATGGAGGCCATGGAGCCCTCCTTAGCACTTAGGGCCAACCTGCTCTAATTGAGCCATGGCTTCAAGAGAGGAAGAGAGAGAGAGGGAGAGAGAAAAGTGAGAGGGGGAGGGGTGGAGAAGCAGTTGGGTGCTTCTCTTGTGTGCCCTGACCGGGAATTGAACCCGGGACATCCACACACCAGACTGATGCTTTACCACTGAGCAAACCAGCCAGGATCCCTCAAAATAATCTTAAACATAAAAATTTCTAAAAATAGTGGACAGAATTTTTACAACTCCTTCTTTCAGTTTGCCCTAATGAAAACATCTTATCTATGACACAATTTTGTAAACAGAAATAGATACAATACTATTAATCTAAAAATCTTAATCAAATGTCATTAGTTGTCCCATATAAGTCTTTTTTCTAGTTCAGCATATAATCTGAGATCTCACATACCATTAATATTCATGTCTCCTCCAGTAAATTCATAATGTTGTAGAGTTCTGGCCAGTTATTTTGTAGTCTATCCCTTACTTTAGGCAGGGTTTTCAGATGTTTTCTCAAAAGCAGATTAAAGTTAATGTATTTCTGATGAGAATAATACAGATATTGTGTTCTTTTCAGTACACCATATGAGAAGGTATATGAGATTAATATTAGTCACGTAGGAGATGTTAACTGTAATGCCTGTCAAGTTTCTCTAATGAAAAGATTTTATTTATATGTGGAGATAAGACAAACTCAAGGTTAAGGACACATTCCTCCAGAGTACAGGTCTGCCTAAAACTTCTTACACCAACTCCAATGCAATGAGTTTATCATATTTCAAAGTCTGTGAGAACAGTCCCCATAATATTCTCAAAAGGCTACAAATTTAGAGGATCCCAGGAACATCCTCACACTCAATATTTTGCTAGGAAGACTTCCATAACTTACAGAAAGCTCTTAAAGTTATAGCTTATTTTAGGCAAAGGGTATAATTTAGAACCAGTGAAAGGTAGAGAGGCCCATCTGGGGTGTTGCTCTGTTGCAAAGTCTGGGAGGGTTCCAAACACAAAGTTTTCATCATCTCTAAGATAATATTACCCTCTCAGCACTTATGTGAGACAATACTCAGAATATTGTCAAACAGGTAAGAGTTCTAAAGCTCAGTTTTCAGAGTTTTTACTGGGGTCTCATTAATAAGCATGATTGATTGTATCATTGCCTACAAAATTGAACTCAATTTCTAGTCCTTTCTTCTTCCCCTAATAATCACATGATAATCACTTTCTGAATGTCAGCCTTCATCCTGAGTCATTCGTTAGCATAAACTGTCTAGAGTCTAATATGATTCATAGTTTAGCATAAAAAATCAAATGTGGTGTGGTCTTAGGACCCTGCCATGAATAACAAGCTCACTCTTATTATACAGGAAATTCCACAAGTTTAGATGTTACCTCTAAGGAACCAAGATGAGAGACTGGACCATTCTTTGGGTTGAGGCAATATTCTTTATTATCTAATTTTTGTTTTATTAATAAGTATCTTTTCAGAAAATTCTTTGAGATTGTGTAGTCTCATGTGCAAATATCTTGTTTCTCATTATATTTTGTCTATTAATTTAATATCCATTTATAATTCTTTTCTCAATAATTGTTACTATCATGTTTGCTAACTGATAAAGGTCCTTGCTTTGAAGAAAAAAACACTGGAAGATTTATGAATAAAGAGACATCATATTTGCAACTTATTCTCAAAATATTAAAAAGAAATAATATGCATATATTTTACACAAAAAGAGAAAATTATAAAGAAAATGTGATATTAAATCATTGAAAAATCTGTGTAAAATGTCTTTGGAATTCTTCAAACAATTCTTGGAACTTTTCTGTAGATCTAAAATAAGGAAAGATAAAAAGTCTTTTAAAAAAACTTAATATTTCTATCAACAATCTTAAGATTTTATTGGAGCTATTTATGGGTTTGAAACAAAGAAATGTATGTATTGACTTCAAAAATAAATCTTCAAATTATAGCTAATAGTAATAAGTTGTCAAATACCATCTAAACTTACCAGAGTATTTATTTATATCTAATTCCCAAGTGAAAATACAGAGTATAGTGAAAAGGTATGGTTGTTAGACATATCTGTATTCTTGTTTCTGAAAATAGACATACAGAAGGTTTAGGTGTTTGCCCTGTCTATTAAGAATTCTTTTTAATTAAGTTGTCATGGGCTCTGTTCAGGGAACTATAAAATTACTCCAGGGAAATAATGGATTGTTTTGGCTCCAGGATTTTTAGAAAATGCCAGTTAAAAGCTTGTTAAAATCATTTTAATCAAACTAAAATAAAATTATGGTGATTCCCATATCAAATTAATGGATATGTAGAAAGGATAACTATAAAAGTTTTATTTCAGTTATTACTCTATATTTAAAAAGGAACATCTCTAAAATGCTCACAATATATTTTGGTGATAAAATGGTAGACTAAAATTTGAGGCAAATTCTCGAGAGATAGGAAAACTGCTTAATAGAAGAAATGCATAGTAAGGAATCTGTAACTCAGCTCCAACTTGTAAATTGTTTTAATGGTTATTCTGGGTGTTTTTGATGAGCAGTTGCTTTCCCCGCACTAATTTGCTATACCCATGGTCATGTTTTTTTCTCTGCATCACCAAATTGCCTCATGAAGAAAGTGTCGTATTTTGAGTAGTGTGGGCTGCACTTGCATGACAGCAAGACCAACCGCAATAGGGTTCTGCTCTCTATCTCTCAGCTCTATCCTCCTCTGAGCAGGCTTATGCTCAGGAATGTTTCTGTGGTACAATTATACAAGTAATTGGAGGGTGTAGGTTTATGTGTTCTTTTTACCCACAATCTCAGAGAAAATAAAAGTATACCTCTTTGCTGTAACTGTCTAGAGTGAAAGCCCTGGGAATATTCTGATGGCCCTGGCTTGGTCATGTTCCCATCCTTTCTGAGCCTATCAGCCACCACTCTAACCAGGGGTATGGGGAAATCTGATTGGCATGCCTGATGACAGTTTTTGTGGTGGGTGTTTGTGGGAGAGAAGTAGATTGGGGAATATTAAAGGTTATTTATTAATGACCTCCATGTCAAAAAGGAGCAGTTCTTAAAAAGAAAAGATACTAAACAGACAGAAACTAACAAACGTCCACTACAAAATAAGAACTCTTCACTCAAGGAAAAGGAATAGTGAGTTTTCACACACTGCAGTCCTTCAGAACCTGAGCAGGAAAATGCCAACACAGACCTGCTTGCTTAACAGGAAAGGAATTGCACCAACTTGTGCTAATACTATTCAGTGTTGCTAATATAAGGGCACATTGTCATTCCTGGCAATTACCTGTTGCAGGAAAACAAATCTAAATTTTACCATCTATCAAAGATACATCCCTAGAACATAAGGCTGTATGTGTATGATGAATATTAAATTTATTTAATGCTTTTAATCATATAATTATATTTATTTGCTATATTAGAGCAACATGGCATATTTCATATATTCCTACCAGATTTTGGTTTTCATTTGATCTCATTTCATAGAATGTTATCTATCCTGAACACATAAACAAACACCTTACAACTTTCCTTGACCCTAATTTTCCTTTTCCTCAGATGAGTGGGCTATTTCTGCTGCCACCATTTATCATAACTGTTTTTTCTTCTTAGACTTCTATAATGTGGTTTCAATTCTTAACACTCTACTGAAACTTCACTTTGGAGTTGAGTGAATTTGGTGGCTTCATCTCTGCCCAAATTTTCCTTGACATTTGTATGACATTTATTTTTCTGTTAATCAACTTCTTTGCTCTGTTGGCTTCCATTATGGCTCTCCAGAATTTGACTCTGAATTACGAATTTAATATGGTAACCCATTTCTTACTAACTCAGAATTAAAACTCTCTTCATAAAACTCTTGTTGAATCTTTTGATTTGAAATAGTCTCTTCTCCAGTCTAAATTGTACCCTTCCTTCATGTTTTACATCAGTTTGCCAGACATTTCAATCTGTAATAATTTCTTTCTTCACTATACTCCAATTTTTATCAATATCACTCATTTTAATAATTGCCTATTTTATGAGTATTGTTTTTGATATTGTCAATTTCTTGAGAATAGGAACATTTTATTTAATTTATCTTCTAAGTTATCCAAAAGTCATATTTAAGCACATCATTAGTACATTACAAAAATGTTTTAAATTAATTTTCTAAATAAACATGTTTAATATTTCTATAAAGCCATAGAAATTCAATTGGAATAGCAGAACATATTTTAACATTAAGAGAAAAAATATTAAAGAATTTGTCAATTATGTAAATTAAACTCTTATGTCCCTAAACGCAGAATTTCTTGGAAGAAAGGTATGTAATGGCATATCTCAAGGGATGAATACATTCCAGAAACATCAAAGAATAACACTTTAAACTTTAGTGCAATTAATATCCATTTCAAAAATTAAACCCTGCAAAATTAATATCAGCATTGCATTTTGCTGATACAATATTTTAACATTTTAATATGATTTTAATAACATAAAAATGATGCCATTGTAAAAGACAGGTTTACATTCTCATTAATACTAATGATTTAGAATTTCAAAAAGAGCAAAAAATTTTTTAAAATTACAAGATAAAAAAGATTAAAGGATACAAATTATTTTAATTAAGAGCAATATCCAAGCCAGAAAGAATACAATTTAAGTTTGAATTTTAACATGTCTAAATAGATTAATAGAAGTAAAAAGTGTTTCTGCTAGTTGAGTATGTCTGATTAAATTTGCCTTGAAATACAGCATTTCTTGAAACAATCTACTTTCACAGATTTAAAGATACCAGGCCTTTCCTTGTCTAGTGTTTCAGTGACTGAAAAAGTCCAGTTCTTACTCTATGCCTTCGTTCAGTGACTGAAAAAGTCCAGTTCTTACTCTATGCTTTCGTTGTGATAAAACACAACTTTCATTGTTTCAAACCTCAGCTCTTAAATTTCCTTCTACTTCCTTTTGTGCATTTTAAATGTGTGACAAGAAGCATTCTTTTAGTGAAAATTTCTAAGACCTTTGAATGAAGATTATATTATTGGCTATTGAAACAATCCTAAACTGGATTATTTCTTGTTTTACTAAACTGAAATTTTTAAATGTTTATTTTACACATGAAGCTCACTGAAGACCTTCACTGGATATTTTAAAATTTTCAAGGTCCTATAAAATAATCTCAATTTTCTATGATCACTAACTCAGAGCCAAACTTTTTTTTTTATATAAAGCTATCTAGGGATATTGAACAGACTCTATTTTTAAAGGATCCCTCAGTTTTTCATGTTGCCTTTCAACTGGGAATTATAAAGATTGGTCCTTTACCAAGTTTATTTCTTTTTCTCAGTTATCCATCTACATGAAGTTTGTTTTTCCAACTTTATTGTGTAATTCATGTTTAGAGGGCAGTTGTTAAATTAAATTTGCTTAGTACGTAAAGTAATAAAATATTAAGCTTTAATAATCAAATTAGTTTAATGTGCTCATATCTTTCAATAAAAACTCATATATTTCTAATCATTCATGTTTCTGAAGCACATTCTGTGTTTTCCACATAATATGTCATCACTGGGCGGCATCTGTTATCTGTGTATAGAACATCTTCACAAGTTCTAGTACATCTCACTCCTCTTTCTATCTTCTCAGCACCATGCTCCGAACCTTCACATGAGATTTGTCTGATAAGTGATTGAATGAACAAATAACTTTGTCCTTGTGCTGTCTGAAATTACTAAGTGATTTCATTCATTTCAGAGTATTTTCATTTTTCACTGAAATGAAACAAATTGTATACATTTTCAGTAAGAAGTATCTATCATTGTACTCTCTTTAAAATAGGTAATTTTCACTACTCATTTTCTTGGCAATAATGTTAGCAAGGATTTAAGCAAGATGTAAAAGAATAAGTATAATAAGTGTAATTATCAATAACAATAACAACCAAAAAAAGAAAACCTCTGCTCCTGGTGGAGGGGTAAGAAGCCATATGAATCTCAAGATGTCACAGTGACCCAAAGACATCCTCTGCTCAAGACCAACAGCAGACATAAGGCAGGAGTGGGGCTCTCTGGGCAGGAAGTGCAGAAATTTTAAGCAAGTCTTCTTCTAAAGCAGGTGGATACCAAACATAGAGAAACACATTAACACATGACTGTGAGCACTGTTTAAAAATGAGTAAATTTTTAAACATTAATAAGAAAATTTTAAAGTTCGAGAACTAAGTCAACATTGACACATTTTCTCTCTTTAGAAGGCTAGATAAAGGCTAAATGGAATGTTTGCTGACCAAGGACTGCAAAGTTAAATACTATTTTTAAATGATAAATTATAGTTTAAACCAATGTGTTTACAGACTTTATGTTACCAGATCCTTAAAAATATATTCACTGGACAGATGGTTTAGGAAAAAAGAAAATAAAAAGCATTGGATAGTGACTCAGAAGATACGGATTTTAGCCATAGAGTACTACTAACTAGCACTATCCAATGAGTTACCCTACAAAACTCTCAGCTTTTAATTCTTTACTGTAAAATAAAAAATTGAATAATGTCAGTTATTCTCAAACATTTTTATGCAGAAGAGTTACCTGGATTAATCATAAAATGCAGATCCTCAGGCCCTTTTATAGGAAAGATTCATAGTCAGTATGTCCTGGTGATGCCCACGTAATCTGACACAGGTAGTCTTAAATACAAACTTGAAGAAAGATGCTGAACTCAGTGGTTTCTAATGACCTTTTGGGTTCCAAAGTCTATGAATTTAAGTAAGTGGGACAGATATTATTGTCAGTATTTTACAAATCAATAACTGCGGCCTAGAATTTAAGTGACTAGGTTAGGAATGATAAAGATAATAAGTGAATAAGTACAATTAAAACGAATGTCTTCATCGTCATAGTACAGTGCTTTCCTCTCAAGTCATTTTGTACAATATGACAAACAGTCACTTATGGTTATGTTTTTCTTTTTCTCCTAAGCATATAGAGAAATTTGATTTCCTGGTCAGTCACAAGACTGAATTTTGACTAATAGCATGTGGGTAGAAATAATGAACTTTAATGCATAGCTATCCATAAAACAGTCCCATGCATAATCCTCCACTCTTTCCTCTCCGAAAGATAGAGTTATCAGTGAGGATCTGAACTAGGTAGAGCCACAAGATGGAATGGGTTTGGGCTCCTGTATACCAATGTGGTAATCAGTCTTCACCACCCTACTAAACCTGCCATGAGTTGTGCTGTGAGCAAGAAATAATCTTCCTTTATGTTAAGCCACTGAGAAATGAAGTTGTTGTTTAGCAATTCATCTACCAGATAGTTAATCCCCCCAATTATACCACTGAAGAAGTATAAGATGTCAACAAAACCTAACTTATAGATATTTTCCTGCTTTTTTTTTAAATTTTTGTTTTGTCTTTTTTTCCCTTCCTTTAGATCAGGGGTCTCAAACTCTCGGCCTGCGGGCCGCATGCGGCCCGCTGAACAATTTTGTGCGGCCCGCAGACTAATCCACGAAGATCAAAATATTTTTGATAAAATTAAGTAAGCCCGTGGATTAGTCTGCGGGCCGCACAAAATTGTTTGGCGGGCCGCATGCGGCCCACGAGCCGCGAGTTTGAGACCCCTGCTTTAGATGGTGTGCATAACCTCAGGATGAGGAGATGGCATGGGCTGAGAACTGGGGGAAGCAGCTGAACAACAAAGTATATTAGTTTATGAATCTGCCTCATTTTACTTTCAAATATGTAAGTCCAGAACAAGGAGAGAGTTTGTAAATTTAAGTAAATTATTTTAACCTGTAAGGTGGTGGGCAATGGGGGAAGGTCACATGAGAGACCAGACCCAAGAACTTTGTCCAGAACTGCCCACACCCATACGTGCCAAAAGGAACTCCCCAGGAGTCCTTGGGAAAAGAGCGACCGTCTGTCAGCCAATGAAATTTCACCAGGTCATATTAGCTCAACCACCCTATACGACCCTTTAAATATGCCCCACGTGGTTTCACCCATGCTACTTCTCTGGTCTCTGTCCCTGGACGAGAGAATATTTTCCAGGAAGCGCTGTATTAATTAAAGTTTTGAGTATTCCACACTTCGTGGCTATGCCCTTCCTTTTTCCTCGGCGGGGAAAAATACCTTACATTTGGTGCCAAAACCCGGGAGTAGTTGAAATCTGCAAGGGACTGCTTCTCTTCCCTTCCCCTCTGAGACAGAACCAGGATCTCCGACTTTCCACCCACTTTGGCACACAGTGCGGTAAGTCCCTTTGCCTCTAGCCTCCCCTCAGTTCTTTCACCGAGACTCCCTGTCTGAAACTGCAGCTGCGTCAGGGACCTCTTTTCCATTTCGAGTGTGTGTGTGCCCGTGGAGACGTCCCGGGAACATCCCTTTACCTAACCGTCTGGTGGCCAGAGCTTGAGTTGCGGGATGCCAATTCTCATCTTTGACCACTTTGAGAACTGAGGGCAGCTGTGGGGCACAGGAATCTAAACCTGACTCAAAAACACTCCTGGAGTGCCTTATCCAAAATCTCTCCTTCTCTAAAGAAGAAGAAACTGTTCTTTTCCACTATGGCCAGGCCACAGAACCCACTGAATAATAGAACCAGGTGGCCTCCTGAAAGGACTTTCAGTTTTAACATCTTCACCAATTTATTGCCAAAAGAACTGGGAACTGGTTGGAGATCCCTTACATTCAGGGCTTCTAGTATTTGTGCTCCCGTCCTAATCTTTGTGCTGCCTGCTCCCTGGCGCAGGCCCTTTTTGGCCGGAGAAACCCCACCTAAACCCTCCACTCCTGATCTCTCCTCCTTCACCTGACTCCCAACTCTCTCCCCTTCCTGCCTGACCCCCAGGGGTGCCTCTATCTTGGGACCCCTCTCCAGTTCCTCTGTTGACTTCTTTCACTTGGGTCTCTACCCTCCAGAATCCCCTTGCCCTCCCTTTGCAGGATCCTGTTTCTCATTCACCTGCAAATACCAATCCCTCTTTCTCCTCCCCTGCTGGGCAGGGGCCCCTCTCTTCTCCACTGTGCTTTTAAACCCTTCCCCTATCAGGCCCTCCTCCACTGGCCACTGGCCCTTATACTGGTTTGCAGGACTCCTTGACCCCACGACTCAACCCCAATCTTCTTGCCGGAAGGCCTGGCCCTGTCCTACCTCTGGCTCCAGCATTTCTAACTGGATCTGGATGCTGGGCTGCCCAGGAGCCCCCCTCCTCTTATTCTTAACCCCTAAACCCCTATCTCAGACCTGTGAACATGGCATTTAAAGTTTTTAATGGTCGTGGCTAGTAGAAAAATACCAAGGCTGTTCACCAGGCCCGCATGCAGCAGAAGGTGACACTCCAAACCCAGGCTCTTGCGGCAACCCTGAGGCTGGCAGAGCAACAGGGGCAAGGCATAGGAGGTGCTCAACTCAAGTCTGGGCCACAGAGAGGAATCCCACCAGGAGCTTGCTTTAAATGTGGCAAGCAGGGTCACTTGTCCTGGCAGGGCCCCTGCCCGTGGCTGCCCACTGAGCCCTGCCCTGACTGCAAGCAGCCTGGTCACTGACAGAGTGATCGCCCCTTTTGGGCAACAGGCTTTTCCTCAGCACCTCTATGTGGAGGCCAAGTCACCCAAATGGGAGGCTAAGCCAGCCAGGCAGGCCCATCACTCGAACTCCTAGACCTCATGGACGACTGACGTGGCCTGGACTCAGAGATCCACACCACTCTCGCCAAACCCCAGGGTAATACTGAAGGTAGCAGGTAAGTCCATCTCATTTCTTGTGGACACGGGAACTACCTTCTCTGTTTTGCCATCAAACTCTGGACCTCTAGTTCCCTCACAGGTCTCAGTTATGGGAGTGGATGGGACTCCTTCCTTTCCCCTTCTTACACCAATCCTGACATGCTATTTTGCCTCAAGCTTGCCCCCATGCAGGACTGCTGGCAGTCGGAACCACTGGGCTCTACCCATTTCCAGCTCACCAAAAGGCTGGACCTTGCAGATCCCCCTATTACTCCACTTTTTTTTTTAAATCCTTATAGGACCACATCGGTGAAGTTTCTTGAGTCATGGTCAAACAAATGTTCCTCTTGACTCCCCTCAAAGCCAAGACGTTCCGATCTACCCTCCTCATGATGCCCCTAATCAGCAGGAAGTAGCCAGATGAATAGCGGCACCCCTATTTAACACAAAAGGTCGGAATGTAAGGTGGTGGACAATGGGGGAAGGTCAGGTGAGAAACCAGACCTGGAAACTTTGGCTAGAACTGCTCACACCCATATGCACCAAAAAGAACTTCCCAGGAGTCCTTGGAAAAGAGCGACCGTCTGTCAGCCAATGAAATTTCACCAGGTCATATTAGCTCAACCACTCTATACGACCCTTTAAATATGCCCCATGTGATTTCATCCATGTGACTTCTGTGGTCTTTGTCCCCGGGACCAGAGAATGTCGTTTGGGAAGCATTGTATTAAATAAAGTTTTTATTATTCCACATTTTGTGGCTACGCCCTTCCTTCTTCCTTGGCAGGGAAAAATACCTTACATAACCAAAAATGATAAGAGCCTGACCTGTAGTGGTACAGTAGATAAAGTGCTGACTTGAAACACTGAGGTCACTGTTTTGAAAACCTGAGCTTGCCTGGTCAAGGCACAAATGAGAGTTGATGCTTCTTGGTTCCCCTCCCCTTCTCTCTCCTCCCTCTTTCTCTCCCCCCCCCTCTAAAATGAATAATTTAAAAAATGTGTGTGTGTATATATTATATATTATATAGTTTATAGTGTATAGTGTATAATATATATATATATATATATATATATATATATATATATATATATATATATATTAGGAAGATTATAACCTTCTCAAAGATCATAAAAGAATTGCCCTGGACTGTGCCAAAAGTGTTTTTCTTGCCCTTGTCCCACACCCTTTCAGCAAACTTTAGTTAACTAGGAACTGCCAGTTGCTGTATCTCTGGACCTGAAGACTTATTTCTCCAGAACTTCAGAAAGCCTCACTGCTCCAAGGAAATAAGCTGGAAGTATAGCAGAATCAACCTTCCCAGGAAGCCTTGAGATTCTTTGGTTTACTGGAGTGCTTTTCTTCCTCTTCTCAGCATATTTCAGAATCTCTCAGTATCTGAAATACAAATACCCCAGTTCCCTCTTTCCTTAGGTGGACTAACCATTTGTCAGCATTTCCCTGTAAAAAGAATTTCTAATCTTCCACTGGTTTAGTAGCATGCCCTTCACAGTCCTTGTTTTCCTGTATTATTTCCTTCATGTAGCTACTGTGTTGTTGTTTTTTCTGCAATTTTAAAATAAGTGCCTTGAATTCAAATTCTTGAGTCTGAGTCTGATTCTGGATTCTCCCAGACTAAGACAGAAACAAAGAAATCTGGATCCTAAGGCAGAAGTCACTGTATCTATTTCTAGACCACAGACACCAGAGGTACTGTAGGAACTAAACTGTTAGGATCTGGAAGCAGAAGATTTCTTGGAAGAAGCCAAAAGTGATGTGGTGAGGCCTTAAGGAAGAAACGGTTTTATAGTGTGTGTAGGCAAGCAGGGTCAAAAGCACATTCACAAAATGTCCACTCCCAAAATTTGGCACAAAAATTTTAGAGAGCTGAATGACTTGAAGAAGTCACATAAACCTGGTGTCTCAGCAACATCCTATACACACACATAAAGAAGGCCTTTAGTCCACCTAACATGTTGGCACATTAGAAGAGTAGGGAATATGGCATAATTTAGAGTGGGGTAAGAATGGGTAGAATCAGAAAAACTGATTACCGGTAAATTTTATCAGTGCAATGGTTGGGAGCTTAAAAATTGAGATTAATTTTTGTTAGAGAAGTTAAATAAAATTATATTCCTTGCATATCTGAGTACAAAAATTAAGATTCATGACTTTTCTGATACTGCAGTAAGTTGAATTGTAACTTGCTATTATTCATTCTTTCCTTTTCCATAAAACTTTCAGTGTATCCTGTGGGGAAAGTGTACATCTTTTCCTCTGTGATTTTGGTTTTGACTCTATGACATATTTTGAACAGTAGAATATAAATATGTCTATTAAATGTCATATTTGAAGAGTTGTATGTTTCCATATGGAAGCTTTTCCTTCAGTTTGGCTCTCAGATTAATGAGAGATGTAGAGCTCAGACCAGCTAAACTGTGACATCACATGTAATTTGGATGAGAATAAATGTTCCATGTTTAAGCCACTGAAATAAAGGAGATACCTGTCTGCACAACAAAGTTGAGCAATACAAACACTATGGGAGAGAGTCAGACCAAGTCAACCAAGAAAAAGTTATACTATATCAATCACAATTCTATCTTCTAGGATTAGGGCAAAAAATTTCAATGTAACTTGGCATTGTTGATAGTCTGCATCCCAAGTTTATCAGTCACTATTTTTACTCTCTGGAATTCACAAAGCAGTTCCAAAAACAATGTGATGGATTAAATCAATATATGAGAGTGGGAGAAGAGGAATGCAAAAACTAATACTATTTTAAAGCTTTCTATGAGGAAGTTTTTATTTCAGTATTATAAAAAGTTTTAAGGCATTCTTTTTTAAAGTGACTATGAAGTTTAAAATGCAAGTTGGGAATTCACATGAATGCCTAGAAATATGAGTCACTGAAAAATCCTGGAAATGGCTGTTAAAGTAGTTTCACACACCACCTCCTATCTAAGCCCTTCTCAAAGCATTCTGCATCTTTGGAGTATGAGATACATGTGGAAGGAGAGAGGAGACTGTCAAGTTCTCCTTTGGTATCTGTAAATCTCCATGAACAGTATTCACCCTGTACATTAAAGGCTTATTTTTTAGATCACTCCTTTCATATTTACTTTTAAAATTAAAATACTTTTCCAATAACAAATTAAAAGAATAGCTGGTGAGTCTGGTAATCACAGTATATAATCTTTTATGCCATGAGGACATTAGTATTGGGTTTTAGCAATCATTTGCTAAATGACACCATCATTGTCTGAAAAAGAAATTATTTTTTACATTCTTTAAGTGGATTGTGTTATGGTTTAAGTGTGCCAAATTTAGTTTTTAGTTTATTGACATATGTAAAGTTTTTAGCTTCATGTATTTTGTATACCTCTCTGGACATATTGGGACACACTATTTTAATATATAAAACCTTAACTGATTTTGATTCCAAGATGGCAGTGGAGTAGGCAGACGCACAGGAGTGCTACCTCCCATGGCCAAACTGGATTACAACTTAATTTAAGAACAATCATTGTGAAAAACCAACTTTGGACTAAAAGAACAGGACTTGAAAACCAAGGAGCACAGAAGAATCCACACTGATCCTTGTATGGAGTGCAGGGGTGCAGTGGGGCTACCTCATTTCCAGGAGCGAGGGGAGGCTGAGGGTCCAGAATGGCTCCCATTGCAAGGAGAGATACCCTGAGAGTGGGGGTCCTTAGTCCCAGGACCAGAGCCCCAGCCTACAAACCCAGAGACTGAAAAAGACAGCCTGACAACATTGAGTCGGGAGAAGAGCGAGAGTTCTGTCTGTGGGAAGTGATTGGTGAAAGAAAGAACAGCCTCAAAGGGCCAGTGCAGAAAATATCGCTCACAGCCACTTGCCTAGTGCGTCAGGGGTAAGGAGGGCTGAGAAGACTGGTCTTGCATGAGGAGAGTGGGAAGATAGAGACATGGAGACGCAAACGGTGATAGGGAGAAGAAAACCTGAGCTGACTTGAGCTGAGCTGAGTCATTCTCCAGTGCCGAGGTGGCCATAGCAGGGGGAGGGGTTGCTCCCTCTTCCCTGCACAAGCCTAGCATGGAACCAGTTGACCCACCTCCAAAAAGCTCTCCCGCTCTAATCATCATGAAAGATTGTTCAGAAAAGAAGAAGTAAAGGGAAGAAGCAATGACTCAGGGTTTCAGGGAGACCTGAGCTATACCTCCCCGTACATACTGCAAATGCTCCCCACCCCCAGAGAGGTACTGGGCAGACCACTCCTTCATAATCTCAGAGGTCACACCCACCACATTCCTGAATACAGTTTCAACTAAGAAAACCCAACAAGACACACCCACTTTCCCCTTCCTAAACACAGAAGCCCCCTGCTGGGATCAGCAAATATAGAAGATCCCTGCTGGGATCAGCAAACACAGATGCAAACAAACAGCAGGGAAAGTAAGACTTTTAAGAGGGTCTACTAGTTAAGGAGAACTAAAATCCAAGCAACAAGCAGAGGCTGAGGGATAAAGTCCTGGAAGAGAAGCCACATTCCATAAACCAGCCTCAGACCCACAACTCTAATCAGCTTGCAAACCACACACAGAAAGAAAGGAAAGACAGAGAAATGTAAACCATATGAATCAAAAAGAAACCCCCCAGAAAAATAACTGAATGAGATGAAAATAATCAAATTACCAGATGCAGAGTTTAAAATAAGGATTGTTAGGATGCTTAAGGATCTCAAAGCTACAATGGATGGACTTAATGAGCACCTAAATAAAGAAATTACAAACATCAAAAAGGACACTGAAATAATAAAAAAGAATCAATCAGAAGTGGCAATTACAATATCAGTAATGAAGACTACACTAGAAGGAATCAGCAGCAGGCTGGACAAAGCAGAGGATTGAATTAGCAAATTAAAGGACAAGTTAAATAAAGACAGAAACAGAGCAGCAAAAAGTAAAGAAGCTCAAAACAACAGAGGAAACTATAAGAGAACTCTGTGACAATATGAAGAGAAATAACATCTCATCATAGGGGTTCCCGAAGGAGAAGAGAAAGAACAAGGGATAGAGAAACTGCTTGAAAAATTATAGCTGAAAACTTTCCTAAATTGATGAAAAAAAAAGTCACACAAGTTCAAGAAGCACAAAGAATCCTGATAAAAAGAAACCCAATGAGGCCTACATTAAGACACATCATCATTAAAATGCCAAAGTTAAGACACAAAGAAAAAATACTAAAAGAAGCCAATTTTCATAAAGGAGCCCCCATAAGGAAGACATCTGACTTTTCAACAGAAACACTTGAGGCCAGAAGGGAATGGCAAGGAATATTTAGAGTAATGTAAAACAAAAGCCTAAAACCAAGACTTCTTTATCCAGCAAGATTATCATTTAGACATAAAGGAGAAATAAAAAGCTTCCCAGACAAGAAAAACAAAACAAACAAACAAACAAACAAACAAACAAAAAACTCAAGGAATTCATTACAACCAAACCAGTCTAGCAGGAAATGTTAAGGGGCTTGCTGTAAAAGAGTAAAGAAAAAAAGATATGGAGAAAAAGAGAATTAGAGATCTAAAGAATAAAATGGCAATAAACAACTACATATCATTAATAACTTTAAATGTAAATAAGTTAAATGCTCCAATCAAAAGACATGGGTAACTGCACGGGCCCTGGCCAGTTGGCTCAGTGGTAGTGCGTCGGCCTGGTGTGCAGGAGTCCCAGGTTCAATTCCTGGCCAGGGCACACAGGAGAAGCACCCATCTGCTTCTTCACTCCTCCCCCTCTCCTTCCTTTCTGTCTCTCTCTTTCCCTCCAGCAGCCAAGGCGCCATTGGAGCAAAGTTGGCACAGGTGCTGAGAATGGCTCATTGGCCTCTGCCTCAGGCACTAGAGTGGCTCTGGTTGCAACAGAGCAATGCCCCAGATGGGCAGAGCATCGCCCCCTGGTGGGCATGCCGGGTCAGGCTCATGTGGAAGTCTGTCTGACTGCCTCCCTGTTTCCAACTTCAGAAAAATACAAAAAAAAAAAAGACATGGGTTATTGCATGAATAAGAAAACAGGACTTGTACATATGCTGTCTACAAGGGATTCACTTCAGAATTAAAGGTACACATAGACTGAGAGTAAAAGGATGGAAAAAGATATTTCACACAAACAGAAAGGAAAGAAAAGCTGGAGTAGCAATACTAATAGCTGACAAAATAAACTTTAAAACAAAGGCTATAGTAAGAGTTAAAGAAGGTCATTACATAATGATAAAAGAAGCATTACAACAGGAAGATATAACTATTGTAAATATATATACACCCAATATAGGAGCACCTAAATATATAAAACAGACATCGATGGGCAAAAACGGCAAGATCAACACAATATTATAATAGTAGGGGATTTTAAACCCCACTAACATCAATGGATAGAACCTCCAGATAGAAAATTAACAAAGAAACAACGGCCTTAAATGATACCCTAGATCAACTGGATTTAATAGATATCTTTAGAACATTTCACCCCAAAGCAACAGAATATACATTCCTTTCAAGTGCTTATGGTACATTTTCTAGGGTAGACCACATGTGAGGACACAAAACAAGTCTCAATAAATTTAAGAAGATTGAAATTATATCAAGCACCTTCTCTGACCACAGTGGCATGAAACTAGAAATCAACTACAATAGAAAAACTGGAAAACATTCAAACACTTGGAGATTAAATAGCATGCTGTTAAATAATGAATGGGTTAACAATGAGATCAAGGAAGAAATAAAAAATGTCCTTAAAACAAATGAAAATGAACATACAACAACTCAAAATTTATGGAACACAGCAAAAGCAGTCCTGAGAGGGAAGTTCATAGCATTACAGGCATACCTTAAGCAGCAAGAAAAAGACAACTTAACCCTCAAATAAACAACTTAACCCTGCATCTAAAAGAACTAGAAAAAGAACAGCAAGTAAAGCCCAGAGGAAGTAAAAGGAAGAAAATAATAAAGATCAGAGTGGAAATAAATGACATAGAGGCAAAAAAAAAAAAAAAAAAAAAAAAACCAAACAAACAACAACAACAAAATAATACAGAAGATCAATAAAACCAAGAGATGGTTCTTTGAAAAGGTAAACAAAACTGCAGAACCTTTAACGAGCCTCACCAAGAAAAAAAGAGATAGGGCTTAAATAAATAAAATTAGAAATGAGAGTGGAGAAGTAACAACTGACTTAGCAGAAATTCAAAGGATTATAAGATAATACTATGAAGAACTCTATACCCCAAAATAGAACTACCTCGATGAAATAGATAAATTCTTTAAAACATATAATCATTTAAAAATCAACATGGAAGAATCAGAAAATCTAAACAGACTGTTTACAACAAAAGAGATTGAAACAGTTATCAAAAAACTCCCAACAAGCAAATGTCCTGGGCCTGATGGCTTCACAGGAAAATTTTACCAAATATTCAAAGAAGAACTAACTGCTATCTTTCTCAAGCTATTTCAAAAAATTCAAGAGGAAGGAAGACTTCTAAACCTCTTTTATGAAGAGAACATAATCCTCATTCCAAAACCAGGTAAAGACACTACAAAGAAAGAAAATTATAGGCCAATATCCCTGATGAACCTAGATGCTAAAATTCTCAACAAAATATTAGCAAATCAAACCCAGCAATACATGAAAAAAATCATGCATCATGATCAAATGGGATTTATTCTAGGGAGGCAAGGCTGGTACAATATTTGGAAATCAATCAATGTGATTCATCACATAAATAAAAGGAAAAATAAAAACCACATGATAATATCAATAGATACAGAAAAAGCATTTGATAAAATCCAGCACCCATTTATGATCAAAACTTTCTGCAAAGTGGAATAGAGGGAACATACCTCAACATGATAAAGGCTATCTATGACAAACCCAAAGCCAACATCATACTCAATGGGCAAAAATTAAAGCAATTCCCTTAATATCAGGAACAAGGCAGGGGTGCCCCATTTCACCACTCTTATTCAACATAATTCTGGAAGTTCTAGCTACAGTAATCAGACAAGAAGAAGAAATAAAATGCATCCAAGTTGGAAAAAAAAGTAAAACTATCATTATTTGCTGATGACTTGATACTGTACATAGAAAACTCTAAAGTATCAGTCAAAAACCTACTGGAACTGATAACTGAATTCAGTAAGGTATCAGGATATAAAATCAATATTCAGAAATCAGTGGCATTTATATACACCAACAATGAACTGTGTGAAAGAGAAATTAAGAAAACAATCTCCTTCACTATTGCAACAAATAAAATAAAGTATGTACGAGTAAATTTAACCAAGATGGTAAAAGACTTGTACTCGGAAAATTATAAAACATTGATAAAAAAAATCAAGGAAGATAAAAACAAGTTGAAGCATATACCGTGCTCATGGTTAGGAAGAATAAACATCATTAAAATGTCTATAGTATCCAAAGCAATCTATAAATTCAATGCAATTTCTATTAAAATACCAATGACATACTTCAAAGATATAGAACAAGTATTCCAAAAATTTATGTGGAACCAAAAAAGAACACAAATAACCTCAGCAATCTTGAAAAAGAAAATTAAAGTGGGGTTATCACACTTTCTGATATCAAGTTATACTACTAGGCCATTGTACTCAAAACAGCTTGGTACTGGCATAAAAACAGGCATACAGATCATGTAACAGAACAGAGAACCCAGAAAAAAACCCACACCTTTATGGTCAACTGATATTTGACAAAGGATGTAAGAGCATACAATGGAGTAAAAACAGTCTCTTTAATAAATGATGCAGGGAAAATTGGACAAATACATGAAAAAAATAAAATAAAACTAGACCAGCAACTTACACCATTCACAAAAATAAACTCAAAATGGATAAAAGACTTGAATGTAAGTCGTGAAACCATGACCATCTTGGAAGAAAACATAGGCAGTAAGTTCTCTGACATCTCTCGGAATAATATATATTTGCCGATTTAACTCCACAGGCAAGTGAAATAAAGGTCAGGATGACAAAATAAAAAGACAGCCCACACAATGGGAGAACATATTTGCCAACACGTCCGATAAGGCGTTAATAACCAAAATTTAAAAAGAACTTGTAAAACTCAACACTAGGAAAGTAAACAAACCAATGAAAAATTGGGCAAAAGAACTGAATAGACAGTTCTCTAAAAAGAACATACAGATAGCCAGTGGGCATATAAAAAAGTGTTCAACATCACTAATCATTAGAGAAATGCAAAGTAAAATCACAGTAAGATACCACCTCACACCAGTCATTATGGCGCTTATTAACAAAACAACACATAAGAAGTGTTGGCAAGGGTGCGAAGAAAAGGGTACTCTCCTGCACTGCTGGTGGGAATGCAGACTGGTACAGCTATTGTGGAAGACAATATGAAGGTTCTTCAAAAAATTAAAAATAGAACTGCCTTTTGACCTAGCTCTCCCACTTCTAGAAATATATCCTAAGAGTACCAAATCACTGATTCAAAAGGTAAAATGCACCCCCATGTTTATTGCAGCATTGTTTACAATAGCCAAGATCTGGAAACAACCCAAGTATCCATCAGTAGATGAGTGGATCAAAAAGCTGCGGTACATATACACAATGGAATACTATGCAATCTTGAAAAAGAAGGAAATCTTACCCTTTGCAGCAACATGGATGGACCTGGAGTCTATTATGCTAAGCGAAATAAGCCTGACAGAGAAGGAAAAACACCATATGACTTCACTCATATGAGGAATCCAATGAACAATGAGAACTGAGGAATGGAAGAGAGGCAGAGAAAGGGTCAAAGAGTACAGAGGGAAAGTGGTCAGAGGGAAAGGAGAAGAGAGGAGGAGATCAAAGAAAGGAAAGACATTAGTGAAAGTATATAAACATAACAGAGAGATAGAGGGCAGGATAGTAAATTATGGAGGAAAAGGCATGGGGGGGGCAAAGAGGGTATCAAGGAGAACAATGGGGTAGAGAGGGAGATACATTCAGGGGTACACTTGTAACTATGTAAACAGAGCAAATTAAAATCAATTAATAAAAAAACCTTAACTGATTTCTCACTCCAGAAAAATTTTGTTGAAACAAACACACATTTAATGCCTTTCAAATGTCATTTTAGGCAAACCACTGAGTTCTTCTCATTAACTTTTCCATACTCTCACTTCCCAATTTGCCAACCTTATATTCTGTCATTCCTGCAAAAACAAAAAGTAAATTATCCATGCTTCTAACAAGGACAAGTTCTTCTGTTCTTGGCCTTCATGACTTCTCAAGGATTTTACTGTGGTGTCTGTTACTCTGAAGTGCTCAATTTTCACCTTTCTCCTACATCCTTTACATCAGCAAGCAATATAGACATAGTTTCAATGGTGCGTTTGGCTGCCTTTGGGTATGACGCAGATACTAGGTGGTCACCAAATCTGTTTTGTCTTCTTCCTGGGAACTCAATTACATGACCAAGCTTCCCTTACATATGGAAGTGGTCATGTTACTACTTTGTGACCAATGAAATATGAAAAGTGATGTATCACACTCCAAGCTGGCTCCACAAAAGCCTCCTATGTGTTATTCTGTATGATATTTAACTTTTCTGGTAGATGTAGACAAAAAGTGATATTGACAACCTTATTATAAAAATAATAATTCTACACAAGTCCTTAAATCCCTCCTAAGAGAAGAGCTGCTTACAGATCAAGATTCAGTAATTCAGTTGTACATGAGCAACAAAATAAGTAACATCATGTTTAGCCACTGAGGTTCTGAGTTAGTCTAATAGACATTACCAAAATAGTGAGAATGGAAACAGGGAGACCAATTAGGAGCTATTATAATACTCCATTGCTCTACTCCTTTTTAAAAGTAAACTTCTTCAAATAATTACCAGTATTTCATTTTCATGAAACCACCAAACCCCTTTGATCTCCACATTTCCAAATCTAATCATTAGTTGCCAATATTCATTGTACTTATCGCCACTAATTTTAGAGTTGGCCATTGTCTCTGCATAAATGCCCTTTTCACATTGTTTTCTCTGCGTCTCTCTCTTTTGGCTTTCATCCTATCTCACAGCTGGATCATTCTTAAAACCATTACAGGATCTTTTTTATGTTCCTGGTGTGTACGTGTTTCAGTGACTTAGGGCTCATTTCTCAGATCTTTTCTCTTTTCTCATGATCCCTAGGTAATCTTATCCATTCCAATATAAATATCACCTATTTGATAACTGTCTTTAAAATTATAACACCCAGATTACACCTCTACCTGGCATCTTGTATATGAATGTCCAAAGCCCCACTTAGCAAATTCACTGTACGTCTGATAGAGATCTATTATTTAATATATTGAAAACAAAACTTTTGATTTAGCTCTACCATCTCATCTTTTCTTGTCTTAATAACCCCTGTCTCAGTGAATGAATAACTTCATTTTCTTTTATTTTTTCTTTTTTTATTTTAATTTATTGTGTTTACATAGATTCAAGTGTCCCATCAAATATAGCTCCCCCACCTGTTTTTCTTGAAACCCCCTTTGCCCCTCCCCCCAACACCCTCCTCCCTTCCCTCCAACATTTGCTATCCTGCTCTCTTTGTCTTTGTGTTATGTATATATAATTTCACTAATTTCTTTCCCTTCTCTGATCTCATCCTCTCTTCCCCTTTCCCTCTGGTCCCTTTGATTCCACCTCTGCCTCTATTCTGTTCCTTAGTTCACATTGTTCATTAGATTCCTCATATGAGTAGGGTTATATGATATTTTTCTTTCTCTGCCTGGCTTATTTCACTTAGCATAATAGTTTCCAGGTCCATGTTGTCGCAAAAGGTGAGATTTCCTTTTTCATGGCTGTATTGTATTCCATTCTGTATATGTACCACAGCTTTATTTTCTTTTATTTTTTCAAAATTTTTTATTAACTTTAATGGGGTGACATTGATCAATCAGGGTACATAGGTTTAGAGAAAACATCTCCGGGTTATTTTGACATTTGACTATGTTGCATACTTATCACCCAAAGTCAAATTGTCTTCTGTCACCTTCTATCTGGTTTTCTTTGTGCCCACCCCTCCCCCACTCCCTCCCTTTCTTTCCTCCCCCCAACCCCTGTAACCACCACACTCCTGTTCATGTCCCTGAGTCTCATTTTCCATATTCCACAGAATACAACTGAAACTGTAAAAAGGGGTCCATAAGGTCCTATATATCCTGGCCTTTCATTGCATCTGCAAAATAATTCTTATTACCTACCCGTGGCCTCCAGGCACATTGGCCAATAGCTGATTCTCAAATATACCATGCACCTATTCTGTCTGCCTAAAATGCTCTTCAGGCTATCAACCTAGTTTTTTTAATACTTTATTTGGGCCTCTACTCAAATGACTCTTTTTCAGAAAGTCTTCTTCTGACTCACCTGTCTAGAAATAATGCCCCTCCTTCAACCATAACTCTCTGCCTTCTTGCCATGCACTATTATTCCTTCTTCAAAGCACTTATTACTATTGACATGTAATGCATTTCTTTGTGTATTGTTTATGTCTTCTCCCTCTAAAATGTTAGCCTCCTAGATCTGAGACTTAATCTGCTTTTATTTGACAGCTGTATCCATAGTACGTACTTAGAAAAGTCACTGGCAGATTGCAAGAGTTCAGTAAGTATTTGTTGAGTGAACAAAATATTGGAATGAATAAAATAAATAATAAGGGAAAACTGGAAACAAAGCAAGATGAACTAGGTAGAACCAATAAGCTGCTGGCTTCTTAAAAAAAATAAAACCATCATTATCTTATTTAATACTAATCTTAAAGACTCCAAATAACGTCCTGGCCGGTTGGCTCAGTGGTAGAGCATCGACCTGGCGTGCGGAAGTCCTGGGTTCAATTCCCGGCCAGGGCATACAGGAGAAGCACCCATCTGCTTCTCCACCCCTCCCCCTCTTCTTCCTCTCTGTCTCTCTCTTCCCCTCCCGCAGCCGAGGCTCCATTGGAGCAAAAGATGGCCCAGGCACTGGAGATGGCTCCTTGGCCTCTGCCCCAGGCACTAGAGTAGCTCTGGTCGCGACGCCCCAGATGGGCAGAGCATCGCCTCCTGGTGGGCGTGCCGGGTGGATCCCGGTCGGGCGCATGCGGGAGTCTGTCTGACTGCTTTCCCGTTTCCAGCTTCAGAAAAATACAAAAAAAAAAAAAATAGACTCCAAATATTAACAAATGTTTATTAAATGTCTAGTATGTGTCAGGCATGACTCAAGGTCTTGGGAATTAAGCAATGAAAATTTTGACAAAATTTCTGACCTTATGCCACTTTAGAAAGCATGATTTATGGATGAATTTTATTTTCTTGTTTTAGCTTGTTTTCTAAATTTTCCAAAATGTACATAAATTATTTTGCAAAAAGATCTTGCTATTTTATAATAAGAAAAGATAACTAATAAAAATATTTTAAGTAAAAAGTAAATATATATTCAGATGTTCAGACATAGTCTTCATTAAATTTAATCTGAACATAAATGACTTTTTAGTTTCTGCTATTGGTTTCTTCTTACTTTGACTGCCCTCCCTCAATGTGAATCTTGATTTATTTAAGTGGGTTTTGTCCAATTTTATTTTATGCTGCTCAGTTTTTTATAGCCTTTAAAAATATTTTATGAAATTAGGATATAAATAAAACATAAAATAAATTATACAAAACTGAACACATAGAATATTTTAACATGAGTACCAAGACTTACTGTAATGCCTCACTAAATCCTTTGGAAAATTTTTCCACTCGGACACAATTGGGCAAAATATTATCCTAATCCTGCAACATCTTTTGTCCTAAGGCTTTTGTAACTAATCTTTGAACCAGCTAGGCAATGCATGGGAATTAACAAAATTTCTTTCTTTAGGTATTTTTCTGCCAGTCTGAAAAATATTATCAAGGTTTTATCCATGGACACCTTCTGTGGGCAGTCTCTTCAGCCCACTCTTCCATGTCTACTTCAGTTACCACTGTTATTGCCATGACTCTAAATTTGTGACTCTGACTCAGACACTTTTTTGAGACCCAGCCTCACATATTCACTTGAAGGTCTCACTGACACCCCCATCAGGAAGATTCTAATATTGACCTCAACTATTTCATCTCAGCTCAGTTAATTTTTCTTCTTGGGTTCCCTGTCCACAGAATGGTATGCTACCATCTACTTACTTGCCCAAGCCTAGAATGCAGATCCTTCCTAAACTATGATATACCATAACTTCTTGTTATGTCCACTTCCCATATATCTCTGCTATGTGTCCATTTCTTTCTTCTTTTTCCACCATCTTAGTTCAACCTTCCACCATCACAGAACTAAATGAACCTACACACCAGCTTTTGAACTAGTCCTCCACTCTTTATTTCATCTTCAACCCACATGTGTACGTAGAATGTTCTTACCAGCGTGCAGATCTCACCTGCTTAAAGATCAGTCCTGGTGCTCATTACTCTCAACAGTATGTTGTCCAAATACCTTAATATACCATGGAAGGTCCATGTTATCTTGTTTCTGACTATCTCACCAACCTCATTGTTCACAGTATACCTTTCCCCTACCTCATTCCCTTCTTCCTTTAATATTTTATTCTACAACCACATCATGGAACCACAACCATATTGGGGGTCCTTGAATATACCATGCGTCTTTCATCTCTAGACTTTTACTCATGATTTCCCTCTACTTGACATGCTTTTCTGTCCACATTTTAACTTATATATCACCTGCTCTACATCTGATATATCATATGTTTCTGGGAGAGTTTTCTTTCCCTCTGAGATGTAGATAGGTGTCCTTTTTATGAAAAAGCATCTGTGTTTAACTCATCATCATTGTTGCGATTTTTATAATGGAATTCCCTTCTCTGTGAAACTGCAAACTGCTTGAGGGCATAGTTTTTTGGGATGCACTTGAGAGATCTTGCATAATAAATAGTTATTAAAATTAATGAATAAGTTAATTAATTAATTAATAAGAAATACCAAAATTTTGTGGGTGTGGGATACCTGTAGAAAACCTGGAATCCAACATAGATGAAATATATACAATTTTGGATTAAGAGGGCAAGATCACATCTGGAGAAACTTTAGAGCTAAAATTTTGATGACAATCACCTCTGGAATGATTTCCAAAAGAAGATCCTTAACTCATGGGAAAGGCATATAAATATAAGTAAAGAGAGAGAAAGAACAATCCAAGACATTTTCATATGAAGGTATACACATATGGAGAAATCAAAGATGACATGTTGCCCTGGCCGGTTGGCTCAGCGGTAGAGCGTCGGCCTAGCGTGCGGAGGACCCTGGTTCGATTCCCGGCCAGGGCACATAGGAGAAGCGCCCATTTGCTTCTCCACCCCTCTGCCGCGCCTTCCTCTCTGTCTCTCTCTTCCCCTCCCACAGCCAAGGCTCCATTGGAGCAAAGATGGCCCGGGCGCTGGGGATGGCTCCTTGGCCTCTGCCCCAGGCACTAGAGTGGCTCTGGTCGCAGCAGAGCGACGCCCCGGAGGGGCAGAGCATCGCCCCCTGGTGGGCAGAGCGTCACCCCTGGTGGGCATGCTGGGTGGATCCCGGACGGGCGCATGCGGGAGTATGTCTGACTGTCTCTCCCCGTTTTCAGCTTCAGAAAAATACAAAAAAAAAAATAAATAATAAATAAAAAAAATAATGTCTATACTCTGTGCTCTTCTAACAAAAACGAAAAAAAAAATGTGAAAAAAAAAGATGATATGTTTAGGAAAGCAGAAATTTACTAGTAATCTTCAAAGGAAATTGTCAAGAAATTTGCCTTTCAATCTATACACTTTTTATGTACCATCAGGTAGTACAATCAACCAGAGTTAACTCTTATTCCATGTTAGTGCTTCAACCAAGGACTGGTATTTGGTAAGAAAGCAGCAGGAAAGCTATCCTGGTTATATGGGGTGGTGTCTATTCTAATTGGTCTAACATGTAATCTGGCTCACCTAGTACCAAGCTGTAATAGTTCCATACTTTTTACATATTTTTATTATTATAATTTCTTATATTGTTTTGCAGAGTGAGATTAATTTATATTTCCACCCCATGAAGATTCTAGATCTTAAGTGAAGCAGATAAAGTTTTAAACCCTATTCACATCTTTTTTTTTTAAGCAAGCAAGAGAGAAACAGACAGACAGGGATAGACAAACAAGAAAGGAGAGAGAGCTGAGAAGCATCAACTCACAGTTAGGGCACCTTAGTCACTAATGTCTTCTCTCTCATACATGCCTTAACCAGAGGACTCCAGCCAAGCCAATGACACTTTGCTCAAGTCAGTGACCTTGGGGTTTTGAACCTGAGTCCTTAGTGTCTCAGGCCGATGCTTTATCTACTGCATTACCACCTGGTCAGACAAGGCCATATTCACTCTTAATGTTATTAATTGAAGTAGAAGTAAAAAGTTTTAAAAGTTAAAAAGTAGAGCCATCAGTGTGGACACATGATCTTTACAAAAGGCACATGCATGAATACAAGCAAGTGTATGTGTACATGTATACATCTGCATGGATATGATGTGTGTGTGCTTGTGTGTACAGACACATGTCTCTGTTTTCTGGCTCTGTCTACTGGAAGAGTCTCAGAATAAGACTCTCCAGCAAATATGAGCACAGCCAGCACCCAGATCTCGTCCTCTAGCACCATTCTCTCACTAACAGAAACCAGGGCTCCTTGGAAAAATGGCTGATTCCAAGACTTAGGTAGGAAAGGTCAAGATAAGTCTGAAATGTCTTGTTATATATACAGAAAGTAAGGAAGTATTTTTTTAATGATGGAGACTTTTCTAAAGGACTAATGAGCCAGTTTAATGGGATTTCCACTGATTGTACCTGGGGTAATTTGAGCACCAAGATAAATCAGAGATTCTAATGAATTTATTTTTTTAAAATCATGAGTCTACACCAAAAATAAATACATAAATAAAAGTGTCAGGGAGAAAGCAGGGCCCTTGCTTGTAGTAGAATGCCAACTGCCAACTTGAATGTGTGGAGGGATACTGAATTGGAAATTTGTCACTTCACAACCATCATAGTAAAGATTGGTATAGCCAAGATCACTAATGGATGTCAGAATCTAGGGAGGCAATATCCATGCTGAACATGATATTTGCATAGTATCTTCTCGCAGATTGCTTATTGGTTGCAAGGGAAAAGTAGTAACTATAGAGTTTCTCTCTCAGACAACATATTGACATGAGTGGTTAAAACTCATATCCCCAAGTGAGGGACAGCTAAAATTGTGGTCCAATACACGTGATACCCTGTGAAGATCCCATCATCACTTATGTAGAATTCACAACTGTAGATTCCTTAGGAATCTAATCATGAGGAAATATTAGAAACACCCAAATAAAAAGCACCCTATTTCTTTTCATGAGGCAAGTCTATGAAAATGTCAACATTATTAAAAGACAAGAAAAGCAGAGGAACTGGCCCAGATAAAGGACATTGAAAAGACATGATAATGAGACCCTGGGTTGAAAAAAATATGCTATAAAGGACATGATTGGGTCAGATGACATTCTTAAAATATGTATTGATTCATGTGAAGATAGCATTGATGAATACTCATGTTAACATAAATAATGTATCAGTGCTATCATGAAATTTGTTTTAACCTTAGGGACCCTCTGAGGGAAAAGTGTTGTCCTAAAATAAGAGTCTGTTTGTCCCAGCTTTTGAAAGAGTAGAAGAAAGGACAAAACTCGAAGAAAAAAAAAATCCCAAAGGGAGTGGGGCATTAATGATCTATAAAATTATCAACTTTTCTCATCTTTTGATATGAAAAAAGAAATTGGTGCTAAAACTATTGAATTGTGTTTAACCTGTGTCACGGAAAATATTAAAGTTGAATTTAAGCTTTAAGAGGTTGAAAGAACCCCTTAAACACCCCTCCATGCGTTTAGCAGATGCTCAGTTATTAACCAACCACTGTGACTCAGTTACTGCCCGAAGAGATGAAGAGATATTATTCTTTTTTTTTTTTTTTTTTTGCATTTTTCTGAAGCTGGAAACAGGGAAAGACAGTCAGACAGACTCCCGCATGCGCCCGACCAGGATCCACCCGGCACGCCCACCATGGGGCGACTCTCTGCCCACCAGGGGGCGATGCTCTGCCCATCCTGGGCGTCGCCATGTTGCGACCAGAGCCACTCTAGTGCCTGGGGCAGAGGCCAAGGAGCCATCCCCAGCGCCCGGGCCATCTTTGCTCCAATGGAGCCTTGGCTGTGGGAGGGGAAGAGAGAGACAGAGAGGAAGGCGCGGCAGAGGGGTGGAGAAGCAAATGGACGCTTCTCCTACGTGCCCTGGCCGGGAATCGAACCCGGGTCTTCCGCACGCTAGGCCGACGCTCTACCGCTGAGCCAACCGGCCAGGGCGAGATATTATCCTTAACTCAAGGTAAACTGAAGGAATATCCTAACTGTATCACTACATAGTGAGTTTTCTTTTTTTTTTTTTTTTTCTTTTTTTCGTTTTTGCGAGAGAGACAGAAAGACAAGCAGGAAAGGAAAGAGATAAGAAGCATCAACTCAGTTGCGGCACTTTAGTTGTTCATTGATTGCTTTCCCATACGTGCTATAATGGGGGAAGGGGCTCTCCAGCTGAGCCAGTGACCCCTTTCTCTAGCCAGTGACCTTTGGGTTCAAGCCAGCAACCATGGGATCATGTCCATTTTACACTCAAACCAGCAACCCGGCACTCAATCTGGTGAGCCTGCACTCGAACTAGTGACCTTGGGGTTTTGAACCTGGGTCTTCAACATCCCAGATCAATGTGCTATCAACTGCACCAATCAGGGGACAGTGAAATTTTGATGGTAGATCTGTATCTTAATCTGAATACCTCCTATGGAGCCAGGTATCAGAGCTCTCATTCAAAGAAATTTTGAAGACTGCATTTTCCAAAAAGATCAATTACAAAATTGATATAATTATTATTAAACATTGAATTCATGTTAACACAATAAGTTAAAATTAATAAAAAGATATTAAAAAATTAAAGTCAATTGGCCCTAGCCAGTTGGCTCAGTGGTATTGGCCTGGTGTGTGGATATCTCAGATTCAATTCCCAGTCAGGGTCCACAGGAGAAGCAACCATCTGCTTCTCTACCCCTTCTCCTACCCTTTCTCTCTTTTCCCCTTCTGTAGCCATGAATTGATTGGTTTAAGTACATTGGCTCAGAAACTGAGGATGGCTCCATGGAGTCGCTGCCTTAGGCACTAAAAATAGCTCAGTTGCGAGCATGGCTCCAGATGGGCAGAACATTGGCTCCAGACGGGGATTGCCAGGTAGATTCTAGTCAGGGTGCAAGCAGGAGTCTGTCTTTCTATCTAGCTTTCTCTCACTTGAAAAAGAAGGAAAAAAAATCGAAGCAAATTATAGAACAACTAAAGTTATATGTCAAGTGCTTTCATATATTACTTCATTTAATATTCCTGTAATTTTATAATATATGTTTATGAAGTAGCTAACATTAACCCCATTTTAAAAATGCAAAAGTTTAAGTGACTAGTTCACTGTTAAATAGGCCATGGCCATAGAGTCAGTTTTTGAGGGCATGGTTGTTAAACTTCAAAGCCTCTATTCTTCCTGTGGTCTCATACTATCTCTTGGCAATCTCTAAAATTTGTAGACTATCAGAAAGTTTAAGACTGTGGGCTTTAAAGTTAACCTAACAGGAATTCAATTCCAATTTTCAACTAGCTACTTAACCTTCTTAAATTTCAATTTCCTCATCTGTAAAATAAAGGAAATAGTACCTATCTCTATATGGGTACTCTAAGAATTAAAAAAGAAAATTCACATGAAATTACTTACCATGTAGTAACTGCTCAATGAGGGTGAGCTATTATTATTAATATGGACATACTAACCTATATCATTTTCTTTAAATTAATTGTTTAAATATACACTATACTTCACAATTAGCAAATTTTATGTTACATACATGATAGATAGATGATAGATAGAGACAGAGAGAGATAGAGATAGATAGTGATATTTCTGTTCCTCTCTAACTATCTCTGGATAGGCTAGGCAAGAAATCTATAAACTGTGAAAAAAGAGAGAGAAAATTACCTACTATGATCTTATAAAAAGCAAAAACAAAGATGTAGAATTTGTGTCTGCTCTTTGTGTGAAATATACTCTCTACCATACTGCCTTAACTTTTTATATAAGAAACATAAGGAAATTTGTTTTGTGTGGGAAAACTTCTCAACTAAAAGTCTGGAAAATGTCACCAAGGTACAATCTCTACTTCTAAGGTTTCTCTTCACAGTATGACAGAACATGATTCATTTGTGATACATTAGGCATTCAGTGATTGTAGGCAGTCGGAGAACCAGATCATTTCTTTCATTCTTTTCTAATTGTGGAAATTTCTGACACTATGAGACTACTTTAAAAGCAAGTAACTCTGGGCAGTCTATTCTGTTCCATTTATCTATGAGTCTGTTTTTATGCAAGTACCAGGCTGTTTTGCTTACTAGAAGAACCCATCAATAGACGAATGGATAAAAAAATTGTGGTACATATGTACAATAGAATATTACTCAGCCATAAAAAGTAAAATCTTACCATGTGTGATAGCATGGACAGAACTAGAGAGAATTCTTTTAAGTAAAGCAAGTCAGACAGAGAAAGACAAATAGCATATAATTTTACTTATGTGTGGACTCTAAAGAGCAAAATAAAAAAACAGAACATAAACAGATTCACAGACACAGAAGTCAGACTTATAGTTGCCACAGGGGATAGGGTTGGGAGACTGAGTGAAAAAGATAAAGGGATTAAGAAGCACAAACTCATAATCAAAAAATAGTCACAGGGATCTAAAGTACAGCTTTAGGAATATAGTCAGCAATATTGTAATAACTATATACAGTGCCAGGAGTGTGCTTGAAATATCGAGAAACCTCTTTGTAAAGTATATGATTGTCTAGCCATTATGCTAGAAACCAATACAAAATAATATTAAAAGTAAACTACAGCCCTGGCCGGTTGGCTCAGTGGTAGAGCGTCGGTCTGGTGTGCAGAAGTCCCGGGTTCGATTCCCGGCCAGGGCACACAGGAGAAGCGCCCATCTGCTTCTCCACCCCTCCCCCTCTCCTTCCTCTCTGTCTCTCTCTTCCCCTCTGCAGCGAGGCTCCATTGGAGCAAAGATGGCCCGGGCACTGGGGATGGCTCCTTGGCCTCTGCCCCAGGCGCTAGAGTGGCTCTGGTCGCGACAGAGCGACCCCCCGGAGGGGCAGAGCATCGCCCCCTGGTGGGCAGAGCGTCACCCCCTGGTGGGCGTGCCAGGTGGATTCCGGTCGGGCGCATGCAGGAGTCTGTCTGACTGTCTCTCCCCATTTCCAGCTTCAGAAAAATACAAAAAAAAAAAAGAAAAAAGTAAACTACAATTTTAAAAATGTGATGAGGAAGGATGTATCGATATGAGGGTGGCTCATATGGTAGGCCGTCTTCACTCCTGAAAATTGCATTCCTGACAAGAGAACTGGCATAGAGTGAAGAATCTCTCTTATGTCAATGGATTTGGAAATGGAATTTGTACTACACAGGAATAGGAGACCCGTACTAACTTCAGAACTTCTAGACTCATGGGCACCACTTGCAAAGTCAAGATGCCGGTAGGATAAGTGAGGCTATGTAAGCTGATAAATAAGTACAGCATATTATTAACTTGTTTCTGTTGGTAATTTTACCTTGGTAGTTTTGGTTTTATGGGCTGTTTTTTCTGGAACATACATTCATGTCAGACAAAAATCAATTTTGTGGAAGATTAGTACTTGGTTGAATCTAGTCATGAATCATATACACATTAAGTGCTTCAGGCACTTTGCCCACCAGATCAACAGTGACACCCCGTATTGTTCAGAAGTTTCAGTCGGAGGGATTGGGGACATTCTTTGCCTGATAACTAATGAGTTTCATATACCAATATATGTACTTTTTTCCAGCTCTATGAGTAAGGAACATGATTATCAGAACCATTAATAGCCACAAACACATGCTTATTTTAAATGTTATAGAACAAAATAGTTCTGTTAGGAGGAAAAGTTTATATTTTAACATATTCTAACAGTGAATTTTGAAAAATTTTACAGCACATTTGAGATACAGGAGGAGTGTTTTTTTTTAAATTGTAAACACATTTAATGAATGATTGATCCATGTTGATTCTCAACATTTTAAGCATAGAAGTGTATTTTAAATCACTTGATGTTAAAGAAAAGAGATCGCAATGTTACCCACTCAGCTTTAATGTTTGGCTGGTAGATTAGAGTTTATCTGGTATTGGTCTTTCAACAGATTGAAATTAATACCTCTTAATTTGGACTGTAAACCAGGGGTTAGATTTTACCTGCAAGTATGTTAATAGTGCTGCATGAGTTGTAAGCCTGTCCCCTCAGCCTAGAGAGTTCATTAGGCCCTCTATGAGGTACAGAAGAGGAACAGGAAGCCAGGCAAGTTATTCATTGCGTTATGACTCAATTCTAATCACTCAGCCTGCGTGACTGACAGAGAAATGCTCTCCACTGTGATTGAGGGTATTGATTTCCCAGCCCCTTTTGGGGCACACTGGAGAGACACAATCAGAGGCTTCGGCTTTCAAAAAATCTCTTCATCTGCCTTAATCACCTGATCAATAATCACCATCAAGACTAGGGATCTTCAACAAAGCTTTCTCCAATGTCTTTATTTCCTTTCTTACTTTGAGCTACAGATCTGCTGAGTCAAGGTGATCTTAATAAATCAGAAAGTGAACAGTGAAGTCACAACAGCTGCAGTCTTTAGTGATGGTTGTTAGATCTAGAAGTTTCCATTATATATATAAAAAAATGTAACTGTCTCCCTCTTCCTCCTCTCCACCCACACCCTTCATGGGCCATTGGCTGGCAAACTATCCCCTGCATACATGACTAGACACTCTGAGAACCAGCAAGTGAAATCACTTCTCTGACCCAACCGACTGGAACAAAGAGTGTGGGGGAGTGGGAAACATTCATATACAATGAGATAGCTCATGAGTTTCCATTTTAGCCTGGAAGACTAGAGGCAAAGTGAAGCCTGAATTATAGCTGAAGATGGAGCAATAAGTAATGCAAAACATTCAGCTTGTCCAAATAGAGTGTCTCTGCACAAAGCCTTCCATTTTCAGTTTCTGAATGTTAAACGCACGTATTCTGCTTTATTATGAGCATTTTATAGAATGCTTCACATTTGGTTTTTTAAAAGGGTTTTCATCAGTGTTATCTATTTGAAGCTCAGACATTTTATTTATTTAATTTTATTGAATTTATTAGACATTTTAAATTAAAATCAAACTACTGCTGCCCCATCTTAAAGAATTATTTAATGAATTTTTTAAATTAATTTGTAATTTGAAAAGCTGTCTTTAAATTCTGATATAGCCATTTTTTTTTCCAAAAAGGGGTAACATTACCTTCCTTAAAAATTCTTCTTAGAATTATAAGGGGAATTTTGTTCTGTAACTGCACAGATGGGATTGTGGTAAATGGTTAATTTGTGATTCTATTTAAAGTATATTTTATTCAGCTCAAACTATTCCCCACTGAATAAAAAACAGTAACACTTATCAAAAACCATCTATATTGCCAAAGTGTGAAATGTTTCCAATTAAGATTTCATTCATGTTTAGCCAATTTTTCATTTGAATTAAGAAAGCATAAAACACTTATAATCTAATTTGTCCTCTGTGACGAGTGAAGTCTTTATTTTACTGAATCCAGAAGAGCCTCATCCAATATAATCACTGCATTCATCCCAATTAGAAGAGCAAAGTTGCGCAGACTTCTTACATGTTATGCAACATCAGGAAGCAGGCACACAGCATCAACACTTCCAGAGCAAGAGGCAGCGCTTTTCCCATAGCAGCTCCTTGATTTAAATTACAGGGCACATTTATTATGCCTCTGTTCCTCAGACTGTGAAATACCAGAGTACAGTATCTTTGTTCTGACCCCTTCTCCAAAGCCCTGCCTCAAAGTGTGACTAATCTAGTGCCCGGATGACAGCTAACTTCAACATCAGACAACACAAAAATTGAAGACACTTTTTATCCCCTTGCCAATCTGCGAGTCTCTGAATAAGCCTAGTCAACTTCATTACAAACTCATCATCTCTTGTGTAGATAATGATAGCCTAGGCTGGTGGAGAACTCAGTTTCTTGTTGTTTTTACTGACTTTCTCTGCCTCCAGGCCAAGCATCTGTGGGGATAATGAATGGAGCAATTCTTTTGGCACAAAACAAAAGGCTCTTGGGGTGGGGAAAGGCCCATGGCGTCAGTCTAGGCCCAGCTCTCACAAACGAAAATTCTTTGTTATGAATTGGTTCTCAGAAAAAAGCTGTGTCGTAACCAGAGAAGTGGAGGACACAGAGTAACTTTGTACTGTGGCAGGAGGTTAAAGGCAGTGACCATGTGAAAGAATTTCAGAGAGATTTGATTCTTCTTTAATTTTTATTTTATTTTTTTGAGGTTGCTTTGGCTAAAGCCTATTTGCACCAGATAAAATAGCAGCATAGTACCAGCTGGACTATTTAGGATACATTCACCCTTGCTTTCAAAATGGTAAACTTTCTGAATTAATTCTCCTAGAACTACCCATGGGGTATATTGAATGAATATAGACAATATGAGAATATAGCAGCAGGAAACGTACACAGATCTAGGAGCACATTTCAAAATGAAACTCATCCATTATCATACTAGTGTATGAATATGTGTTACACCTTCCTTAGTCTCTGTAGGCCTAATAAGAAGTTAGGCCCAATAACATTACAGGGTTTAAAATAATAAACAGTTTTTCTGATTTGAATGGAAACAGGTATGATTTAGAAAACTAGATAATAATTAATTATGCTTTATCAGTCTAGTGGCTTTATTTTTTTTGTGTATATTTCTAAGAGCTATTTGAAATGATACCTTAGCAGAATCTGTGATTAGAAATATTTCAATAGTAATTGATGGCACATTTAGTAAAAAGGATGTCTGTTAATTATTGTAGTTAAATATGATAGTTATTGTGTCAGTTTTCTTTTTTTCTTTAAGAATGTGAAGTTGGCATGACAATTCCATAATAAAACCTATTCCATTGGAATCTGATTATTTACTTTGAAGAGGTATTAAGATGATTCAAATATTTAGCCCTCTCAATATTTGTTGAATATTAAAATAAATGTGAATATTCTGATTCCTACCAATTTTAAATAGTTTTACACTCTATATCAACTAATCCATATGTGCCTAAAATATAAAATATGCATTAGTAGGCGATGTGTTAATTTTGTTTGTTTTAGATTTATTTTCCATTATTATTTTCACATGATCAATCAAAAAAGGAGGAATGGATGAACATGATGCCTTCAGTCAATTTACAGTATCCTGAGTAATTCTAGTAGTAACTATAGAGGTCATAAAGTAGGAAGAAACAGTAAGAGCTAGGGGAAAATTATTTACAAATCTTCAGCTAAAATTTTTTTTAAAAATTTTTGTTAGATAATATACTTCTGCATTTATTTTTCATAATTAAACAGCAAATGCTGAATTTTACATGGAGACATACTGGTATCTTGTGAAGAGAATAGATTAATGTAATGTTTTGCTACCTTTGACCTTGTATCCTTGAGTCTCTTGATTCTATGTCACCAAACATAGCACTGTAATAGAGTTGAGGTCCAGCTAATAGTGTGTGCTATTTTGACTGTCATGCTCCATCATTGTAACTTACTGCACAAGGTCCCCAAAGTGGTCTCGTGAGCACATGTGCACATGTACGCACATGAACGTGTGCTGCCCGCTCCCCGACACACACAGTTCTCATTGGCAGAATCAAGACATAATCAGACAATACCTTTAACCACAAAATCTTCATTCAACTCAAAAATTAAATCAACTTGTTCAAGGTCTGATTCTAAAGCGTTATGTTCAAAATGGATTTAAATTTCTCTTTTATAAAGTTTATTAGAGAGCATCACAAAACATCTAAGCCCTTTTATTTTTTACATTATGCCATTATGGCCAAATGTTATCAGTTTACATTTCAATATTTGCTTCCACCTGTACTTAACAGGATTTATAAAACGAGTAAGTATTCTATGAGGTTTATGTTTCTTAAAATTGTTATCCCTTAGATGACTGATATAAAAAAAACCCAGAAATATCTTGTTATTTACTAGCTAAATATATTTAATGTTACTCCATTACTAACACTTCAGTGTTACTATATAGGAATATGTGAATGGGAGAGATTTTCTTTCTAACTAATAAGGAAACTATATGAATTTCAAGCAGCCAAGCATTACCCCAAAGCTATTAGCCAACTTTTCATACTTTAAAAGGAAATTCAAATTCCTTAAGTATGCTACAGTTTTCTAATGAGTCTTTAAAATGTAAATAAAAAAGTAACTCTGATTGTTTTTAAATATCCAAGAAATAAGTTTGGACTTAAGCAGCCTATCCCAAACCCATTATGAGGTATTAGGTTCCCATCCTCTATTCCTCCCTTATTCTATCATCTCTTCTGCCTCCTCCTCACCTCATCCTGCCCCTCATCCTTTCCTCCTCTTTCTCTTATCCTTCCACCTACCCATTTTTCAGCCTCATTTTAGGTGCCTAATTCATTAGATTTTAATGAGCAATTTCTACTGGCTGGTCATAACATTGTCTATTTCTAAATTCACTTGAATATAACTCTTGGCCCAGATCATTCCAAATCCCAATATTATCCTAGGTGCTTGGTATGTTAGGTCCAACATTATTTTCTTTAAAGATAAAAATTATAAGAAGACAAATATTGATTATAATGATTGAACCTATTTTAAAAATATCACAGATGTTTTATTTTATTTTATTTTTTTTAATATTTTATTTATTTATTTATTTATTCATTTTAGAGAGGAGAGGGAGAGACAGAGAGAGAGAGAGAGGAGAGAGACAGAGAGAGAGAAGGAGGGGAGGAGCTGGAAGCATCAACTCCCATATGTGCCTTGACCAGGCAAGCCCAGGGTTTCGAACCGGCGACCTCAGAATTTCCAGGTCGACACTTTATCTACTGCGCCACCACAGGTCAGGCGATGTTTTATTTTTATTTAAAAAATAAGAACAGTTGTCATTCTTGCTACTTCACTAATATTTTTTGCACATAAAATTTGAAAGAAAAACTGCCTTGTCTCACTATAACTTATTAATATCAAAAATTTTCTCGAAATAATAATATTCACTTAGAAAAACTGTGTATACCTCATGCACAGTTGAAATGTAGTAGTTTTTAGCCAAAAATATTTTTTTTTGTAGGTGAGAAGAGGGGAGATAGTTTCAAATCAGAAGCATGATGCTTATATGCATAAATTGAATATTAGGCATAAAATTATTTTTAAAGATCTAAAAATAAAAATATTCTATTTTAGAATACCATAGTAAAAATGGATTAAATGTTCTTCTTAATACGGCCTACCTGGCTAATTATGAGACCATCTTATAGATCAATATATATATATATATATATATATATATATATATATATATATACACACACAGAATACCAGATCCCAAGTGCAATTAGAACATCAGATTGGAGATTCTTTATTCTATAATTAAAGCAAGGCTTTAAAGTAAAAACAGCACATTTCCAATTAAAACAACTAAGAACAAGTTAGTTACTACAATGTTCCATTTCTAAAATAGTAGTTTTGTTGGCACGCTTTAGGAAGTAAATATTTACCCTGAGAAATGTAATTTCCTTTTTATTTATTTAGAAACTGCATGAGCTGATCTCTGCTTTGTAATTTTCTTTTTACTAGTTATAAGGCAGTAGAAAGATTTCTCATTTTCTTCATTTTGATATTAGAATTGCATAGTTGAACTTGTGTATATTTGAAAGGGAAAGAATATTTTCCTAATGTTAATTAGCAACTTTCTTTCTTACTTTCACTATGCTTTTTTAATTAGAAAATCAACCTTGATATAACATCGATGCTTATTTTCAAAGTTATTTTGAATAACATCTGCTGATGAGAAGTATGCAAAAAACTTTCATGCTGGAAAATGTAATTACTAATAATTTCATCATGATTGCTATGAGTACAATTTATTTATTCTTAATTTATTTTTATAATGAACTGCTTCAGTTAAATGACAAATGATTCCATTAGTTAAGAAACTAAAATGTCAATTTACATGTGGTCTTTGGTGACTAATTTGCTGAGTTGAGATTTTTGTTTTCGTTATGATAATAATATTTGGCTATGCTCTATGAGCAAAATTTATGAGGTCTTAGATATTAATCTTTCAATTTACTGAAACAAGGTAATTTTCAGCTTTAAATGTGAGCAGTTTCTTTTTCAGGATCTTGAAATACACAAGTTTTAGGCACAAACTTCTGAAACATTGTCATCCAAAAAATAATGCTCGCTTTGTTCCCTAGGATAAAAACAATTGTTTTTCACTAATGACTGTAAACATCATCTCATTTCTAAGACAGTTTCCAACGGCAAACATTTTTCAGTTGTCAATAAAAGAAAAGGAATTACATCAGCATTCAGGGGGAAAAATGTTCTGTTCCTTTTACTCCATAGCCTATGTTCAATCAGCCTGGAGCTAATGGAAGCCCTCCAGTGCTGAGAAATAAACAAACAGTTGGGGAAATAGTCCAAAATCAAATCTAGTATATAAGGTGGACAATACATAGTTAGTTCCATTACTGAATCCTCCCGTGGGAGCTGGAGCAGTTTCTGAGCCCTTCTCATTACACACCAGCACCATCTGTAGCCAGCCTGAGCCTGATTTGGGAATGTACAAAGTACACGAAAAAAAATAGACTCAGAATCAGGAGCCAGAGAATCCTATTTCAAGTTTAAATTTTGCTTGTGAAAGATCATTTGGTTTTAGACTCAGCAAACAGTGGGCCTCATCACTCACAATGAGGGACGCATGTAGCAAGGATTACTTCAGATCAGGGAGATTGAAGGTAATTGCTACTTTCCACGGGGGATATATCTAGCTCTCATGTAGCTCAGAAGAGTTACAGCGCGGTCCCATTAACAGCGGCAAAGCTTCTATTCCACTTCAAATGACAAGCACCCTTTCCTTGTGGTGTTTGTTTCAGTATTGCTGTTGTTGTTAAAGAGAGATACTTAATTCTAAACTGGAAATGAAAAGGAAACCAATAGCATGGCATCTTTAAAATCCATAGACACTTTGCATGTGCGTGTGTGAGAATATCAAAAGACAAAAAACAAACAAACAAACAAACAAAAACTGGCTCAAAAATGCAGCAAAAAGTTTTTACTTACTAAAAATAAAACACAAATTATTATTAACAAGAAGTAATATTGTTGTCTGTTTCTGTTTAGGGGCTAAAAATGGGAGCATTATTATAATTTTTAAATACGTTGCAAGATTATGTGCAATAATTGAATCATTTAATCCATGATATGCCACCTTTTAAAAGACAGAGGTTGCATTATCAATGTTTTCTATTATCATTTTTATTCTTTCTACTTTTGTTTTCTACCCAACTCCCATGTTCATCTGGAATCAAAATGTTTCTGAAAATCTGATTCTCCTCCTCTATTTGAATGACTCTCTTACAGAACTGAAAATGATTGTAGTTTTTTTTTACTTCTGAAAGCCATGAAAAGTTCATATACATACATAGATATAATTGGGAGAGAGAGAGAGAGAGATAGAGAGCGCACTACATACAGAGTATCTAGGAATTCATAGGGGAGGCAGAGCACATTCATACAAGGGGATCAAAGAAGGTACTCTGAATAGTGTTTTGAGCCTGGCTTTCCTGCCTAACCAGAAACTACTCCACCTAACTTAAGCCCTGGAAGTAGCAACCAGCCCCAATCTAGGAAAACCCACAATCTCAAACTGTGTTCCTCACCTGGCCTGCCCTCAGCACACAACACAGGTGGGAGTCACTCATTATCTCTGAGACTCAGCTCTGGCCCTCACCAACTCCTGGAGATGTTTCCAGGCATACCAGTCTTCAGATCCCTTTAATGACTCCATGTGGCTGCAGGATCATGACTTGTACTCCCTCCTGGTTTGGTAGGGGTGATAATGACCTCATACAAGTCCTCGCAGCACCCCTAGCACCCCCGGGTGACATTCTGAACCTCTGGAGTGATAAGCTGAATTTCAAACACTATCCTGCAAATATATAGATATTTCTGTCCTCACGCAACCTTGTACTTCGAGATAGCATTTTGTTCTAGGCAAAAATCTTAAGTGGAAAAGGTTGTTGCTGCTGCTGATGGTCTTCTTGTTCCATTCTGTGAGATGGACCTCTGGACTTCTTTAGAATTTGACTTTTCATGTTTTTGGCCTTAGCTGAGAAAAGTTCATTCTTCAGAACACTCTTGATAAGTTTCATTAATTTCCATTTTTAGCCTCAGGTCTTGTTTAATGAATCTTCTCACTCCAGATTCTGGTATTGACCTCTTTTGGAGAACTCTTCAGGAACATGGAGCTAGAATCAGATCTTATTTCTAACCTTTTCTGGTTGTGGATTTGTGTAAAGTAGTTAATTTTTCTAAATCTCTGTTGCTTCAACTAAAATGTAGATATAATAATAGCATTTATATCATAAGATTATTTTGAATATTGAATAAATTAAGCTACGTAAAAATCTTTATCAAATTAACTCTCAATGAATGTTATCTATCACTACTGTTACTTAGTAATAATAATAAAATTGCATTGCAATTTGTCCCTTGCTTAAGCTTTTATTCAGCAGTTTCTTATGCTCCTTCATACCTACCCAATGTTGATAACTCTTATTATAATACCCCAAACAATATATTTAAATAACTTCTCACAAAATGACAAGAACTACCATTTACCAAGCAGTTACTATTGCTGAATACTGAGCTAATTACACTATAGACAAATCACACTTAATTCTTATAAAAATTATACAAAGTACAATAAATTAGTATTACTATCATTTCAGAAAGATGAACAAAACTGCCCAAGTTCTCAGGAAGTAAGTAGCAATGTCAGAACTTAAATATACCTTTGTGTCATAGATTATCATGAATATATCAATACTCTTTTTTTTTTTCTCATGGCCACACAGATCGTATTCTCCAGCCTTCCTCACAATAAGATGTCTCTATACAATCAAGTTTTAGTCAATATAATATGAGTAAAAGTGATGTGACAATTTAAACTCTCTACCCCTTAAAAACTGTCATTCCAAATATTCTAGATTCCCCCCATACTTCTATCATCTGAATGTCAACACCACATGGTGAAAACAACAGAGTCTTCATCACCTAGATCCCTGAATACCAGCATGGAGTAGAGCACATCCCATCACCTACTCGTCTGCTAACTAAGCTGGAACAGACTTGGCCTGTGTATGAGACATACGCTTTGTAGTCTTTTGTGTGTGTGTGTGTGTGTGTGTGTGTGTGTGTGTGTGTATTTTTCTGAAGCTGGAAACGGGGAGAGACAGTCAGACAGACTCCCGCATGCGCCCGACCGGGATCCACCCGGCACGCCCACCAGGAGCGAAGCTCTGCCCGCCTGGGGGCGATGCTCTGCCCCTCCCGGGCATCTCTCTGCTGCAGCGACCAGAGCCACTCTAGCGCCTGGGGCAGAGGCCAAGGAGCCATCCCCAGTGCCTGGGCCATCTTTTGCTCTAATGGAGCCTCGGCTGCAGGAGGGGAAGAGAGAGACAGAGAGGAAGGAGGGGGGGTGGAGAAGCAAATGGGCGCTTCTCCTATGTGCCCTGGCCGGGAATCGAACCCCAGTCCCCCGCTCGCCAGGCCGACGAGCCAACCAGACAGGGCTGTAGTCTTCTTCTTTAATCACTGTCTGAACTCAAGTTACAGCAACTAATGCAGTCCTTATAAAGCATTCTGTATGTACAATTACACTATGCTGGCATAAGAACAAGCCAGAAAAGCGACACAATTTGCTAAATCATAGACAAACTGCTAAAGTGACTCACAGGTAGGTTGCTTCAACTTTGACATAAAAGCATCCAATCTTTTTTTTTTTAATTTTTTTTTAATTTATTCATTTTTAGAGAGGAGAGAGAGAGGGTGAGATACAGAGGAGAGAGAGACAGAGAGAGAGAAGGGGGGAGGTGCTGGAAGCATCAACTCCCATATGTGCCTTGACCAGGCAAGCCCAGGGTTTCGAACCGGTGACCTCAGCATTTCCAGGTCGATGCTTTATCCACTGCGCCACCACAGGTCAGGCAAGCATCCAACCTTTTAATCATTAAATAACCTTAACATCAAATAACTGTATATTTCAAAAGTTTGTTACTTTTAATGTTTTCTGATTATCCATGATGGTATATAAATGAAGCGGGTAGGATAGCTATCTATAATCATGGGAATCAGTCCCTTAAGCCTTTAATTAAAGGATCTTAAAAATTAGATATTGGAACTTTAATTTTGTAGCTTTCTATGTAAATGACACATTTTCAACTGAACTAAATCTTACTAGTCTACAAAAAGAATCCATTATATTTTTTTTAAAAAAGAATAGTGTTCTGCCAAAATCATCTGCATGTTGGAGACTATTAAGAGAATTTCTTAAATATTGTCTTCTCTTAACACATTGATTTGCAACAACTATCATGATAAACACTAATGCTTTAATTTCAAAATTTATTCAGAACTTTTCAAAGTACTTATTTTAACCTGCAAACATTGAAATTCAAGGCTCAGTGCCAATGGAGGGCAGATAGTGTCATATGTCATCAAGAGAGACTGGAAATCGGACCGTTCTCTTTTGATACCCTGTCTTCCACATTTGCAAGCCATGAAATTTTGAGAAATTTATTTAAAATTTCTTGTATATATTTTCTTTTCTGTAAAATAAAAATAATTATACCTCCCTCACAGATTGGATATAAGAAATAGCAGGTTATATACAAAAATAGTATTAACTGACACATAATAGTTACTCAATAAATTATAGCTTTTAAAATAATGTAATAATTTCTAGCCCTAATTTTTTAGAAATCTTTTATTTAAAATTAACATTATCAATGTTGTGCTATATCAGACTATTCGGACAGAAAAATGGAATCATGTTAGTATTTGCTATGTCTTAGTAAAAAGACTTATTGTGAATGAAAATTGTGTGTTTCACAGATGTTTCCAAAAGATGTGGAATTTTGATTTTAGATTCCAGGATGCAGAGATTTAATGTCTAATATTTAAATGACAAGAAAAGCCTGACCTGTGGTGGCGCAGTGGATAAGTGTCAACCTGGAAACGCTGAGGTTGCTGGTTCAAAACCCTGGGCTTGCCTGGTCAAGGCACATATGGGAGTTGATGCTTCCTGCTCCTCCCCCCTTCTCTCTCTCTCTCTCTCTTCTCTCTCTCTCTCTCTCCCCTCTCTATAATGAATAAATAAAAAAATCTTAAAAAAATAATAAATGACAAGAAAAATTTTTTATTTGGAGTCAAAAGCTTTTTTTAAAATTATTAATGTAATTATATCAACAGATTGTGGAACCTCATTCCTCTTCCTTAACCTGGTAACAAATGGTGATGAAATAGAATATTCATCTATTTCTTCTTCCCCTGGGGGAAAAAAAGGTGAGTTAGGAATATCTACTCTTTATTTTGAGATTTGCTGGGTTTTTGTTATTGTTTCTTCACTTGGTTTCTGTAATTTCTTTAGAAAATTACAATGCCCTCTCTTCTATTACTTACATGTCTTGTTTTCAGTGGCACTATTTTACTTGCTCTTCTTTCAGTATAACTAGAGGCACTTCTTGAATCCTGCCTATATCCAAGCTATAGCTCCAGAGAGTAGAGCCAGGAGGATATTAAAAGGATTTTATGCACCAACTTTGAGAGGTTTGTTTGTTTATTAGTTTGAGAGACAGAGAGAGAGGCAGGAAGAAAGAGACAGAGAGACAGGAAAATCAAGTTGTTCCTGTATGTGCCTTGACCAGGGATTGAACCATCAACCTCTGAGCCTAGGAACTACACTCCAACCAAATGAGCTATTTAGCCAGGGCTTAATTATTTTTTTAATTTATTGATTAATTTTTAAAGAGACAGAGAGAGAAGAGAGGGGGAAGGGAAGCATTCATATGTTGCTCCACTCAATTGTGCATTCATTTGTTGCTTTCCATGTGTGCCCTGACCGAGTTTTGAATCTGCAACATTGTCCTTTCAGGATGATGCTCTTAACCAACTGAGATATAAGAGTTTTTTGACCACAAAATACTTGCTTTCCTATGTCAATCCACTGTCACATAAAGAAAGTTCTTGGAAGAAAGCCAGCCATTCTGTATGACTCACCAGTGCTTCTCATTGGGTAATTCTGAGCCTTCCCTTTAGCCTCTAGGCATCCAATTGTTTCTTAACTGGCAACTGAACTCTGCTCTTCCCCCACTAAACTCATTCTCTTGCCCTCAAAACAGCCCTATTTTCTATGTCTCTACTTGTGTTGATGGCATCATCATCATCTTTTCATTAGCTCCAAATAGAATGTTTAGTCATCTCTGACTCCTTCCTCCCCTTATGTTCTAAAATTAAGCACATCAAATTGAAATATCACTCATCCAGCCATCTTCTGTTTTTCTTTGCAGCTTCTTCTACAATCAAAGCTTCACTCACCTCTTGCTTAGACTAACACATTAGTTCCATTTCTGAACTTTTTGTGTCTATTCACTTTCAACACACACAAACCCCAATCCACTCTCTATTCCATTGGTATAGTTCTCTTTCAAAAGCATGGATTTGATCTGATCTTCTCCTGATTAACATCCTGAGATAGTTTCTTAAAATGTTAGCTTATGCTTTGTCCTTACTACATCTTTCTTTCTGCCACACTGAATCTTTTCAAGCTCTTAGACAAATTTTGTATTTCTTGAACAAAAGTTGCAAGGTAGAAAGCAGGAATTGCTTGCAAAAACCTGTTTTGGCCAACTTTTGTTTCCCACAGCCTGAGAGCACTTTGAAAATACTATTCTGGATAGTAAAGTTATCCCCATTAACCTCCTTCTTTCTGACACCCATCAGACTGTTCTATCTATGAGTCTATTTCTATTTTGTTAGTTTATTTTGTTTATTAGATTCCACATATAAGTGAAATCATATGGTATTCATCTTTCTCTGACTGGCTTATTTCATTTAGCATAATTCTCTCCTGGTCTATCCGTGTTGTCTCAAAGGGTAAAATTTCTTCTTCTTTACAGCCTAGTAGTACCCCATTTTGTAAATATACCATAGCTTTTTTATCCACTTATCTATTGATGGGCACTGGGACTGATTCCAAATCTTACCTATTGTAAATAATGCTGCAATGAACATAGTGGTGCATATAGTCTTTTGAATTAGTGTTTTGGGTTTCTTCAGCCACACACCCAGAAGTAGAGTTCCATTTTAAATTTTTTTAGAAAACTCCACACTGCTTTTCACAGTGGCTCCAGTCTGCATTCCCACCAACAGTGCACAAGGGTTCTCTTTTTTCCAAGTCCTTGCCAACACTTGTTGTTTGTTAATTTATTGCTGATAACCATTCTGACAGGTGTGAAGTTATAGCTCACTGTGGTTTTAATTTGCATTTCTCTGATAATTAGTTACATTGAGCATATGTCTATGCTCAATGCTCATGTCATATGTCTATTGGCCATCTACATGACCTTCTGGGGGAGTGTCTCTTCAGATCTTTTGCCTATTTTTAACTAGAGAGTTTGTTTTGGTGTATGTGTGTGTTAAGTTGCATAAGATTTTTTTAAACAAATTTTAGAAATTAACTTATTTTTCATTGTATTTGGTTTTTGTTTGTTTGTTTGTTTTTTAAGTGGAGGAGACAGACAGGGATAGACAGATAGGAAGGAAGAAAAATGAGAAACATCAACTCATAGTTGTGACACCTTAGTGTCCATTGATTGCTTTCTCATATGTGCCTTGATCAGGGGGCTTCAGCTGAGCCAGTGACTGCTTGTTCAAGCCAACAACCTTGGGATTCAAGCCAGTGACCTTTGGGCTTAAGACATCAACCATGAGATTATGTCTGTGATCCCACACTCAAGCCAGCAATCCTTCACTCAAGCTGGTGAACCCATGTTCAAGCCAAATTAACTCCCATTTAAGCCGTGACCTTGAGGTTTCGAATGGGTCGTCAAAGTCCCAGACCAAAGTACCACCAAGTGGTCTGGCAGAAATTAACTTCTTGTCAGATATATCATTGGTGAATACATTTTCCAAGTTAGTCAGTAATCTTTTCAGTTTGTTAATAGATTCCTTTCCTGTGAAAATACTTTATAGTTAAATGAAGACCTTTATGTTAAGATTATCTTTTGTTTCAATTGCTTAAGGAGGTATAAAAAATATGAGAAATGCTGAGATTTTTCTGCCTAAGTTTTCTTCTTGTATTTTGATGGGTTCAAGTCTAACATTTAAATCTTTAATCCATTTTGAGTTCATTCTTCAGAATGCTTAATTTTTGTGTATGGTGTAAGAAGGTGGTCTACCCACAGCAATCAAAGAAGAAGAAATAAAAATCATCACATTTGAAAGAAAGAACTAAAACTGTCATTATTTGCTTATGACAAGACACTATATATAGAAAACCCTACGATTCCATCAAAAAAAACCCTTCTAGAACTGATAAATGAATTCAGTGAAGTAACAAGATACAAATAAATATACAGAAATCAGCTGCATTTTTATGCACTAATAGTGAACTCTCAGAAAGAGAAACTAAGAAAACAATCCCACTTATAATTGCATCAAAAGAAAAAAAATAAGAATAAATTTAAGCAAAGACATAAAAGACCTGTTCTCAAAAAATTGTGAGATACTGAAGAAACACATTGAAAAAGATATAAATAGGTGAAAGCATATACTGTGTTCATGATTAGGAAGAATTAACATCATTAAAATGTCCATACTACCCAAAGCAATCTATAAATTCAGTGTAATTTCTATGAAGATACCAATGGAGTATATCACAAAACTAGAAATATTACAAAAATTTACATGAGATCACAAAATATCTCAAATAACCATAGCAATCTTGAAAAATAAGAACAAAGTTAGAGCAATCACATTACTTAATATCAAACTATACTACAAGGCCATAGTAATCAAAACAGCATGGTATTAGCATAAAAACAGACATACAGATCAATAAAACAGAATAGAGAGCTCAGAAATAAACCAACACCATTATGGCCAACTAATATGTGCCAAAGGAAGCAAGACTGTTTATTTAATAAATACTCCTGGAAAAATTGGAAGATATATGCAAAAAAAAAAAAAATGAAACTAGACCACCTTTTTACATGATACACATACCCTGATAAATATTGTCTACAATGCTAAAGAATTAATTCTTTACACAATGAAAATTAGTAAATAATATTAAGATGAAGAATCAGGATTTTAGATCCAACTTCCTCACTGTGCAGCAATGTGGAAACTACTTTCAATGGGGAACACAAGTAGTATTGAGGAAAGTTAACCATTGCAATAATCAATGAAAAAAACCTGTTTCAGTCCAAACTAACAATATGTGAGTGAAGAGGGAGACTGGATGGATAATCTAAAAGTTACTTAGGAGATTGACTCAACTAGATTTTGTTATGTTATTTTATTTTATTTTAGTGAGAGGTGGGAAGGGAGTGACAGACTCCTGCATGCACCCAACTGGTATCCACCTGGCAAGATCCCTAACGAGTGATGCTCTCTCTGCCCATCTGGGATCGCTGCTTCATTGCTCACCAACTGAGCTATTTTAGCACCTGAAGAAAGGCCATGGAGCCATCCTCAGCACTGGGGACCAACTTATTTGAACCCTTAGAGACATGGCTGTAAGAGGAGAAGAGAGAGAGAAAGCTAAGGGGGAAAGAGAGGGGTGGAGAAGCAGATGGTCATTTCTCTTGTATGCCCTGACTGGGAATCAAATCCAGGGCTTCCACACGCCAGGCCAATGCTCTACCACTCAGCCAGCCAGGGCCTCAACTAGAATTTTATTTTTCTTTTATTTTTTGTATTTTTCTGAAGCTGGAAACAGGGAGAGACAGTCAGACAGACTCCCGCATGCGCCCCACCAGGATCCACCCGGCACACCCACCAGGGGCGATGCTCTGCCCACCAGGGGGCGAAGCTCTGCCCCTCCGGGGCTTCACTATGCCGTGACAAGAGCCACTCTAGCGCCTGGGGCAGAGGCCAAGGAGCCATCCCCAGTGCCCGGGCCATCTTTGCTCCAATGGAGCCTTGGCTGCGGGAGGGGAAGAGAGAGGCAGAGAGGAAGGAGGGGGGTGGTGGAGAAGCAAATGGGTGCTTCTCCTATGTGCCCTGGCCAGGAATCGAACCCGAGTCCCCCCCACGCCAGGCTGACGCTCTACCGCTGAGCCAACCGGCCAGGGCCTCAACTAGAATTTAAATAAGAAAACTTAGGGAACAGGTGGTGAGATGCTTTTTTTCTGGGATAGGAGGAAAAAAAACAAGGATGAATTTATCAGTAGAAGAGTGGGAAAATGAGCAAGTCCATGTTGGATTTTTTTTTTCTTATGAAGAGTCTGTCACCTGCTATAGGGATAAAAAATGGTCTAGTGTGATGGAGGTTTAGCATAGCCTCTGTGTGAGATGAAGAGCAGCATATACACACAACTCTTTGCTATCATGGGCCCACCTGCCTTGCTATACCATTGCTGCTGCAGCATCATGCAAGTCAAGCACACCCCTTTCCAGTAGCCCTTAGCACCTCACTGCTTGAGTCAAACCTACAGAGCTGTGTGGAGCCAGTTTGGCAGAACTATGGGAGGAGAAATGTTATCCTATGACTTCTGAGATGGGCACAACAAAAAGCATGGCAGATTAGAGCTGAGACTTGGAAGCCTTGATGAGATAGAAGATTGAACGTAGTGGGAATACCAGTGAGAAGAACCAGAAGAAGGGGAAGTCACATCAACGAGAAATTTGGTGTCTAAATTCATACAATATTTTTGTTCATGGTTCAGTGAACAGTATTTTATTATGCAGAATAGCATGGTAAAGGTAAAAGAACTTTAGAAACCATTTATTCTCATCCCCTTATTTTACAGAGACCAAAGTGAATCCTAGAAATCAGGCAGCTACTGAGTGCAGAACTGTGGAATGCAACATTGACTTTGCCCTGTGATCTGCCTTCCTCAAATACGGCTAAATAACAAAGATTTGTTAAACACTTGCTAAATGCAGGGCTCATTAAGTAGCAATGATTGATGCATAATTATAACCACTGTTCTCAAGGAATTTACTCTCCAGTGTCATATTAAGAATTTATATATATATTAAATTAAGCATTTGGTGATATTTGGAAACAACAGAAATCCAGACTTCCTCTAAATTAAGCAAAGTTTGCCATCATAGGGTTGAATAATTGTCTTTTTTCTTGTGAAATCACATTTTGTATCACAAAATGAATAGATGATATAATTTTAATGATCTAGTTCTCAAATTACAGTTCTATGAATATTATCTCCTGAAAACAAAACAAACTGTAAAATTATTTCACATTTTTACTTTCCTGTCTATAATTGTAAACTGTGTTCATTGTTTCTTTAGCCTTTCCTATTAATTACCAATTTCTGGTAAAGATGGAATTAAAACTGTGTACAAAATGCTTCATTTTCTTCTCAACACTTATTTTTTATGTCTTTCATCTCTGGTGAAGTGACCCCTACCCATTGCATCATTTTACAATAGGCAATCAAAAGCTTTACAGAAAAAAAATGTATATATTATTAAATTAATTTAAGGAGAAATATTTGGACATAAAATCTACATAAATATTTTATATGGGAAATAGCAATAAAAATTAATATTTAGTTATGTTATTTATATATAAGGAGGAGCCTGCTAACTAATTTGGAAGTCACTGATTCCCTCCTAGAATATTCCAAATAACATATATGGGATGGTTTTTTACAGGTGCTCTTTTTTTTTATTTTTTGGGGTTTTCTTTTATTTATTCATTTTAGAGAGGAGAGAGAAAGGGAGAGAGAGAGACAGAGAGAGAAGGTGGGGAGGAGCTGGAAGCATCAACTCCCACATGTGCCTTGACCAGGCAAACCCAGGGTTTCGAACCGGCGACCTCAGCATTTCCAGGTCGACGCTTTATCCACTGTGCCACCACAGGTCAGGCCTGGGATGGTTTTTCTGAACCGTTTGTTTTTAAAATTATTTTTAAATTTTTAGTAAAGTTATTTATTTATTTTAGAGAGAGAGAAAGGAAGAGAGTGAGGGAAACATCAATCTGTATGTGTCCTGACCAGGGATCAAACTCACAACCTTTACACATTTGGACAATGCTTCAACAAAACGAGCTAAACAAGCAGGGTTTGCTGAATCATATTTTAAAACTTACCTATAATAACTCTGTTTTTCTGTTTTTAAACTCTACTCATTATTATAGTTCTCACTTATTTTGAGTGCTCACAAAGCACAGAAATATAACATACAAATAAATTAATGTAAAATTCGCATAACCACTGCAACCAAATTAGAAAGCAGCCTATATAATACAAATGAAAACTTCTCAGTAAAACATGAGACTGAAATATTTACCAGCACGTCCTTTGTAAGTGCATATTGTAATATTTAAATGGGCCAGAGAAGCTCATACTACATTGGCTACTCTATGGTAATGAGTTCTGTCTTCAGGAGTGGTAACCTCTTTGTGGCTTGCTCTCAGAGTATCAGTGAGAACTGTCATAGATGTCATGCCGGTTTGAGTAATTTAGTTCAGATTCTCAGGGTTCTCTGCTCCCCAAAATAAAATATGTTCTAGGAGCATAATCTGATTGAAGTCATTCCTGAGCCTGCCACATTTTTAATTTAAATTTTGGTACAGATTGCTTGCACAGAACATGGGAATGATCAAAAGTCAGATTCTACAACAGATTTCAAAGATCTTATCATCTTTATCTATTTGTCTTCATTGTATATATAATGAGCACTGAGCAATTCCTGAAAAATATTTAACCTCTGAAATGACTTTGAAGTAAATTTATATATCTCTCTTATAGAATATATACAATATTTTTAATACTGGTTTTAATTGTCCTGTTCTCTCAAAAATAAATACAATTTATTAAATAACATGTGACACATTGAGACTTGTTTCTTTTCTAACCATAACCTATTTCCAGTTAAAAGAGTAATTATTTAAGTTACTTGTGGACAGTAGCTAAAAGCAGTGGTTTTATGGTTTTGTCCCTAAATCAACAATGTCAGCAGTATCTGGAAATAGGTTAAAAAAGCAAATTTTGGCCCATACCCCAGACATTCTTAGTAAAAATTCTTAAGGGGGAACAATAACAACCTGTATTTTAACAAGTCTTTGAGATTATTATAATGCAAATTAAAATTATTTAATTGTTTTAGAATTATCTTTATTTGTTTTTTTGGAGACAGAAGCATCTATAATTTATTGATCCCCCTTTAAAACATGAATACAATATTGTGAATATGAACTGCCATCACTCACTGTCCTCCAGGTAGGCCCTTGTGAAATAACTTGAAATTTTAGCTCTATTAGCTTTATAATAAATCTCTTGATTTCAACAAAAAGCAAGATGATCTAGTTATTATTAGAATACTGAAAGTTGCAAAAAATATGTATATAACTAAGTAACTCAATAAGTACATTCATATATTTAAAAGTATTCAAGGAAACATTTGCTGAAGGAAGGAATAAATAAATGAATGAGTTATGTTCCTTGAGAGACTTCAATAAGTCTTAGATTCCACTCAGCAGCAACTAGTAACACCGAAACTAGGTATATAGCATTATTAGATAAATCTCAGACAAGTATCCCTTTATCAGTTCTTTGTCACTGCCATTACTACTAATCACTGAATAGTCTTTGAATTTTGTATCCCAATTTCAGAATACATGTATAGAGCTATATGTTTCAGTTCCTGCTCACTTGAATAGATAGGTCAAAGGTGCTGGTAAGAGGTGGATATATTGAAATGGAACCCATGGCATTCTACTCTACTCACTACTGCAAGTCAGGAAGTTCTGCCACCTGACCTTGAGGTCTCTATTCTGTGGAAATAAAAACACATATGAGAAATACCATCTCCACAGATAAGGTAATTAGCTCAAACTATATATAAAACAAAATCTAGTATGACTGCTGAAAATCCTTTACAGTGTTTAACTATCTAAGGTGTAGTTTAAATAAAAATAAAGACTATTCTTAGTTTCTGTGACATTTAAAGTGTGTAAAATGTTCTAGGTAACTATTGAATGTATTTTCACTTATATATGCCATTTCAGCTAAGCAAAATATTTGGGAACAAGGGGAAGAAAATAATTCTCCTGTGGCTTTCTCACTCAAGCACCTTATTTTAACATTTCGCCTGTTTTTGAGATAATATCGCCAAACTCAAAGTCATGCAGAAATGTTGACTTGTTGAATCTGTTAGCAATATGCCAGTATATAATTAGAGCAAATAATAAACAGCCGTGGGTGATGATCTTACTGCTTTGATATATCCATTTATTGACTTTCACTTCTAAAATAATTTCTTGGGCTTTCAAAATGAGGTGAGGACACATTATAACTATTTTTATTTGATTTGATTTTCCTAATTATTTTTCAGATCTGGGGTCATTTAGAAATTTGTAAAATAAACATTACATATATATGTAACACAAGGTAATATTATATATATAAACAATAACTCACTGAAAGAACTACTTACAAAAAGTATAGGGAAAACCAGTGGGATTTTTATTTTGTCAGAACCTTGTTAGGCATGTTTTGGTTTTGGATTTGCAGTCTGTGGAGTATTTTATACTTCTCAAATTTCTTTCTGCTCACTTGTGACTTTCAAACCTAATAGAAATCTCTTTTTCCCCTTCAAGTAATACTTGTCTGCTTCTAGGGCTATCAAGGGAATATTTTTTTAAAAATTGTTCAAACCAGGCAGAGCAGTCCACAAATACATGCCGAATAGGAACATACTGAAAAGCAGCCATCAAAATAGCTAAAAATAATCTAAAAGCTCATTGTAAAAAAATACAGAGAACAAAGAAAATGGAGTGCCTTAAGGGCTTAGTTTCAATTTCTAGAATAATCCACCATTTCAGATAGAGTTAATTCCCTAGACTGTGTACATATGGATAATTTAATTCCACAGATAATCTGTAATATTTGTTTTGGGATGAAATGTCAAACTTTTCCCACTAAACCTTTTCACCTCACCTTTGGACAAGTGGTCAAAAGGGAGGATTTGTGGTTGCCTCTCTTTTGCCTGACTTTATACGCCAAGGGCAGAGCAAACAAATGTGAAATGGATCTTTCCCTCACCCTCCAACCATATCCTCAGCTTCATAGGCCGTTTGGGGGGAGGGAAGTGAACAATGAAGTAGTTAAATGGAAAAAGTCAAAGTTTTTTTTTAAGACATTTATTTCAATAAATACATAGTTTATTACAATATCTTAATACATAGATAAAAATGAAATCCTCTACATAAAAAAATGAATATGTAGTTGTTTTGCTCAGTAAGGTGATATTGGAGAAAGCCTAGGATTTTGAGGCAAAGGCATGGGTTTCTATTACATCTCTGCCACTTTGCTAACTCAATAACCTTTAGAAAATTATGAAAATCTATGAATCTTAGTTTTGTCATCTATAAGATGGGAATAATAATGACTTTCTCAAAATGTTGTTATAAGTATTAAATGAGGTCACATGAAAAGCGATTTTAAACCGTAACTGTTTCCTACTTGTTATTTATTAAGAAATAAAACAAAGAATGCGGAGAACTCTAATATTGGTTGTATATGCGCCCAGGGTGTTTCAGAGCAGATAAACTTCAAAGCATCATCGTCAGCAGAAGTCAGAGAATTTCTCCATGGGCTCCTGTTCTTATATCCCCCATCATCATCATCATCATCATATGAGATACAGAGTACACTTCTCGGTATAGATTCGCTAACAATTCAAACTCATCATCAGACAGATTAAATTCTGAACAGGAACGAAGGGTAATTAAGACATCCTGTTCTCTGGCTGGCTAGGGATGGACAGCTGGAAAAGTAAAAATAGTTGGCTTTTGTCAAGCAATCAATCAATAAGTTCTAAAATGTAAAATATGTAAAATACATTTATTTCTAAAGTGGAAATACAAAACTAAAAAAATGAAATTCTCAAGTAGTTGGAGTAACCAAATTCTCTATTCTCAAGACCTCTACTTTGTTACAAATATTATTTCCTAGAATTATGATCTATTGTATATATAACTGAGATTGAGGCTATGAAGCTCTAACTTTATACTTTTTCTTTAGAAATCTTTATGCCCATGAAATAAGAGCCTGAAATTGAAATACAAATATTTTCTTAAATTGTCTAAGAATTGCTTCACCTAGTATAGGAAAATGTAACAAATTATGATTTATAAGAAATTACAAGTGGTTTCCTTTTGTTTTATGTTTGCATAATGAAATCAAGGATTTATTTTGTTAGCTGTACTCTACATCACCACAGTGAATCACCTTCAAAAAGAAAGTTTTGAAACAAACAAACAAAAATTGACACCTGGAATAAATAAAATGATTGCTATACTTAGTGAGCTCATCAGATAATTTTCAGTTGTGAGTGTTAGAATCTCAACTCCAGTGAGCTTAAGGAACTAAAGAAAACTGCATTGGCTCTCTCTGCCTGTCTTCTGCCTGCACATTATCCTCATGCTCTCCTGCTACCATAGTTCTTCTGCTTTGGGGTGGGACCAGAGCCAGCAGCAGCCCGGGGCTCGTACCAATTACTGTACTCAGTGGTCAGATTCAAATAATTTAACTCAGGGGTCCCCAAACTTTTTACACAGGGGGCCAGTTCACTGTCCCTCAGACTGTTGGAGGGCTGGACTATAAAAAAAACTATGAACAAATCCCTATGCACACTGCACATATCTTATTTTAAAGTAAAAAAACAAAACGGTAACAAACACAATATTTAAAATAAAGAACAAGTAAATTTAAATCAACAAACTGACCAATATTTCAATGGGAAACTATGGGCCTGCTTTTGGCTAATGAGATGGTCAATGTTCGGTTCCATATTTTTCACAGCTAGCCGTAACAAGTGATATGACCCGCTTCCAGAGCTGTGACGCATGCATCCTGCTTCACTGGAAGTAGTACTGTACGTGAGTGATGCGCGCTTTGTGGCACCGCCACATACAGTACTCCAGGAGCACAGGATGTAGTTTGGGGACCCCTGATTTAACTAGTTCTCTGCCTTAATGACCACTTTTAGTTAAATAAATGATATACCAAAAGGTAGTTTATTATTTCATGTATTTAATACTTAAGAACAATAAAAGAGTTACACAAAATTAGGTTATGTTTAAGAAAGAGTTTTAGAATATTAATGAAAAAATATTAAATACCTGACAAAAATCAATAAAACAAGATATTTTCATATTACTTCTTGAAATTTTTTTCACCTATGAATGAAATAAACATTACTACGGGCACTTAAAATACGCTGTTGCGCAGATGAACATTAAAAAAAGAGTAAGGAGTGTAAATTTGTGATTTCCACATTGGGCAGCTGCCCAGGCACCCACCTTAGAGAGAACCCTGATTATTAGGGCCTTTTAAACAACTGGTTCGCCAAACTCAACTAAAATTTAAGTATCGGTCTGCCAAACCGGTGTGAATAGGCCAAATCCCACCACTGGCTGTTCTAGCACATTCAAACAGAATGTTCCTCCTTCAAGCTCCAGTTATGGTTTTACTCCATGGGCCAATCTTAAGTACGTGTGGAGGTGGGGACCTAAGGTAAGAAGTGTGGAAGGAAAAGAAATTCCAGGAAGATAGGATAAATATCCTTGATATTTAGTATAAGGACAAGTTGTTTTCATTAGTGAAAGAACGTTTAAAAAATTCCAGAACCTGGCCAGTTAGCTCAGTCAGTTACGACCAGCAACCCAAAACAACAAGGTTGTGGGTTTGATTCTCCAGTCAGGATGCACACAGGAAGCAACCAAAAAAAGAACAACTGAGTGGAACAACAAATGCTTTCCTTCCTTCTCCCCATTCTCTCCCTTCCTCTCTCTGTCTCTCTAAAAAGGAATAAAAATTAAATACTGGCCAAGCCAGCTGGCCCAGAATCATCCCGAAGCACAGAGGTTGCCGGTTCGATTCCCGATCAGGGCACATACAGAAGCAGCTCCTCATTCCTGTCTCTCCCTCTCTCCCTGCCTCTCAAAATATTTTGAACATCCTTATAGAGGAATATGCAGTCTTAGACATTACCATAGATGAAGAAATAAATTTAAATATAATTGCTCAATTTGAACAAATACTGAAATTCATAATACAGTAAATGCAAGGTGTTGAGAGATTTATGGTACTTTTATATATAGAAAACAAAACTTTGCCTTGCTCCTAAAAATATTAACTTACAAAAGACTTGCAGTATTATCTTCCTCAAACATAACATTTTATATCAGTAGGGCTGAGAAAACATGGCTTCAAAGAGTACTTTGAAATTATCACTGCTTTTCTAACATAAGCCATCAAAATAGTAAGGTGACTATATATCAAGAAAAGACCTGGAAAAGAACTGAGTCCTACCTTTCCAAACATTTATGACCTGGAGTTTGCCAGTCCTTATTTGTCATACTGTACTCTGACTTTTTAGTAGGACCAAGTTTTCTGTAGCATATTATCATTAGAAAATTTATCTCATTAAATATTCTAAAAAGAAAAGATTTTTTTTTTTCAGAGACAGAGAGATAGTCAGAGAGAGGGATAGATAGGGACAGACACACAGGAACAGAGAGAGATGAGAAGCATCAATCATCAATTTTTCATTGCGACATCTTAGTTGTTCATTGATTGCTTTTTCATATGTGCCTTGACCGTGGGCCTTCAGCAGACCGAATAACTCCTTGCTTGAGCCAGCGACCTTGGGTCCTAGCTGGTGAGTTTTGCTCAAACCAGATGAGCTCACGCTCAAGCTGGCGACCTTGGGATCTCAAACCTGGATCCTCCGCATCCCAGTTCAACGCTCTATCCACTGAGCCACCACCTGGTCAGGCAAGAAAATATTTTTAAAACCTCATGTGACATGTAATATTTTATTATAATTTGTTGTTTTAGAGTAGCACAATAGAATATTTTAAATTAGGACCTGAATAATCTCTACTACTAAAGTGGCTAAAAACAATTTTAATAATGTTTTCACCATACTACTACCCGCTTAGTTGCAGAAAATAAAAGAATGCTAAGAATCACTGTTTCACCAACTGTTATTCAGCCAACCAACACTTTAGATTTTCTAACACTGCATAGCCAATGCCCAAGATTTAGTTGACTATAACATTGCTCGGCAGAAAATCAGAAAGTCATGCAAATCTTTGACTGTTGGTTTATTTATAAAAAAAAATGATAGTACTTAATTATCATACATCTCAAGATTATGTAACTGTGAAGAAGATTATAGACCCAATAATTATAATAGACTCTATAATTCTTATAAAACATCAGCGTGATTAACTCTTACACGGACCGGCAGGAAAGTTTTAGTGGACTGGCAATCAAAAAACACTGATTTAGGTAATATATGGGATGATAAACTAATTATGTTACATAAATAATTTTTTGTTATTTTGCCATAGCCTTTGAGAGGGCATTTCTATCTTCAGTCACCCCAATCTTCAGTCATCCTATATACTGAGAAAGACTTTGTGAATTGGATTATTACTGTACTGAGAAAGCCTGTTGAGTTCCTTCAGTTTCCCCTCCAAATTTTCTCTCTGCCTTTCTCTATCCTGCACTTTTTCTCAGAGACTGACTATCATGGACCATATCAACCATCTCCCATGTCATCTGACTTCCTGGCTGGATTTGACCAATGAAAAGCACCAATAGGAGATGGAAGAGAAGGGAAAGACTAAGTTCAGGGTTCACTGCCGTTTCTTTATGTCACAGCTCAGCTGTTTGCCTAGGGCAGAGGTCCAACTCCTACATGACACTCATGTCAATGTCATTTTCTCTGCCTTCAGGTTCCATTATCTCTCTACTCACTCCATGGAGGCCGTTCAACCTCCATGTGGTAGTAGTCAATGCAAGTGACATCCTTTGATGGAAACTCAGGGCTTCCTCCTTCAGCCTAATGTCTTCAAAAGCTACATTCTGATTATTCTCTGGTGAGGCTTCTCCCACATTGAGAAGAAAGAGTCTTCAAGGTAAAAGAGATGTGCCCACTTAGAGTCTGCTGTGTCCCCTGCTGGACCATTCTCAAGACCTCAGAATTCCCAGTTCCACCTGGCTTCCAATTACTACCAGGGCTATAACAGTACATATATGTTAATAAGTTGGTGATTTGATTAGTCTACTATATTTATTATGATGATATTCAACAGACTATATTAACTCCCAAGATGACTGATAAAATATTTGATAATAAAATATGTTCATTTTACAGATAAGGATATTAGGTCTTAGAGATTTTCAGAATCTTCCCTGAGGCCATACAATAAATTATAAATAGAAAAGCCATTTTTAGAATTCAGGATTTCTGACCATGAATCCATTAGTTTCAGATGGCAGCTTCAATGTCTAAAACTAAGATAAATGTAGTTGTTTTAATCTTAGAATTAGTTATGATATTTTATAAGTGGAAATTCATATTTAATACCTGCAGTGCCATTTATCTTATTTTATTGTTTTGTTCAAATGCCATAACAAATATGTAACATTATTCTAAGCAACTTTACAGAATTAAAATACCAATGAGTGACTTTACAGAAATAATTATTAAATAGAATTTCCACTTAGTGTTGAGGAAATGCCTTGGTTCAGCAACATCCAGTAAGTGAGCACATAAATAATTGCTTATTGAAGACTTTATATGTGGACTATTACAACCTCTTCATATTAGCAATTCAATAATGAAAACATTTTGATTTACTTGCCACTACTATTAGTAATTGACACCATGGATTATGTAATATTACTTATTGCCAGTAATTTTGATTGAAGCCAAGGAGAAGTGGCTATGAAATATACATTTATAACTCTATGTGAGTGCAGTACAGTTACTATGAATCGTTGATGAACTCTTTAATTTTCTGATACTCATTGAGAAGCTGTTTTAAATTTCATTATATGGCATCTGTCAAGGGAAATACAAAACTCTATTTACTGGGCCAATTAGAGAAAGAAAGAATGTTCAATCAAATTTATGGAAAGTCTGAATAAGTTATATCACATTTATCCTTGGATAAGGGAAGAAAATGTTCTTAGACTTTTGTACTGTTGATATAGGAAAGAAACAGAGAAATTGATTGACAGTTCATGGCAAAAAAAAATTTGCTAGGTTATAACAAATTGAAGGTCTCTCTAATATGGACAACATAAAGATCTGACCCTCAAAAGAAAGAGGAATGGCCAAGATCTCCATGAGGACCATAGGATCATACAATGTTATTATGAAACATGGCTGTCTGAATAAATTTATCTACTAGGTACTCTTGTTCATAAATTAATTCTGGAAACACAAAATCTGTCTTCAATCTAGAAATTATTTAGGTATGGGGAGTCTCTGTTCCTAAAGTAAGAAGGGAAAAAAATATGACAAGACCAATAATCCATGTGCAATTGCTAAAACTTTTGCTATCTTTAGCAAAATAATGCTACTGTCTGAACTATGTACTGTCTCCTATTTTTGGCTCAGCACACAAATTCTTAACATGAGGGAGGAGGGGAAACCATGGCCTGCAAGTGCCAAAGGAGGTAAAATTCAAGGCCTTTCTGAAGATGACCTCAGAAACAAACATATGAGTCAAAGAATTGAAGAAAATTTGGTCCATGGCCCCTTTAAATTTTCCCTCAGCTAAACAGACATCTAGTCATTTAGAAAAGAACCCACCCCCTTGTTAGACTAGCTGAGGGACAATCCCCTGTTGTCATTTTTATTGTCTGCCCTGGAGAAGGAGGCAGCTTGGGATGCCTAATGGAATCTTGATTCTATTTCACAGCTACAGAGCACAGCCAGAGGCCCGTGGTGCTTTTGTGAGCCAGAATCCACGGAGGCTAATTTTGGCTGAATAGAGGCTAAAGAGAATTCATTTTTTCTTGTTACATTTATTTCACTAAAATTGTTCAAACTCACAAGATATTGCTGGAAGGACACCAGCAAGCACTTCCTAATTGGAGCTCCATTCAGTAGCAAAACTGACTTTGCAGGTACCAGTCACAGAGGTGATGAAGATTTCAGGAGCTCTAAATGCATGGAAATTAACCTTAACACAGGAGACATAAATGTTATCTCTACTTAGATGTGGAATATAATCTGGAGGCTTCTGTTTCACATACTCGCTGGAAACTGTAACCACAGCTCTCATCTTTCAGTTGCTACATATGAAAGGTTTCATGTCCAAACATCACCAGTAGATTCTGCTGAGCATGCTCAGGGAAATAATTGCTATCCCTCCCCCCACCACCAGCCCCAAACACTGAGAGTCTCTAGAGATAACCAGCAGCAACTGAGCATTAACCAGTTACCAGGAAGCCAAATGGACAATAGAGATACAGGAAAAATCATTTTGCCTCTTCTTCCTACTTCAAATTTTAATGATTAAGAAACAATTTATATGTATGATTTTAAAAACATGCAACATGCTGGTCCTACAAATTATCTCAATTTTAACTGCACAAAATCTTATTCTGAATTTTAATTCTGCACACATTCTGATGACTACTTAGAGTTCTAACTTTTCATTACAATTAACTCAATAATTAATTTTAAAAAGCCATTAACATTGTTAAAATCTTGAAGAAAAAACTGTAAGAACTTGCTAAGTGCTGATATTACTTTTATTTTCTATGGGGTTTTTCGTCTTTGCTTCAAGGCAGCAGCACCCTCTGTAGGTACCTGGAGAAAAGTATATTTATCCCCACTTTACAGATGGAAAAATTAAAGCTTATTAGACATCAAAAGGAGTCCCTGATTTTAAAAAGTAATAATGCCTTCTTCCACCTCCAAACTTTCTTTTGGTATCAGCAACAGATAGTAAACTATTTTTTACAAAAATAAATTTAAAACAGAACTCTCATATGGATAACGGTGTTTTTAGCATGGAAACTTGGGGAGAAAATGAATTTCCCTATAACAGGTACTCCACATCATTGTCTAGAGGGTTCTGAGGGTAGTTAACCTAAGCTCACCTGCATTAAACATTGACCCTGAGGGACAATTTGAGGTCTTGCTAATGGGGCAATTTGGGGCCTTAATGATGCAGACAAAAAGGTCCACAATCCTACTTGATGAAGTGAAGAGGCTCATTAGCATGATTTTCAAGGGTGGTGCTCAAAGAATTAGCTTGCAACCAAAGTCAAGTCTAAACTGGTCAATAAAGAGCCCTTCATTTAGCTAGAGTGCTATATTTGACCAGTGTCTTCATCTTTGTGTGCATTTGATTTTATTTTCTTCTAGAACTTGAAGTTTAATACCACAACTTGCTCTTTGAATTTTTACTAAACTTTGAAATCATAACAAAAATGTTATTTTTTAAAGCAATACACAATAATAATGGAGTTAATGTAAACTTATTCCAAACCACTAATTATCGCTACTAGAGCAAAGTTCATGGTGAAAATAATGGCATATTGTTTAATCTCCTGGAATAGATGCCAATTTCTAATATACAGTGATGGCAAATTTAGGAAATAAGGCACTCCAAAGCATCTTTAAATATATAACTGAGCAATGAGTGCTATCACATACATATGTAATTTCAGTGACATGCATGGAGCTTTTGCCAGTGCTCAGTTACTAAATCCATAATGCCTTAAGTAGACAAATGTACACTTAAATTCTTAACACACACACACTCACAGTGCAAACTCACATGTCAATGTTAACTCAGTCAAGTAGAAAAGGCAGCTGTACATATACTTAGTTCTTCATCATTAGAAATTCACCTTCACTGAACTCATACACAGCAAGAATTATCAATGGTGATGTGGAATTTTCCTCATTCATAGAAAACGCGTTCAATAGCACTTAGAAATATTATATTCAATATATGATACACATCTTAGAAATAATTTTGTGAATATGTAAAATACATTTACATATTTATTAGTAAATAAGTAAACTGTATTTTTTTTCCTTTTTATAATTTTATGTTGTATGCAGGCACACTGTCTAATTTGATTAGCAATTACAACGATAGACTAGTCTTTGACTTGCTTTTAACTGCCAGACTGGATAGAATAAAGTGCCTTTAGCTTTGCCTTAGGCTCTTAATGCCTCAAGCTACTGCTTTAGTGACTAATTCAAGGGAGAAATAAAGAATGAAAATTCAAAATGTGACAGTTTTAAGTAATCAACTGCAAGGTAATTTCCTTTCAGCACTGGTAACAGATATCCTTTTCCTACATATATACTCTGTAGTTGGCTGCAATCATTGGAATGAACACGTTTTAAAAATGGAATGGTGTAATTATTATCAAAACTAATTTGTACCTCCAACAGCCCAAATTAAATTCAATAAGCGCAGTAGAAATTACGGTGATTCAGGCTCTGCTGTTTCACCTACTAAATTTTTAATTGTGGCAAATATGTTCTGCTTATGGGATGTAGAATAAGAAGAGGGCAAAAAACAGCCGACATTCCTCCATATAAAAATGTTTTTGTAATCACTCTATTTAAATAGTAACATTTTATTTTTTTAAGCACTTAGTTTCTTGATCAGGATCCATATTCATGGGGTCTCAGTGTAATCCACTTTACCACTTAATGTTGCAATTCAAATGTTCAGTCAGAAGCAAAGCCCTCCAGAATAAAGCATGAATATTACCGTGTGGGGCTGTAAAGAGAAGACTATTAGAATATATCACCAACACACTAGGGGACCATTTAGTCCACTGCTCTAAATACATCATTTAATTACAATGGAGACATTACTTCATGTTTCTACTGATGTAAGTATTATTAGAATTCATGATATTCGCAGGCTACTGTGGGCCATTACATTGGCCATAAGCTATTCCATAAGATTTACTACTAAAGGCCCGCGAGGGTATTTGAGCATTCATGGATTCTGTGGCAGTAGGCTTTTATCCAAGACACATAAGTGAGGGACAACCGAGTTATTATCTCTAAGAAACATAGCTTAATATTTTGGATTCTAAAGGTTAAGGTACCATAAATCCTGAATTACTCTGAGATATCACATAAAAAGACATTTTTATTTTATTTTACTCTATTCTGCCTCTTAAAATATTTTATGATGGCAGTTTCTAGAGTTGTACCATGTTGTTTACATTCAGTCTCTGGATGCATCAAAACACTGACACAGCGTTTCTTTTACACTGTAGTGATGAAAATCAAATATATTTTGGGGATATGTGTGTGTTTATGTGATGTCTATGTTACAGAATGAAGGGAGAGGAAGAAGCTAATTTCTATTTTTAAGACATACCCAATTTCCCTTTGAAAAGTCTTGCTCGGTACTCTGGTTGGCCCTTTTCATGAGGGTCATGTTGGTCTGAGCTGAGTTGATTCGCCCTTGGATGCAAAACGGGGATCCTCTTAGGCAGGAGATTCCCAGGATTGAACAAGAAAGCATAGAATCAACAGCAAGAACAGCTTCAGAAGGTTGCCTGCTTTTTAGACAATGAAAATTGCAACCAGAAAATTTAGGGAAGACTGAAGAAGGGGCTTGATAAATTTGTCACAAAAATAGGCAGAAAATTAAAACTTTTCTCTATTATGAAAACTTCTAGGTAATGACCCAACACATAAAAGATTATGGGTTTGGGAAAGCAGTGCTTTGAAAAAGCAAGTAAAACATAAATTCAGCCAGATGATACAATTTCTCCATAGCTTGGCAATGCCAGCTTTATATTTCTCCCCATGTTCTTCTTCGGATTGTAAGGTACCTGTTCAGTTTCTGAGTTTTGACATCTGAAGGACTGAACTCCTATGCATTTTCCAGGGGACCTATTAGGCACATTCATCAGCTTTGGCTGTCCTGTCAAGAGATGGCTCTAAAATAGCAAATAGCAGCCAGCAGCTAGAAGGGTGTAGAGAGGGTACTGAAGAAGCTGTGTTTACTGAGAGATGAAAAAGAGCTCTTGGTTGGAACACAGAAAACCAACTCTGAAGTCGGGCAGTCAAGTCAAATGTTTGGTGTCTGAATTTGTCATATCGATGCCTCATTTCTGTGGCAGATTTTTTTATCATCTACATTCCCCCTTAACCCATTCCAACCCCAACACCAGTCAACTCCCAACATGTACTATTTGGAGGCCTTAATGTATCTTTTATAAAAAGAATTTTTACTACTATTGCACCATCACCAGAAGGGCTAACTATTAATCCAGAAACAAAATCTCAATTTCACAGTGCATTGTTTTTATAACTTTGTATAAAGTTCAAGAGTACTAAAATGTTGTCTTTCCGGCATGGAAGTAAATAAAATAAGCAGAACTGCTTTTGACAAAATTTGTCTTTCTTCATTAAAATCTAAAATGTTTAAATACTTTAATTAAATAAAAAGCATCACATTATAGAAACCAATAATATTTATCATAATGTCACATTAATGTCTGTTTTACCCAGTTAGAATGTTCTAAAATATTGCCCTGTGGGTCCAGTCTTTTAAATTTAACCACTTTATATTTTGCATAAAATGTATAATATATATATTTTAACCTCAAATATACTAAATCTAAATAATATTTTAAAAGCTAAGCATTTTGTATTAATATCTCAGGCCAACAAGAATACATTTTGAAAATATTAAACTATTTTTCATGAAATTACCATACTGTTAAGTCAAAGCAAAATTTATAAATATCTAAGAATTTGACTTTTAGTTGATACAGTATATAGCTGTTGATATTAGTACAATATTGGACTAGTGTGCCCAATTAACATAATAGACTGTCAGTATGAATCAGCAATACTCTAAATATATTATAATACTCTAAATATATTATGAGTACTATAGCATTGATACCTGACAATAACCCAATTATGCCTGTATTATTATCATCTTGATTTTATGAATGGATAACTGAGGCCTAGAGAATTGAAGCACTTAACCAAGGTAATGTAGCAGATCAGCAGCAGAAGCAGGAATTGAACTTGTCATCTTATATTTGTTATTTTTTTTTCTCAGACCTTTAAGATATCTGAGCCTGCCTGTGCTCCCTTCAGTTTCTTTTCTGAAACCATATTTTTAACTACATATTTTTACAGACACACACATCCACCAACTTCATGTTTTTTTGTTTTGTTTTGTTTTTTGGGTTTTTTTTTTGTGATTACCCATAATCAAATTTACTCAAGTTTTCCTTTAAAGGATAGCAAAAATCACCATAATCATTACTTTGTCCAGATATTCTTATAAAAATATGTGATGGTGAAATAAAAATAAAAATATTTTTATTCTTATAAAAATAGAAAAGAGGTGTTTCCCTCTTTTCTATTTTCAAACCAAGTATCTCTTTCTCTTCAGAAATGAGCAAGAGTGAGAGCTGGGACTCCAGGGTGCCAGAATTCCAATGGAGAGAGCCAGCACAGAATTTTGGAAGCCTCTGAGCCAGAGATACTGGTGACCAAAACAAAACAAAACAAACAAACAACCCCCCCCCAAAAAAAAAAATGGAACTTGGAGTTAAGTCTCTATTATTCCTGCCTGATGGAATCTTCACTTATGGAGAACCAGTGATGTCCAGCAGGAGCAGCTTCGGAGGATTTGCATGTTGATTTGGTTCCCAAAGAGTGTGGGACACAGGTAGACTGATTCTTAGAAAGGGCCAGGATTCCATTTATTTATTCATCATATTTATTGAGCAACTATTATGTGCAAATGGCTGCTCCATATGTCTGGAATATGAGGATAAAACCAAAAGAAAAGCAGAAATACCTGGCGTTTTGCTTCTATCATTGTGATGAGAATAGGTTCACCTCAACAGCCCAGAAATACCCACTTCTGCTACCAAATAGGGCAGATCTGGTTGTAGCCTCACACCCCACGGATTTCAGATATTAAGTCCTGGCTCTCCATATTCACATCACTGAATTGTCTCTTTGGAGCCACTTTCACATTGCTCAAGGTGAGAAAAGAGCCCTTTTCATGCCTCACCCTTGGGGACAAGGATGGGAGCTCTACATATAAACAACTGTCTCCAGAGAAACTTGCTTTCTTTGCTGTAGAGTATCCACTATTCCCTGGCTGGAAGAAGATGACCCCTAATACTGGGGAAATGGTTTTACACCTCTTAGAGTGGCGAAACATGTTTAAATGGTCTAAAATGGTGCCTTCTGCTTTCTTTCATGCAACCCTAAATTTTTAAATTAGGTACCCTCATGCATATTTTTAGGTTGATAATTAAAATTTAATCTTATATTTAAATAGTTTCAAAGGATATAATTACTCACATTAGAACAAAACCTGTTTCATCACTCTTGTAATATATGCAATGAAATCTATCACAGCAATTTGATACCCACCACTATCCTTTTAAAATACATGAACAAGAACTTCTCTCACAGTTGGAAATTTTACAACATTTTTTCACTCTTTGAATTTAAAGTCCCATGCCAATTTCCTCCACAGGAGTTTTGCCTAAAGTACATTGTAAAATTTAAAATTATTTTTCTGATCCTCTTGTCATATTTCCTTGAGACTAAAATATGTATATAAATCAAAAGATAACTAAAATTTTAAGACTGCAGGTATTTTTAAAAATATTCTAAATTGAGTCCTCATTACAATTATGATTACTATGTAATTGATCAAGTGAAAAAAATGCTAATTGTTTCCTGGATTCTTAACAATTACATTCTTTGGAGAGATATTATCTTCTTATATTCAAAGTTGATCTGTTCTCCTGAGAGAGAATTTTCCAGTGACTCCAGGATGCTCAAATCTGTACTTCTAGGAGGCAACTTTCAAGTGGTCTTATGAGGCTGTCTTACATTAATGTATACTATAAACCACTAGTTTATTCTCCAGTAAACACAAGACTCATTATACATTTTATTATCTAACTATTTTTACAGGTATATTTCTGTTCAAATAGTTTCTTTTTTCTTTTAGCTTCCTTAAGGGCATAAATTGTATCACACCATTTCTTTATATACCTCTAGTGTTTGGACAATTATAAAAAGGCAGAAACCTAATTGTCTTCAGGGCAGAACTTAGCTATAAGTAGCAATTCCCTAACTAATATACCTGGCTTCTTCCAGCTTTCAAATACTTGTTTCAGTATGTGATCCTAGGGAAGACAAATGAATATCAATGCCCTAAGACTCTCTGGCAACACTTCCCCCAGTTTGTGTCATATTCCTTCCTGCAATTGCTAAAATAAATTCGTAAACATAGCAAGGTAGGTACTTCATTGTTAGAGCTCTTATGAATTATGTGTTTTTCAAGTAGATATAGAATTAACAGGTATCCCACTTCATCATCTTGGTGGCCCCAAAAGAATTACTGCATCTTTCACCTTGTGGTTCAAATGAGTTCAAAAGAGAAAGACAGCATTACATGATGGAAAGGGCCTCATGGTCTCAATTAGATTAATAGACACTCACCTTAATCCAGTTCTACAGTGTCTAACAAGGACTAAGTCCTGCTGTATAAATAATAAACTAGTAAACAAGGAGCACAAAATAGTCAGATTTTACTTTTGTTTTATGTGAATTCCCATCTAAATTTGGGAGAAGAAAACAAAGCCATTAAGATTTATTGAATTATGTACCAGATTCTATGAATGGATTATCTCATGCTGATATTAATCCTTTGAGATGAGTACTATTATGGGCCTTATTGTAATAATTTGAATAATTTTATGTATTGATTTTAGATAAATAGAGAAACATTTGTTGTTCCATTTATTTATGCATTTATTGGTTGATTTTCATATGTGTCCTGACTGGGGATAGAACCTGCAACTTTGGTGTAACAGCATGATACTCTAACTAACTGAGACACCCAGGCCAGGGTGAGATCAAGATGGGCCTCATTTTAGAAAATAAATGCTTTTAAATTTAGAGAAAATAAGCTGTATTGATTAAACTTGTATACAGTAGATAATAAAGGAGAAGGAATTTAAGCTTTCCAAATTTTCATATTTATAAATGCTATCATTACAGAGAAGTTTGAGAAAACTTCTAGGTACTATTTACTCAAGGCTAATAACAGATGATGAAGTGATAGAAGGGAGATAAGAAATCTGGGAATTCCCATCGGTCATTATCTTTCTATATAAGACATGATAACAACTTCTATGTAGTTCTTCTGAACAAATTCCATAAGCTTAATTGATGATTAATGGTGAACCTTGCATCGGAAATAATATTGCATGGTGATTCTCAACTAGGAATTAAGTACCACCTCTGGGCTGTACTTGTGGCTATAGATGGTGCAGACTGCTTTAAGGAAGGGTGTCCACCAAAAATGTAGACATTTCTCTTTCTTTAGTGATCTTACAAAAATCAATATTCATGATATATGAAGACTTTTTTATTATTCTTATTTTTATTGAAAGGTGGGTGACTTTGGCAAATTATGCATGGCCTTTACAATATCCAAATCAATTCAGGTTCACTAAACCCAACTTATATAATAAACATCTCCACAAAAACAATAACAATTTCAAAATCCATTGCAAAATGGCTATCTTCTTAAAGAGTAATATAATTTCTACAGAGAAAAAAAATATCATTAGAGGTAGATAACTTATGTTATTATTTTGTGAAAAGATCAAATTCCTCAAAAAGCTCTCTTACTTCTTCTATATATACTTTAAAATAGGGTAGACTGAACTAGTCTGAGAATTAAACTAATACATTTTCCAACACTTTTCATGGTGGTGGCACATGTATTCTGAGATATGTAATGTGCTATCATTAAGACATCATATAAAATTTAAGCCAAAATAAAGACAAGTAAATAGACATAAACACTTCACAAAAATATACAACTGACATACAGATTGCATTATTAACATAAATGAAGTCAAATTATCTAAACACAGTAGTTTGTTTTCTCTCAATAAAAATTTATAATGTTTGTACTTTGTAAGAACAACCAAATGTGATAATTAGTTAAATTTCAAAATTTATAGTTACTAAAAAAAAAAAAAAAAAAAAAAAATTTATAGTTACTTCATGTTTTTTAAAAATCTGATCATATATCTAATCATTTTAAATATTATACTATTCTTATGTGATACATTAGTTTCCTGTTGCTATTGTAACAAATTATCACAAACTTAGTGGTTTAAAACAACATAAATGCATTATTTTACCATTCTGGAGGTCTGAAATCTGAGATGGGATATAAGTATGACTAAAATCAAGGTGTCACCAGAGCTGAGTTACTTCTAAAGCTTCTGGGAGATCAGTTCCTGGCAAAATTTTCTACAACTTCTATAGATGATAGCATGCATTGGCTCATGGCTGCAACACTTTGATCTGCTTCCGTCATCACATCTCCTTCTCTTACTCTGACTCTCAACTGCCTCCCTCCTGACAGAACACATGTTGAACCCACTTGGATAATCCAGGATAATCTTCCCTTCTCATGACTAACATTTCACTTAGTCATATATGCAAATAAGATAACATATACATTACACTCTACTGGATAACATATTCACAGGTTCTGGAGATTAGGATGTATACATTTTTGGAGAAGGGACAACATTAGTCTGACTACTACATGTGGCAACATCAATAAAAATGCAACTGAATGTTTTTTTCATTTAAGCCCTACTCACTGAAGTTTGCTAGTGTTAGTATTCACACTGCTGCCTTATTCAGTCAGCAACAGGGCTGGCTTTTTTTTTTCTTTTAATTGTATTTATTGGGTGACACTGGTTAACAGAGGTGTCAGTTGAGGCCCCAGAAGCAGAAGAAAATATTGGGCCACTTAAAAAAAAAGGAAGAGAGAGAGACAGGGAAAATAAAAATACATGTTAGCCATATTTTTAAATAAATAAAAAATATTATGTACTATTAATGTTAAAATTGCACATATGAAACCAAACTTGATGTCATTAGAAAAAAGTGTAAAGTTGGGGTTTTGCAGGGCCCTTCAGAAGTCGGGGCCTCTGCTGCTCAACATGACTGAGTGTCACAATGGAAAGAACCTGGGCTTTGTAGCAGTTGGACAACTCTAGGGTCAAATCCAACTCCTGACAATCGGCCTGACCTGTGGTGGCGCAGTGGATAAAGTGTCGACCTGGAAACACTGAGGTTGCCGGTTCGAAACCCTGGGCTTGCCTGGTCAAGGCACATATGGGAGTTGATGCTTCCAGCTCCTCCCCCCTTCTCTCTGTCTCTCCTCTCTCTCTCTCTCTGACTGTCTCTCCCTCTCCTCTCTAAAATGAATAAATAAAAAATTAAAAAAAAAAATTTACTTGTTAAAAAAAAACAAAAAAAAAAACTCCTGACAATCAGGCTGTATCATCTGTAATGTGGTTATTCCTCAAAACACTCACGGAAGACTTAAGTGGAACTTGCTTGTTTGTTTGTCTGTTTGTTTAAATCAGGTCTGCCAAGAATAAAGGTGGAACTTTAAAAGTAGTCTTCAGGAAACTTTTCATTCTCATTGGCCGGAACTGTGTGTCATGTCAAACCCTGAACCAGTGAAGAACCTGAGCTAGGGGATAGAATTATTCTGCACAAAATGTATCAGAGCTCACTTATGAAGCTGGGGCTAAATTGATCCACAGGCTTTAAGGAAAGAGATGGATAACTAAAAGTAAAAACTAATAAAATAGAAAATAGAATTTTCTTAAGAAGGAGGAAGGAGGAATAAATGCTGACTAGGCAACCAACAATATCCATTGTTGAGCTTTTAAATATTAGCCTAAGTAATAATTACAACAAAGAATAACTCTAAACACATAATTGCCTTTATTCTGTAACATGAAGTAATGTGTTTAAAATATTTAGAATATTGCTTGACATACAATAAATACTCAATATATATCAGCAATGATTAGCATGTTATGATTGTTATTCACTGACTTTATTAGTTTTTATTACTATTATTATTATTAATGCTGTGAACAAGTATAAAATAGTAAGCCTTAAGAAACAGGAATTTAAGAAACCCAAAATACAGAACTGACCTTAAGTTTTGAAAATATTTCAAGATTTTGAACTGAGTATTGAATTGTCTGCTGGTCACACCTGTGCCACATGTTGCTCCTCACTCCACAACTCCACCCACCATCTTAGATTATGTTTTCTATCTGATTTCTTGTCCATCAGTTTATTCACATTACTTTTCAGACTCTCTCAGGTATTTCTTTTATGTGACTACAGGCTCTTATTCACAATTCTTTCTCTATTTTGGATTGCTCAATGTTCTCCTCTCTGCTTGACACATGTAATTTTCCCAGTTTTCTTATGTTATTTTTCACCTACTGGGTGATAACCATCTCAGTCAGAAATCCTTGTAGCCTACAGGATCCTGGGATGCTGCGCTTTGCTGTCCTCATTGGCCACTACCTATCACTGCAGGTTCCTGTAAGTTCTTGGAGGACCACATATCTAAGGAGAGCAGAGGGCTCTCATGTGTTATTTCATTTGTGGAACTAAGATTCCCAAACATAAACTGGTAGTGCAGGAAAAATGTGTCTTTTCATTAATGTGTTAACGTCACCAAACAGCCCGGTCTTGGTAACACAAGGATGAAGAGAACCTTAATCTGGCATGTATGGGATGAGAAGCTATGAACAAAATCTTCTCCTGTTCAGGTATTTCAGTCTTGTTTGCTTTCAGTCAAGTTAAAGTCTCTCATACCAGGAGTTCCAAAATCAGTATGATCAATATCTAGCTCTTCTATATGAAAATATACTGACCATTATACAAAGAGCAGAATATTCTCAAAGTTTGGGGACAAAATTTATTTTCACTGAAACTCTTGTGAATGCTCTCCACTATAGTCAAACTGGTTTGTTTGTTTTTTTCTAAACTGAATGATCAAATAGTATACTGAGTTTAGGTCAAACACAACTAGGTAGAGTTTAAGCACTAACTTTATTGTATCTGCAAAGTTCGTAACAGCCCCCATTTCCTGTAGCTTATGTTTCCAGAGCAGGGCCTGTACAGAGAACTGAAATAGGTTTCTCAGCCCATTAGTTCTCACTCACTAACACTGTGGACAAATGAGTGTGTGTAAGTATTTTGGAGAGATAATGATTTACTATCGATAGTTTGTGTTACACAACTTTGAAAGGCTAGTAACTTCAAGAAGTCAGTGTGTCTTCTGATTATGCTTACCTTGGAAGGAAATCTCTAAACAATGTTATAGAGTGACCATTGTATTGTTCAGCATGTACTCTCCCAGAATGCTTTTCACCTAAAATTTATAAAACTGTTCTTTAAAGTAGGTAAAGCCCTCTTTTGTGATCCTCCCATCTCACCCTTTTTGGCTGTCCCATTCTCTTATTCAAAACTCTCCCAGCCTTATAACCCAATGATTTTACTTACGAGTATATATCTGAGAGGACCCATAACACTAATTTGAAAGAATATATACATCCCTATGTTCATTGCTGCATTTTTTTACAATAGCCAATATAGAGAAGAAACACAAGTGCCCATCAATAAAAGAGTGAGTGAAAAAGCTGTGGCACATTTACACAATGGAATACCATTCAGCATGAAAAAGAAGGAACTCTTACCTTTTGCAACAGGATGGATGGACCTAGAGAGTATTATGTTAAGTGAAGTAAGTCAGTAAGAGAAAGCAAATACCACATGATTTCACTTATATGTGGAATCTAAAGAACAATATAAACGAACAAACAGAAACATGATGGTTGACAGAGGGTGGTGGGGTGAGAGACTGACGGAAGTCCAGGATTGGAAGTTACAGTATAGTCACGGGCATGTAATGTACAGTACAGGATATATAGTCAATAATATTATAATAACTATGTATGGTGCCAACTAGGTACTATGGGGGAACACTCTATAAAGTGTATGATTGGCCACTGTGCTGTACACCTGAAACTATTATAAAATAATATTGACTATAAACTGTTATTGAAAAATATTAGAATAATGAAAATAAGTAAACTCCCCTGGGGTCTTTGTGATGCCCTTGGACTTTCCACCATCTATTTTAAGCTTAATTTCTCCTCTATATGTCTTTCACGTCTCTACTTTTCACACATCATTCCCACCTCAATCAGAAAGCCTTCATCTAAGGCATTAGTTTCAGAGATTCAAAAACAAATATAATAAGATCCTATGTTTGTAATGTTTCTGTCTAAAAAGCATTTATACATACTTTTATAAATTTCTCATTTATCTTCATAATAATTCTTTAATATTGGTAGGCTGGGTATTATTGTCCCCTTTTACAGAGAAGAACATTGAGGTTTATATGAATTAAATGAATTAAGCTAAGTTACATCACAAACAAAGGAGAAGAGGGGTGCCCTGAGACAGTCATATAACGTTTCTGCTTCTTACTTTATTACTTCATCACTGGTCCTTCTAAATCTTATTAAAACATTTCATTTGTCCAGGCATTAATCAAAACAGTGGCTGTGACCATTGCTAAACTAAGTGGATTTAAAAAAATGCAAGTCACTTTTCCTGAGGTGAGTGAGGACAGTAGTCAGTCAGCTTTATTGTTGTGATTACAACTCCAGGAAAGTATTGTGGAAACAGAGGTATCTGAACCAGAATGTTCAGATAGTCCACACTTATAAATACCTCTCCTTCTTACTCCTACCTTATATTGGTAAAATGGATAGACATATAAAATACAGTATATCCTTTCAACCAAAGGGTCCAAATTGGCAGTGTAGCAATTTTTGGAAATCTTTTCTCAAGTCTCAAGGGTCTCGGAGAACTGATAGTGTTTACACTGACCTTCAGTGGTAGAGTATCATCCTTGAAGGATTGAAATTGATTTTTTTCCCCCGTGACCCTGTGAGAATCCCAGTCTGCGGATGCGCCCCCTGCCGGTTGGTTTCCTAAGAGACCTTGGCCCGATAACAGCCCCGGCTGTGAGCACCAGGCTTTGAGAGCCTCATAAATGGGAGCAGCAGGGCTCTCATCCTGTGCATTGTTTTGAAGTTATTCTTCCAGATTGTGCTTTCATTTCAGTTCATTCTTCTGCTCAATGTGCTGCCGCATGGCCTAGCTCAATCTTAAACTCGCTTTTTCAGCTTCTGAAAAACAAAAATTGGTTAGCTACTAACTGATTTTATTTGTACTACAAAAGCCCTGGGCTGGAGTTTTGCAAACAAAGCAAATCCTTTACGGACTACACTGTATGCATTATCCTATATAAAGCGACCAAAATTATCAAAAGATGAAGAACGGCCCCCAGGTGCTGGCCAGCCAAGCTTTCAGAGCGATCAATGGCGACAGCAAAGCAACTGTGCACAAGAGGCAGAGAGGCCGCACGGTGGAGCTAATGAAGGTGAAGCTGCAGGGCCCTTCATTTGCACAGGTGCCTTCCAAGACCCAGAGAGAGATCTAGCAGTGTGTTTACATAGTCACATGTCTCTGTAAAATACAAAACAAAGACAGTGGTTTCAATTGTTTAAAGAGCCATGTTTTACCCTGGCTGGATAGCTGGGTTGGTTAGAGCATCATCCCGACATGCAAATGTGGTGGGTTGGATCCCTGGTCAGGGCACATACAGAAACAGATCAGTGTTGTGTGTCCCTCTTTCTCTCTCCTCCTCTTTTTCTAAAATCAATGAATAAATTTAAAATAATAAATAAAGAGTCATGGTTCTCTCTACTCCACACTTGCTAGTTGTCTGGTGGCATTTGAGGGATCTGGGTTGAGAAGCTGACTTGGAGATACACTTAGAGTTTACTGGAATATGTTTCTGTGATTCTCAGGCATGTCCACGTGCAGTGACGTTGCCACTGTTCCATGTATGAACAGCACCTAGGGGTGTTCCTATGGCCCACTGTATCAACACAACTAGGACTGTGACAGCACATTCAGCAGCAGAGGTTGCATCATAACAGGAAAGTGTCTTTGTAGAAAATTGTTTTAATCATAAGACCTTTAAATGTGTTGCCCTGGCCGGTTGGCTCAGTGGTAGAACATCGGCCTGGCGTGCAGAAGTCCTGGGTTCGATTCCCGGCCAGGGCACACAGGAGAAGCGCCCATCTGCTTCTCCACCCCTCCCCCTCTCCTTCCTCTCTGTCTCTCTCTTCCCCTCCCGCAGCCGAGGCTCCATTGGAGCAAAGATGGCCCAAGCGCTGGGGATGGCTCCTTGGCCTCTGCCACAGGCGCTTAGAGTGGCTCTGGTCGCAGCAGAGCGATGCCCGGAGGGGCAGAGAATCGCCCCCTGGTGGGCGTGCCGGGTGGATCCCGGTCGGGCGCATGAAGGAGTCTGTCTGTCTCTCCCCGTTTCCAGCTTCAGAAAAATACAAAAAATAAAAAATAAATAAATAAATTTGTCAGCGAAGATTTTGAATCTCATCCAGTAAATACAAAAGTTATCTCCTATCAGGAGTATATTGGGCCTTAAACATACCACCTATATAGTTCTTCAAACTTCTTTTTGATGGAAACCACACAAAATAGATTTTATCAAAATTCCCAAGTTTATGTGAACAAGCGATAGCAGGAACAACAGAAAGTTTGTAAAAATTCACATAGGAAAAACTTGATAATGTTTTCCTAAATTTAATAACAATCTTAATGTTTTTAGGATATTAACAATAAAGACTCATAAAGATGAAGACATTTTTCTAAACTATAGGTATTATGGAAACACTTTGAATATCATGGTATAAAATACCCTGAATTATATTAATAGTCACTATTAACACATGGAAGTTTTTGTCTTATAAAGAGGCAATCAGAGAGTATTCATCCAAAAACTAAAGGAAAACAATATATAAGTATGTCAGAAAATTAAGATAAATAAAATGGTGATTTTAATTTTCTGGCATTGTAGATATGGTGTATTTGACCACGTTTTTGAATTCTTAAATTGTCCTGATGCTTTTTTCACATTTGAACAGGTCCATCACTCTTAACATTATTGAGACTAAAAAAGAGTACAATGGAAATGCAACCACATCATATGTTTAAAAACCAAAGTTTTAAATAAGCTAACTGTAAATGAAATATTTACTTCAATTTTGACTACTATACCTCCATAATGATAAATTAGAGAAAAATATTAAAAATATATTGCTCTTAGGTAACTAGAAGTTGGTCAAATGTGAAAGAAGACTAAAATTATTATTCAAAGTAAGGTATTCTATTAATGGAATAATGATTTTTGGGTGATAATTCCATAAAGATGTATATAATTCATGGAATAGAGATACTCAGTCATACTTTTTTTATTTTTATCAATAGAACTATGTATATTGTAATAATCAAGACTTTTATATAATTTTATTTTATTGATAATGGTGCTATATTACCAATTTTTTTGAGAGTTTTAAAATATTTTATTTATGGAGAAACTTTGCTCTCCTGGGCATTAGTGACTGAAATGATCAGTAAACTTCTTAAAAAATATTTAGTTTCAGAAATAAACCTTGAATTTTGAATATCATGTTCAAATATTACCAAAAAGTGTATATTATATATTATTGTTATTGAAAAAAATATTATGAGACATTTTAATTTTAACATATAAATAGCTCCTATTTAATTGTAATTCTATCATCTTGTAAGGCAATATATAGATCCATACTGTGAGTAAAGAATCTATATTTAAATATTTATATCTCCATCTGTCTATATGATTTGTATATACATAGACAAATTTAAAAATAAAATAAATTATTTAATATTAAAAAAATTTTTCTTAATTGCCATTCAGTATGTGTTGCGAACATCATGCTGATTTTTTTAATATGGATAGAAGCATAAGTGAATGAATGAATGAGTGAATGAATGAATGAATAAATCCTTGGCACTAGTTGACAAGTTACTTTAAGAAACAAGATTCTCTTGTAGTCATGCTTACTCAGAGAAAGGAATTGATAAGATAATCAATGTTTTCTCTTACCTACGTACTTTTGCTGTTCAAATCCTTTTCAAACGCCAAAGCAATTCCTATCCCAGATATGTATATAAGCAAAAGCCTAAAAAAAAAATGTTCACAGTGTTTAGACACAGTATCCTTTATTTTATTTTATTTATTACAATTTTTTTTTTGAGGACACATAGAATATGAGAAGTGGAAAGACGTTCCTTGTAGACTGAAAGATGTTAGTCATGAAGGTACATGTGCTTGGGTTTACTGGTTGTTCTAGTGCTCAGTGTCATATTCCAAATGCCAGAAGATCTGGATTCTTTCATAAACTGTGTGTCTTTGTGTCCAGAACAAGGGCCTCATATATATATATATATATATATATATATATATATATATATATATTCCTTTAAAATAGGCCCAGAGTCCTGGCTAGGTAGGAAAATACTGATATGCCAAAAATACAGGTTCAATCCTAGGCAGGGCACATGCAAAAATCAACCAATGAATGTATAAACAAGTGGAACAACAAATCAATGTTTCTCTCTCTCTCTCTCTCTTCCTCTTCTTCTCTTTCTCTCTAAAAGTTGATTTAAAAAGAGTTAAAAAATAATCTAGGCCCAGAAAATGTTAAGTTTCTGTCCCGATAAATATAGATTTACCCCTGGAGGGAACTTCTGGATAAACAATGAAGATTAGACACATATATGTTCACTACAAAGCACGCTGAAACACTTAATTAGTGAGTTTTACTGAAAGTTATAAACCCATGAGAGAGAATACTGAAAAGAATTCAACAGTACATTCAAAAAAGCTAAAAAATAGAGGTGTATGTGGTAACTGAATGAGCAGTCACAGGAAGATGAAAACTTAAAGTGCCAGTCAACCATGAAGCAATTTTCTTTTACATCCAATGTTCATGTCCTCAGATAATTCTGCTGGGTCTATCTTCAAAATACACCCAGAATCTCATCATTTTCCACCATCTTCACTAGTACTAGTCACTGTTATGGGGTTAAATTATGGTCCCTAAATGATATTTTGATGTCCTAGCCTCTGGGACCTAAGAATGTGACCTTATTTAGATATAGGGTCTTTGTAGATGTAATCAAGGTAAGATTAGGTGTCATACTGAATAAAGGTGGACCCTAAATCCAATTACCAACAACATTTTAAGGAGAGAGAGATTTGGAGATAAAAACACTCAGAGAGAGAAAATGGTAAAGTTAAGACAGAGGCAGATATTAAAGTCATGCTGCTATAAACCAAGATATGCCAATAATTTCTCTCAAACATCAGAAGTTGGAAAAGACTAGAACAAATTCTTCCCAATCACTTTCAGAGAGAGCATGCCCTCATTAACACCTTGATTACATCCTTGTAGCCTCCAGAAAGTGAGAGATTAAGTTTTTATTGTTTAAGATACACAGTCTGTAATTTGTTAAGGCAGTTCTAGGAAACAAATGTATGTATCTGTCATTATTAGTTATCTGGACTAAGGAAGTAATTCCTGATCATTCTTATTTTACTGGAGCCCTTATTCACATTAATTTCAACATAGCCCTTCTGATCTTTCTATAATATAAATCACACCATGTTGTTTCTGTGTTTCATAGTCTCTATTGGTAGTCTATGCCCTTCAGAGTAAAAGGCAATGTCCACACAATGACATACAAGGCCTCCCATAATCAGAGCATACCTATCCCACCCAACCCTGTTCTCTCTCTGCCTTCCTCATCAGTTCCCACAGTATTCTTTCCCCCATTCATTCCACAAAATCCACAATGGCCTCCTTGCTGTTCATCAAACTCATAAGGTAGGTTCTCACCTTAAAAACTTGGGCCCTGGCCGGTTGGCTCAGTGGTAGAGTGTCGGCTCAGTGGTAGAGCGTCGGCCTGGTGTGCAGGAGTCCTGGGTTCGATTCCCGGCTGGGGCACACAGGAGAAGCACCCATCTGCTTCTCCACTCCTCCCCCTCTCCTTCCTCTCTGTCTCTCTCTTCCCCTCCTGCAGCCAAGGCTCCATTGGAGCAAAATTTGCCGGGGTGCTGAGGATGGCTCTGTGGCCTCTGTCTCAGGCGCTAGAATGGCTCTGATTGCAGCAGAGCAATTAAAATGGGCAGAGCATCGCCCCCTGGTGGGCGTGCCGGGTAGATCCCGGTCGGGCGCATGCGGGAGTCTCTGACTGCCTCCCAGTTTCCAACTTTGGAAAAATACACACAAACACATACACGAAAAAAAAAACAAACAACCTTGGCAGAAGCGGTTTCCTTTCCCTGCCACATTCTTGCCCCATATATTTCCTTCAATGACTTCATCACTTTCATCGAGTCTTTATCAAAGTTTACACTCTCACTAAGAGCTATCATTACAATCTTTCTTTAAATTTCACCTACCTTCCATTTCCTGGTACTCTCAAACGCCCTACCCTATTTAATATGTTTTTTTCATGGCACTTACCAGTTCCTAACATATTAAATTATTGACTTAGTTATTATGTGCCTTGTTTATTGACTGTTTCTTACACTCTAGAAGCCCCTTGAGAAGAGGGTGTTTTGTTTTGTTTACTGTTATATCCCACGTGCCTAATCCATGCCTGGCATCAGATAATAAATATTTGTTGAATGAGTTTGTTTAATTGATTGAAGACTCTCAAAAACATGTTAATCTCTATCAGAGAACCCTAGAAATACTAAAGAACTGAATAGCAGAACTTCTAGAAATTGGAAGCATTTTGAAACTGAGGTGAGAAAGTTGTTTAAAACATCATGTAAATAGCTAAATACATATTGGAGGCTAACTGTGCAAGGCATTTTGGAGTGTTGCGGAAATATTATTGGTGCACTATCACTATTAGATATTCAGATCAGGATTAATAGTTTTGTTTGGTGACCAGAGATGACTGAAACACAGAGATTTTGTGATTTAGGCAAAATCAAACCATTAACAGGAAAATCTCAGTAAGTCAAATCTTCCCAGCTGATAAGACCCATATTCCTCTGGGAATTTGGCTTAGATAAAGTTTCTGGTCTTATTTTTGTTTAATCAAGCACCTACCTAGGAATCCCCATGGTTTATTAAATCAAAAGAGACAGATTACATTTGACATTTTCTCAGAACATTTTGAGGTTCCTCGCCTTCTTGCCTCCACCCATGCATTTTATTTTCAGCTAGCAAACGGGAGCCAACAGTTCAAGATGACTCCAAAAAGCTTAGTGGCTCAGGCAATTACTTGATTTCCTCCCCTTGAAAATGTCATGTGCATTTTAAGCACATTGACAAGTGAGTTTGAAATGCTTGTCACATTGGAGATGCTACAAAATGCAGTCTGCAAGAAAAAAAATTGGATCATTGGAATAAAAGCTGTTATTAGGTCCAATCTTTGTGATATTTTTTCAAGTTTCAAAGTAGAAACAACACTTTCCTCACCTGTTCTCACTTCCCAGTTTTTGAGAGCCACTATAACAGTTAAGATTCTCTTGACAGCAAGCAATAGAAATGCTAATTAAAATTTACTTAAACAGTATAGAAATGAGTTCTTTACCCTAGAAACCCAGTGGATTCCAAGAAGTTTAAGTCATATGCTCAAAAAATTATTATCTCTATGGGTTTTTTTTTTCATTTTTAGTGGTAATGCCTTTCTCTTATGAATGTTAAAATGACTGCAGCAATTGCAGGAGGCACATTTGGACATGACAACAACCAGAAGAAAAAAGATAATGTCTTCTATGAGTTCCTGGGGGCAAAACAAAATTTCCCAGAACCCACTCCAACCAACTTTCTGTTATATTGTTTCATTGAATCCCATGTTTATTCCTGAATCAATCATGGTCTAATATGATTACATGACATAAAAAATCTGGGATGTAATGAATGAAATGATTGTTGGAGGGTTAACCATGCTATTCTTTTTTTTGTCTTTTACGTGTTTCTGAATAACTACTTAATATTTTTTAATATGTTTTTGAATTTAGCTTTCCTGCTTCATAGCTAAAATCAGTTTAATGAATTAGAATGTATCTGTTCCAGGCCACAGTTAGCACTATTACAAAGATTTATTAAGTTTGATCTTAATTAAATTAAATAAAATGATAATCATAAATTTGGAATTACTTGTTATCATTTCTTGTTTCCTACCACACAATACACCTCTATTAATAGATAATTCAGGACAAGCAGAATCAAAAAATTTGAATTTTAGTCTTATCTTTTTCACTTACAAATTGTTAAACTCTAACCAAATTGCTATGTCTGCTTATTTCATTGTCTGCTTTAATAAATTGGATATTGTTAAGTCCCTATATATTATTGAAGTCTATTGGTTTCATTAAATAAGATAATTTAAAACCACTAAAATTTTAAACACTATGCAAACCTATAACCATTGAGAATGTAGACAGATTTAATGTTAAAGATTTTAACAAACATTTTATTTGACCCTGAAAATAATTTTATAAGGACAGTATTATTATTTTTGTTCTAAAGATTAAAAAGTTGAGACTGAGAGATTAAGGGACTTGTCTCGGTAAATGGCAGAGTGGAAGTTTGAACTAAACCCTTGCCTGTGTGACCCCAAAGTTCATGTGCTCAACTGCTATGCTCTACAAATATACAGAATTGTCATTACTACTTTTGAGAATTCACACATATATGGCCCTCTTACTATTCCTCTATTATGGCTGATAATACATTAATCAATAACTAGTTCCTGAGTACATATTATGTGTTAGATATTAGGCCGAATGCCAAGAAGGATCCAGATAATATTATGAAATGATTCCTATTTTCAAGGAGATTGTAATTTAACCAGGGAAACTAAAGTAATTGATTATTCAAAGTAATATACACTAAATATGAAGAGACTGACATAGGCAATAGTTGTTGCAGAATGTGTGTACTACTACAGAAGGGAGTTAGAAATGTAAGTATCAATGAGGCTTCAAGAAGTGGACTTTAGCTGGTCAGGTAAAATTAACACAAGCGAAGATAAGAAAAGATGTTCCAAGCTGCTCAGTATGAACAGTCACGTGACATAGACTGGAGAATAAGAACTTGTGGGGAGAAGTAAATCAAGTCATCTGCCTGGAACTACAAGGACTGTGTAAAGACACCCAAAAGTTAATGCTGATGAGGCACTAGTGCACTAAAACAGTGCCTGGAAAAAAGCTATTTGCTGAAGCTGGGAAGTTGGGGTTGGGGAGACTGGCCCACATAACAAGAACTCCCCTAACTGGGAAATAGTGGGTCAGATATTATCATTTTCAGATTTGACAAAAGTGCTTCTCCAACCTTATTCTCTGCTCATGAAAGTCTCTTTGTCTTGTATACATACTTTAATATCCATGAAAGGACTCTTCGTGGAAAACATTTAAGAATTAAAAAAAAAATCTTCCCTTCTAATAATATCTTCTCTTGAGAGAGATCCTAGGAGAACATGTCTACCTTCCATGCATTCCCCCACTTTTCATGTGCAGAGATTTATCTTGGGGTCCTTGAACTTTCTTTGATTAAGTAGAAAAATTTTTACAGCTAGAAGCTCAGTTTATCCATTTCAACATACTTAAAACATACTTAAAATTCTCCCCCTCCACTGATGCTGCCCTCACCCCCAGCCCACACACACAAGAACACCAGATTTCAAGTATAGGAAACATTAAGTCCCACCTCATATTTTGTCTGGGAAGTCTCACTGCAGACCAGGTCTATTATAATATTAACTCCAATTAAGTCATAAAAATATTCAAAATATTTAAGTAAAGATTAAAACTTTTAGAATCTCCTCTTTTTAATTTTTAGCCTCTTTATAGAACTGTAATTTATATACAATAAACAGCGCATAATAAACATATTCAACTGGATAATTAAAATCATGCAATCAAGATACTGAATATTTCTCTAACATCAAAATTTCCTTTTGCTTTCTTTGCAATCTATTTTATTTTTACACCTCTGTCCTCGCAACTACTAACCTGCTTTCTACTACTGCAACTTAGTATTGCAGACATCAGCAATTTGCACCTTTTAATTGGTAAATAATATTCTATTGTGCTTTTATTTCAACATTTGTTGATCCACTGACCTATTGGTATTTTTTTTTTCAGTTTAGGGCTATAAAGTGGTTAGGAACATCAGTGAATAAATTTTTGCATGGACATTCATTTTAATCTTTTGCATAAATACCTAGGAGTAAAATAATTGGATTATATGCTAAGTGTGTATCTAATGTTTTCATAAAACTGTCAAACTATTTACCACTGTAATTTTATCATTTTATATTTCCATCAGTAATGTATGACAATTTTGGACCCTCTACATCCACACCACATTTAGATTTTGCATGGTCAGTTTTTATTTATTAATATTTTTGAAAGTTTGTATTACTTGATGAGTAATACTATTGACCATCATCTCTATATTTGTTTCATTCATAGATTATCTTTGGTGAAATATATGATCAAATATTTTGCACATTAGTTTTATTGGGTGGATTTTCCTATTACTGAGTTGCACGAGCATATTATATATTCTAGATACAAATTCTTTCTCTAATCTTCTTTATTAAAATTTTTTTCCAATTTTAGCTTACTTTATATTTTATTTACAATAAAATGAAAGTTTTCAATATTAGTCAAATGAAATTTATTGATTTCTTCTTTTTGTGTCCTAAACAAAGTAATTCTTGCTTAAGCCACGGTCATAAAGTCTTTCTCTTATGTTTTCTTCTAGAAGATTTTATAGTTTTAGATTTTATTGTTAGGTCTATGATTGATATCAAAGTATTTTTGTGTATGGTGTGAGGTAAGGGTTGATTCCTTCTTTTTTTTTTTTTTTAGAAAGAGATGGAAACATTGAGCTGCTCTCATATGTGCCCCCATCAGGAAATTGAACTAGCAACCTTCATGCTCTGGGGCAATGCTCCAACCAACTGAGATATCTTGGCCAGGGCTTTTTATTGTTAGAGAGAGAGAAAGGGGAGGAAGAAGGGACGCATTTATTTGTTGTTCCACTCAGTCATACACTTACTGGCTGCTTCCCATGTGTGCCCTGGCTGGGGATCAAACCCAAGATGCCTGCACACTAGGCCAATGCTCTACCACTGAGCAACTGGCCAGAGCAGGATTGATTCATATTACTCATGAATATCCAGTTTTTCTAGAATCATTAATAACAAAGATTTTTAATTCCTCCATGTAGTGGTCTAGGTAACTTTGACAACCAATTGTCCATTTATTCGTGGGTTTATTTTAGAATTCTAGTGAATTACATTAATCTATATGCTAATCTTTTAGCAAATAAACTTTTAGTAGTTTTATAATGTAGTTTTATAATGTTTTGAAATCAAGTGTTGTGAGTCTTTCAATTTTGTTTTTTTAGGATAGAGGAAGGCTGCTTTAGATCATTTGTATCTTAATATAACTTTTAAAATTCTTTGTCAATTTTTATATTTATTGAGATTTGTGAATCAATTGCAACTTAAAAAATATCTTTTCTTCTACTATACAAATATGAAATATTTTTCCATGTACTTGTTCTTACTTAATCTCTTTCTGTTGTATTTCAGTGTCCTTACTGTCGTCTTTCTTATCTTTTGTTAGATTTATCCTAATATATTTCATGTAGTTTTGGCACTATTTTTTTTTGTATTTTTCTGAAGTTGGAAACGGGGAGACAGTCAGACAGACTCCCGCATGTGCCTGTCCGGGATCCACCTGGCATGCCCACCAGGGGGCAATGCTCTGCCCATCTGGGGCATTGCTCTGTTGCAACCAGAGCCATTCTAGCACCTAAGGCAGAGGCTATGGAGCCATCTTCAGCCCCTGGGGCCAACTTTGCTCCAATGGAGCCTTGGCTGCGGGAGGGAAAGAGAGAAACAGAGAGGAAGGAGAGGGGGAGGGGTGGAGAAGCAGATGGGCGCTTCTCCTGTGTGCCCTGGTCGGGAATCAAACCTGGGAGTCCTGCACACCAGGCCAATGTTCTACCACTGAGCCAACCAGCCAGGGCCAGTTTTGGCACTATTTAAAAATAAAATTTTAGTTTTTAAATTTTAGTTCTTTATTGTTTAAAATTAACATTAAAAAAAAGATAGTTGACTTTTGTCTGTCTTGCCAATTCAAGTGTCATACAAATAGAGTGAGTAACCAACCAGAAGTCTACCTAGACATACAGTCTATGGATAAGATGAATTTTTGGCTGTACTGTACACATTGATAACAGTTGAATCTTGTTTTTGACTCAAATTAATTTACCTCATTTTAAGTAGCACTAAGTAAAAGCAGTAAAAGCCAACTCACCAGAAACTGGTATTGTTTTTTAAGTTTTACAACTTTGTATGTTAAATAATTTTGTAATTCCCACTGTACAAATACAGAAACTGAAGATAATACTTAAATAATTAGGCCACTTTCATAAATCAAGTAGGTCATACACAACCAGATTTACACAAAGCTCGCTGAGATCTCCTCTCCTCAGATGAAACTAGCAAATTCATTCGTGCACATTTGTAGGATTTCCTATGGTAAAACATAAATCTCCTCTTATGAGAATAGTATATTTCAAGAGTTCATTCTGCGAGCATGCCATCTAGGAGGAAAAAATAAATTCTAGGAACCTAAGTGTTGGAAAGGATGCTGGGCTATGACTTAATGGGGAGAAGATTTAAGTTAAATGTTAAATTTTGAGGCAAAGTAAGGGGAGATGCTAGAACAAAAGGACCTTAATTTCATTAGGGATGAAATAGAAAAGACAGAAGCCTAGGATTTTACTGTGGGAGAGGCAATGAGATCATTATTATTTCCATTTTCCTGTCAGAAGAATTAAGACACTCAAAAGATAAATGTTTTCTAAAGCCCTGGCTGATTGGCTCAGTGGTAGAGTGTCGGCCTGCTGTACAGGAGTCCCAGGTTTGATTTCCGGCCAGGGCACACAGGAGAAGCGCCCATCTGCTTCTCCACCCCTCCCCCTCTCCTTCCTCTCTGTCTCTCTCTTTCCCTCCTGCTGCCAAGGCTCCATGAGAGCAAAAAGTCGGCCTGGGTGCTGAGGATGGGTCGATGAACTCTGCCTCAGGCGCTAGAATGGCTCTGGTTGCAACAGAGCAATGCCCCAGATGGGCAGAGCATCACCCCCTGGTGGGTGTGCTGGGTGGATCCCAGTCAGGTGCATGCGGGAGTCTGACTGCCTCCCCGTTTCCAACTTCAGAAAAATACAAAAAAAAACCCCCAAAACAAGATAAATGTTTTCTAAAGTTCCTTAGCTAAAGAGTTATAAAAGTTTGAAGTTCAAATCTATGACAATTATATTCCAAAGCTCAGACAATTTTCATAGCATCTCCCTTCTTTTTCCCACTCTCACCAAGGATTTCCTTTGGAAGCAAATTGAATACAGTTAAATGAAGGATGGGTAGAAAAAGTAAAGATTCACCATAGAAATGCAAAATTGATTGGACAGCAGAGTTTGACATATGCCTCAGTAAGGCTGGCTTAAATTCAGGAAGAAGAAGAATATTATTCCCTGGATTGACAAGGAAATAACCAACATTACTTTTTCCCTAGGTGTTTGGAATGAAAAAGGTGGAGGAAATATCAGGTGAGATTTCAGCAGTACTGAGTTTTCAGAACTTGAAAGAAGACTCAGAAACTACTGAAGGAGACTCTAGTAGCTTTATAAATGCTGTACCTTATCTTTTATATCAAATTTACCAAATTATATAGGGGAATGAAAATTATGGTTCCCTCTCCCAGAGGCGGATTTAATGGCAGGTGCACCAGGAGTGTGTCCTGGGCTCCGACTTCTGAAGGGCCCCACAAAACCTGAACTTTACACTTTTTTCTAATGACACCAAGTTTGGTTTTATACATGCAATTTTAACATTAATAGCACATCATATTTTATATTTATTTAAAAATATGGTTAACATGTATTTTTATTTTCCCTGTCTCTCTCACTTTTTTTAAAATTTATTTATTAAATTTAATGCAGTGACATTGATAAATCAGGGTACATATGTTGAAAGAAAACATCTCTAGATTATTTTGACATTTGATTGTGCTGTGTACCCCTCCCCCAAAGTTAAATTGTCTTCTGTCAACTTCTATCTGGTTTTCTTGGGCCCCTCCCCTCCCCCAACCCCTCTCTCCTTCTTCGCCCCATCCCCCCTCCCCTCACCCCCACCCCTGTTGCCATCACATTCTTGTTCATGTCTCTGAGTCTCATTTTTATGTCCCATCTATGTATGGATTTATATAGTTCTTAGTTTTTTTCTGATTTATGAATTTCACTCCGTATAATGTTATCAAGGTCCATCCATGTTATTGTAAATGATCCGATGTCATCATTTCTTATGGCTGAGTAGTATTCCATAGTATATATGTACCAAAGCTTTTTAAACCACTCGTCCTCTGATGGACACTTGGGCTGTTTCCAGATCTTCGCTATTGTGAACAATGCTGCCACAAACATGGGGGTGCATTTCTCCTTTTTGAGCCGTTCTATGGTGTCCTTGGGGTATATTCCTAAAAGTGGGATAGCTGGGTCAAAAGGCAGTTCAATTTTCAGTTTATTGAGGAATCTCCATATTGTTTTCTACAGTGGCTGCACCAGTCTGCATTCCCATCAGCAATGCAGGAGGGTTCCCTTTTCTCCACATCCTCGCCAGCACTTATTCTGTGTTGTTTTATTGATGAGCGCCATTCTGACTGGTGTGAGGTGATATCTCATTGTGGTTTTAATTTGCATTTCTCTAATGATTAGTGATGTTGAGCATTTTTTTCATATGCCTATTGGCCATCTGTATGTCCTCTTTGGAGAAGTGTCTATTCATCTCTTTTGCCCATTTTTGGATTGGATTATTTGTCTTTCTGGTGTTGAGATTTACGAGTTCTTTATAAATTTTGGTTATTAATCCCTTATCAGACGTATTGTCATTTATGTTCTCCCATTGTGTAGTTTGTCTTTTTATTCTGTTCTTGTTGTCTTTAGCTGTGCAAAAGCTTTTTAGTTTGATATAGTCCCATTTGTTTATCCTGTCTTTTATTTCACTTCCCCATGGAGATAAATCAGCATATATATTGCTCCGAGAGATGTCAGAGAGCTTACTGCCTATGTTTTCTTCTAAGATGCTTATGGTTTCACGGTGGCCTATATTTAAGTCTTTTATCCATTTTGAGTTTATTTTTGTGAGTGGTGTAAGCTGGTGATCTAGTTTCATTTTTTTGCAGGTAGCTGTCCAATTTTCCCAACACCATTTGTTAAAGAGGCTGTCTTTACTCCATTGTATTTCCTTACCTCCTTTGTCAAATATCAGTTGTCCACAGAACTGTGGGTTTATTTCTGGGTTCTCTGTTCTGTTCCATTGATCTATATGCCTGTTCTTATGCCAGTACCAGGCTGTTTTGAGTACAATGGCCTTGTAGTATAACTTGATATCAGGAAGTGTGATACCTCCCACTTTATTCTTCTTTTTTAAGATTGCTGAGGCTATTCATGTTCTCTTTTGGTTCCATATAAATTTTTGGATTATGTAGTCTATATCTTTGAAGTATGTCATTGGGATTTTAATTGGTATTGCATTGAATTTATAGATTGCTTTCGGTAAAATAGACATTTTAATGATGTTTATTCTTCCTAACCATGAGCACAGTATATGCTTCCACTTGTTTGAATCTTCCTTGATTTCTTTTATCAATGCTTTGTAATTTTCTGAGTACAAGTCTTTAGTCTCCTTGGTTAAGTTTATTCCTAGGTACTTTATTTTTTTGGTTGTAATTGTGAAGGGGATTGTTTCCTTAATTTCTCTTTCTAACTATTCATTGTTGGTGTATAAAAATGCCTCTTATTTCTGAGTATTGATTTTATATCCTGCCACTTTGCTGAATTCATTTATCAGGTCCAGTAGCTTTTTGACTGAGACTTTAGGGTTTTCTATATACAATATCATATCATCTGCAAATAATGATAGTTTTACTTCTTCTTTTCCAACTTGAATGCCTTTTATTTCTTCTTCTTGTCTGATTGCTGTGGCTAGGACTTCCAGGACTATGTTAAATAAGAGTGGTGATAGGGGGCACCCCTGCCTTGTTCCTGATCTTAAGGGTATTGCTTTTAATTTTTGCCCATTGAGTATGATGTTGGCTGTGGGTTTCTCACAGATGGCTTTTATCATATTGAGGTATGTTCCCTGTATTCCCACTTTGCTGAGAGTTTTGATCATGAATGGGTGCTGGATTTTATCAAATGCTTTTTCTGCATCTATTGAAATTATCTTATGGTTTTTCTCCTTCTTTTTGTTTATGTGATGAATCACATTGATTGATTTATGAATACTGTAGCAGCCTTGCCTCCCCAGAATAAATCCCACTTGAACATGATGTATGATTTTTTTCATATATTGTTGGATCCGGTTTGCTAATATTTTGTTGAGGATTTTAGCATCTATATTCATCAGAGATAGTGGCCTATAATTTTCTTTCTTTGTGTTGTCTTTGCTTGGTTTTGGAATCAGAATTATGCTCACCTCATAAAAGGAGCTTGGAAGACTTCCTTCCTCTTGAATTTTTTGAAATAGTTTGAGAAGGATAGGAGTTAGTTCTTCTTTGAATATTTGGTAGAATTCCGTTGTGAAGCCATCTGGCCCCAGACTTTTGTTTGTTGGGAGTTTTTTGATAACTGTTTCTATCTCACTTGGTGTAATTGGTCTGTTTAGGTTTTCTGATTCTTCCAGATTGATTTTTGGAAGATTGTATGTTTCAAAGAGTTTGTCCATTTCATCTAGGTTGTCTAGTTTTTTGGCATACAGTTCTTCATAGTATTTTCTTACAATATTTTGTATTTCCCTTGTGTCAGTTGTTATTTCTCCTCTCTCATTTCTAATTTTATTTATTTGAGTCCTCTCTCTCTTTTTCTTGGTGAGTCTAGTTAAAGGTTCATCAATCTTGTTTACCTTTTCAAAGAACCAGCTCCTAGTTTCATTGATCCTCTGTATTGTTTCTTTAGCCTCTATGCCATTTATTTCAGCTCTGACCTTTATTATTTCCTTTCTTCTACTACATTTGGGCTTTACTTGCTGTTCTTTTTCTAATTCTTTTAGATTCAGGGTTAAGTTGTTTATTTGAGCTTTTTATAGCTTCTGAAAGTGTGCCTGTAGTGCTATGAACTTCCTTCTCAATACTGCTTTTGCTGTGTCCCATAAATTTTGAGTTGTTGTATGCTCATTGTCATTCGTTTCTAGGAATTTCTTTATTTCTTCTTTGATCTCATTCTTAATCCACTCGTTATTTAACAACCTGCTATTTAGTTTCCATGTGTTTGAGAATTTTTGAGCTTTTCTGTTGTGGTTCATTTCTAGTTTCATGCCATTGTGATCGGAGAAAGTGCTTGATATAATTTCAGTCTTCTTAAATTTGTTGAGAGCACTTTTGTGCCCTAACATGTGGTCTATCCTAGAGAATGTACCATAAATGTATACTCTGCTGCTTTAGGGTGAAAGGTTCTGAAGATATCTATTAAATCGAGTTTATCTAGTGTTTCCAATAAGTCTGCTGTTTCTTTGTTAATTTTCTTTCTTGAGGATCTATCTAGTGATGTTACTGGGGTATTGAAATTCCCTACTATTATAGTATTGCTGTTGATCTCGCCCTTTAAATCCATCAAAGTCTGGCTTTATATATTTGGGTGCTCCTATATTAGGTGCATAGATATTTATAATAGTTATATCTTCCTGTTGGATTACTCCCTTTATCATTATGTAGTGGCCTTCTTTATCTCTTACTATATCCTTTGTTTTAAAGTCCAATTGGTCTGATTCAAGTATTGCTACCCCAGCTTTTTTTTCATTTCCATTTGCATGAAATGTTTTTTCCCATCCTTTTACCTTCAATCTATGTGTATCTTTTGTTCTAAAGTGTGTCTCTTGTAGACAGCATATGTATGGGTCCTGTTTTCTTATCCATGCAGCTATCCTATGTCTTTTGATTGGATCATTTAATCCATTTACATTTAAGGTTATTATTGATATGTAGTTGTTTATTGCTATTTTCTTCTTTAAAGGTGTATTCCTTTTTTGCTATATTCTTTTCCCACTTTGATCTGTTTACAACAGGCCCCTTAACATTTCCTGCGGCATTGGTTTGGTTGTAATGAATTCCTTGAGTTGTTTTTTGTCTGGGAAGCTTTTTATTTCTCCTTCGATTTTAAATGATAGCCTTGCTGGATAAAGTAGTCTTGGTTGTAGGTTCTTGTTTTGCATTACTTTGAATATTTCTTGCCATTCCCTTCTGGCATCAAGTGTTTCTGTTGAGAAGTTGGATGTCATCCTTATGGGGGCTCCTTTGTAGGTGATAGCTTTTTTTTCTCTTGCAGCTTTTAATATTTTCTCTTTATTGCTTAGCTTTGGTATTTTAATTATGATGTGTCTTGGTGTAGGTTTCTTTGGGTTTCTTTTCAATGGAGTCCTCTGTGCTTCTTGGACTTGTGAGAGTTTCTCTTGCATTAATTTAGGGAAGTTTTCAGCTATGATATAATTGAACAAAGTCTCTATCCCTTCTTCTTTTTCTTCTTCAGGAACCCCTATGATGCGGACGTTATTTCTCTTCATGTTGTCACAGAGCTCTCTAAGGGTTTCCTCTGACTTTTTGAGTCTCTTTTCTCTTTTCTTCTCTGCTTTCATGCCTTCATTCCAGTTGTCCTCCAACTCTCTGATTTGATCCTCAGATCTATCCATCCTGTTTTTAATTACTTTCATTGTGGTCTTTATTTCAGATATTGTATTTGTCATCTCCGACTGATTCTTTTTTATACTTGCTATTTCTTTATTTAGGTGTTCATAATGACCATCCATTGTTTTTCTAAGATCCCTAAGCATCCTTACAATCATTATTTTGAACTCCGCATCTGGAAGTTTGATTATTTCCATATCACTCAGTTCATCTCCTGAAGGTGTCTCTTGTGGTTTCATTTGGATTGCACTTCTTTGTCTTCTCATTGTCTGTTTTTGGGGGCTTTATTTGTAGAGTTGGTTGAGTCTAGGCTTGGTGTTGTCTGCCTCTACTTTTCAGTTGTGTTATTTCTAGGCCTTCTTGGGTTGGTATCAGCTGTTATCTGTAATCCACTTTCGGATTTGGGCAGCTTTGAAGTCTTGATTTGTTTATTTTCTTAACAGGTGATAGTCTTGTTTACTGATCTCAGCAGGGGGCTTCCTTGAAACTGTATCCAGGAATGTGATGGGTGTAACCTGAGACTCTTAAGGCCTCTTTAGCCAACTAATCTCTCTGGGGGCAGGGTGTTTTCTCAGCTTCAGTAGGGGGAGGTGTATCTCAGATCTCCATGGAGACCTGAGTTACTGCCCCTCCTCTCCACTTCTTGTTTTCAGCTGTGTCTTGTTGCGCTGATTGGAGCTGGATAGATGTCCGGAGATCTCTAATCTGGAAGCAATTCAGCTCTGTTTTGTGAAAGGTTCAGTCCCTCTCCCAGCTATGGCCGCCTGCAGCATGGATGAGTCAGCATTTTTAGGTCATCTCCTTCATTCCTTAGCCCTTCACAGTCTGTCCCTCTCTCTTTCCTTTCCACTTGGGAGATAAGCTGGTCTTTTCAACATACCTCGCTCCCTGGTCACCAGGCAAGTGGCTGTGAGCAGTAGTTTCTGCTCTTTTCCCTTGTGTGAGATCCCCTCTGGGCTTTCAGCCTCACCCCCCTCCGTTCCTGTAAGCAGGGGAGATTCAGGCGCTACCTACCAGGTTTATTGTGGCTTCTTCTTTGCTCCTTTGTTTTTTGAGAGCTGTTCTTGTAGTTCAGAGTTGGTTTTTCATGCTGATTTTTCCTAAATTGATTTGTATTCCAGTTTGGTGGTGAGAGCTGGGCATCTGTGTGTCCGCCTACTCCACTGCCATCTTTCGATCTCTCTCTATCTCTTTTTTTAAGGGGCCCAATATTTTCTTCTGTGCCCAGGTCCTCAGCCAACCTTAATCACCCTCTATCCTCTACCCTCAAATCTGTTCCTATATGTTAAGTTATAATAAAAAGCTAGTTTTCTTGAAACTGTAGCATTTTAAACCTACTTGTATTTTTTAAGTCAATGATATGCCCACTATAATTTTCAAACATTCTAAAAGAGTTATAAAAGGAATTTGGGAGTTCTTTCTTCTTCCTAGGAACAATGTGAAAGTTCAAATTTCTTTGAGTAAAATGGTTTCAAATCTAAGGGAAATTGAATTACCTCACTCCTTGACTGTTAAAAAACAAACAAACAAATAAACAAAAAAAAAGTTAATAGAGTTCTTCTAATCTAGTCAGAGAGTAAATGTAGTTCTAAATTAGAATTAAAGGGGTTATGTACATTTCCACTTTGTGGTCTCGTTAGCTTTATCCTATTAGAAACAATTTTTATTAAGGAACTAAGAAATAGATGGATCTTAGGAGCAGAGCAAAGTGATGTTTTCAAGATTTTAGAAAAAAAATAACTAAAAATCTTATCCAGAATTTGAACTGAGCAAGTAGTAGCGTTCTTCTCGGGCACTTAACATTTTAAATATATATAAGGTCTACCGGAAAGTTCTGTCCATTTCTATCACAACAAGTTTCGACACGTAAGCACATGTTTATTTGGCGTGTGTGTGCCTCTCTATTTTTATCACTTAATGTATATATACTGACGTAGCAAATAACTAAAACAAAGTTGATTCACATTAGTCTTATATGGGAAGCGATAGTATACCCATGGCTACTGGTAAAGTTCATTTATGCCACTGTAATTTTTACAAATTTCAAAAAGGAAGAAATGCTACAGAAGCATGTCTGTTGCATCCACCATGTTCCCTAGACTTAGCACCTTCCAACTATCACTTGTTTTTGTCCTCACAAAATTTTTTGAGGGGCAAAATATTCAAAAATGAAGAAGATATCAAAGAAGCACTGGTTCAATATTTCGCATCAAAAGATAAAATATTTTTCAAAAGTGGGATATACAAATTGCCCTCATGCTGGCAAGAAATCATTAATAATAATGGCAATTATATTATTTAATAAAGTTTATTGACGGTAAGAAAAATTTGTATTTTGTTTTATTCCAAAAATGGACAGAACTTTCCGGTAGACCTTATACATTACTGGTACAGGTTTTGTTGATACCATTAAGACCTAACTTATAAAAGGAAGGAAAATGAGATCATGCTTGTACATATCTTTTGCAATAAGAATATTTTAGTGGCTAGTTTTCTGTCTACAGATTCTGTGTCCACACAATACAATTAAGGAAATTGTAATACCATGGAGTTTTTTCTTGAAGTCATCTAGTTCTCACTCATTCAGATGCTAGGGAAGGGAAAGAGAAAAATAATTTTTAAATATGTGGGTGATTCCTCCTGCTATTTTATGTAAAGAGTTCTGTAGTCCCTGCTATTCCTCTCAGTCTTGAGAACCTTTAAGTTTAAATAATGTTAAAATACAATCTCCAAATTATTCCCAACATAACTATTTTATTTACACACAAAGCCATGTACACTCTATTTTATAGGTAAATAAAGGAATTTTTAAAACAATTTTAATTGATTTTTGTTCCAGTGCTTACTTTTTAAAACCCTGAACCAAAATCTTTAAGACAGAGTTTTCAAGTCAGAAAAAAAATTTTTAAAACCTTGTCAGTTTTAATGAAACAAAAGTCTACTGAGTTGGGCTTCTGGGCTTATATGTTGATAATGTGTATTAAAAAATTTTTAATTATATACATAAATAAAAGCAGTATTTTATACCTAACTTTTAAGACATTTATTCAAATATATACTACAAAGGTCTGCAATTTCTCAATAAACCTACAAAAATGATTCAGTAATGTATATCATTTTAATGTGTTCTCAATTGAATTTTTCTAGTGGTAAGAAAGTAATACAGTCCATCATCAATTCATAATTTCCATGCTAATATTTGTTAGTGCTAATGAAAAGAACAGTGTCAGATTAAGTTTTTGTTTGTTTTTTGTTTTGTTTTGCTGCAGTAGCAAAAGTTAAAGTCATATAAAAGAGAAAAAGAGAGAGAGAGATCTAATAGTAAGAAAATAAAAGAGCCAGTTGGCCTAAGAATTCATACTTTTGTATCAGCTGATATATTTTTCCTTGATTTTATTTTAAGTTCATTAATTTTACCACAATTTATATTGCCACTGTACCAAGGAACATTGCTTTGTTGACAAACATGCTTAAGTGGAAAGTAATAATTTTGTCAAAATGTATTCCTCACACTAGCAAATCAATTTACATTTGAATACTCATGAAATCTTTCATATTATCCTTACTTTCTCAATTTTCTTTTAAAAGCAGAATATTATTTATTCCAATGTTCAATTTTGCTACAGATTAGAATTACCCAGAAAACGTCTAAATATGCCAATGCTTAAAGATCTCTTTTCCAGAAACTCAAATTTAATTTGGTCTTAGATGGACTGTAGGCATTGAAAAAAAATTTTAAGCATCCAAGGTGATTCAAATATACAGGTAGGTGAAAAACTACTGCAGTTCTCAATATTAATTTTGGATATTTATAGAGGACATTATGTAAAATCGAGTGTAAGAAGACAGAGAAACTTAACATAAATTTAGTAATAATTACTGTGGGTATGATGTTATGATTATAAGTGTTAAATGCCATGGTAAGCAGCCTTTAAAGATGATTTTTTAAAATATACATTAAGTGATTAAATTGTAGATAGCTTGACTATAACTATATAAAAACTACACGTATAACAATGTTAAGACTATTCATCAAGTACCTAATATAAACAGTGAACACAAAAAAAGAATTATACTAAAGTCATACAGATGGATACTTGAGACTTGGTCCAAAACTTCAAGTAAAATTATTACATAAAGATGCTAAAAATGATTAATAGCAACAAAAGGAAATCACTTTTACCTTATTTGTAATACCCTGATGGATTTCAGTACCTTCCTAAGAATTTGCTTCTTTATATATGTAATATACAAAACTCAACAGTAATACTTTGGCTTAATTTTAGTATTACAAAATTACTTAATCAAGATGCAAAATCATCAATTTAAAATTAATATTTATGAAAATAAACATTATATTATTGTTCAATTTTCTAAAAGTTTTTTAAATTAATATTTTAGCTACTAAATATTTTTGTTATGACTTTTAGTATTTAATTAATAAAAAGTTCTGAAAAGCTGAAAACACTAGGCATTTAATCTGTCAATTGTATGTTGAATGAATGAATGGAGAACATAAAAGCTTTGCTTCTTTTTATTTTTCATATATGAATATTAAGGGGTTTTTTCCCCCAACATTACATGATCTCAGTGACAATCAAAGGAATATATTGGAGCATCTGAAAATAAATTTTTTAGTGTAGCAGCAACTCTGAGCCAACTCAATTCATTTTGTTTATACCTTTTCTATTTTATTTGCCCAATGAGAGATTACCATCACCTAATAATACTAACAAACATATGCTTCATTGCTATGTGCTAGGCACTATTCTAAGCATGTTACATATATTAGCTCATTTAAGAACTCCATTAATAATAAAGCTTCAGCCTGCATTATATGAGTCATCATTATTTATAAATTCTTAAAAAAATATGTTTTTAGGCAGAGCTGATTAAATCCAACTGGCTTCCAGGAAACGTATATCAGAAAACTAAGTCACTAATTGTGTTTTAAATATTCAGAAGTGGTTTGTTGAACAAAAGTGGTTCCAAAGACATTATTCATAATGACCTAATCCTTTTGATGAATTCAAGAATGACTCTGCATTCTAATTTTTGATCGGTCTCATGATTATTTTCCATTTCATGTTGTTCACCACCTCTCTTAATGAATAATCTTCAATAATGAGTCCAAAGTTAACTTCTTGTACCTGTTGCTTGGGTCATACCATCCACTTTCTGTAAACTCAATGGAATTTTGGATCAGAGTCAATCACCCAGTGACTCAAAGACTTTCAAAAGACTGCTCTGACCACTGCATTATGCTTTTGCTATCTCCCATCCACTTTCTCCATCCCAGTCTTCTTAAACTCACTTGTCAATCCTTCTTTCAATCATTTGATTTTTCTAATTTTTTTTTCAAACTGCACATTGAAGCTAGTTTTTCCCCTCCTTTCCTCTTTAACTTAAGTAAAAGAGTCAGTGAAAGTCTTTCTTAGAGAAAACTTATGCCAGTTTTTTTAGCCTTTTTCTTATTAGAGAAACTGTTACAGATTGTATTATATCTCCTAAAATTCATATGTTAAAGTCTAACACACAGCACTTCAAAATATGACCTATTTGGAAATAGTTGTTACAGTGGTAACTAATTAAGTTTCCTACTGAAGTAAGGTGGAGCACTACTCCTGTAAGACTGGTGTGATCATAAAAAGGGGACATTTGTACACATACATGCACACAGTGATAGGATTCAAATAATTTAACAACTGGTTCCCTGCCCTAATGACCATTCTAAGAATATAAAAATGATATACCAAAAGGTAGTTTATTATTTCATGCATTTAATCCTTAAATAAGAACAATAAAAGAAGTACACAAAACTAAATTATGTTATATGAGTTTTAAAATATTAATAAAATATTAAATAATACCTGAAAAAAGAAAAAATAAAACTGTTACTTAAAATATTTTCATATTGCTTCTTGATTGGCATCCTCACTTACAATTTTTTTCACCTATGGACCAAATGAATATTACTTCAAGCACTTAGAATAGGTTGTGGTGCAGATGAATATTAAAAAAAAAGTAAGAAATGGCCTGACCAGGAGGTTGTGCAGTGGCTAGAGCATCGAACTGGGATGCAGAGGACCCAAGTTCGAGACCTCGCGGTCACCAGCTTGAGCACCGGCTCATCTGATTTGAGCAAAGCTCACCAGCTTGGACCCACAGTCACTGGCTTGAGCAAGGGGTTACTCGATCAGCTGTAACCCCACAGTCAAGGCACATATGAGAAAGCAATCAATGAACAACTAAGGTGTCGCAAGGTAAAACTAATGATTGATGCTTCTAATCTCTCTCCGTTTCTGTCTGTCTGTCCCTATCTATCCCTCTCTCTGACTCTCTCTCTGTCTCTTAAAAAAAAGTAAGAAATGTACATTTGTGATTTCCACATTGGGAGGCTGCCCAGGCACCCACCTTAGAGAGAAGCCTGATTACAAGTGTCATTTTAACAACTGGTTCACCAAACTCAACAAAAAATTAGGTATTGGTTCTGCTGAACCGGTATGAACCAGATGAATCCCACCACTGCACGTACACAGAGAAAGTATCTTGTGAACATGATAGCAGTGACTAAATCAATACATCTACGAGACAAGGAATGGCAAATATTGTCAGCAAACCACCAGAAGCTAGGAGAAAACAAACAAACATGGAACTGATTCTTCCTCACAACCTTCAGAAGAAACCAACCCTGCAAATACCTTGACCTCAGGCTCTCAGTCTTTAGAAGTATGAAATGATAAGTTTCTGTTGTTTAAAACATTCACTTTGAGGTACTTTGTTGTTTCAGGCTTAGCAAACTTTTATAAAAACTAAATACTGAGCTACTTTACTACTGTATTTGTCTTTTCCTACCTCTCTACATAATGGATGTTTTGAACCAGCTATTTTTAGAAATTAGTAGAGTGAAAATACTTCATCATCTTCTCTGCAAGGAAGCAGAATAGTCGGATGGACAAATCATTGAGTCAAAGAATGGAGAGACCTAGTATAAAGTTTTCATTCCCTTTCTTTCTTGCTATGAAAATTTGGGAATGATTTGACTTTCCCAGGTTGATTTTTCATCTGTGAAGTGAGAAAGAAACACAAACTACAATGTGTCCATAAAGTCATGGTGCACTTTTGACCGGTCACAGGAAAGCAATAAAAGATGATAGAAATGTGAAATCTGCACCAAATAAAAGGAAAACCCTCCCAGTTTCTGTAGGATGATGTGCTAGCATGTGCGCATGTGCAGATGATGACGTAACACCCTGCATACAGCCCACGGCCATGCCAGTCGAGATGTGGATGGTACAGAGGAAAGTTCAGTGTGTTCTGTGGCTCGCTAAATTCGAATCTGTGACCAAAATGCAATGTGAATATCGGCGCGGTTATAAGGAAGCACCAGCACATAGGAATAACATTACTCAGGGGGATAAGCTGTTGAAGGAAACTGGCAGTTTGGTGGAGAAACCCCGTTCTGGTAGGCCATCAGTCAGTGATGAGTCTGTAGAGGCTATACGGGATAGTACCTAAGGAGCCCTAAAAAATCTGTGTGTGAGCCCACATCGAACTGCACTGAATAGGTATGAAACTGGGAGAGTTTTTCTTTTATTTGGTGTAGATTTCACATTTCTATTTTCTTTTGTTGCTTTCCAGTGACCGGTCAAAAGTGCACCATGACTTTACGGACACACTGTATTATTATGAGGTATTATAAATAAGGTAAGAGTCTGGGCTCTAGAATCACACAGAGCTAAGTTCCTCCTCAGTTGCCCTACTTATTGTCAGTATAATCTCAAGGAAGTCTTGAGGCAGCTACTTCTTTTCATAACAGAATTAAGTCTCCTGAGCCCAAGTATGGGTGCTAGATATGAGCTGACCCAGCAGGAAAACATCTTCCTAGCCATGGCAATTGGTTCATTGATAGGTATGAGACCTATGTCAGGTCAATAGGCAATACTCCAGGTGGAGTAGCTGGTAGGGAGATGGGATCTTTTGTTATGCACCTTAATTGAGAAATTGAGCATGACCCCTTCATGACTACTGGATCTTAGACTAAGTCCCCTGACCTCTCTAATTCTGTTTTCCTTCTTTATTAGAAAAAAAAATGGGGATAATAACAGGTTGCTCTAAGTAATTTTGTGTGTCATCCCATTTTTGGGAGGTGGCTTAAAATGAACTATTATTAGTAATATTATTATTCTGTGGCCTTCCCAGGCTGGTCATACTAAAGGTGGCTAGGAATAATCTTTTCATTCTCTCAAATTACAAAACTATTAACATATGTCTCCAGAGGCACCAGCGACTGCTATACCAGCACCCATTGAGAAGGAAGAACAGGAGATATTCAAGGACAGAGTTCTGAGAGCGCCCAATCCTCTATTCCAGTAACTAAGGTTCTCTTGACTCAAATCTGTTAACTATTCTGATATCTACCAATAACTCTCTTTTTCCACTTAGGTTAATAGCAGTTGAATTTCTGTGATTTATGTATAATTTAATCTTTCTCAGTCTCTTCCCTTATCAGTAAAATACTATCAGTAATAGTGGCTACCTTACTGGGTATTGTGAAGACAAGATATAAAGGTGTTACTTAACACAATCCTGACATGTAATAAGCTACTGATAATATTTATTATTAATTTCACTACTACGTGGAAGTATTAAGAAAAGATATGAATATATGTAAAAATATTTTACAAAAAATATAGCCTAAAGAATATAAGGGCAAGATTATCTGACAATGATAAGTTATTTTTGATGATCTCATATGAGGAAATTTACTGTCAAATGGTCATTGCTCTTGGGCAAAGCTTCTGTGAGTTCTGCCCTAAACTGACTTGGTTAAAATTGTGCTGATGAAATACTAACTTTAGTTATATTGTTAAGAAGAAAAATAAGTTAATATCTGGGAAGGTGACTTTTGACAGGTTACTTTATAATTGTGAACCTCAGTTTTTCATCTAGGTCAGTATACTTATTTTCAGTTTTTCTGTGGCCATGAGGAGGAAAAATAAAAAATGAGATATAAGTGTTATTTTGAGAAACATTACCCTAATAAGAGTCAACCTCCCTACTAACATTCCCAGAAGTATAAAAGAAAAATAAGCTTAGAAGCACTGAGCAAAGTTTCTCAAATAGAAAAAAAAGAAATTAATGGATAGAGAAAAAACTTCATGAAATGAAAACAACAAAAATTCCATCTCATGTTTTGGGTTCAAATACAACAAAAAATGGCAATAATAATTTTTTTTATTAAGCCTAGAACTTCTCAATATTTCCTTGATAGAATCCTAATGATTACTATCTAAGTGTACATTTCAGAGATTGTCAAAGGAAAATTTTTTTTTGTTTGTTTTGTTTTTGTTTTACAGTGACAGAGAGAGACTCAAAGAGAGGGATAGATAGGGAAAGACAGACAGGAACAGAGAGAGATGAGAAGCATCAATCATTAGGTTTTTGTTGTGACACTCTAGTTGTTCATTGATTGCTTTCTCATATGTGCCTTGACCGTGGGCCTTCAGCAGACTGAGTAACCCCTTGCTCGAGCCAGCAACCTTGGGTCCAAGCTGGTGAGCTTTTGCTCAAACCAGATGAGCCCGCGCTCAAGCTGGCGACCTCGGGGTCTCGAACCTGGTTCCTCCACATCCCAGTCTGATGCTCTATCCACTGTGCCACAGCCCGGTCAGGCAAAGGAAAATTATTTTAAGAATGGACGTTGCTGGCCCTTGCCAGTTGCCTCAGCAGTAGAGTGTTGGCCCAGTGTGTGGAATTCCTGGGTTCGATTCCTGGTCAGGGCATACAGGAGAAGTGCCCATTTGCTTCCCTCTCTCCTTTCTCTCTATCTCTCTCTTTCCCTCCTGCAGGCAAAGCTTCATTGGAGCAAAGTTGGCCCTGGTGCTGGGAATGGCTCCATGGCCTCTGCCTCAGGCACTAGAATGGCTCAAGCTACAATGGAGCAATGGCCCAGAAGGGCAGAGCATCGCCCCCTGGTGAGCATGTTGGGTGGATCCCGGTCCAGTGCATGCAGGAGTCTGTCGGACTGCCTCCCCTCTTCTAACTTAAAGAAAGAAAGAAAGAAAGAAAGAAAGAAAGAAAGAAAGAAAGAAAGAGAGAGAGAGAGAGAGAGAGAGAGAGAAAGAAAGAAAGAAAGAAAGAAAGAAAGAAAGAAAGAAAGAAAGAAAGAAAGAAAGAAAGAAAGAAAGAAAGAAAGGAATGTTGCTAAGGTTTTATAACAAAAACAAAACAAAACACTGGCTGGCCAAAAGTTATTGCCATCACTTTCATCCTGAGTTTCAAAAGGTTAGTGTGAACATGGATTCCATTTTCTTTTTCTCTCAGGTAATTTAATATAGTCAACTGGCCTTTGCTATTTTTTTTTATTTAAAAGTATTTTATTATTTGACTTAAATATAGTGCCAAAAAGGTAAAGTTGAAGTCAGCTCATTCTTGTTTGTTTTAAAAGTTAGATTGAGGAAACCCATTTGATTTTATAAATTTATAAAATAATATGGATGACCAGAAATACTAAAAGCAAAAGTTTACATTGATCTTTATGCTCAGCAAAGTAATAAAAAAAGCAGTGTAATGATTAATGTTATTTGAAATACCTTATGATTTTTTGTTTTGTTATAAAAATAGTTATAAAAACTTTAAAATTACTTTTCTTTTAGATTTTATTTATTCATTTTTATTAGAGAGAGAGGAAAGAGATAGAACAGGGAGAGGAGCAGGCAACATCAACTCCCATATGTGCCTTGACCAGGCAAGCCCAGATCTTTGAACCGGCGACCTCAGCATTCCAGGTCAACGCTCCATCCACTGTGCCACCAAAGGCCAGGCTGTTATAAAAACTTCAAAGTTTATACCACCCTTCTTGATGATGATAAGATGATTTTAATTTTCATAAGTTACTTTATTCCTATGTCACCTGTTAATGCTAGTATATTTGCTTTGTTTATGCCTTCTGTTTTCTTATGTATGGGTTTTTTTAAAATATTTTTTATTTTTATGAATACATTTAAAATTCTCACAACAAAGACATTTTTGTCTTCAAAACATTTTTAAATTTAGGGTAGAGCTGTGTAAATCTTGAACAGAAAGTTAAGTGCTCTTATAATTTTCAATTTGTGGTCATAGTATGAAAAGAGGAAATAGCATTTAAAAATTTGAAACAACAAATATATTAAAAGAGAGGACTTGACAAAAATCACAACTTTAATCACAAAGAACAAAAGTTAAAGTAAATAGCACAATGAAGGTTGAGAGAACCTACAGAAATATAATGAAATGAGGCCAGTGAATATGACAAAATATCAGGACATTCTCTTTAATTTTTTTGTTTCACTCTACGTCCTTGTTTTCTAAATCATATGTCTGGAATAAACTCAATTGTTCAATTTGAAGTATTTGGAGACATGAAACTTACAGAAAGATTTTGCAGAAACAAAAACTTAAACCTTCACTCTTAGAGCCCCCACCATTACTAATACGCATGGGTTAGCAGCTTAATTAAAATCCTTCATAATAATTAAAAACTGAATCAAGCCACATCCAACTTTCTCTACTCCTGAACCACAGAAATCCCAAAGGTAAAAATTAACAAGAACTGAAAAACCTTAAATAAATTTGAGCATAATGAAAAAAAAAAAAACCCTTCTATTTAACAACAGTGGTTTTCTAGGGGGTAGAGTTATATTAAATGGAAGATCTTCTGGTCTTGCAAAACTTGTTAATGGATTGGGTTGTGCAATGGTCAAACAGGGGAGTAGCTATTGGAGGTTGTTTGGTAGCTGTATGTGCATAGTGACATTCAGCTTAGAGAGAAGCAGATGAGGAGGAAAGATGAGAGGGAGAATGGAAACAGACCAGTCAGCCAGTTCTCATGAGTGCCAGTCAGTATGAATTATCTTGAGACAGATTTTAGTCATAGAACAACCTGAAGAACATAAAGCCTAATAATCAATTGGGCTTTCTTCACTTTCTCCCATATGTGATGTAAAGAGTTCTCCGTATCTCCAAATAAAGTCTAACGGCATGTGAATACCCCATAGGCACAGCTTTGGGGAAATAAAATAAAAGGTCTTGTTTAACAAAGCAAAGAACAACATTCTTGCCATGGCAAAAATGTGGTCATTAGAAAGCCTTGGGTGCTTACTACATGAGTCTCTCCATGGGATTGCTTGAAAAATTCTAGTTGGCCACATAAGGTAGAAATTCATACCTCCTTGGTCATGCCTTCAAATGAAACCACAGGCCCCGCTAACAAAATACAGATTCTTCAGAGTTTGAACCAGAAGTACCCAGCTAAGTAAGCTATGCCCACCGAAATGGCAAATTAAAAATGTTTGTTATTTTAAGTCTCTATGTTTTGGAGCAGTTTATTGCACTATGTGCACATTAGCATACATATAGGTAACTCAATACTCTAACAAAGTAAAAGAGAGATTTAGCATGTCAGGCACTACTCAGAAACCCTCCGATCACATACATACTGAAAGCGCTAAATCCTACATAAAACAATATGTCATTTCACTGGTTTTAAACCTATCACTTTCAAGTTTCCAAGGTGTCCCTACTCACACAATTAATTAACTTTTAAAAAATTTAGAAGTTGCCACCTCCCAAAATTATTTAAAACAGTTAGAAGGGTGAGACCAGGACAAAGAAGAAAAGCAGGTAAGTGATTAGCACGAGCCAGACTGTGTTCTAAGTGCTTTACATAAGAATACATTTATCCCTACAACAACCATGGAATGGGTGATATTTTAAACTTCTTTTTATAGATGAGAACATTGAGGCACAAGGAAATCAAGTAATTTGCCAATGTTATGCTATTAGTAATGGTAGAGCTAAGACCAGAGAGCAAGCTGGCAAGTTCAACATGCTTCATCACTATATTATACAATTTTCATTTTAGCAAGTATTTGCATCTCTTCCCACCATGACAATGAAATGTATTGGGATCTCATTTCAATAAAGTTAATATTTAAAGGAGGAGGGGCATAGTATTAACTCCTCTGCCCTCTACCTTTGTATCATCTTAGAAGAAGAGAAACAAAAAGATGGAGAGAGATAGTCCCAGTCATCTCAGTAACAGTGTTCAGTTGTGAGGCATCAGTGAGGGTTCTTCACTCAAAACCACTCAAGAAGTTACATTTTCCTCCTGTTTAATCTCTTTTGCTTGGTTACAATTAGGAGTATTTTTGTTTTTGCTACTACTTACCTAATTACTAAGAATAGATCTTTAAATATTTTCTTATAGGATTTTGGTGGGCGACAAACTGCGGCTCTTTGGCCCCTTGAGTGTTGTTCTTCCACAAAATACCACGTGCGGGTGTTACCTCGATAAGGAATGTACCTACCTATATAGTTTAAGTTTAAAAAATTTGGCTTTCAAAAGAAATTTCAATGGTTGTACTGTTGATATTTGGCTCTGTTGACTAATGAGTTTGCCGATGTGGAGGAATGACCTATTCCATCTGTTTGCCAAAAGCTTAAAACATTCTTTTCTGCTATTGTTAAAAGGAAAATAGTACACATTAGAGACAGGAGGAGTGGAGAGACTCATGATATTTTAATAGTCATGATAATTAGTGCGGACAGTATATAGATACAAAAAAACAAACAAACCCACAACCCTGAAGTAACAGTATTTCTCACTCTATCCAAAGAACATAATACTTCAAGGGCTTGCAGTTAGTAAGAAACCTGACTTGTTGACAGCTGGAAATATTTGTGAATGTCATTCCTACATTCTTTTCTACTGCTTAGAAAGTGTTTTTTTTAACACTTAAATGTCAACAAGTTTGATTCTGTGTAAATAGGTTACCACATCAGTCAGTGACAGGAAAATCTCAAAATGTTAGAAAAGACAAAATTAAGAAAGTTTTTATGGAGTTTTTCAAAATCTCATTTCTTCATTGTTCATTGCTGATAACTCATAACAATATCTTATAAATGTTGAAAGAATTAGCAAGAGGTCTCATAATTACTTTTACCCCAGTGATAAGTGATGATTTACTAATAATATCGAACCTCCCATTTAACACAGACTTTGGATTTCATGATATGAAATTGTCTTATAAATGAGACCAGTGTATGATGAGGTCCTTCTGTTTGTCAGTAATGAAATCGTATTGTAAAAAGCAAAGCTATGGACATATCTCAAGCTGAACTTTGACTTTTAAAAAACAACCTTATAAGGAGATGCTACTGTATACAGTAGCATTTTTGTATGGTTATTATTACTGTTGCTAAAAACAGCAATAGCACTGTGATGTTTGAATTTAATGATAGTTGTGAAAACATTTAACTTCATTATATTTTTTAAGATAAATCTGAGTCAGAATTAGAATAATATCTCCAGTATGAATAAAGAAGTTGGAAGCAGAATCCAGGTCTGTAGTCAACAACTACAGCAGTTCTTCGGCCGTTGGAGAAAATTTCTTTCCATGCCACAGCATTAGAAATGTAAAGAGAGGTAGTCATGTACATAGATGTGAAAAGAGGATGGAGAAATCAAGGTACTGAAGTAGGTCAAGCCTTTATGCATTTACAGAAGTCTTTAAAGGAAACCATGCTCAATTATCTATGCCAAACCTTTCTTTCTTTATTTATTTTGTATAATCATTTTTCCCTACTTGTTGACTTCATACATGTTCCAATAGATGAACAATAAGTTAAGTTATGTTGTTGTCTTAAAGATTTATTAATGTTTTCCAACTTATTATTTTATCTTTTCAATGTGTCTGTAAGAAGCACTTTTAGCAGATAATATAGTGTTGAACATAAAATATCAATTCATGCATAGTTTCTTTTGTACCTGGAATGTCCAATGAGCTCTCTCAATAAGCTTTGTCAAGAAATGTAAAATCCAAGTAGTTATTTTTCTGATAAAAGAATAAAAGTGCTTATTTTTATTTTTGATTCTGACAATCCACTCATAATTTAGTGTACCAATTTATGTATGTAGCTTTTCTGCCCGTGAAAGAAGTCAAATAGCTAAGAGGAAGAGCATATTTGATGTCCTTAACCCAACCTTGATCTTCCCAGCTCATAGTCAGCAAAAGAAACCTCTGTAGACCATTTGTATGTCTTCTTGGAAAAATGCCTATTTGGGTTCTTTGCCTATTTTTTTTTTTTTTTTTCATTTTTCTTAAGCTTGGAAACAGGGAGAGACAGTCAGACAGACTCCCGCATGCGCCCGACCGGGATCCACCCGGCACGCCCATCAGGGGCGATGCTCTGCCCTCCAGGGGGCGATACTCTGCCCATCCTGGGCGTCGCCATGTTGTGACCAGAGCCACTCTAGCGCCTGAGGCAGAGGCCACAGAGCCATCCCCAGCGCCCGGACCATCTTTGCTCCAATGGAGCTTTGGCTGCGGGAGGGGAAGAGAGAGACAGAGAGGAAAGCGCGGCGGAGGGGTGGAGAAGCAAATGGGCGCTTCTCCTGTGTGCCCTGGCCGGGAATCGAACCCGGGTCCTCCACACGCTAGGCCGACGTCTTTGCCTATTTTTTAATTGAAGTATTTATTTTCTTACTATTGAGTTGTATGAGTTTCTTTTATATTTTAGATATTAATTCCTTATCAGATATGTGCTTTACAAATATTATCTCCCATTGTGGTAGTTGACTTTTCATACTGTTGATGGTTTGTTTTGCTATGCAGAGCTTTTTAGTTTATTGTAGTCCCACTTGTTTATTTTTGCTTTTGTTGCTTTTGTTTTGGTGTCAGATACAAAAAAAAAAGAATATTACCAAGAGGGATGGCAAGGAGATTTTTCCTGCTTTTTCTTCCAAGAGTTTTATATTTTCAAGATTTTAAATTTGAGTCTTTAATCCATGTTCATTTAATTTTTGTGTTGTGTGTGTTTGGAGTCCAGTTTCATTTCTTATAAGTGGATATTCAGTTTTTACATAACACCATTCATTGAAGAGACTATTTTATCTCATTGTATATTTTTATGGACTTTGTTGAAAGTTAGTTGACCATGTATACGCAGGCTTATTTTTGAGTTCTCTATTCTGTTCCATTGACCTGTATCTGTTTTTATGTTAACATCATGCCCTTTTGATTACAAAGCTTTGTAATATAGTTTGAAATCAGAAAGTGTGATTCCTCCAGTTTTGTTTTTATTTCTCAAGACTGCTTTGGCTATTTGGGGTCTCTTGTGACTTCACAGAAATTTTATACTCTGGAGTATTTAGTTTTGCCTTATGACCCAGGAAAGTAAGTTGCTCGTGTGAGGAGTCCAACATATACTTATTGTATGACATTATCCATGCATTTTTCTAACCAAGATTTTCAAACACCTATGTGTACCTGACTTTGTTAAGAAATAAAAATCCCTTTTCATGAATACATTCTCACTACTTTCCAGTTTTCTCTTTTATGTTAGATTTGATTGAAAAACTATTCCCTCAAATAGTTTCACTGGACATATTTTGTAAAAGAAATGTCAGATTTTCTCCAGTGATTGGTGCTGGCTCCCAACCCACAAACCCCAACTTTATGGCTACTTCTATCCTGTCTCAACACAAGAAGAATAGGTAGAATTATTACTACTTATCATCATAGAACCACACAGTAACATATATTAAATCTTTTGCTTCCTATCTTCTATCTTGAAATATACACAGACAGCAAGAAGCACTTAAACCAAACAAAGGTAAAATAAAATTGCATCCTTGCATGTTTTATTAAAATATAATTTATTTAATTCCAGAGAAAGATATAAACTATGTGTAAATTTGGTCTTAGCATTAAGATTGTTTTGGTAAATGACACAAGACAGACAGATTAATGGTTACGAGTGGTGAAATGACCAATGAACACTGGAGCTGACCTAGCTTTGGACATTTTGTTATGTGATATAATAAATGTCCTTATAGATTAGGCCACTTTAGAGTTATGTTGTGGTTTTTTTTTGTTATTGTTGTTGTTATTACTTTAAACTGAATATCCTAGAAAATACAGATATTATCTCAGTAATACTGTCCTTATAGTGCTTGAGTAAATTGAATTAATAGTGAAGACAATGGCAGGGAACTAGAGAGCACATTAGGAATATTTGTAAGAAGGACCACTCATGGAATATCGAGAACTGGTGATGATAATATACTCAGTTTCACCATCTCACCTATGGTTAGACTTCTTATAAATTTCTGATTCTGCAGTGAATTAATAGATGTTAGTGAATTGCAAACATCTGATCCTCCATGAGGTAATCATTTTCACTACTTAAAAATAGGATTGCTGTCACTGTCCTCAAAATCATATCATACAAAATTAATAAATAGCTAACATTTTTAACTGCTAAAACACTGGATTTAAGGCATTTGTTGATTTTCTAGGTAATAGGTAGATCCAGAACTAAGGCATTTGAAGATGTTCCAGGTATAGGTAGATCCAGAACTAAGGCATTTGAAGATGTTCCAGGTATAGGTAGATCCAGAACTAAGGCATTTGAAGATGTTCCAGGTATAGGTAGATCCAGAACTAAAGCATTTGAAGATGTTCCAGGTATAGGTAGATCCAGAACTAAAGCATTTGAAGATGTTCCAGGTATAGGTAGATCCAGAACTAAGGCATTTGAAGATGTTCCAGGTAATAGGTAGATCCAGAACTAAATTACATCTGACTTTCAAGGACTGTATATCCTTGATTCTACACTAATTCTAGAAATATTTCACTCAACACTTAGCACCTTCTTGAAGAGGAAAAGGTATCTTTCTTTTACTCTTAACAAACTATTATGGCTTCTAGAATTGCAATTGAATTAGCTATTTAAAAATGTATATGTTTTGTACATGTGTCTGCATATATCTGTACATGCATGCATAAGTTTATATATATAACAAATTTATCTGAAAAATATATATAAATACATCATAAATTAAATTTATTTTAAAAAACCTCATTAAGGATTTTCTAGATGTATATCTGAAATTAGTTATTTAAAACAATAAATACATACTTGAAACCGATCTTAGCATCAATTAATGCAAATCAGCAATTTTACTTACATGAGATATAGATAGATAAGCAAACAAAACAATCTTAGATTAAGGTTAAAAATAAACAAATAGGACAAGCCCATTTTGACAGTCAGTGATCTGCCCTGTTCACCATAAAATTTTTTTAATTGCCTTTCCCTTTGTATGTCATGGGCAGTCACAGTCTTCCTTTTTTTTTTTTCTATAAGAGTGACTTTTTGGACTATTGTCCTATTTCCTCTTTTCCTAACCTCCCTTTTCACCCCAGAATTGTGTTGTTATCTATTACCTAATCTTGAAGCAAAAATAAATAAATAAATAAATAAAGCCAAAGTGTTCTTTAGGCAAATGATACTACTATTCAAGAGAGTCAATAATATGAGTGGCATGTCCATCACTCCATCATTTGTTAATATGTGTTGTGCTGAAATGTTTAAATTTACCAGGTCAGTGTTCCAAATGCTGATTGGAAATATCATCTAATATGCATTGTATGCAGTCAAATCACACTTCAGTTTCAGCACAGGTTTTACATTGTAGTTTCTGTTCATAATCTAAATGAATATAGCATTTCTCAGCCTAAATTTATTTTAAGCATGTTCTCTCTAAAGGATTTAAAAAGTATAATTTCTCCATAGCAAAATAGAAATGTTTATCTATTTAAGAGCTTAGAAATATAAGAAGTAATTATCTTTCTTTTCTGTGCAATACAGTTTTGAATAACAGAGAAGATCATTTTGAACTATATTTAACAAGTAGCTTGTTTCAGCTTCGATATTAGCTTGATTTACCATCTGCAGAATTACCAATAACATGATGCATTTATTACCCGTAAAAGCTATTAGCAGGTCATTTTTTTCAGTTCATCATATGTGTCTTGAGACACAATCTGGCGTCTAACAGATTTTCATACATTGATGTCGCAGAGAATCAGACTGTTCTTTAATTGATTGTTTCTTGCTAGACTCCTTTTGATTAAAACAGGTTATGCTATTTGCTTTTAGTTCCACATTTCCCCTCTTCAAGTCTGGCCACAGAAAGCAGAAATTATTCTCATTTCTCTGGATTCTTTTAATTCAAAGTGAATGTATCTATTAAAAGTGGGACATAATCAAGGGCTTTAAAAATGGCTTCAGTTTTTCTAATCTGTGACTCCTTCCACAAAAATACAATCCTCACCACGCCTTTAAAAACCGAATTTATCTTTTCCTTCCAAGTCATCGCATTTTGAACCTCAGTACCTCAAGTGGGTGCAGATCACAGGGACCAAAGAAAATGGGAAGGGCTTCCTCAAAGCACTCTTTCCCTCACAATTTGCACAGACTCAGACGAGCAAAGCTGAATCGCGGTGATAGTGTTGTATCCTTCTCCGGTGGGAAAAGAAGAAAGGGTCTTTTGCTAAATGGGTTTCAGAAAGCCTAACTCATATTGTTCATTTAAGCAGAGATTGGTAGGCTCCTCTTCTCCTACACCACCTACTTTTCTCCCCACCCCAACCCCCCAAAAAAAGAAGAAGGAGGAAGAAAGAAAAAAAAATGAAGAAAACTCCAAAAGCTTTGTGAACTCAGGGGAGTAAGGTCGGTGCTCCTGTCCTGGGCCTTCTACCCACATCCTCACACAGTTAACATAGCAAAAATGAGAGAGGGGCAATCAGATCAGCACTCATGGACAGGAAGAGGAACAGCTCGCAGGCTCAAAACAAGAGCCTAATTCACTATTCAAAAGGTTTTTGTTTGCCTAATGTCAGAAACAAACAGAAAACTTTCTATCATGTGACATCCATGACACTAGGAGAGAGCAGTCACCCTTCCTTTAGGCTCTGTCTGCCACAGACAAAAGCCATCAATAGCTCCTTTGTATTCCACCTCAGCTTTCAGTCTTCATTGATGCGTCAGCCAATCATCCCCCATTGTCTTCTGTTCTTTCCAGGTGAAATTCCCAAGTTCTCAGTGCTAAACTCCTGTGTTCCAGGATGCACTGGTTCACACAATAATACCCTGACCAATAATATTCTTAGCAGATCAAAAAATTTTTTTCAGGAAAAAGAAATCATTTTAATTCTTATTTTAAAATGCTCTAAGGCTTTTTAAAACACAGTATTCTGTGAAAACCGTACCATTTCAAATTATTTGAGGCAACCGAAAATATAGAAGTATACTACAACTTATTCTGCCATTTTAACCACAACTCCCTAAAATTTACATTAGATTTATATAAAATGCAGAAGGCTTGAGATTCTAAAAGAATTTTAATGACATAAACTTGAAATCCACTATTCAAAACCAGTCATGCAGTGAGGAAAATTGTGTAAGTTATATCTTTAGAAATTACTTTTACTCTAGAATTTATTTAAAACCAAGTTGTGCCATCATTTAAAATATTGCACTAAATTTAATAGAAAATCTCTTGGTGGATGTTTAGTTGAAATTGAACAGCTTAAATGGCTTAAAAATAGCTTTGAAACATTATGTAGACACATGAGGCAGTTATGTTTAAATGATGGGAGTTTAATGGTCTTTTCATACATTAACCCTACACTCTGACGGTGAGAAATGCCTGCATCTTACTTTAGAAATGGATAAATAGAAACATTTAAATTTAGTAAATCTGATGACTTACTTAGCATCTCCTTACCTATTTGAAATACTTTTAAAATTAATATGATTAATTATTATGACTCAGAGTTCATTAGCAACAATAGAGCTTTCATATATGTAATAAATAGTATGCACTAAGGACAACTTACTGAAGGATAGTCCAGTGTGCATTCATGGTATTTCTCAGTCTGTACAGCTATGAAATTAAAAAACAGCAGCTACAACAATACTATTTTATGTAATGGAATATTTTTAAATAGTAATACTAACAAATACTATTCATTAGACAACTCTTGAGGAATGAGTATTTGTGAAAATGCACTTATGTCAAAGAAAATGCCAATTGCTAATATATACAATTATTTGATTTAGAATGTGAGATATGTTACATTTTTCAATGACTCCATTACTGGAGATATATTACAAGCACATCTGCTTTTCCTAATTGTTGTATGAAACAGTTTGCATTTAATACAAAGTGGGCAGCAAACTAATTGGGTTTAAAGAGAAATACTTTTTTAAAAAAAATAGTAAGCTTCTTTAGATGAAAATTTAAACTTTTGCCAGAATTTCTTTGAGAGAGAGAAGAAAAAAGTGAAAGCCACATTCTTTGAAGTAATCTGCAGTGTTATCTGGTCTAATCCAAAATGTAGTTATAAAATTTATAGATTTCATTTATCAAGTCTGTACCAGTTATTCGTGTTGATAAACAAGCTTGGCTAAATATATTAAGATAGTTGTATCTCTCTGACATGTAAAGTAATAGACATTATTATTAACATCTAAAACAGAATTTCTATGCATGTCCATGTAGATATGATATGAAGGGTACTGTGGTTTTATTTCACTCTATGAATTTCTTAGTAGTGAAAAATAAGATCAAATAATCTTAACTAAAGCCTAACTAATTTTACTTTTGACAAGTCTCTATCTTTAGCTTTGGTGGAATGTTCCATCATAAATGGATTCAAGAAATTTTAACCTTATATAAATGAAAAAAAAAATGAAGCTCGAGTAGGCAGTTATTTCTTTCTATTATTTCATTTAAAAGGTGGGAAAAACACACATCTTCCTTTTCACAATGGTTTGCTTTATTCTCTTAGCAGAAATCAAAGCCAATTTCATTTTATCATATAGGTGATTGGGTAGTGGATGGTTGAGACCACATGATTTCTTACTTCTGTTCTTTGGAAATGATGTCCTTTTGAGAGAAAACTGAAGCAGACAACCCTCTTTCTCTTAACCATCTACACTCATTAGTTTTTCTTTCACTGGGTATTCCATGCTATGAATGTATACTTTTAAACCTCTTCATGCCAACTATCATGCTAGCACATAGAGGTAAGTCAGCCCAACTGATGCCTTACAGGCTACCAAACAATGTGGTGATAAAAACACTGAGCAAGGATAAGAGGACATGGGGACTGGTTTTCACCAGGAAGTTTCTAAGTAAATGTAAGTCTAGAAGTCCAGTTAATCATCATCACATTGTTAACTGAATGTTTGAATATGAGACATACACTCTTCTATTATCTTTGATTTCTTATCTTATTTAATCCTTGCTACAATCCTATGAAGCATATCATTATTCTCATTTTATAAATGACTAACTAAGGCCCATAGAAGTTAAGAGGGTAAGAGCTGAAATTTGAATTGGGTTACAGAGCCTTATCTTACTTAGACCATTATATCCATTCTCACATACTTCAACTGCATAATGATAAAGTTAGACAAGCAAACTCTTTAAAGTTCCCCTTTTTACTTACATTCTGTGATTAATTCAGTCTTTTGCTACTCTGAATTAACTTTCATCTGTTCATCTAGTCACACTACTTCTTATTTATTCACTTTAATCCTACCTCCGGATAAGCAACCTACACTTGATCAAGATAGGAGATAGGTCTTTCCTTCTTTTTGCCCCTTGCTCTGTTTTTATCTCTCTCTACTTATAATATTTAACAAAACTAGTGTGAATAATAACAATCAAAACACACACACTCACACTGTTGATTTTTATTGTTCACAGTAGTTATATTCATAAAGCCATTGCAGAACTGAATTAGTAAATAATGAGTCATTACTCCTAAGAGAAATATAAAACTAGGTTCCTGCAAGCTTCTGGTCAAATCTTTGTTAACAGATAAATATATAATTTTGTTCTATGTGTGTGTGCTTCCTTTAAAAACATTTTATTTACTGCAAATTGTTGATTCATTTACATTGAAGTCATGGTCAACAGCACTATAACTCATGCTTGAATAAATACACATATTTTCTAATTCACACATTTTCTCTGTGAAACACATCACATCCTTCTGCCTCTTAGGAACACTAGACAGAACTACAGCACTGTTTATGGACAATGATAAAAAGTTAGTCATCAATAAAAATCACAGATACAAAACAAAACACTAAGAACACCATGAACAGGATACTTCTTTATTGTCTAAGAACTGAACAAGAAAGCAAAGCATAGCTTTGTTTGGCCCCATCTTGGAATGTGAGTGTCCATAACCTCTAATTTTTCATTGCTATGCACATGTGCAAGTCTATGCACTGTCAAAAGTACAGATGTTGGGGTTACAAATAAATTTTAGTGAGAAAGCTAATTCACAAATACTGAACCCATGAATAATGAAGATGAACTGTGTGTATTCTTTTCTCTGATCTTTGTTTATTCTGTCTTTCTCTTTTTCCATTTTCCCACTGTCTCCTCTTTTATTGTCTCTAGATAATAGTAAATAAACATAACTCAAAACTTTTCATTTCTATCTTGTTTTAGCAATTTTTATTTTTTCATTTTCTCAAAAACTTTAGGGCTATCTACACACACAAACACACACAATCTTTGATTTCAAATAAATTCAGCACACATCTATATTGCTAAAAATATTGTGGCTGATTATAAAGTATAATTCTTTTATATAACATGACGTCTGCTTGACAAATGATCTTTAAATGGACATAATATCTCAACAGAGAATCAAAGGCAAGTCTAGGAATTTTTATTTTTTCTTTTCTTTTCTTGACCTCTATATTACCTCATACTATATCACCTCATACTAGGGGCAAGAGTCTATATTTCTGATTTCTTTTAAAGCTTCAAGTTACATGAATTTAATTTAGCAATCTGTTCTTCATTGGAGACTAGTTGAATTTACAAACGCAATTATACCAGTTTCCTGTGACTTTGAAGGATATATATAGTTGTGTTAATTAAGTAGAAGAAGAGAATGTGGATTGCTGGTGATTTTCCAGTGGGGGGGAAAAACAATCATCGTCATGCATGCTGCATTAATTGCTACACAGAGTAGGAGATCAATATTTTTAACATTTTAAGTGGTTTTGCATAAATGTTAGCAATAAGCAAGCCATTTTATGTCTTATTGGTTTGCATTTTTAATAATATTGGAATGCTAGCCTTCCCATAAAGGGAAGATTGCAACAAAACTGAAATAGTGTTTCAACCTTGCTAGTTATGTGCAAACTGACCTCATGTACCCCCTTTGGGGAACACTCAAAGACAATGGTGCTGTTGAAAACATAAAAAGAGGAAGAGGTAATTTATTTTTAATTTTTCTTACATTTGTGAATTTAGTACCATGAGAGGCTCACAGCACTGGCCAAGGACTCCAAGGAATAAATGCCATGAACACCATATATTTCCTTTTATTATGTTATATTTGGCTTTCTTCTAAGAACTGATCATTAATTTAGTAAAATTATATGAAAATATTAATTGGTATATTACTTTTACAAAGAAAAAACCCAACTAGATTCTCTACTATTATTTAAAATGGAAAAAGCATCTAAAAATGTAATGATCATGATTCATGGCAATAATTACTAGGCTTCTGGGATGTACCAGACCCTGTTCTAGAACTGAAAATACATAGTGAACATGAAAGTTACATACCACGGGCATAGGGACATTTGTGGCAGAACCGCCCATAAAAAAGTAGCACACTATTTTCAGATAAAGCTAAGACACAAAATAAAACTGGGTTGTAGTTTAGAGAGTGTTTAAACAGCACAATTCAGGAAGGCCTCTCTGAGAAGGTGAAATTTATGCTGCCAGATTGTGGGAAGTCTTGTATACCATGGACACTGTGTCTTATTCTAAGTGCAATGGGAAACCATTAGAGGATGTAAACAGGGGAAGTGCATAATCCTGTATTTATTCATAAAATTAAATCTGGCTGTGAAGACAATGAACAGGAGGAAGGCCTGGTGGGAGAAGAGTGGACAAAGGAGTTGATAAAACCTTATTCATTATTTTAAGTCCAGGTCAAACAGGTCAGACATTGCTCCTTCTCTTTGGCTCCCAGAGTATTTCTTTAAACTGCGCTTCCATTGTAGATGAACACAAGATTATCTCTTCTATGCTGAGCTGAGGAAAGACTGAACAATGGTTCAGTGTCCCTATTTCCAGCACAGATATCAGAGCATGGCTGATGCTCAGGCAGCATTTGATGCATTAGAGTGAACCATATGAAGACAATGACATACTACTATCTGACTTTATTGAACACAGCAAGGGTTTTTTTTTGTTGTTGTTTGTTTTGTTTTATTTTATTTTAGGTGAGAGAAGATGAGATAGAAAGACAGATTCCTGCATGTGTTTGACCAGTATCCACTTAATAAGCCTATCTGAGGCCGATGCTACAGTTCTGAGCTATTTTTAGTGCCTGAGACTGAAGCATTCAGACCAATAGAGCCATCCTCAGTGGCAAAGGCCATGCTTGAACCAATGCAGCCACTGGCTGTGGGAGAAGAAGAGATAGAGGGAAAGACACAGATGGTCGCTTCTCCTGTGCGCCCTGACTGGAATTGAACCTGGAACGTCCATACATTGGGCCATGCTCTATTCACTGAGCCATCAGCCTGGTCCTACAACATGTTGTTAATAATAAAACAACAGGTTCCTATTAGTATGAAAACCTATCCAATTGTTATCTGAAATGTCAAATGAAATCCTGGACATGTTGAGGGGAAAACCAGATTCTCAAATTTGTTTTCCTATTAAGTATTATAAACACTTCCTTGATCCATATTTAGATAATATGCATATCTCTTTTCTTGAATCGTATACAATAAATGTAAAGGCCCACTCATCATTGATTTTCTTTTTTTTTAAGTTTAAATTTTTTTTCTATCACTAGAGGAAATTTTACTTATTGATTCTAAAGAAGTCACTTTGTGCAAAGTTTAGTTAGAGCATTGTGATGTTTTAGAGACTCATCAACACACAGACACTATCTTCTACTCTCAGGACCTGAACTTATGGATTTCTTTGATAAGCTATGAAATAAAAAAAAATTCAGAAGTTCAAGTGTTAGAAATCATTCAGGAGGTTTTCAACAAAAGCATTTTCATTTTTTACAAAAATAATTATAAATAAAAATCAGATATTGCTGTTCTAATTTCTCACTCATGAGTTTTCTTGTTTCTAAAGACCAGGCAGTTTAAGTCTCCCTTCTTGATAGTAATTTGCACAATAAAAGTTCAGGCATAGTTGAGTTCCATGGCATGATCTGATATCTGCTTCTAAGAAGTGAGATAGACCAACTTCTTCTTTGAAAACTAATTAAATTGATAATGATGACATCTAATCATAATGGTTTCTCTTATTTTGGAAACTAAAAGGCATCTTTTCTTCACTCTCTAACTGAAATATTATCAAGTATATCACATGCATAATTTTCCAAGCAGTTAAAAATATATGCATTTTGTACAATATTCCTTATTTATACTTTTTCCTTTGTTATGATTTGTAATGAATCAGTCAGCTTCTCAAAGGACTATACTGTAGAAAGTATACCCATCTTATCACTTCCCAGTGAAAAAAATAGTTATCACATGAAAATGGCAAAGAGCCCCTATTCCCACAATCAGTTTTGTATTTAGGGTTTATCTAAGTAAGGCCTTTGACACTAGGAGGGAGATATAGTCCATAGGACATGGCAAGATCTCATGAAGAGCAATCTGGTTTATTAATACCTTCTTTTAATGTGTTTGCTTATAAGTTACCTTATAAAAACTCAATATGATACTGTTAATGTGAAATCAGGGATGGCTTACAGAAACTTCAGCCTATCTTCTCTGTTGAAATACCATGAGCACCGATGTCATAATTTGTATCATGAAGCTGCTATTGACTATAGTCGGACTATGTTATTTTAATATCCAGTTTTTATCAAGGTTATAAGGAGGAAAGTGGAGCTTTCTTAATGTTAGTGCTATATATATAAAAATAAACAACAGGCTTAACAAATAGGTCACTTTTTTTCTGCCTTCGTAGATAAATGAGCTGATACAGAGTTTCTGGGGAATTCTAATGCTTATGTTGTGAAGTTCTCTTTCTCTCAGTGCAAAATCTAAAAGGGATCAAAAAGAGAAATTTTCTGTATCACAATTAGGGAATACACAACACTAGAAGCAGAAGCAGATTAAGTAGACTGTTTAAAGAATAATTAGTTCTGCATTTAAGGAATATAAAGTATTCTCAAGTTCACGATACTGTTATATACTAATTAACACAGTTCTTGTGACCAAAAATAACTCTAACATTTTTTGTGCAGAAGGGCTTTTGAACTTGCATTTAAATAACAAGCACTGTACCTTTTAGCAGGCTAATTTAGAGTTAGCTGGTAAGAGGAGGTGGGTGGTGTATTAATCAGGGTTCTCCAGAGGAAGAGATTCAATAAGAGCTATATATGTGTGCATATATACACACATATGTGTAATATATATATATATATGTGTGTGTGTGTGTGTGTATGAGTATGTGTGTAAAGACTTATTATAAAAAATGGTTATAAAAGCTTAGAATTCCCAAGATCTGTAATAAGCAGCCTGAAGACCTAAGACAGCTGGTGGTACAGGTCAAGTCCAACTCCAAAGATCTGAGGAGCAGGAGTATTATGGTGTACCTTCAGTCTGAATCTGAGTCTGGGTCTGATTCAGAAAGCAAGAGAACATTCCAACTTGAAAACAGTCAGGCAGAGAGAGTGAATTCTCCCTTTGTCAGCCTTCTTTTGCTATATTCAGACTTTCAACAGATTAGGTGAAACCAACATATATTGGAGAACAAAGTCTGCTTTAGTCAGGCTAGTGATTCAAATGTTGATCTCAGCCAGAAACACTCTCACAAACACACCAGAATTATGTTTAATCAAATATCTGGATACCCCATGGCCCAGTCATGTCAACACACCAAATTAACCATCATGATAAGATCTCATGAAAATCTTCCTCCCTAAGAGGGAAAGATGGGAGAAGAAAGAGACTTTGCTTGGGGCTGAGGGGCATAATATGGTATATAAATGGTGTTATATTGAGTTATACACTTGAAACCTGTATAGTTGGCAAACCGTGTCAACTCAATCAATTAGAATATAAATTTAAAAAAAAGAAAAAAATATTCTCTACTTGGTGTTCTCATGTCTGTGACAAATGAAGTCATCTACTCTCAAAACCATACTCTTCTCAACTGTAAAATGAAAATGATACAGAAAAATCTGTCATAACTTTATAAGTGGGATTAAAAAAGTAAATCACATAAACTTCAGGGCTATATTATTGCAAGGTTTATGAAGTGTTTACTGAACCAAGGCAGATAACTAACCTAATATTTTTAGGTCTGGGAACTTACTGCCAATCATATTATACATAAGTTTTACTGTAAAAAATACTTGTTTCTTATAATTTTTTGGACAACTCAATAAGAGGATGCATGTAAAGCAGTTAACAATAACATCTAACACAAAAAACTTAACACAAATTACTTTTCCTTTTTTATCTTTCCTCCTCTTCCTTTTTTTCCTTCTTCTTTCTCATCTTCTTTTCTGATGTGTATCTTTCTACAACAATATCAACTAACATCTAACACTCACGGTCATTCAATCATTCTAAAAACACTTTGTTTTCTGTGACATCAGATTTTGAGCAATTATCTTTTAAATGTCTGACATTTTCCTTCTCTGTCTCTTCATTTGATCTTAGCCAAAAGAATGAGAAGCGATCCTTCCCTGTCTCTTTAAAAGACTTTTTCTTGATACTGTTCTTCAACTTATAAAATTCCTCAGGATCTTATTCTTGGTTTTCTGTTTTCTTACTGTGTATAGTCACTCTAGATGAGCTATCCATATTTCTGGATTCGATTACCACCTATGTACTGAGATTTTCAACCAGTATTCTCAGCCAAAATTAATTCCTTAAACAAATAATAAATAAAATAATTACTGCTCATTCAAACCTTAATAATTGTATCTACCCCTGTGCCTCTCTATCAATTATCCATGAAGTTCTGTTTTTCATTTCAGTCTGTTCCTCCCTTTTTACAATTGCTTTGGCTACTCACATTCAGGCCTTCTTTTGCTCTTTACTGGACATTAGAGCATCCCAGCTAAACATGAATTTAAACATGGTTCTCTTCTGCTTGATACATTTTAATGTCAACATCAAAGCTCTCCTGCTTGACCTGCAGGTCCCCTTTTAAAGTGGCTACTGCTTATGTCTCCAGCTTCTTTTCCAAGCACTCTCTACCAGGCTTTTTGTGATTAATCAGCTTTGGATACCTTTCCATTCTACCCATACACCAAGTATTTTCTCCTCTTGTTCCTCCACCCAAAATGTCTACCTTCTCCAAAATGAGCTACCTTAACCAACTCTTATCAAATCTTAGGATAGCTCAGAAGTCATCCTTCAGACAGATTTTCTTGACACATTTAGTCTGGTGAGAGTATTCTTCCTGACATCTCTAGTCTGGTGAAGGTTTTCCTTCTTTGTGCTTGTGAAAACTTATTTCATTGCAATTGCATCTGGTTTCCACACTGTCCTAGTCAGCTTGGGCTGCTGTGACAAAATATCATAAACTTGGTTGCTAACAACAACAATTTATTTCTCATAATTCTAAAAGCTGGGAAGTCTAAGATCAAGGTAGAGGTCAATTTGGTGCCTGTTGAAGTCACTCTTCCTAGTTGAAAATTGTCAACTTCTTGTTGTACCCTTACATAGCAGAAAACAGAGAGAGCCAGAGCAAGCTCTCATGGGAGTACAAATCTTATTTATGAGAACTCCACCATCATGACCTAATTTTGTCCTTAAGGTTCCATTACATTACATCTTAATACCATTATATTGAGGTTTAGAATTTCAAAATTTGAATTTTAGAAGGGTGACATAAATAATGTCTATAATACCCACTAAAGTAGGAGCAGCTTGATGGAGGAAGAAGTCATCCTCAATCTGTATAAATTCCCAGTTTCTAGTACAGTAAAGCACATTCTAGTGGATAACAGATGCTCAATAAATGTTTCTTATAAAGCATAACCAAAATAGAGAAAAGATTGTTTCAAGCTTTCAGAAGTTTACTTGTTATATTTTTTATTAATATTCTCAGAAACATAAAAGACAGATTAGCAAACAAAACAAAATTACCAAAAATACAAAACAAATTATATGTTTAATAAACACATATTTATGCACATAAATTAGACAAATACAGTAATTATTTAAAAATAATGTCATAATTATTGATAGTTTATTATTTTGTTCATGCACAAAAGTTAAGAAATTAATTTATATATAATCTTCTAAGGACACATCTAACAATTCAGTTCATCACTCAGAGCTTAAAGGCTATCAAATGTGGTGCTTAATTTATTTTAATTCAATTTAATTTATTTCAAAAATATTTATGAAATGACTGTTTTGTGTAAGAACTGAGTTACATCTTTCTATGGCCATCTTGATGATTAAAATATACTTTCTGTTCTTGAGGAGTATCCATTATGGTAGGGATGCTTAGACAAGTGTACACATATCTATAAAGCACAATAAGCTGAAAGTCATAAAAGGACTTCAAATAATGTATCATAGAGAATCAGAAGGAGAAGATTGAATTAGTAGTCTTTGAAAGGACTTTAAGGAGAAGCCAGAATGAAATCCTAAGAACAAGAAGATTTAGTTTGTTATTCTGAGTTTCATTATGGGTTACTATATACAAAAGCCTTAGACAAAATATATCTTAATTGTGTGTGTTAATAACAAATAGGCCCAGGTTTTAATTCTGTTTTTATACTCAATAAGCTTCATGTTTTGACAAAGAAACAACTCTAAGTTTCAATTTTCTAATTTTTAAAAATATTTGTTATTTATTTTTTATTTTAGAAAGAGAGAGAGAAACTTTGATTTCTTGTTCCACTTATGCATGCCGTCATTGGTGGATTCTTACATGTGCCTCACCGGGGATCAAACCTGCAACTTCGGAATGTTGGGACCATACTCCAACCAACTGAGTTACCCAACCAGAACCCAGTTTCTTAATTTTTAAAGCAATGAAACTATTATGCACCTTATAATTTTATTCTGATGTACTTAGGACTTGAGAGACATGAGGATTAGATGATAAATGTTTCAGTGATTAGTAAAACAAATATACCTCGGATTATTTATTAATAAATGGATCGTTTAAAGTGTTATTAACAGTTTGCTACATTTGGGTTTATTTTCTTTTACATTTTTATCATAGTTTAGGATGAAGACAGAAATCTTGATTAGAAAGTTTGCAGACAACAAAGGTGATTATTAGCAATTTGATTCAAAGAATTTTAGAATTACAAAAGATCTTATAAACCATCTTGTTCAGCATACTTACTTTAGAACTAAGAAAATGAAGTCTAAAATGGCAGACAAGGTCATTAACATGTCATGTGTGGAGTTGTAGATGAGCATCTCAAAGAAAACTATCACTCTCTTATTCCATATGTGGAGAAATACAATGATGTGTTCCAACTGCAGTGTAACAAGGAAGGGACTAGGTGGTTTGGAAAATGCTGCTACATTCATCATCTCCTCAAATGTGAGGTTGACATCAAGTTTGACATTCAAATCACCTAGGATCCCACTACTGTTCTAGAAATAGCAGTTCCTGAGCAGGATGGAAAAGAGGATGTGGAGAGGTGGCAAAATATGCTTGACCCATCACTACTTGCTCTTATAGGTTAGGAACACACCGAAATTTGGATTAACTCAACTCATGGCTATATGGATGGATCCATGGCTGGCAGTGGAAATCCCCAAACTTATTCAGAAGGACTTGATTATGCATAAAGAGAAATGAAACCAATAAAAGAGCAAGTCATTGAAACAACATAGGGAGACCTAGCCTTGGTTGGTGGTTCAGTGGATAGAGCATTGGCCCAGTGTCTGGATGTCCTGGATTCTATATTTGGTCAGGGCTGACGTGAGAAATGACCACCTGCTTCTCTCCCTCTCCTCCTTCTTCCTCTCTTTCCCTCCTGCAACCAGTGGCTCGATTGGTTCCAGCACCTGCCTGGCACTGAGGATAGTTCGGTTGATTTGAGCATAGGTCTCTACATGGTTGCCAGGTGGATCTGGTCACAGCACATGTGGGATTCTGTCTTTGTCTTCCCTCCTCTTGATAAAAAAGAAAAAGAGGATAGGGGAACCTGTGATAAGCTTATATTTCTCTTTTCCTGGGCATCACGTTTCTTACTCATCTAACTGCTCCCCATCACATCCCTTCACACATAATTGTTACTATGCAGCTGTAGCAGGCATTTTTAGGGAGTGGGGGTGAGTACTGTTATCGAATTTCTAAGTTAGGTTACACAGGAAGGTAAAAGACTTGGGCTTTGGAAAACCAAAAGACAATTAATATCTGTTCCTTAGGTTGAGCATGTGAGATCCTAGAGGGATGAGGGTAACTACAAATTTCATAGTCTTTTTGGTTTCTGTTGACAAGTCATCAATATAAGCTGCTCCCTCTGGTAAAGAAAAAAAACTGAGTTTATTTGAAAATGTTCATTTTGTTTACTATAATTTTTTTATGAGACAGCAAACTGACATTGCATTTGAGCAAATATTTTGCATTAATTATAAAATATAATCATCGCCATTCATCAATATCTACATCATCACAAAAGAATTGGATACTACGTTTTCAGAAAACTGACAACACCAAGACACTCATCAGAAGCCATCATGATGGAACAGACTTGAAGAATGGTCATTTATTTTGCAGTAGGAACCAAAGTTGTTCATTATAAAGAAAAAAATATGTAGTTATAACAACTATTTATAGCTATTTTAATGGCAATTACATAGCAAACATTTTTGTAGGAGAAAGTAGTTGGATACTACAAAAAGAGATATTTGTAGTTTGAAATACGATATATCTTCTAAACATCAGCACAGTCCAAAAGTACATATCTGCTGTGCAGAACCATTGAACTAGACTACCTACTAGAAAAAGTTCTAATTTCCTAACAGCCTCAGTTTTCCTGCATTTTCAAAACTGATAACTATGGAATTAATTATTCCCAATAAAAAGAATTTAATTTTTTTATTGATCTCTGCTCTTACAATTTCAATACGATTTAACCAACATAAGTATGACTTACAAAATTTTTTAAGTTCTTCTCACAAGTTGTATTTGAATTAGATTAACTTCTCATTGACCACCTTCATTTTATTAGGTTGAAAATTTATGCTTTCTTTTATTTTCTAGACCTAAATGTCATATTGTGGAAGGATAAAATATAAGCATTAACAAATCTCCTTTCTAAATGAATATAATGAGACTTTTAGAAATTCAATATCATTTGTATTTTGAATGGAGAAATTATTGTATTTTGATTACTAGTGAGATATAAAATGGACAGGAAGTCCCAAGAAATAGATTAGGTAAGAATCATTCCAGATATAAAATATAGTATGAGAAATAAAAATAAGTGAAGAAGATCAGATAGAGAATGTAAAAATAAAATTATGAATAAAACTTAATGAATATTAACATTATTTATGAAAGAAAATTAAAGAATATTGACATTAATTTCTAATACCTAAAAATCTCAGAGAGTCAGAATGCTAGTTGTGACATTAATTATATAAATTAGTTTTAGGGTGGGCATTTGAATAAATGGATAAATATTTCTGAACATTTTCTTTATGTTTAAGGTAAGGGAAGTGAAGTAACTCAGCACTATATATTTGGGGGTTCACTAATTAATTATTGTCAAGTAGTTTGTCCAGAAAAATATAAATGTCTTATTTTATAATAATTTTGTGCTGAAGAGGGATTTTATTTTTAAAAAGAAAGAAAAATCTAAGTTTTTCTCCAGGTGCTTCATTTTACACTGTCAGATTGGTTTGGCTATTTGTCAGAGGATCTTTTGAGACATTATATCTCATATCAGAACTGTCTTGGAGAATAATTGTTTGCTTTGGGGTCTTATGGCAGTAATTCTAAAACCTCTGGAGGCAAGGTTATTTACAGAATAAGGTGAGAAAATTTGGGACATTGTTAAAAGCAAAGACAGTACCTTCAAGCAACTTTTAATAAACACATCTAATATTTTATATAAAATACATAGTTGATATAAGGAACTGCCATTAAATTTTATACTTATACTATTGAGGGTTAATTACAAATAGAGATAAGAAATAGAAGAAACACTTATAACAATAATGCTCTAAAGATACTGCACTTTTAACTTGCTATGTACCTGGCCTTCGCTGGTTGAGTCAGTGGTAGAATATCAGCCCTGCGTGTGGATGTCCCAGGTTTGCTTTCTGGTCAGGGCACAGAGTAGAAGTGCCCATCTGCTTCTCTCTCTCTCTCTCTCTCTCTCTCTCTCTCTCTCTTTGTCTCTCTTCCCCTCAACAGCCATGGCTTGATTGGAGCAAGTTGGTCCCTGCTGCTAAGGATGGCTTTATCGCAAAGGGGCAACCCCCCAGATGGACAGAGCATTGCCCTCTAGTGGGCTTGCTGGGTGGATCCCAGAAGGGGGGGTGCATGCGGAAGTTTGTCTCTCAGCCTGCCCTCCTCTCAGTGAATGAAAAAAAACTTGCTATGTAGTTTAAAATTGAAGTAGAAGGAAAAATGGCATCTCTAATACAACACCTACTGTAATAATAACTCTTCTGGTACTCAATAGATGTTTGTTAAATGAAGGTCTCAGTTGATGAACCATACAAAGAATCAATAAATGAATCATGTCAAAATAATAATATGAATATATTCTAATTACTTAGGAAGGATAAACAAAATGTTTGAAAAAATGTTTTTGGTGATCAGAAATGCATATTTCTATCATCAGTTTTTTAAAAAATAAACATTTATGATCAGTAAAAGATGCAAAATAAAATAAGTTTATTAGCATGCATATAAACCAGTATTATTAATAAATATTTTACTATGCAATGTTGATCTCAATTTGAGACCATACAAAAATCTTTAAAAAGAAAAGAAAATTAAATGTATATTCAACTTGGCTCATTGATAATGAAACAAATTCAAATCACCACCAACATGATTTATGATCAGGTTTCAAAACATAAAATATCTGTCCAGTTTTGTCATAATTCAGTTTCATGTGTGCACTGAATAAGATAGGCTGCATCTCAGATAAGAGCAGATGATCTACTTTGTGAAAATCAATAGAATGTAAAGCCTTGTATGTATCACAGAGAAACTGATACTTTAGGCATTGAAATTGGACTTATAAGAATAATATGTGTATATTTTATCAAATAAATTCAAAGATGACTGAATAAAAATGAATTAAAAATTCTATTTGATTTAGAGTTTGGCTCCACTCCTCCCCTACACCATAAAAGCCTCTGGACTTTTATTGCAGATGAACTAAAATAGATCTCAAACATAAAATATATACAAAAGCACAATCTGTTAATCTAGGCTTCTGTACTTCCTAATGCAGGTGCAGCCACCTATTTTACAAGATACATATTAATGAATGTAGAAGAGCAGGATAAAGTGATGAGAGTTTAATTTATTTTAGAAGTAATGGTTTGTACAGTAATTATCGAGAAGCAGCCACTTGTCAAATGAAATCAGTAACAAGTGCAGTTGGGAGAGGTTTTCTGCTACAGAGGCACTGTGAAATGCTTTATTTTACAATGAAAATGGACTCACCTGCAATAGTTTATGCTGCTTTATAAAAACCCAAACAATAAGCCAATTATATTTGAGAAGCTATGTGTTAACATGTTTTTGAAGATTAATTGTATTCTATAATGTTTTTGTTTTGTTTATAATAAAAAAATATAGAAGGCACCAAAGTAGATAGATAATATTTACTATATTTTAACTTTATTCACTTTTTTATTCACCCTCATCTGTACAGGACTTGATAAGTGACGAGGAAGGTTAGAATACAGAAAGAAAGGTCCTTGGGATAGTTTTCGGCTAATTAAGGTTCTGGCACATTTTATACAATATTTAGGGCCTCTGGTTTTACAGCAAAAAACTGATAAAGGCATCAATGGAAAATATACTCAAGTAAATTATTACCTGGTAAGAAAAAGATTAAGCAAAATATAAAATTTAATGTTATTCTCAGAAATGAAAGGAAGAAAACAGTTGGGGCTCAGAATTGTTTAGAACTCCATTAATGTACTACGTTTTACCATTCTTCAGGCTTTACCATGTTCTATATTTTTACTCACATAAACTAGAGTGACATGACCAATAGGTAATTAAAGAACTCACCAATTGTACAGTAAAATCATTAATTTTTCCCACTTTAAAAATTAATGCAAGGTACTTTTTGTTATTTGTCTATTTTACATTTGCATTTAAGTTAACATAGTTTAAGGAATTCATTGGGACAGATTAGGGGTAAACAGAAGATCTGACTTAACTGCAACTAGCTCTGGTTGTTGACTTATCTAAATTAATTGTTTAAATATCAAGTTCTAGTTAATATATAATATAGTACTTAGGGAATGACTGGAAATCTCCACTCACTCTCTTCCCTGGAAAGTAGCCTTTATAAATAATTTTTTACATAGTAGTTATAACATTTAATTACTACAAACACAGGCTAACAAAAATCAGATTTAGGGATTCCAAGATGGCAGCGGAGTAGGCAGACATACAAACTGCTACCTGCCAGGACTAAACTATATTACAAATTAATTTAAGAACAATCATTGTGTAAAACCAAGTTTTGACTAAAAAATAACAGAACTCAAAAACCAAGGAACACATAAGAAACCACACCAAGACTGGTAGGAAGTGTGGAGATGCAGTGGGGGCTTCCCTGCCCCCAGGAGTGAGAGGTGGCTGAGGGTCCAGAGGAACTCTCACTGTGGGGAGAGAGACCCTGAGAAGTGGGGATCCTCAGCCCCTGATCAAAGTCCCAGCCTAGAGACCCAGAAACTAGAGGAGACAACCTAACCGCACTGAGTGGGTAAAAGAGCAAAATTTCTGTCTACAGGAAACAGCCTGTGTAAAAGTAGATGCAGCCTTTAAGGGCCAGCATAAAAATCTCACTCACAGATACTTACCTGGGGCTCCGGGTGCATGGAGAGCTGAGAGGACTGGTCTTGCATTAGGAGGAGGGAGGATCGAGGCAAAGGGACACAAATAGTGATGAGGAGAATACCTTTGCTGAGTCATTCTCCAATACTGAGGTAGCCATATGCAGGGGGAGGGGCACTCACTCTGTCCAGCATGAGCCTAGCATAAGGCAAATTGACCCACCTCCAGAAATTTCTCCAGCTACAATCAATGAGAAAGGCTGTTGGGAAAGGAGGAAGTAAAGGGGAGGGGCAGTGACTCAGGTTTCCAGGGAGACATGACCTACACCCCCCCCTTCAGATAAGGAGAATGCACTTTGACCCACATAGTACCTGGGTAGACCACACTTTCTGGTTTTCAGAGATCACACCCACTGCATTTCTGTGGACTTACCATACAGGAAAAAAAGCCTGGATAGAGTTTCAACTGGGGCCAAAGACCAAGATATGGCCACTACCCCCTCACACCATCCTAATTACAGAAGTTTCCTGCCAGGCTCAGCAAACACAACAAGGAAATTAAAACTTTTATATGTCTCACCTTGTTAGGGAGAATTAAAATCCAGGCAACCAGCAAAGCCTGAGGGACTACACTCTGGAGGAGGGGCCACATTCCTTATACTAACCTCAGCTGCCCTAAACCAGCACACAGGAAAAATGGAAAGCAGAGAAATGCAGTCAAAATGAATCAACAAGAGAAATCCCCAGAAAAAGAACTAAATGAGATGGAAGAAACCAAATTACTGGATGAAGAGTTTAAAATAATGATTGTTAGGATGCTTAAGGATCTTAGAGCTATGATGGATGGACATAATGAGCACCTAAAAAAAGAAATAGCAAGCATCAAATAGGACATTGAAATCTTAAAAAAGAATCATTCAGAAATGACAACTGCAATATCAGAAATGAAGAATCAACAGCAGGCTGGATGAAGCAGAGAATCAAATCAGTGACACAGAAGAGAAGATAAATGAAAACACAGAAATAGAGCAACAAAAAAAAAAAGAGGATAAAAAAATCTGAGGAAACTCTAATAGAGCTCTGTGAAAACATAAACAGAAATAACATCCTTATCATAGGGGTTTCTGAAGGAGAAGAGAAAAAAAAATGAGATAGAGAACCTGTTTGAAGAAATCATAGCTGAAAACTTTTCTACATTGATGAAGAAAAAGTCACACAAGTTCAAAAAGCACAGAGTCCCATTAAAGAGGAACCCAAAGAGACCAACACCAAGACACATAATAATTAAAATATCAAAATTAAGAGATAAAGAAAAAATACTAAAAGCTGTAAGAGAAAAGCAGTCAATCACCTACAAAGGAACCCCCATAATTATGACATTTGACTTTTCAGCAGAAACACTTGAGGCCTAAAGGAATGGCAAGAAATATTCAAAGTAATGTAAAACAAGAGCCTACAATTAAGAGTTTTTTATCCAGCAAGGTTATCATTTAAAATTGAAATAAAAAGCTTCCCAGACAAAAACCAAACAAACAAACAAACAAAAAACCTCAAGGAATTTATTCCAACCAAACCAATGCTGCAAAAAATGTGAAAGGGCCTGTTATAAACAGAACAAAGGGGGAAAAAATCTAGTAAAAGAGAAATGTAGATTTAAAGAATGAAATGGCAATAAACAACTACATATCAATAATAACCTTAAATGTAAATGGATTAAATGCTCTAATATAAAGACATAGGGTAGCTGTGTGGATAAGAAAACGGGATTCATATAATACATATGCTGTCTACAAGAGACTCATTTCAAAACAAAAGATGCACATAGACTGAAAGTGAAGGGATGAAAAGAAATATTTCATGCATATTGAAATGAAAAAAGAGCAGAGGTAGCAATACTTATATCTGATAAAATAGACTTTAAAATAAAGGCTATAATAAAGGATAAAGAAGGTCACTATGTAAAGATAAGGGGAGCAATCCAAAAAGAATATATAACCATTTTAAATAACTATGTGCTTAATATAGGGACATCTAAATATATAAAGCAAATTTTGATAGACATAAAGGGCGAGATCAACAGCAATACTATAATAGGGAATTTTAATACCTCACTAGCATCAATGGATTGATCCTCAAGAAAGAAAATCAACAAAAAAGAGAAGTCTTAAAGGACACACTAGATTTAATAAATATCTTTGAAACCTTTCACCTTAAAGCAGCAGAATATACATTCTTTTCAAGTGCTGATGGTACATTCTCCAGAATAGACTATGTTAGTACACAAAATGAATTTCAATAAATACAAGAAGATTGAAAATATATGAAGTGTCTTCTCTGACCACAATGGCATGAAACTAGAAATCAACTACAAGAGAAAAACTGAAAAACATTCAAACACTTGAAAACTAAATAGCATGTTATTAAATAACAAATGGGTTAACAATGAGATCAAGGAAAAAAAATTCTTTGAAACAAATGAAAATGAACATACAACTCAAACTTTAAGTGAAACAGCAAAAGCAGTCCTGTCAGGGAAGTACATAGCATTACAGGCATATCTTAATAAGCAAGAAAAAGCTCAAATAAACAACTTAACCCTGCATCTAAACAAACTAGAAAAAGAACAGCAAGTAAAGCCCAGAGGAAGTAAAAGGAAGGAAATAATAAAGATCAGAGCAGAAATAAATGATATAGCATCTAAAAGAACAATACAGAAATCAATGAAACCAAGAGATAGTTCTTTGCAAAGGTAAACAAGATAGATGAATCTTTAACCAGACTCACTAAGAAAAAAAGAGAGGTCTCAAATAAATAATATTAGAATGAAATGACAGTGGAGAAGTAACAACTGACACAGCAGAAATACAAAGGGTTGTAAGAAAATACTATGATGAACTGTATGCCAAAATATTAGACAATCTAAGTGAAATGAACAAATTCCTTGAAACATATAATCTTTCAAAAATTAATCTGGAAGACTCAGAAAATCTAAACAGACTGATTACAACAAATGAGATTGAAACAGTTATCTAAAAACTCCCAAAAAACAAAAGTTCCTGGCCTGATGGCTTCACAGTTAAATTCTACCAAATATTCAAAGAAGAACTAACTCCTATCCTTCTCAAGCAATTTCAAAAAATTCAAGAGGAGGGAAGACTACCAAGCTCCTTTTATAAGGTGAGCATAATCCTCATTTTGAAACCAGACAAAGACAATACAAAGAACAAAAACTATAGCCCAATATCTCTGATGAATATAGATGCTAAAATTTTCAAAAAATATTAGCAAACTGGATCCAGCAATAGATGAAAAAATCATACATCATGATGAAGTGGGATTTTTTGGGGGAGGTGAGGCTGGTACAATATTTCAAATCAATCAATGTGATTCATCACATAAACAAAAGGGAAAAAAATCACATGATAACATCAATAGATGCAGAAAAAACATTTGTTAAAATCCAGCACCCATTTATTATCAAAACTCTCAGCAAAGTGGGAATACAGAAAACATACATCAACATGATAAAGGCCATGAATGACAAACTCACAGCCATCATCATAATCAATGGACAAAAATTATAAGCAGTCCCCTTAAGATCAGGAACAAGGCAGGGGTGCCCATTTCACTACTCTTATTCAACATAGTTCTGAAAGTTTGAGCCACAGCAATCAGACAAGAAGAAAAAATAAAAGGCATCCAAATTGGAAGAGAAGATGTAAAATTATCATTATTTGTTTATATGATACATTGAAAAAAATGATACATAGAAAGCCCTAAAGTTACAGTAAAAAAACTATTGTACTTGATAAATGAATTCAGCAAGATGGCAAAATATAAAACTAATTTTCAAAAATCAGAGGCATTTATACACACTAACAATGAACTGTCTAAAAGAGAAATTAAGGAAACAATCCCCTTCACTATTGCAACAAAAAAATAATAAAGTACCTAGGAGTAAATTTAACCAAGGATGTTAAACACTTGTTCTCAGAAAATTATAAAACACTGATAAAAATAAATCAAGGAAGATACAATCAAGTGGAAGCATATACCATCTTATGGATAGAAAGAATAAACATCATTAAAATGTCTATATTACCCAAAGCAATTTATAAATTCAATGCAATTTCTATTAAAATACCAATGGCATACTTTAAAGACATAGAACAAATATTCCAAAAATTTTTATGTAACCAAAAAAGAACATTAATAGCCACAACAATCTTGAAAAATAAAAATAAAATGGGTGGTATTACACTTACTGATATCTAGTTATACTACAAGGCCATTTTACTCAAAACAGCTTGGTACTGGCATAAGAACAGATATATAGATCAATGGAATAGAATCCAGAAATAAATCCACACCTTTATGGACAACTGATATTTGACAAAGAAGGTAAGAGCATACAATGGAGTAAAGACAGTCTCTTTAGCAAATGATGTTGGAAAAATTGAATGGCTACCTGCAAAAAAATGAAACTAGACTACCAAGTTACACCATTCACAAAAATAAACTCAAAATGGACAAAAGACTTAAATGTAAGTTGTAAAACCATAAGCATCCTAGAAGAAAACATAGGCAATATGCTCTCCAAAATCACTCACAGCAATATACTTACTAATTTATCTCCATGGGCAAGGGAAATAAAGGACAGTATAAACAAATGAGACTATATCAAACTAAAAAGCTTTTGCACAGCTAAAGACAATATAAACAAAATAAAAAGACAACACAATGGAAGAACATATTCAATAATACAAATATGTTCTGATAAGGGGTTAATAATAAAAATTTATAAAGAACTTTTAAAACTCAACACCGGGAAGGTTAACGATCCAATCAAAAAATGGGCAAAAAAAATGAATAGACACTTCTCCAAATAAGGTATACAGATGGCCAATAGGCATATGAAATAATGTTCAACATCACTAATCATTTGAGAAATACAAATTAAAACTACAATGAGATACCACCTCACACCTGTCAGAATGGCGCTTATTAACAAACAACACATAACAAGTGCTGCTGAGGATGTGGAGAAAAGGGAACCCTCCTGCATTGCTGGTGGGAATGCAGACTGATACAGCCACTATGGAAAACAGTATGGAGATTCCTTAAAAAATTAAAAATAGAACTGCCTTTTGACCCAGCTATCCCACTTTTAGGAATATACCCTAAGAACACCATAGCACTTCCAAAAGGAGAAATGCATCCCCATTTTATGGCAGCATTGTTCACAATAGTGAAGATCTGGAAAGAACTCAAGTGTCCATCAGTGGATGAGCAGATTAAAAAACATTGGTATGTATACACAATGGAATACTATGCAACTGTGAAAAAGAAGGAAATTTTACCGTTTGCAATAACATAGATGGACCTTGAAACTATTATGTGAAGTGAAATAAGCCAGGCAGAGAAAGAAAAATATCATATGACCTCACTCATTTCAGGAATCTAATGAACATTGTGAACTGAGGAACGGAATAGAGACAGAGGCAGGATCACAAAGACCAGAGGGAAAATGATTAGAGGGAATGGGGATGAAAGGATGCGATCAGTGAAGGGAAAGAGATTAGTGAAATATACATAACACAGTGTTATAGAGAGCAAGACAGCAAATCCTGGAGGGAAAAGGAGAAGGCATTGGGGGTGGGGATAAAAGGGATATCAAGGGGAAAAGGGGGAAGATATATTCACTGGGACACTTGAATCTATGTAAACACAATAAATTATAATCAATAAAAATTTTATTAAAAATAGGCCTGATCTGTGGTGGCGCAGTGGATAAAAGCGTTGACCTGGAAATGCTGAGGTCGCCGGTTCGAAACCCTGGGCTTGCCTGGTCAAGGCACATATGGGAGTTGATGCTTCCAGCTCCTCCCCCCTTCTCTCTCTCTATCTCTCCTCTCTCTCTCCCTCTGTCTCTCCCCTTCCTCTCTAAAATGAATAAATAAATAAATAAAATTAAAAAAATTTTTTTAATTTAATTAAAAATAAAAGAATGAGATTTAGCCTTGTCTGAACAAAGAAAATCAAACTAAAAGTGGGTCGAATATATAAAATAATAGTTTTCACCGAAGGTTGCGAGCACTGCAGATAGGACACAAACAAGGTGATCCACAAAACTACCTTAGTTTGCTGACCTGAAAGAATTTCCAGGACATGGCATAGGAAAGGAGAACTTAAGGAGGAATCTAGCAGACTCCCTATGTTGAAAGAAGCTAAGATATCAAGGAGACTAAGGCACTAGAGCAAGGGATCCCAAACTACAGCCTGCAGGATGCATGCGGCCCCCTGAGGCCATTTATCCGCCCCCGCCACACTTCTGGACTGGACACCTCTTTCATTGGTGGTCAGTGAGAGGAGCACATTGACCATCTCATTAGCCAAAAGCAGGCCCATAGTTCCCATTGAAATACTGGTCAGTTTGTTGATTTAAATTTACTTGTTTTTTATTTTAAATATTGTATTTGTTCCCATTTTGTTTTTTTACTTTAAAATAAGATATGTGCAGTGTGCATAGGGATTTGTTCATAGTGGGTTTTTTTTTATAGTCTGGCCCTCCAAAGTTCTGAGGGGCAGTGAACTGGCACCCTGTGTAAAAAGTTTGGAGACTCCTGCACTAGAGTGTGTAGGACAGAATAAAAAAGAGGGGAGAGTTACACAGCAGAAAAATTCTTGGAGATCTACACACTGTTTCCCTTGAGTTTCCAGCAGAATACTGATCATTACCTGCATATGAGGTAACTGCTTAAAGTTAGGGGAAATATACTGGAAACTTTTAGAAAAATAGTTCCAATGGATCTAGGATTAATACCTGTTTCTTTTAGCTGACCGTAACACCTCATAATTAAAAGACAACTGGATTTAGAATTCAGATACTCTTGCCTTCATAGTAGGGAACAATTAGCCTTAGACTAAACACTTTCTTTTAATGTACTAAAAAAATAATTGTCAATCCAGAATTTTATGCCTTTCAAAAATAAAATAAAATTAGATTTTTTAGATGTGTAGAATATGTAGGAATTTATTTTCAAAAAAATGTTACCTGACCTGTGATGGCACAGTGAATAAAGAATGGATCTGGAGGCCCTGGCCGGTTGGCTCAGTGGTAGAGTGTCGGCCTGGCGTGCGGGGGACCCGGGTTCGATTCCTGGCCAGGGCACATAGGAGAAGTGCCCATTTGCTTCTCCACCCCACCCCCTCCTTCCTCTCTGTCTCTCTCTTCCCCTCCCGCAGCCAAGGCTCCATTGGAGCAAAGATGGCCCGGGCTCTGGGGATGGCTCCTTGGCCTCTGCCCCAGGTGCTAGAGTGGCTCTGGTCACGGCAGAGCAACGCCTCGGAGGGGCAGAGCATCACCCCCTGGTGGGCAGATCGTTGCCCCTGGTGGGCATGCCGGGTGGATCCCAGTCCGGCGCATGTGGGAGTCTGTCTGACTGTCTCTCCCCATTTCCAGCTTCAGAAAAGTACAAAAAAAAAATAATTCAGTCAGATTGATAAGTTTATATGATTTGTCAAATGGACTAATCAGAGTATAAAAAAAAAAAAAAAGAATGGATCTGGAATGCTGAAGTTGCCAGTTTGAAACCCTGAGCCAGTGGTTCTCAAACTTTTTGAAGTCAGGGCACATCTAAAATTCTACAAATAATTGTAGGCACACTATATACAAAATTCTGAGAAATATGTTATAATAATTAAGTCAAATATTAAGGGAAAAATACAAAGTCCAAGAGTGCTTTTATGGTAATTAAACAAAATACATAAGACAAAATTAAATTTATTCTGACAGTAAAAAACATTTTTATGTTATTTTTTGAGTTATGCTTTTTAGAATTTGTAAAAAGGAGGGGTTAAAAATTTTTTAAAAAACTACAAAAAAGTTATCTTTTTATATATAGAGATACATTCTTAGTAAGATTCAGTAAATTTGGGAGGTCCCAGTGAAAATGTGTTAAGTTTTTTCATTCTTGTGTTTATGAGGAACAGGAGCCTGATGTGTCCTAGAGATTTCCTCAATGTTTGGGTATATACTGTATTTGAAAGGCAAACTCTCATTTCCTTATCAATACATTGAAGAATTCTTCTTTTTACTCTTAATTGTGTTGAGGGTAGAAAATTCTAATTCACATAAATAAGATGTTGAAAATTGTAGTAAAATCTTCAAAGCTTTTTTAGATATTGCCATGTATTCTTCTTTTATAGAAATCCAAAAGGCTTCAAGAGACAATTTCTTATGTTTAATCATCAATCCATGATCAGTCGATATAGCTGCCAGTTTTCTTCTGTTAATGTTAAACCAAAATCACTTGAAGCTTCCATGAATGGGTTTTTAATTCATTTGTATTGTTCAGTGTTAAATGATGGGAAATGCTATAAATTAAATTCTTCCCATCAGCCTTCAAGTCCTATTTTATTTACACTTAACTTTTGCTCACTTCCAGAATCAGATTCTTCAATATTACACTTCTTTTTGAGAAATATATCCATTTTATTTGGGTGTATTTATCTAAAAATAATATAGTGATGTGTTAATAATAAATATAACCATGATATGTTAACAAAAAGAGCGGGATTTCCATAATGAAATGGTATAATAGAGTAACTATATTTATTTTTATATCTGGGCACATGCCACAAACCAGCACAGCTAGTAATTCCAGGTCCCAAGTGGGAACAGTGTGGAATTAAGAAAATATGTGGAATTAAGGAAATATAGGGTTGGGAGGGCCCTGTAATTGCTGCTAGAAGAACAAAGCGCACCCAAAAACTGCAACTTGCTCTATTTATAGGGCTAATTGAGGTCATTAGTAAATCAATGGTCTCTGATCACATTTTCCAGGCAACCCAAGAATTTTACCAAGTGCAAAAAACCCCCACCACACATATCTTAACTTTACAACAAACAAAGGATAGAAGAAATTTGCCTTCAATCTTTCTGGGGAATATGGGGGGTAGTGTAAACATCACCACAGCTTAACAGCCTTTTGCAACCTAATCAGGCAAGTGAGGTGGGGGATTGGGCAGACTGTCAGTTTACAGCCAATTCCCCACACCTCTGTCCCCTAAAAATCTAAACTCCAAAAACCCTGTTGGTTTTTTGGTCCCCAACAGGCACATATTTCTCTGGAATACCATGAGGCACACCTGGAAATCTTCTAGGGTGCACCAGTGTGCCCTGGCACACACTTTGAGAACCACTTCCCTGAGCTTGTCTGGTCAAGGCACAGACAAGAATCAACTACTATGAGTTTATGCTTTCTGCTTCCTTCCTCTTTCTCTCACTCCTTTCTCTAAATGTCAATAAATAAAATCTAAAAAAAGAAAATGTTAAAGTTCTTCAGGCAGAAAGAATATTAGTTCAGGTGAAAACATGGACCTACACAAAGGGACACACAGCACTGGTACATATATAAGATTATATTTTTTCAGATTTTAAATATCTCTTTACATAATAATTGGCCATTTACAAATATTAAAAATATAAATGACAGAGTTTAAAACATATGTAAAAGTAAAATGTATGACAAGAAAAGTATTAATCCTAGAGGGAATAAATTGATATATACTGTGATAAGGTTCTTATCCAATGGGAAGTGGTAAAATATTACATGAAAGTAAACTGCAGTAAGCTGAAGGTGTGCTACAAAATGTAAAGCAACGACTAAGAAAACTAAAGAATTATAGCTAATAAACCAACAAAAAATACAGAGTGAAAAACTATTCACTTAACAAAGGTGTGAAAGAGAAAAGAAAAAAAAACAAATGGGACAAATAGAAAACAGATAAAGTAAATGAAATTAACCAAATTAATAATATCATTAAATGAAAATGATGAAAACCTCAACTAAAAGATGGGAATTGTCAAATGACAAGACAAGACCCAAGTATATGCTGCTGAACAAAACCCATATTAAATATAAATAAATACAATAACATAGAACTGCTTACAAAAGTTAGGAGATATTTTACCACTTCATGATCATTTTTGAAATATCCCCTAATTTTTGTAAGCAGTATATAAATATGTTATTAGTAAATGTAAATATATGTCATCATAACACTAATTGAAAGAAACCTAGAGTACATTTGTCAATGTCAAAGTAAATTTTATAACAAAAAGATCATTAGGGATAAAGAATTTAATTGCATAATGATAAAGACAGTCAATCATACATAATACTAATTGTGTACTTAAAAACAGAGCATCAAAATTTTAAAAGCAAAAGGAAAACTGATAGAATGTCAAGGAGATATGGACAAATTCATAATTATTACTGGAGGTTTTATATTCCTTTCTTAATACTTAATAGAACAACTAGAGAGGAAGTGAGGGTATAGATATATCTCACCAGCACTATTCAGCAATTTGATCTAAACAACATTTATAAAATACTCTGTTCAACAGCAGATTAAACTTTTTTTTTAAGTAAACACAGAACATAACACAAAATAGATTATATTCTGTGTTATAAAACAATTTTCAATAATTAAATGTGATTCAAGTTATAAAAATTTCTATGACCAAAATAAAATTAAATTGGCCACCAACAGCAGAAAAACCTCTGGAAAAAATCCTAAATATTTGAAAACAAAAAACATATCTAAATAACCTATGAATACTGATTTTTTTATATTTGATTTTGTTAATAAACTGAGAGCAAAATCAGAAATTATTTTGAGCGGACTATAAATGAAAACACATGTACAAAAACTGTAGAATGCTACTAATAACTATAGAAAGAAATTTAGATTATGAAACAACTATATTTAAAAAGGAAACAGGATCTCAGATCAATAACCTCAGCTTAAGGCAAAACCTTAAGAAAATAGAAAGAAAAGCATACTATGCACAAGAAATAAAATAATAGTGATCAGAGTGAAAAAGAAAACAACAATAATAAAAATGTTGAAATCAAAAGCTACTTATTTGAGATGTACCTCTATCAGATTAATCAGAAATGAAAAAAGAAAAGATGCAAGTTATTAGTATCAGGATTGAAAGCAATGACATCACCAAATACTTTTCTATATAGTAAAAGAATAATAAGAGAATTCCATTAAAATATATTATGCCAATACATTGGACAACTTAGATACAATAGAAAAATTGGAGCAAAACATTGCAAAATTCACTTAAGAATTAAATAACATGAATTGTCAAACACCTATTAAAGGAAATCAAACATTCTTCTAAAACAAACTTCAGGCGAATATGGCTGGTGAACTTCACTAAATAGTTTAGGAATAAAAAATATCAGTTTTACACAAAATCTTCCAGAAAGCAACAACAAAAAAAGAAATTGCACTCATTTTATGAGGCCATCATTGCTCTGACACAAAAACCAGACTCGTTACAATGAAAGAAAATTCCAGATTAGTATCTCTAAAAAATAGGATATACAATTTATGTGGTGCATAAATATAAACAAAATGAACAAATCCTTTAAAAATTTTAGCAAATGGTATTCAAAAATGCATAAAAATGGTAATATGTCATGACCAATTGGGGTTTATTTCAATGAATAAATTGATTGAACATTTAAAAAAACAATCAATGTAATGCATTATATTTTTTATTGAATTTATTAGGGTGACACTAGTTAACATGATTTTACAGTTTTCAGGTGCCCTATTCTACATATCTGCACACCATATTGTGTGTTTACCCCCTAAGTCAAGTCTTTGTTCATCACCATTTATGCCCCCATACCCTCCTTCAACTCCCCCACCCCTGGTAATTACTACATTTTGTCTGTGTCCTTGAGAGTTTTTTGTTCTATTTTCTCTGTCCCTCCAACTCCCTCTGCCTGATATCTATGTATGTAACTCACCATATTAACAAAATCAAATAGAAAAAATTATATGACCACCTCAATAGATATAGAATAAGCATCTGTCAAAATCCCAAATCTGTTTCTGATAAAATCTCTCAACAATCTAAAGCTAGAAGGTAACTTTCTTTACTTTATAAAGGGTATCTATAAAATATCTACAGATAACTTCACATTTAATAGAGAAAAAATAAAATTGCTTTTCCTTAAGAGAGGAAAAAGCAAAAAAGGTCTTCAACATTTCACTTAAGTTCTTAGTCAATATAATCAAGCAAAAAAAAAATCATAAGCACCCAAATAGGGAAGAAAAAACAAAAGTGTCTTTATTTAAGCAACATAATCATCTATGTAGATAATTCACAGAAACTAAAAACAAAAAACACTAAAACTAGTGAGTTTAACAAAATTCCAGGATATAAGGCTAATATACAAAATTACATTTTCATATACTTGAAAAAAAGCACTGGAGATTGAAATTTTTTAAAAGTAAAGCCAGGCTTCTGTTCAAGATGTCAGAGTAGGTAAATGTGATAATGCCTATCCTCTCACAAACACATCAAAATTACAACTAAAATCTAGAAAAAAAATAATTTAGAACCATCTCAGATCTAGCTGAATCAAAGTCATACAACTAATGATATAAAGATGCAACACAGAGAGTGGTAAGAGGGGCAGAGACTCAGAACAAACTGGTCCCACACCCACACATGGCACATAAAACATAAAGAAAATCATATAGTGCTTATCTTTCTCTGACTGACTTATTTCACTTAGTATAATCTTAGTATAATACTCTAAGTCCATTTATGCTGTTAGAGTAAAAATTCCTTTTTCATGGCTGAGTAGTATTCCATTGTGTAGATGTGCCACTTTTTTATCTACTCATCTATTGATTAACTGCTTCCAAATCTTGGCTATTATAAATAACCTACATGCAATGAACACAAGGGTGAATATATTTTTTGAATCAGTGTTTTGGGTTTCTTTAAATATATTTGTAGAAGTGGAATCACTGGGTCATAAGGCAGGTTCATTTTTAATTTTCTGAGGTAACTTTATTCTGCTTTCCACAGTGGCTCCACCAATCTGCATTCCCACCCACCGTACACAAGGGTTCTCTTTTTACCACATCTGTGCCAAGATTTGTTGTTTGCTGATTTATTGATAACAGCCATTATGGCAGGTGGTATGATTTTAGTTTGTATTTCTCTGATGAGTAGTGATAATGAGCATTTTTTCATATGTCTATTGGCCATCAGTATGTCCTTTTTGGAGGAGTATCTATTCAGGTCTTTTACTCATTTTTTAATTGGATTGTTTGTTTTTGTAATATTGAGTTTTATAAATTCTTTATAGATTTTGGATAGTAACACCTTTTCAGATGTATTATTGGCAAATATGTTATCCCATTCAGTGAGTTATCTTTCTGTTTTATTAATGGTTTCCTATGCAGTGAAAAACTTTTTATTATGATATAGTCAAACTTTGTTTTCTTTTTCTTTTATTTCCCTTGCCCAAGGAGATATATCAGAAAAAAATATTGTTATGAGTAATGTCTGAAATTTTTGTTCTATGTTTTATTCTATGATTTTTATGGTTTCAAGTCTAACATTAAGTGTTTAATTCATTTTTAGTTTAGTCTTGTGTGTGATATAAAAAGTTACTCTAGTTTCACTTTTTTCATGTTTCTGTTCAATATCCTAACATCATTTATTGAATAGAATAGCTTTCCCCATTGTATGCTTTAGCCTCCTTTGTCAAATATTAATTGACCATATAGGTGTGGGCTTATTTCTGGGCTTTCTATCCTGGTCCATTGATCTACATGTCTGTTTTTATGTCAAGAACATGCTGTTTTGATTAGTATAGCCTTATAGTATAGTTTGACATCAAGTAGTATGATTCCTTCAACTTTGTTCTTTCTCAAGATTACTGTGGTTATTTGCAAGCTTTAGTGGTTCCATGTAAATTTTTGGAATATTTATTATATTTCTGTGAAATGCACCATTGGTATCTTGATAGGAATTGCCTTGAATCTACAGATTGATTTGGGTCATATGGATAATTTAATAATGTTAATTCTTCCTATCCAAAACCTTGGTATATGCTTCTATTTCTTTGTATCTTCTTTAATTTATTTTTTATTATTTTATAATTTTCTGAGTACAGGTCTTTTGCATTCTTGGTTAAATTTATTCTTAAGTATTTTACTGGTTTTTTTATGCAATTGTAAATGAGATTCTTTTCTTAGTTCCTATTTCTGATAGTCCATTGTTGGTATATAAAAATGCAACTGATAGCTGAATATTTATTTTGTATCCTGCTACTTCAACTGAATGCATTTATCAGTTATAGTAGCTTTTTGGTGAAATGTTTAGGGTTTTCTTTATACAGTATTCTATCATCTGAAAATAATGATAGTTTTAGTTCTCTCTAATTTGGATGCCTTTTATTTCTTCTTCTTGTTTGACTGAATCTTTGGATGAAGACAATATCAAGAGTATGAAACAACAGACTGGGAGAAAATATTTGTTAGCCACAAACCTGATAGATCGTGCATCTACCCTATATGAAGACCTTTCAAAATTCAATAATATGCATATAAACTATCTAATTTTTTAAAATAGGCTAAGATTTTAATCATATTTCACAAAAGAAGATATATTGGTAGCAAATAAACATATAAAAAATGTCTCAACATCATTAGTCATTAAGAAAATGTAAATTAAAACTACTATTGAATTCCACTATATACCAATAGAATAGTATAAATCTAAAATCCTGATCATATCAAGAGCTGTCCAGGATATGGGACAACTAGAGCTCACACTTCTAGTACAAGCATTCTGAAAAACAGTTTGGCAGTTTCTAAAAAAGACAAATATATATTACCTGATAAGATTTGAACATTCCACTTCTAAATACTGACCCTAGAAACAGGAGAATCAATGTCTCTAAAAAAATACACACCTTAATATTTAATATTTGTAGCAGCTTATTTGCAATGGCACAAACTGGGCGGGGGGAGAACAAAATCTCCAGCAACATGGATAAAATAATTGTGGTATAGTCAAACAATAGAACATTATTTAGCAATAAAATGGACGGAACTACTGATACATGCAACAATATGTTTGACAATCAAAATAATATTATTGCATAAAATAAGCCAGAATACAGTGTCCAATTCTGTTTATATAGAACTCTAAAAAATAGAAACTAATCTATAATAACAGAAATCAGATCAGTAGTTTGCTGAAGCCAGGTGTGCAGGCAGTAGAGGAAGAAAGGAGTGGATAGTAATGCCAAGAGTCAGGAGGAAATTTCAGAGATGGTAAATATATTCCCTATCATGGTTGAGAAGATGGTTTTATAGGTGTAAACATGTCAAATTTGTCAAATTTTACACTTTAACTGTATATAGTTTATTGTATACTAACTATACCTCAATAGAGCTGCTTAAATAAAAAGAATTAGTTGTTGACAAAACACTACTATTCCTGCCCTAATTGGGAAAAACTTTTATTTGGTTATCTATTGCTAGCCATAGTACTGACTACTGTTTGAATCCATCCTTCATATTTGCCAAAATTTAACTTGAAATTGCATTTGGCATCTATCCTCATCATGCCTGTTCTTCATTTGTCTTCACCCAGAAAATTGTTCTTCCTGGAAAAATTATCACAATCTGGTCCTTCAGCCATAATTCCCCTTCCAACAATTTAGCTGTTTATATCTTTCTCTTATTTCCTTCTTATTGGATGAAGACAGGTTATATATCCCTCTTTTTGATCAGAGTGCAAGTCTCTCAGGTTATATATCAGTTTCAACCCATGTTAAATAAACCATACATATACCAGTTTCAATGGAGAAAACATAGAAAATGAAAGTTTAATAATGCCCACTAAATATTAGAGTCTTAGAAAGATCTGCCACTAGTGAATCCTAACTTCATTATAAGGTATTGAATTCTACTTATTTCACAATGTGGTTGAAACCAGTCTCTTAAGATTGCATTTATCTACCTTCTTCCAGCAGCCTTAGTTTTGAAGCATTCCCAGTGGGGAGATAGTGATTTGTCTCCTGGTCTGCATTTATAATGATTTCTATTCATCCTACCAAGAGTCAAAGAAAAAAGCAGCAACTCCCTAAACACTTCTCAAAAGCATTGATGTTTCAGAATTATTTCCTCAAACCTTAAAAAATACATTTCTCCATCCCCTTAGGAAACTTTGATCTTAAATAGATTGATCACCTGATGAGTTGCCTGATTTAAATTCCTTAGATTTTTTTTTCTTTCTTTTAACAGATTATAAAATGTTAAATTAGTTCATTTAAACATGTAACATTAAATTTAGCTCAAATGCATGGTTAAGTAATAAACAAATTTTACATAGCATCTTTTAAATTTCTTTACATCATATTTTTGAAAAATCATAAGATTGGGAAGAGTTAGTTATAATCCCACAAATTCATAGGATCTTGAAGTTAAACTATTAATGATTATCTACTTCAAGTGAATATTTTCTCATCATTTAATCTATCTAAATTTTAGTTTCTCCCTACCAATAATAATAATCCCACTTGCTAAAAATTAACATTTTAATGATGTGCCAATGATCTTTCAATATTGTTATTTAATCCTACAAGAATACAGGTGGATTTTACTATCTGCCTTTCGCACACTAAAAAACTGATACCTACAGAGTTACAGATGTTTCTCACAGTTCTGTAGCTAGTAAGGAGCAGACCTGAGAATCACACTCCCATTCATATGATGACACAATCGGTGCTCTTACCCATTATAAGCCATATTCTATGCCTATAAAACAAGGAGTGTATAAAAATTGAATGGGATAAAAGGTGAAAGTGGATAGATAGTATAGTGCCTAGAAAATGGACTTTTAAGAAATGATAGTGTTCTAATGTTGTTTGAACATCCTTCAACAGGTGGTCAATTTATCCTCTATTGGAATTCTTATGGTGACAGAAGGTTAACTATTTCACATTCTATTCCAATTCTGGATAATTTTAACTCATAGAAGATGCTTTCTTATACTGAGCTGAAAACTGCTGCTTCCCTATAGCTATCACCTCTTTGACCTAAATCTGCCCTCCAGTTGGAATATTGATTGCAATTTCATTAAATTTAAAGCTTAATTTAGGGAGAATTGGCATCCTTACAATATTGAGTCTTCCTATGCAAGAATAATTTGAAGCTCTGATTAATTCAAGTTTTCTTCAAAGATGTCCTGCACAGGTGATTTTGAACAGTGTATATGCCTTTTGGTGGTATGGTTGCATAATGGGAAAAGGGTGACTTTCATTTCAAAAACAATTCAGGTTTAAATTCTGAATCCATCTTTTATTGAATGAGAATTTGAATTCTTACAATCTGTTTCTTAATTGATAAAATAAAAATATAATCATCTACCTAATATGGTTCTTGTATGTAAAAAGTGCTTTGCACAGTGTCTGGAACATAATGATATTCATTAACATTAGGTACTATAATTAATATTGATCACCCAGCCTATTTATTAGCATTTAAGAAAAGACTTGACACACTCTTTTAGAAATCTATACTAATGTGTCATAGCCTTCGTTATCAAAACATTCTTCTCAAATTAATAGTAATAGCATAAATATTTTGCATTGTCATAGTTTTCTTTCAGATGATAAAAGTATACAAGAATAAGGTTTTTGAGAATATACGATCTTGAAACAGACACAGCTGGGTTTTAGTATTAACTTCTACATTTATTAGCTGTGTTACCTTGGTGAAATATTGTCACTTGTTTAGGCTTAATTTCCTTGTCTGTTAACTTAGTTACCCAAGAAGCTGCTTTGAGTAGTAAATGAGACTGACACATGTTAGTATTTGCTGCTGTATTAAATGAGATAATGCATATTAAAAATATACATTGTAATGGATATGTTACCACAACTATTACTGTACCTGTTATTTCTCAGACCAAGCCAGATTTGTAATAGCATCTATAAAACAGATTTATGGAACCTACATATTAGTAGCACAGTCCCTTGATGGAGGCTGCTCATTGCAAAAGTCTGCTAATCCCATGATTAAGTTCCTCAACAGAACTATTACTCACTTTATTCATTCTTTCCAAGGGAAATGTGTTTTGTGATTTTTGTTGTTTTTTTGTTTTTGTAAGTCAGAAGTAGAAGACAACACCCACTAGAAACTCTTCAAGAAATAATTTTTCCATCAATATAAAACTGCTATTTACTGTGTTGAGTCTAAGCAAAAATTTCAATTCAAGTGACTTCTCAACCCCAAGCTTACTTTATTTTCTCTTCTGCCTCATTGTACATCTCCTTATCATCTTAACTTATTTATGTGAGTACAAAGTAGCCACTATTGTACTGAGTACTGTACTGTGTCCATCATTGCTTTTTTAAACTAATAATTTGATATACTCATTAAAATGTCTCTAAATACCTAGGGTGCCTTTCATTTAGAAGATGAGAGCATATCAGAATATTGTTTAGCTAAAGGATTAACTCCATGATATAAGCATTCTAGATGTTGCAACTAGAAGATAATTTAGAGTGGGTAGCTTTTAAATCTTATTTCTTAGGAGAATTCTGGACTTAGTCTTAACTAGAGCACTTCCATCATCTGACAGTTTCCCATAAACTATTAGTGGGGTATGTAAAAAGGGAAATGTTTTGTACCACATAAGTAAAATAATTTATATTTTGACAAATGTGGCCCCAGATGATGTTCCTTGACCCTTCTACTCGGCAACTTCCTACTATAAAAGGGAAAATTTTCAGTTCATTATATTACTTACTAAGTAGAAATTTTTATAGGTAGTTATAAATGATTATTAGTTTATTTTTTGTGTATGAGAAAAATCCTCTTTAAATCACTGTACCTAAATTAATTGGTTTAATACAGTTATTCAAAGCTGTATTAGAGCTACTATTTTCTGCTTCCAGTTACAAACTGTTTTTTATTATAGTTCATCTGAATATTACCATGGGTTTGCAGTCTTAGTTATTCTTGTGATAAAGGAAATAGTACAGCATTCGAAACACACAATGCGATACTCATAGCCAAGTAACCAGATTATAATTAGTACCATTTGTGTCTTTATTTTAATAATAATTAAAAGCCTAAATGGTTACATTTTAAAATGGTTATACAACTCCCCTCAGATTCAGGATTTGTAATAGAACAACTTACTGAAAGTCAAGGAAAACTCAATTATTTTAAACACTGATTCTCAAGAAAATAATTAAGTAGAGTAAGTAGATGGGTTATTGAAAGGAAGTCAGCAATTCTAGTGGCAAACTATTCTGTGATGGTTCCTGTGTTATTCCATAAATTATGAGTTTATCTCAGTCAAAACAAAGTTGAGCATCGGCCTGGCGTGCAGGAGTCCCAGGTTCAATTCCCGGCCAGGGCACACAGGAGAAGCACCCATCTGCTTCTCCACCCCTCCCCCTCTCCTTCCTCTCTGTCTCTCTCTTCCCCTCCTGCAGCCAAGGCTCCAAGTTGGCCTGGACGCTGAGGATGGCTCTGTGGTCTCTGCCTCAGGCACTAGAATGGCCCTGGATGCAACAGAGCAACGCCCCAGATGGGCAGAGCATCACCCCTGGTGGGCATGCTGGGTGGATCCCGGTCCGGCACATGCGGGAGTTTGTCTGACTGCTTCCCCGTTTCCAACTTCAGAAAAATACAAAAAAAAAAAAAAAAAAAGGCAAAGTCAAAAGTTTCCCTCTTCTCTCAGAACAGAATACAGGTTCTCATTCATTTACTACTGAGAGTTCACCCTAGCTGGATCTCAATCTTAATCTCAACATTTTCTGAACTTGAATAAATAAAAGATCTGAATCTAATGATATCTTTATATAAGAAGTGGATTAAAATGAATAGGACAAATAAAAGCTTTTTATAAATATATACCATAAAGCACTTCATTTTTATCTTTCATACACTTTGCTATAGCCAAATTTTACACCTTCTGGAAATTTAAAATAGCTATTTTATAATCTAGTGTGCTGAATAAATGCCTGCTTTGAGTTACAATGAAAAAATAAATAATTGTGCTCTAGAAAATAGTTCCTAATCATTTTTTTCTTTTAAACAAGCCTTCAAGTTGTTAAAACTTCACAGTTTAGCACAAATTTAAGAATACATCAATTATTTTTTAATAATTTCTTATTGAGTGTAATTTACTACTAAACTTTTTATGTCACATGTGAGTGACTGTAGCTGATATTTTTCTCATAGTTTACATACTGACAAGAAACTTTAGAATTTTACAAAAATTTTCACTTATATGTAGATAAAGTTGTCACAGATCTTTGAATTAATACTGAGTGGGAACTCAAGCAAAGTTTCGTTCAAATACATGGTGAAGCTGTGTTACTGAGCTAAAAAACAGTGAGTGGGAAAGTTAATAATATTTATTAGCTATCTAATAGGTACCACGTGTTATGTAGGTAACTTATGAATATCATTTCATTTTTTTTTCAAATAATAGATCACAAATTTATTATTAACATCATTTGATAGATGATGAAATCAAGCCTCAGTGATAAGTAATATGCCCAAATTCATAGTATTAGTAGTGGGTAATTGAGAAGTAGACACGGCATATGCTCTGGCCTGATTCCAAAGTTCTTATTTCTTCCAAAAATTGTTCACTGATTCAGCAAGCATAGAATGAGACCTTACTCTGGCTCTGGTTCTCTACTGCTTGGCTGTGGAGATTTTTTTAAAAAATGATGATCAAAAGAATCCCAATCAAACAAGAAGAAAGAGACACAAAGAAATTAATTCACACTCATATTACAGTCTAAAGTCTACTACAACAAGAGCAGTAGAAATTATTAAAGATGTGAGATTAGCAACAAAATTTTACAAGTTGAAAAATAGGTCATAACTGACATAGGCTTCAGCAATTTCCATTCAACCAAATTTTTATATGTTGTGGCTTTTTGACAACTCGAGTTCTTCAATTCTTGAAAATTTTCTCCTAGCTTTTTTTTTTTTTTTTTGCAAATGTCTTTGCTTCCATTTTCCCTGTTCTCTTTTTGGAACCTGTTAGAGGTTAAAATTTATAAAATTATTCCCTATTTCATCTTGTTTTTACTATTTTTCTCCTACTTCCTAAGATATTTCCTCAACCTCGCCTTCAGAACTTCAATTGTAATTTTTTTGGTGTTTTGTTTATATATGTTAACCTTGCTTTATTACATCTAAAATTTTTTTATATTCATAATTCCATGTGCTTTTGTTAAATTTTCTATTATTTCTGTAAAGAATTAACATTATATTCTTTTATAATAAGTTCAATATTTTCTCTTATCTTTTTGATGATAGTATAATCTGCTATTTAATTTATTTATAGCTGTTTAATACAGTCATTAGTTAATTAATTAATAAGGTTGACTCTTCTCCCACTATGCAATTCCAGAGTTTGAAAGAGCATATTACATTTCTGGCTGATTTATTTTCCATTATTAGACTCATGAAATATGTTTCTCTTCCCTTAAGTTTTAAATTCATTGCTATCTCTCACTGATTCTCCCCAAAACAAAAACAGAGAGGAGTCTCTACATATTTGGAAGAACTTATTTTCTGTTCTTCATGAAGAAGGTTCTTGCTTTGGTAAGCCAGCAACTGGGGAGAACACCTTTGCAAAATGAGAGCACAAAGTCCCTGAGAGAGCCATTGATTTCCCCAATCATAACTGCCATGCGCTGAGCACTGGGATATGCCAGGCAGTTTGCTGAGTGCTTTGATTATGTTGTGTGACTTAATCCTGAGTATAAATCTTCAGTGCAGGTATTAGTATCATTTAGAGATGAGGAAACTGAGGCATGGATAGACTTAATAACGTAGGCACTACTGCCTGGGCAATAAATTATATGGCAAAAATTAAATCTTATCTCTAAATCAGTTAAGAGGTAACATTTTGATTAACCTAAATACAAATGTGCCTCTTTCTTTCACAGAGAATAAACAGAAGCAAGGTTGAAACTGTGCTAGTTCATCTCACTAATCTTCTTTAGAAAACTCATGCCTTGAAAGGTATGATTGGAAAAGGGAATAAAAAAGATGAAATGTTTTTTTTTTCCACACAAAACAAGGGTAATAATCAGAGAGACAATGTAAGAGCTCATTAGCCTTTAATGAGAAACTCTGATTTATTGGTAATGAAGGTTGGCTTCAGTATGTCCAATGTCTTCTAATGTGCAAATGATACTAAAATGGCAATAAAACTTGGCTAAAAATTAAGTTAAACAGATACAAACAGAGGTCTACATACAAAAAAAATTGGATATATAACAGAGCATAAGATACGGTTTCAGATTCAACAATGCAACTAACTCTTACAAAACTACCCTTTGTCCATTTTGGAGAGGCATCAAAAAAGAACATTCAGAATTACCCATAAAAGCTATTAAAATGTTCTTTCATTTTCTGACTATATATTTAGGTGTGGCCAGATTTTACTCTTATACATCAAACAAAATGACATATTTCTAATAGATTAGTTGAAGATACAGATATGAAATTCCTACTGTTTTCTATTTTAAAAAGATATTAAAATATTTGCAGAAATATAAATATTATCACCCTTCTCACTGTTATTTTGGAAGTATATCTGTTTTTCACAAAAATGTATTGCTTTAGCTAAACGTACTATTTTATTATGTCTTTTTCTAATTAAGAAAAGAAGGACTTTATAATTATCTTTTTAAATTTCTAATACAGTACATCTCAATAAATAGAATCCACATTTTAAAAAAACTCTTGGGATTCTAAATAATTCTTAAAAATTTAACAGGATTCTAATAACCAAAAGTATGAGATACACTGCCTTAAATAATAAAGGAGGTATGTAGAGTTTAAAGAGAAGAATATTTTAAAATAATTAGATACTTTAAATATCAAACATGGATTTATGTATTATAGTTTTAAAAACGGCATTTAACAAACATTTTATAGCACTTGTATTATTCCAGGAATTATTCTAAGAGCTTGAATAATATTAACTCATTGAGTTCTCTGTATAATTTTATGAAGTAAATACTATCATCATCTTCATTTTACAGATGAGGATAATAAGTCATGAGGAGTTAAGTAAACAACTCAAAGTCACACATTGAGTGAGTATTAAAAGCATATTTGGATCTTAAGAGGTTGGCTTCAAACATTTTCTTGTTTGAGTTGTAGGTGGCAAGATCTAGCTTTGAAAATGCTGACCAGTTCTGGTGAGAGCAGATATCTTGCCTTGTTTCTGCTTTTAGGGGAAAAAAACATTCAGTTCTTCATATTAAATATGGTGCTAGATCCACTCACAACTCTTTTACACAATCAAAGCACGTGTCAATAGAGTGAAAAAGGCAAATATCACTTTAGTATTATAATGAAATTAGTTTTTACCTGTAGAGTGTCTGACAAGTGTCTTGAAGACCCGCATGAGTCCCCTGAGTTCACAGACCTCATTCTGAGAATCCCTGAACTACGACACTGAAATGTTGAAATCTGCCCCTCTGTCCTACCCTAGGACATTTCCACTTACACATAGATGGTCCATTTTATACTACATTTCATCCAGTGTTACAACTCTACCGACATTGAGTCTATGTTCTTCATTCTGACAGATACCCCCTGGATTCTGTCATTGATTTAAACTGCCATATCTCTAAAAGTTTCATCTCTTGCCTATTTTTTTTATTTTTTATTTTATTTTTGTATTTTTCTGAAGCTGGAAACGGGGATAGACAGTCAGACAGACTCTAGCATGCGCCCGACCGAGATCCACCCGGCATGCCCACCAGGGGGCGACGCTCTGCCCACCAGGGGGCAATGCTCTGCCCCTACGGGGCGTTGCTCTGTAGCTACCAGAGCCATTCCAGCGCCTGGGGCAGAGGCCAAGGAGCCATCCCCAGAGCCTGGGCCATCCCTGCTCCAATGGAGCCTCGCTGCGGGAGGGGAAGAGAGAGACAGAGAGGAAGGAGAGGGGGAGGGGTGGAGAAGCAGATGGGCGCTTCTCCTGTGTGCCCTGGCCAGGAATCGAACCCGGGACTTCTGCACGCCAGGCCAACGCTCCACCACTGAGCCAACCGGCCAGGGTCTCTTGCCTATTTTTTAAACACAATTCAGTACTTCCAGCCTCCTTACTCTCTCATTCCCACAATCCCTGACTTTTAACTTCATGGCAGCCTCCAGTCTCACTGTTATTCCATTTGGTCCACACTGCCAGCATTCTTTTGGCTGCCCTTCTTAGCCAGACAATATCCCACTGTTAATGTTCCAAAAACTTTCCACAGCATCTTTACTCTACTTTTTCACTACCACGACTGTACTTAAGCTCAGGTGTTCCAATAACCAATCATTTCTGCTGTCACACTTATGCTGCCAGGGCTAAGGTTGGAGTGGGGTTGAGATGAGGTTTTCAGGAGAGCTGAAGATGGAAGATAAATCACTGTTAAGGCTGTCTCTCCAGATCTATTGTTTCTGATTTGGTTTTATTATTTACCCAACAGTCCCTCATTTTCTTGTAGCACTAAGTTATCAGTCCAACTTTTACTTTCTTTTCTTACAACAATTTATTTTAATTCTCAGTTGTTACAGAAGAATTTTCTCATTTCCTATGACACCACTCTCCCCTCTCTTTCCTCCTTCCTTCAGAAAGAAAACTCTCTCTCTTCCAGCCCATCCTAAAAGTGCACACTTGACAACAGCCTTCTCTAGTTTTCTTTCAGAGCTTATTTATTTTTGCATTCATTAATTAAATATTTATGATAAAAACATAGAAAAAAATATGGAAAACTAGTCCTACCAAATAGTCCACGTTTTTCTCTAACATTTGTCCCTAACTTTTAATATTTGGATGTAAAGTATATTAGCTTTTTAATTTTGATTTCAAACTGTTCATTACTAATATGTACAACAAAAAAGTGAGTTTTGTATATTGACTTTGTATTCTGAAAATTTGCTAAAATCACATTAATTCTTGTAACTTTTCTGTTATTACATCGGATTTTCGACAGAGATGGTTATGTTGTTTGCAAACACTGTTCAATTGTTATTTTCTAAATTGTATGTCTTTTAATTCTATTATTTATTGATTTATTTTAAAGAGAGGGAGAGCAGTTTGTTGTTCCACTTATTTATAAATTCATTGGTTGTTTCGTGTGTATTCCCTGACTGTTGGGATCTAATCTGTTAACTTGGTGTATTGGGATGATGCTCTAACCAGCTGAGCTACCAGTGCAGGGTAATAACAATAAATGTATTGTATTATGGCTACTACAATAATGCACCTTTATAAAAGTGTACACCTACAGGAATGTTGAATAGAAGTGTTCAGACAAGACATCTTTACCTTGTGTTGAATTTTTTGGGGAAAGTAATCAGTCATTTATCATTAAGGATGATTGTCAGCTGTAGTTTTTCAAAGATTTCCTTAATCATATTAAGTATTTTATTTTTGTATGACTAGTTTATTGAAATTTTTATCAGAAATAAATGTTGACAAAAGAAACAATACAGAGGATCAATAAAACCAGGAGCTGGTTCTTTGAAAAGGTAAACAAGATCGATGAACCTTAAACCAAATTCACTAAGAAAAAAAGAGAGAGGACTCAAATAAATAAAATTAGAAATGAGAGTGGAGAAATAACAACTGACACAACAGAAATACTAAATATTGTAAGAAAATACTATGAAGAACTGTATGCCAAAAAACTACAAAACCTAGATGAAATGGACAAGTTCTTGAAACATACAATCTTCCAAATATTAATCTGGAAGAATCAGAAAACCTAAACAGACTGATTATAATAATGATATCAAAACAGTTATCAAAAATCCCCCCTCCAAAAAAAGTCCTAGGCCTGATGGCTTCACAAGTGAATTCTACCAAATATTCAAAGAAGAACTAACTCCTATCCTTCTCAAGCTATTTCAAAAAATTTAAGAGGAAGAAAGACTTTCAAGCTCCTTTTATGAGGCGCGCATAATTCTGATTCCCAAACCAGGCAAAGATAACACAATGAAAGAAAATTATAGGCCAATATCCCTGATGAATATAGATGCTAAAATTCTCAACAAAATATTAGCAAACCGGATCCAGCAATATATGGAAAAAATCATACACCATGATAAAGTGGGATTTATTCTGGGGAGGCAAGGCTGGTACAATATTCGCAATTCAATCAATGTGATTCATCACATAAACAAAAGGAAGGTGAAACACCACATGATAATTTCAATAGATGCAGAAAAAGAATTTGATAAAATCCAGCAGCCATTCATGATCAAAACTCTCAGCAAAGTGGGAAAACAGGAAACATACCTCAACATGATAAAGGCCATCTATGACAAAACCACAGCCAACATTATACTCAATGGGCAAAAATTAAAAGCTATCCCCTTAAGATTAGGAACAAGGCAGGGGTGCCCCCTTTCACCACTCCTATTCAACATAGTTCTGGAAGTCCTAGCCACAGAAATCAGACAAGAAAAAGAAATAAAAGGTATCCAAATTGGAAACGAAGAAGTAAAACTATCATTATTTGCAGATGATATGATATTGTATATAGAAAACCCTAAAGTCTCAGTCAAAAAACTACTGGACCTGATAAATGAATTCAGCAAGGTGGCAGGATATAAAATTAATACTCAGAAATCAGAGGCATTTTTATACACTAACAATGAACTGTCAGAAAGAAAAATTAAGGAAGCAATCCCCTTCACCATTGCAACCAAAAAAATAAAGTACCTAGGAATAAATTTTACCAGGGAGATTAAAGAGTTGTACTCAGAAAATTATAAAACATTGATAAAAGAAATAAGAGAAGATACAAACAAGTGGAAGCATATACCATGCTAATGGTTAGGAAGAATAAACATCATTAAAATGTTTATATTATCCAAAGCAATTTATAAATTCAATGTAATAGTAATTAAAATACCAATGACATACTTCAAAGATACAGAAATATATTCCAAAAATTTATATGAAACCAAAAAAGAACACAAATAGCCTCAGCAATCTTGAAAAGAAAGAATAAAGTGGGAGATATCACACTTCCGGATATCAAGTTATACTATAAGGCCAATTTACTCAAAACAGCCTGATACTGGCATAAGAACAAGCATATAGATCAATGGAACAGAACAGAGAACCCAGAAATAAACCCACAGCTCTATGGACAACTGATATTTGACAAAGTAGGTAAGAGCATATAATAGAGTAAAGACAGCCTCTTCAACAAATGGTATTGGGATAATTGGACAGCTACCTGCAAAAAATGAAACAAGACCACCAACTTACACCATTCACAAAAATAAACACAAAATGAATAAAAGACTTAAATGTAAGCCGTAAAACAATAAACATCTTAGAAAAAAACATAGGCAGTAAGCTCTCTGACATCTCTCGCAGCAATATGATTTATCTCCACGGGCAAGTAAAATAAAAGACAGGAAAAACCAATGGGACTATATTAAACTAAAAAGCTTTTGTGCAGCTAAAGACAATGAGAACAGAATAAAAAGACAAACTACACAATGGGAGAACATATTTGACAATATGTCTGATAATGGGTTAATAACCCAAATTTATGAAGAACTTGTAAAACTCAACATCAGGAAGACAAAAAATCCAATCAAAAAATAGGCAAAAGAAATGAATAGACACTTCTCCAAAGAGGACATTCATGGCCAATAGGCATATGAAAAAATGCTCAATATCACTAATCATTAGAGAAATGCAAATTAAAACCAAAATGAGATATCACCTCACACCAGTCAGAATGGCGTTCATCAACAAAACAACCCAGAGTAAGTGCTGGTGAGGATGTGGAGTAAAGGGAATCCTCCTGCACTGCTGGTGGGAATGCAGATTGGTGCAGCCTCTGTGGAAAAAGTATGGAGATTCCTCAAAAAATTAAAAATGGAACTGCCTTTTGACCCAGCCGTCCCACTTTTAGGAATATACCCCAAGAACACCATAGCACTGTTTCAAAAGGAGAAATGCACCCTTATGTTTATGGCAGCATTGTCCACAATAGTGAAGATCTGGAAACAGCCCAAGTGTTTGTCAGTGGATGAGTGGATTAAAAAGCTTTGGTACATATATAATATGGAATACTACTCAGCCATAAGAAATGATGACATCAGATCATTTACATACAACAACATGGATGGACCTTGATAATATTATACTGAGCGAAATAAGTAAATCAGAAAAATCTAAGAACTATATGATTCTATATAGGTGGGATATAAAAATGAGACTCAGAGACATGGATGAGAATGTGGTAGTTACAGGGGTTGGGGAGGAGAGGGAAAGGTTTGGGGGAGGGGAAGGGCACAAAGAAAACCAGTTAGAAGGTGATTAAAGACAATTGGACTTTGGGTGATGGAAATGCAGCATAATGAAATGTCAGAATAACCTAGAAATGTTTTCTCTGAACCTATGTACCCTGATTTATTGATGTCACCCCATTAAAATTAATAAAAAAGAAAGAAATGTTGACTTTTTTTCAGACACTTTTTTATTTTTATTTGAGATAATTATATGCTTTCTTGTGTAGTCTGTTAATATGGTACATTATATTTAATGAATTTGAGCTTTAAATCAACATTGCTTTGCTGGGATAAACCTCAATTGGTCTTTTTAAAAATTTAATGGTGTGTGTGACCTTTGTTAAGAGGATCATGTAGGTTTCAAGTCTACATTTCTGTGACACAAGATCAGTAGAGTGTGTTGTGTGTCCACCATCCAAGGTCAAACCATCTCCCATCACAATATGTTTGTTCCCTTTCCCCAGTCTCCTTTTCTTGTTTCATTGAATTCAATTTGATAAAACTATGTTGGAAGTTTTTGTACTTATGTTTTTAAGGTATAATGCCTGTAATTTTAATTTTTAATAATGTCTTCATCTGATTTTGCAATCTAGGTATTGATGAGCTCTCAAAAGAAGCTGAAAAGTATTCCAGCTTTTTCTGTTTTTCTAAAAGAGATTGTGTGGAATTGCTATTATTTCTTTTTAGTGTTTGTTGGAATTCATTAGTTAAAACATTTGAAGATTTCTTTATGGAAAAAAAAATTTTTTACTGTAAATTTAATTTCTCCAGTAAATATAAGCTTATTCTCTTTCTTCTTGAACTATATTTAAATGTATTCTTTAAGAAATTTATTGACTTCACCTCATTTATTAAATTTACTGGCAAAATGCTGTTCATATTACTTGGCTACTAATCTTTGAATATCTCTAGCAAGGTTATCTCCCTAGTTTCTAATCATGGCAACTTATGTAAAAAATAAAGAAAAAAAGTATATATTTATTAAGTCTTTTAGGACTTAAATGTAATAAAAGAAAAACCAGAAGAACAGTGATAGATTTTATACCTTAAAGTTTTTAACATGAATATTTAAAAATATCACAGGCAAAATAAATTCAAACACAAGAGTAATAAAACGTTTAAATAATTGGTCCTGGCCAGTTTGCTCAGTGGTAGAGCATCAACCCAGCGTGTGGAAGTCCCAGGTTCAATTCTCAGTCAGGGCACACAAGAGAAGCATCCATCTGCTTTTCTACTCCTCGCTACCACTCTCTCTCTCTCTCTCTCTCTCTCTCTCTCTCTCTCTCTTCCCCTCTCATAGCCAAGGCTCAGATAGTTTGAGCAAAGTTGGCCTCAGGCACTGAGGATAACTTCATGGCCTCACCTTGATAGCTCGGTTGCTGAGAAACAGAGTAGTAGCCCAGGCTAGCAGAGCATCACCTGGTATAGGACATGCCAGGTGGATTCTGGGCAGGCCTCATGCATGAGTCTGTCTCTGCCTCCCTGCCTTCCAACTAATTAAAAAAATTATTTTTTCAATAATTTTCACAGGCTCCCAAAGTGAAATCACTTGATAATTTTGATATGAGATCAAGTATGAAAATCTACATATCTAAGCATCATCAACAAGGCAGTCCCCAGGGTAAGGCCTGCAAAAACACAAACAAAAAAAACCCCCAAAACAAACAAACAAACAAATATATATAAGCAATATAACAGAAAAGAATTTGATTAAAAGTGGAGTTTAGGCAAGATGAAGAATAGGAGTGGGTCTATTGCTATAATTGTTGGAATAAAAAAACAACAACCATATGTAGAAAGCTGGAAGCCTTCAAAGGGGCACCAACACCTGAGTAGCAAAATGCCAGGGCAGAAACAAAGTGAGTCATTACGATGAGGACTCTACCACTTTCTAGAGAGATCTTAGTAAAAGAAAAGGTAAGTTGAAATAAAAAAATGAGATCTAAAGGGTGTTTGAACATTTGTAAGTAGTACAGTTATTCCCAGGGCTAGTGAGGCTGATCCTTGACCCCAAAACAGGCTCTGTTGGTTCTGAAATGGGCTCCCCCAAAAGTCTTACAGACCATTTATAATATCTCCAGGCATAGTCTGGGAAGGACACAGATGTGTTTGTTGCATGGTCATAACTGTAAGAATCAGGTCTTTTTTATCTGAGAAGTAAAGTTACCATTCTACCCTTGGCTTTCTCAGTATCAAGAACTCTCCTTGCCAAGGAGCCCTAAAATCCTCAGAAATATGTGTGTGCATAGAAATATGAACTGTTTTAGTCATTTCTTCCTGGCTACTAAATAGCTAAATTTTTAAGGGAGCATTTCATAGCAAAGATAAAGGAAATTCTCACCATGAAATAGTCCTTTGTAATGGACAAGAAGTATCTATTAAATAAAGATAAATATACCATTTTGTCTGGTTGGTATATTTCAGATAATTCTTCCCCAAAGGTTGTATTAGAGTAAGTGATTTTTTAAAATAATTTTAATTTATTGTGTTAACATGGATTCAAGTGTCCCACTGAATATAACACCCTTACTCCCCACCCCCATGTCCCTATTTACATCCTTTTGCCCCCCTCCCCTTAACTCCCTCCCTTCTTCCTTCTGGGATTTGCTGTCCTGTTATCTGTATCTCTGTGTTATGTATATATATTATAATTTCACTCATCCCTTTACCTTCTCTGATCCCATCCCCTCATCCTCCTTCCCTCGGACAGCTGTGACCCCGCTTCTGCTTCTATTCTGTTCCTCAGTTCACTTTGTTCATTAGATTCCACATATAAGTGAGATCATATGATATTTGTCTTTTTCTGCCTGGCTTACTTCAGTTAACATGGCAGTCTCCAAGTTCATCCATGCCATCGCAAAAGGTAAAATTTCTTTCTTTATCACAGCCATGTATCATATTGTATATATGATATGTACCACAGCTTTTTAATCTACTCATCCACTTTTGGACACTTAGGCTGTTTCCAGATCTTGGATATTTTAAACAATACTGCAATAAACATGGGCGTGCATATCTTCTTTTGAATCAATGATTTGGTATACTTAGAATATATTCTTAATAGTGGGATAGCCGGGTCAAAAGGCAGTTTCATTTTTAATTTTTTGAAGAAACACCATACTGTTTTCCACAGTGGCTACACAAGTCAGCTTCCCTCCAGCAGTGCAGGACAGTTCCCTCTTCTCCACACCCTTGTCAGTACTTATTGTGTGTTGTTGATTTGTTAATGAGTTCCCTTCGAACAGGTTTGATGTGTTATCTCATTGTGGTTTTAATTTGCATTTCACTGATGATTAGAGATGTTGAAATTATTTTTCATATGCCTATTGGTCATCTGTATGTCCTCTTTGGAGAAGTGTCTATTCAGTTCCTTTGCCCATTTTTAAATTGGATTGTTTACTGTCCTGGTGTTGAGTTTTAAAAGTTCTTTGTAAATTTTGGTTATTAACTTCTTTTTTATTATTGTTTTTATTTTTTTGTTTGTTTCTTTTGTAGGCCTGTCTTACCTCCAAGTTCCTTTAGGACTTCTTTGGACTATGAAATTTTATCTTTGCATCCTCAATGCCTGGGACAATATCATAATGTTATACTTCTAACATACACATACTTGTATTTCTTTTTGTGTGTGTGTGTGTGTATTTTTCTGAAGCTAGAAATGGGGAGAGACAGTCAGACAGACTCCCGCATGCCCACCAGGGGGCGACGCTCTGCCCACCAGGGGGCAATGCTCTGTCCCTCCGAGGCATCGCTCTGTTGCGACCAGAGCCACTCTAGCGCCTGGGGCAGAGGCCAAGGAGCCATCCCCAGTGCCCGGGCAATCTTTGCTCCAATGGAGCCTCGGCTGCGGGAGGGGAAGAGAGAGACAGAGAGGAAGGAGAGGGGGAGGGGTGAAGAAGCAGATGGGCGCTTCTCTTGTGTGCCCTGGCCAGGAATCGAACCCGGGACTTCTGCACGCCAGGCCGACGCTCTACCACTGAGCCAGCCAGCCAGGGCCACATACTTGTATTTCTATCATAGCACATATCTTTTTATTTTATTTTAATGGGGTGACATTGATAAATCAGGGTACATATGTTCAGAGAAAACATCTGTAGGTTATTTTGAAATTTGATTATGTTGCATTCCCATCACCCAAAGTCCAATTGTCTTCGTCACCTTCTAACTTGTTTTCTTTGTGCCCCTCCCCCCCACTTCTTATCAGATGCATTGGCGAATACATTCTCCCATTGTGTGGGTTGTCTTTGAATTTTGTTCATGGTGTCTTTTGCTGTACAAAAGCTTTTTAGTTTGATATAGTCCCATTTGTTTATTTTGTCCTTTATTTCACTTGCCTGCAGAGATATATTGGCAAAAATATTACTACAAAAGATATCGAAGAGTTTACTGCCTATGTTTTCTCCCAAGATGTTTATGATTTCACAACTTACATTTAAGTCTTTATCCATTTTAAGTTTATTTTTGTGAATGATGTACATTGGTGGACTACTTTCTTTTTTTTTTTTTTTTGCATATACCTGTTCAATTTTTCCAAGACCATTTAGTAAAGAGACTGTCTTTACTCCACTGTATGTTTTTACCGCCTTTGTCAAATATTAATTGACCATAAAGGTGTGGATTTATTTCTGGGTTCTCTGTTCTGTTCAATTGATCTGTATGCTTGTCCTTATTTCAGTACCATGCTGTTTTGATTACAATGGCTTTGTAGTATAACTTGATATTAGGAGATGTGATACCTGCCACTTCATTCTTCATTTTCAAGATTACTGAGGCTATTCGTATTCTTTCTTGGTTCCATATAAATTTTTGAAATATTTGTTCTAATATCTTTGAAGTATGCCATTGGTATTTTGAACATAATTACACTGAATTTATAAATTGCTTTGGGTAATACACACATTTTTATGATGTTTATTCTTCTTATCCATGAACACACTATATGCTTCCACCTGTTTGTATCTTTCTTGATTAATTTTTAATTACTGTTTTATAATTTTTCAAGTACAAGTCTTTTACCTTCTTAGATAAATTTACTCTTAGATACTTTATTTTTTTGTTGTTGTTGCAATAGTGAAGGGGGTTGTTTCCTTAAATTCTCTTTTAGAGAGTTTATTGATAGTGTATAAAAATGCCACTGATATCTGAATATTGACTTTATATCCTGCAACCTTGCTGAATTCTTTTATTAAGTCTAGTAGTTTTTTGACTGAGACTTTAGGGTTTTCTATGTACAGTATCATCTCATCAGCAAATAATGATAATTTTACTTCTTGTTTTCCAATTTGAATGCCTTTTATTTCTTCTTCTTGTCTGATTGCTGTGACTAGGACTTTCAGAACTATATTGAATAAGTGTGGTGAAAGGGGACACCCCTGACTGGTTCCTGTTCTTAAGGGGATTGCTTTTAATTTTTGTCCATTGAGTATGATGTTGGCTATGGGTTTGTTATAGATGACCCTTATTGTGTTGAGGTATGTTCTTTGTATTCTTACTTTGCTTAAAGTTTGTTTTTTTTATCATAATTGGGTGATGGATTTTATCAAATGCTTTCTCTGCATCTATCGATATGGTCATGAAATTTTTATCCTTTCTTTGGTTTAGATGATGAATCACATTTACTGATTTACAAATATTGTACCAGTCTTCCCTCCTTAGAATAAATGCCACTTGATCATGGTGTATGATTTTTTTTAATGTATTGCTGGATCCGGCTTGCTAATATTTTGTTGAGAATTTTAGCATCTAAATTCATCAGGGATATTGGCCTATATTTTCTTTCTTTGTAGTGTCTTTACCTGGTTTTGAAATGAGCATAATACTTGCCTTAAAAAAGGAACTTGAAGTCTTTTCTCCTCTTGAATTTTTTGAAACAGCTTGAGAAGGATAGGTGCTAATTCTATCTGAATGTTTTGTAAAATTCAACTGTGAAGTCATCTGGTACAGAACTTTTGTTTGCTGAAAGTTTTTTGATAACTGTTTCAATTTCATTTGTTATAATCAGTCTGTTTTGGATACTTATTCTTCTAGATTGAATTTTGAAAGACTATATGTTTCTAGGAATTTATCCATTTCACTTAAGTTGTCCAATTTTTTGGCATATAGATCTTCATAGTATTTTCTTACAATTCTTTTCATTTTCTGTAGTATCAGTGATTACTTCTCCACTTTCATTTCTAATTTTACTTGAGTTCTCTCTCTTTTTTTCTTGATGAGTTTGCTTAAAGGTTCATCAATCTTATTTACCTTTTCAAAGAACCAGCTCTTGGTTTCATTGACCTTCTGTATTTTTCTTTTAACCTCTATGTCATTTATTCCTGCTCTGATCTTTATTATTTTCTTCCTTCTACTTCCTCTGGGCTTTATTTGTTGTTATTTTTCTAGTTCTTTTAGATGCAAGATTAGGTTGTTTGAGCTTTTTTTTTTTCTTAAGGTATGCCTATAATGCTATAAACTTCCCTCTCAGAACTGCTTTTGCTTTGTCCCATAAATTTTGAGTTGTTGTATGTTCATTTTCATTTGTTTCAAGGCAATTTTTTACTTCTTCCTTGATCTCATTGTTAACACATTCATTATTTTATAACCTTGTTTTGCATCCTAACATTGTCTATCTTAGAGAATGTACCATGAGCACTTGAAAATAATGTATATTTTGCTGCTCTGGTGTGAAAGGTTCTGAAGATGTCAATTAAGTCCAGTTGATCTAGTGTGTCATTTAAAGCTCCTGTTTCTTTGTTAATTTTCTGTCTGGAGAATCTAATCTATTGATGTTAGTGGGGTATTAAAATCACCTACTATTATAGTATTGCTGTTTATATCGCCCTTTATGTCCATCAAAATCTGCTTTATATTTTTAGGTGCTTCTATATTAGGTGCATAGATGTTTACAATGGTTATATCTTCCTGATGAGAGGGAGTTATATGCTCCCTTATCGTTATGAAGTGACCTTCTTTATCCCTTACTATATATCCTTTGTTTTAAAGACTATTTTGTCAGATATAAGTATTACTACCCCAGCTTTATTTTTTTATTTTCATTAGAGTAAAATAGTTTTTCCATCCCTTCACTTTCAGTCTATGTGTATCTTTTTTTCTGAGGTGAATCTCTTGTAGACAGCATATGTACAGGTCCTATTTTCTTATCCATGCAGTTACCCTATGTCTTTTCATTGGAGTGTAATCCATTTACATTTAAGGTTATTATTGACATATACTTATTTATTGCTATTTTATTCTTTAAATCTACAATCTTTTTTGTTTCGACTTCTTTTTTTTTTTTTTTTTACAGCAGGTTCCTTAACATTTCTTGCAGTGCTGGTTTGGTGGTAATGAATTCCTTGAGTCTTTTTTTTCTGGGAAGTTTCTATTTCTTTTTCAATTTTAAATGATAGCCTTGCTGGATAAAGTAGTCCTTGTAGGTTCTTGTTTTGCATAACTTTGAATATTTCTTACCCATTCTTTCTAGCCTCAATGTTTATGTTAAGAAGGCAGATGCCATCCTTATGGGGCTCCTCTGTAGATAATTAACTCCTTTTCTTTAGCATCTTTTAGTATTCTTTCTTTGTATTTTAACTTTATTACTTTAATTATGATGTTGCTTGGTGTAGGCCTCTTTGGGTTCCTCTTTACTGGGACTCTCTGTGCTTCTTGAACTTGTGTGAATTTTTCCTTCTTCAATTTAGGAAAGTTTTCAGTTATGATTTCTTCAAACAGGTTCTCTATTCCTTGTTCTTTCTGTACTCCTTCAGGAATTCCTATGTTTCGGATGTTGTCACAGAACTCTCTTAGAGTTTACTCAGTATTTTTGAGCTACTTTTCTTTTTGATGCTCTACTTCTGTGCTTATGTTTATCTTGCCTTTTAAATCACTGATTTGATCCTCTGCTTCATCTAGCTTGCTAGTTGATTCCTTCTAGTGCAGTCTTTATTTCTCATATTGTATTTGTCATCTCTGACTGGTTTGATTTTATTACTTCAGTGTCCTTTTTAAAGCTTGCTATCTCTTTAATTAGGTGCCCATTATATCCATCCATTGTTCCAAGACTCCTGAGCATCCTAAAAATCATTATTTTAAACTCTGAATCTGGTAGTTTGGTTACATTCATTTCATTTAGATCTTTTTTCTAGGGATTTTGCTTGTTGATTCATTTGGGTTACATTTCTTTGTCTACCCATTTTGTCTGTGTATAGACTCTTTTGAGGGGCATGCTGCTTGTGTAGCTTGCTGAGTCTAGGGTTGGTGCTGTCTGTCACCAACTACCAGTTGTGTTGGTTCTAGATCTTCTTGGGTTGGCATCAGCTGTTCTTTGTAACCTGTTGTGGGCTACTTCTCTGCAGCTACAGCACTTTTCACTGTTTGTGTCTGCATTTTATATGCCTGGGTAGTATGGGAGGGGCCAACCTTTTTATAAGGATCAACTTCTCCTCCTTAGAGCTGACAGCAGCTCCGTATAATCCCCAAGCTCTGTAAGATTTGTCTCCACTTTTTAGTTGCTCCACTTCCTCTTGCAGCTGCCTGGTATTTCCAGAGTCTTCTGTAAGAAATATTGTAGTATGGGCCCAGACTGTCCTCACTTAACCAACCCCTCTACAGGTTGTAAGCTTGTTGGGTTAGGGTAGCTGAGGTTAGAAATACAAAGTTAATGGGACCCCCTACTTTACAGGTCTATTGGGCAGTAGCTTAGTTCAAGAATTGTGGCCCCTACTCTGGAGCTTAGTCCCTCTGCCACTGCTGGATACTCAATTGTTATTTCTCCCCAACAAGGTGTGCAGCAGGTTCAGATTGAATGGTGACAACAGTCCCTTCTGTGGAAGTTCTTACAGCTTATGAAACCCTGGTCTCAAGGAGGAAGACTAAGAGAGTACTCTCCTAGGGCTTACTATACACCCCAGAAAGTGGCTAAGCCCCTCAACCAGATCCAGCAATAGGCTCACAAGGACCTACATTTTTAATGTCTATGCTACAAGCATCTCTCCCTTCCCTTTTTGGAGTCTAGCCCAGTAGGGTAGGATATCCAGCACCCAGGCCAGCTGACTGTGAAGCTCCACCTTATCCAGTGCACATGAGCTGCTGTGCTGGTGCTGATCACAAGGCACAGAACTCATTTCAGCTGGGCCAGGTGTGAGGAGCCCTTCCTTAAGATACCACTCTAGCAAAGGCTGTTAGGTCCTGAACTAATGCTTCCACAGAAGGCCCCTGGATGTGTCAGCCCTTGGCCGTCCTGGCATAAACCCGGCACAGACCAGTGGGAGATATTGCCTGTGACTGGCCCTCAAAAACTTTCTTGGAGCTACAAGCAATCCAGAGTTTGTGGCTGCCTCTGCTGGACCCAGGTGCACATGGAAATACCAGCTGTACACCTAAGTTGGCTTTTATCCATTCTGGGCCTGGGGATCCATCTGGTTCTCTGGGTCCATCATTCTGCAGCCTCTGTCTGCTGACTGCTTATTTGGCTTAACTGCTGAATAAACCTCTCTTGGTGTCTGACACCTACAGCAAATTAGAGATTAAGAAGGGTGGTGAGTGTGGCTCCACCCCTCGCTCCAGGTATCTGTCCAGACTTTTTTTACAGACCTCAGTAAAAGGTAGCCCCAGGTGTCTTGTGGGTGTGGCCTCTGAGACCCTGAGGTGTGGTCTGCCCACCCTCCAGACAGTTTCAACTGAGTCTCCCATGAGGTGGAAGCACCAGTCTTAGACTCAGGAGTATGAGGTGGATGGGCAGCTCTGTCCTCAACACCAGAAAACTATGTCACTGATGCACCTCCTGCTTCCTGGCCTTTTGGAATGACCCTTAGCCCTAAATAGAGACTCCCAAGGGCAGAGCAGTTGCTGTTTCCTAGGCTGATGACACTCAGAGGGGACTGCTCCACCCAAGAAACATGGTAACTGCAGTATTGGAGAATGACTCAGCACAGGGGTTCTGGTGGCCATCCTCCACAGTGTTTCTCCCTGGGCCTCCAACTTTACACAGAGTAAGTAAATTTTTGAAGAGCATCTATCCCCTATCATTTTAGAAATTATCTCCTTTCTTTTTCTTATACTTTCTTATCCTAAACCTCTGTTCTATTTTTATGAATTCTCATTGAAATATGAAATGGTAATTATAGTATTTGTTGATAGGGGCTCAAGGGATAACCTCATAAATAAAATGTCATTTAAATTTATTAAGGGGTTTTGGCACTGGTGATTAATAGATGACAGAGTCTATATATACTTATCTATACTTATCATCTGGGATTATATACTTCTGGTTTACTGGAAACCGGAGACTTGGAAACATATTTCCGAAAACATCCAAAGCCACTATTGCTATTACTATTTGTTCTGATACTCTCACCACTGGCTCTTGTAGATGTGTTGCGTGTGTGTGTGTGTGTGTGTGTGTGTGAGAGAGAGAGAGAGAGAGAGAGAGAGAGAGAAAGAGGAGACAGAGAGAGAAAGTTGAGATCCCACTTTAGAAAGATTGCTGACTGTTACAGAAGATCCAATTGCTACATAATGCACATAAATTAAAGGGTAATAAACTATATTTATGAAATAGCTACAAAATAACCCAAAGGATATTTTCACATTATTGACCAAAATATATAACCTGAAAGTATGAAGCGCCAAGGGGCTAGAGGAGTCAATAATTATCAATATAACTTCTTCTACGATAATTCAGTGTTTTATGGAAGCTGTACACCAGTGAGGTACAGATCTACAACAAAATCAAGAACAGTGATCAGTTAAACAGTACTGATCCCTTGGTGAAAACTACATGTGTTTTGCAAAGTCACACCTATAGAATCTGTGAGAGGGTTTTTGTTCTCTGGATGGGGAATGAAAGATGGAGATGGCTAAATAATTATGCAAAAATGAGTAATAAATACATTTGATTATATTAAATATTTCAAAAATTTCTCAATAAAATAAGTATATTTAAAATTCAATGGCATGTATGTGCTTAAAAAATGTGAGCTATACAAATAAAAGGGATCATATGAGAAAGAAAGGAGAGAAAAAGGAAGGAAAAAGAGGAAGGAAAGAAGGAATAAAAGATGCAAAGCTTCCTGTCAATGTTCTTATTCTAAAAAACAGAATCACTATAAGTGATTAGTGTAGAAATTAGACACAAAGATATATCTATAAATAGCAATTTTATAAATAAAATATTTTCAAATGGGAATGTGTGCTGAGACTGATCTATTTGACTTTTTAAATAAATGATCTGACATAATACATAATTATATCTCTAACTCTGCACTTAACCTTAAGCTTTTCTGAGTAGTAAGATTAAAAAAAAAACTAGAGTAGCTTCAGAATTTAAATACATTTTTATTGTATTATAAACTTCTTGAAAACAAGATGTCATCTTATATTGTTGTATGACTAACACCCAAACACACCATGCCTGAGACACTCAATGAAAGATAGAAAGATTCATGGATAGATAAGCAGAAGTATCAGGGCACTCAAAAAAATGTAGATGCCTTGAAATATAGACTGGAGTACCCAGTAAAACATTAATTCAGAAATACTGTCAGGAAAATTGGATCTGAGCTCTTAGGTAGTGCCCATGAAAAGACTTTGATGACACTGAAAATGTTTTCTAAAAATAGTCCAGGTCTGCTGCTGCAGAAAAAATGCTAAATCATATGAAAATAATCAAAATTACATGCAAACTGTTAGGCTAATCTTTAATAGAACTAGATTAAGTATAAAAAAAGAGGGTGTACCTTAAACAATAATACAACAGGAAAATAACAAAGTATATCTATTCCAAAAATATTGTATACAATATTAATTAGAAAAGGAAAATGTGCTATAATAAATGCACCTTTGTAAAGTTAAGAAATTTAAAAGGAAAAGTGGGGTGTATCAGTATTATATAGGTATAATGTATTTTATTGAAGAAGATAGGTATATTAGAATTAGTTAATAGAAATGGAATTTACTAGATTGGTGAATCTAGAAACTGTATAAAGATTTTTAAGGCAATGTGTAATATTGACATGATCAGGAGGGAACTTAATAATATGTACATTCTTGAAACTGCAGAAGTAAGAGCAAATAAAATATAGTTGGAGCTTATCAAAGTGGATTAGTAAAGTATATGTAACTGAGATCAGCTGTGAAAGGTCCACTTTTTTTTCTTTTTTTTTTTTTTTTAATAAATTTTTATTAATGGTAATGGGATGACATTAATAAATCAGGGTACATATATTCAAAGAAAACATGTCTAGGTTATTTTGTCATCAAATTATGTTGCAAACCCCTCGCCCAAAGTCAGATTGTCCTCCGTCACCCTCTATCTAGTTCTCTGTGCCCCTCCCCCTCCCCCTAACTCTCCCCTCTCCCTCCCATGTCCTCCCTCCCCCCCCCACCCTTGGTAACCACCACACTCTTGTCCATGTCTCTTAGTCTCATTTTTATGTTCCACCAATGTATGGAATCATGTAGTTCTTGTTTTTTTCTGATTTGCTTATTTCACTCCTTATAATGTTATCAAGATCCCACCATTTTGCTGTAAATGATCTGATGTCATCATTTCTTATGGCTGAGTAGTATTCCATAGTGTATATGTGCCACATCTTCTTTATCCAGTCTTCTATTGAAGGGCTTTTTGGTTGTTTCCATGTCTTGGCCACTGTGAACAGTGCTGCAATGAACATGGGGCTACATGTGTCTTCACGTATCAATGTTTCTGAGGTTTTGGGGTATATACCCAGTAGAGGGATTGCTGGGTCATAAGGTAGTTCTATTTGCAGTTTTTTGAGGAACCACCATACTTTCCTCCATAATGGTTGTACTACTTTACAGTCCCACCAACAGTGAATGAGGGTTCCTTTTTCTCCACAGCCTCTCCAACATTTGCTATTACCCGTCTTGTTGATAATAGCTAATCTAACAGGGGTGAGGTGGTATCTCATTGTAGTTTTGATTTGCATTTCTCTAATAACTAATGAAGCTGAGCATCTTTTCATATATCTGTTGGCCATTTGTATCTCTTCCTGGGAGAAGTGTCTGTTCATGTCCTCTTCCCATTTTTTTATTGGATTGCTTGTTTGTGTGTTGTTGAGTTTTATGAGTTCTTTGTAAATTTTGGATATTAGGCCCTTATCTGAGCTGTCGTTTGAAAATATCAGTTCCCATATAGTTGGCTGTCTGTTTATTTTGATATCAGTTTCTCTTGCTGAGCAAAAACTTTTAATTCTGATGTAGTCCCATTCATTTATCTTTGCCTTCACTTCTCTTGCCATTGGAGTCAAGTTCATAAAATGTTCTTTAAAACCCAGGTCCATGATTTTAGTACCTATGTCTTCTTCTATGTACTTTATTGTTTCAGGTCTTATATTTAGATCTTTGATCCATTTTGAATTAATTTTAGTACACGGGGACAGGCTGTAGTCGAGTTTCATTCTTTTGCATGTGGCTTTCCAGTTTTCCCAACACCATTTGTTGAAGAGGCTTTCTTTTCTCCATTGTGTGTTGTTGGCCCCTTTATCAAAGATTATTTGACCATATATATGTGGTTTTATTTCTGGGCTTTCTATTCTGTTCCATTGGTCTGAGTGTCTATTTTTCTGCCAATACCATGCTGTTTTGATTATCGTGGCCCTATAATATAGTTTAAAGTCAGGTATTGTAATGCCCCCAGCTTCATTCCTTTTCCTTAGGATTGTTTTGGCTATTCGGGGTTTTTTATAGTTCCATATAAATCTGATGATTTTTTGTTCCATTTCTTTAAAAAATCTCATAGGGATTTTGATGGGAATTGCATTAAATTTGTATATTGCTTTGGGTAATATGGCCATTTTGATTATATTTATTCTTCCTATCCAAGAACAAGGAATATTTTTCCATCTCATTGTATCTTTTTCGATTTCCCTTAACAATGCTTTGTAATTTTCATTATATAGGTCCTTTACGTTCTTTGTTATGTTTATTCCTAGGTATTTTATTTTTTTTTGTTGCAATCGTGAAGGGGATTATTTTTTTGAGGTCGTTTTCTAATATTTCATTGTTGGCATATAGAAAGGCTATGGACTTTTGTATGTTAATTTTGTATCCTGCGACCTTACTGTATTGGTTTATTGTTTCTAATAATCTTTTTGTGGAGTCCTTCGGGTTTTCGATGTATAGGATCATATCATCAGCAAAAAGTGATAGCTTTACTTCTTCTTTTCCGATATGGATGCCTTTTATTTCTTTGTCTTGTCTGATTGCTCTGGCCAGAACTTCTAGCACCACGTTGAATAAGAGTGGAGAGAGTGGACAACCCTGTCTTGTTCCTGATTTAAGGTAGAAAGTCCTCAGTTTTATGCCGTTTAATAGGATGTTGGCTGATGGTTTATCATATATGGCCTTTATCATGTTGAGATATTTTCCTTCTATACCCATTTTGTTGAGAGTCTTAAACATAAAATTGTGTTGTATTTTATCAAAAGCCTTTTCTGCATCTATTGATAAGATCATGTGGTTTTTGTTCTTTGTTTTGTTGATATGGTGTATTACGTTAACCGTTTTGCGTATGTTGAACCATCCTTGAGATTCTGGGATGAATCCCACTTGATCATGATGTATTATTTTTTTAATATGTTGTTGTATTCGGTTTGCCAGTATTTTGTTTAGTATTTTAGCATCTGTATTCATTAGAGATATTGGTCTGTAGTTTTCTTTCATTGTGCCATCATGCCAGGTTTTGGTATGAGGGTTATGTTGGCCTCAAAAAATGTGTTTGAAAGCATTGCTTCTTCTTCAATTTTTGGGAAGACTTTGAGTAGAATAGGAACCACGTCTTCTTTGAATGTTTGATAGAATTCACTAGTATAACCGTCTGGGCCTGGACTTTTATTTTTGGGGAGATTTTTAATAGTTTCTTCTATTTCCTCCCTGCTGATTGGTCTGTTTAGGCTTTCTGCTTCTTCATGACTCAGTCTAGGAAGGTTGTATTGTTCTAGGAATTTATCCATTTCTTCTAGGTTGTTGTATTTGGTGGCATATAATTTTTCATAGTATTCTACAATAATTCTTTGTATTTCTATGATGTCTGTGGTGATCTCTCCTCTTTCATTTTGGATTTTATTTATTTGAGTCCTGTGTCTTTTTTCCTTGGTGAGTCTTGCCAAGGGTTTGTCAATTTTGTTGATCTTTTCAAAGAACCAGCTCTTTGTTTTATTGACTTTTTCTATAGTTTTTCTGTTCTCTATTTCATTTATTTCTGCTCTGATTTTTATTATCTCCTTTCTTCGGCTGGTTTTGGGTTGTCTTTGTTCTTCTTTTTCTAGTTCCTTAAGGTGTGAAGTTAAGTGGTTTACTTCGGCTCTCTCTTGTTTGTTCATATAGGCCTGAAGTGATATGAACTTTCCTCTTATTACTGCTTTTGCTGCATCCCAGAGATTCTGATATGTCGTATTTTCATTTTCATTTGTCTGTATATATCTTTTGATTTCTGCGCTTATTTCTTCTTTGACTCATTCATTTTTTAGAAGTATGTTGTTTAGTTTCCACATTTTTGTGGGTTTTTCCCCCTCTTTTTTGCAGTTGAATTCTAGTTTCAGGGCTTTATGATCAGAAAATATGCTTGGTACAATTTCAATTTTTCTAAATTTGCTGATATTGTCTTTGTGGCCCAACATATGGTCAATTCTTGAGAATGTTCCATGTACACTAGAGAAAAATGTATACTCTGTCGCTTTGGGATGAAGTGTCCTGTAGATGTCTATCATATCCAGGTGTTCTAGTATTTCGTTTAAGGCCACTATATCTTTATTGATTCTCTGTTTGGATGACCGATCTAGAGCCGTCAGCGGTGTATTGAGGTCTCCAAGTATGATTGTATTTTTGTTAGTTTTTGTTTTAAGGTCAATAAGTAGCTGTCTTATATATTTTGGTGCTCCTTGGTTTGGTGCATATATATTAAGGATTGTTATGTCTTCTTGATTCAACTTCCCCTTAATCATTATGAAATGACCATTTTTGTCTCTGAGTACTTTTTCTGTCTTGTAGTCAGCATTATTAGATATGAGTATTGCTACACCTGCTTTTTTTGGGGTGTTGTTTGCTTGGAGTATTGTTTTCCAGCCTTTCACTTTGAATTTGTTTTTATCCTTGTTGCTTAGATGTGTTTCTTGTAGGCAGCATATAGTTGGATTTTCTTTTTTAATCCATTCTGCTACTCTGTGTCTTTTTATTGGTAAGTTTAATCCATTTACATTTAGTGTAATTATTGACACTTGTGGGTTCCCTACTGCCATTTTATAAATTGCTTTCTGTTAGTTTTGTATCTAGTTTGATTCTTCTCTTTTGTTTTTCTATCATTTGTTTTTGTTTGTTTGTGTTCCATACTTCTTTCCTCTGTTGCTACCTTTTTTAAGTCAAGTGTTTTTGTGGTGGTTTTTTTAAGGGTGGTTACCATTAAGTAATGAAAAGGGTACCTACCATATTCATTGTAGTACCCTATCTTATAAGTATTTCTGCACTTCATCATCCTTTGCTACTGTTAATCTCCATCCTCTCCCCCCTTTTTTTCCTTTGTTGTCACAGTTTAAGTTTGGTTTTATTGTGTTCTTGGTGGAGCTGTTTCTTGTGGTGTTGTTTTCTTTTGTTCTTTGAATCTGGTTGGAAAACCCCCCTTAGTATTTCCTGGAGTGGGGGCTTTCTGTTGATAAATTCTCTCATCTTTTCTGTATTTGTGAATGTTTTTATATCTCCTTCATACTTGAAGGATAGCTTTGATGGGTATAGTATTCTTGGCTGAAAGTTCCTCTCTTTCAGGGCTTTAAATATTGGGGTCCACTCTCTTCTAGCTTGTAGAGTTTCTGCTGAGAAATCTGATGATAATCTAATAGGCCTTCCTTTATATGTTGTACTCTTCTTTTCCCTGGCTGCCTTGAGAATTTTTTCTTTGTCATTGTTTTGTGTCATCTTTATTATGATGTGCCTTGGAGTGGGTTTGTTGGGGTTAAGAAAACTCGGTGTTCTGTTTGCTTCTTGAATTTGAGGCTTTAGTTCCTTCCACAGGCTTGGGAAGTTCTCATCTATTATTTGTTTGAGTATATTCTCCATTCCATTTTCTTTCTCTTCTCCCTCTGATATACCTATTATTCTTGTTATTCTTTCTGATGGAGTCAGACAATTCCTGTCGGGCTTTCTCGTTTTTTATTATTTTTGAGTCTCTTTCTTCTTCTCTCTGTTGTGCCTCAAGTTGTTTGTCTTCTATTTCACTAATCCTATCTTCAATCTGGGCTGTTCTGTTAGCTAAGCTTGTTACCTCGTTTTTCAGCTCGTGAATTGAGTTTTTCATTTCTGTTTGATTTGTTTTTATAGTTTCAATTTCCTTGGTAATATATTCTTTGTGTTCATTGAGTTGTTTTCTGATCTCCCTATATTGCCTTTCTGTGTTTTCTTGTATATCTCTGAGTATTTTTAAGATTTCTAGTTTAAATTCTCTGTCATTTAGCTCCAAGGCTTCCAATATGTTAAGTCTTTTCTCCATAGATTTTTTCACATCTATTTGTGTTACCTCTCTTTCTTTTGTATCCATAATATTCGATTTCCTCTTTCTTATCGGCATCTGAGGGTGGTCTTATTGATAGCACGCGGGCGCACTCCCTGGCGGCTTGAATGAGCATCGCTGCGGTAGCTTCCTCCACACCCTCGTCTCTCAGATTCAAGTGATAACAGTCCTTTTGCTTTCAGTTTGTGTGGAACTCCGGAATGCTCCGAGGATAAATTTTTCTGTTTCTAGTTGATAAATTTGTTGTGATTTAGGGGAGAGCTGTCGGACGCGCTTCTCACGGCGCCATTTCCGTTCACTTTTTTTTCTTTAATATTTTCATTGATCTGAGAAGGGAAGGAAGGGAGCGAGAGAGAAAGAAGCATCACCTCATTGTTACACTTAGTTGTGCACTCACTGGTTGCTTATCATATGTGCCCTAAACAGGGATTGAATCTGCCAGTTTAGCATGCCAGAATGACGCTGTATCCATTGAGAAATCTTGCCAGAGTCAAGGGACCAATTCTTTTTTTTTTATTTTAATGGGGTAACATTGATATATCAGGGTACATATGTTCAGAGAAAACCTCTTTATATTATTTTGACATTTGATTATGTTGCATACCCCTCACCCAAAGTCAGATTGTCTTCCGTCACTTTTCTACCTGGTTTTCTCTGTGCCCTTCCCGTCCTCATCCCCCCTCCCTCTCCTTCCTCGCCCCCCTGGTTACCATCACAATCTTGTCCATGTCTCTGAGTCTCATTTTTATGTCCCATCTATGTATGGAATCATATAGTTCTTAGTTTTTACTGACTTATTTCACTCAGTATAATGTTATCAAGGCCCATCCATGTTATTGTAATGATCCAATGTCATAATTTCTTACAGCTGAGTAGTATTCCATAGTATATATGTACCAAAGCTTTTTAATCCACTTGTCCACTGACGGACACTTGGGCTATTTCCAGATCTTTGCTACTGTGAACAATGCTGCCATAAACATAGGAGTATATTTCTCCTTTTCAAACTGTGCTATGGTGTTCTTAGGGTATATTCCTAAAAGTGGGATAGCTGGGTCAAAAGGCAGTTCAATTTTTAATTTTTTTTTTTCTTTTACAGAGACAGAGAGAGAGATAGACAGGGCCAGACAGACAGGAATGGAGAGATGAGAATTATCAATCATTAGTTTTTTGTTGCGAGTTGCAACACCGTAGTTGTTCATTGATAAGGAAGAACTTTCTCATATGTGCTTTGACCGCGGGCCTTCAGCAGACCAAGTAGCACCTTGCTTGAGCCAGGGGCTTTGGGCTAAGCTGGTGAGCTTTTGCTCAAACCAGATGAGCCCGCGCTCAAGCTGACGACCTCGGGGTCTCGAACCTGGGTCTTCCGCATCCTAGTCCGACGCTTTACCTGCTGCGCCACCAACTGGTCAGGCCAATTTTTAATTTTTTGAGGAATCTCCATACTGTATTCCACAGAGGCTGCACCAGTCTGCATTCCCACCAGCAGTGCAGGAGGGTTCCTGTTCTCCACAATCTCGCCAGCACTTATTCTGTGTTGTTTTGTTGAATAGCACCATTCCAACTGGTGTGAGGTGATATCTAATTGTGGTTTTAATTTGCATTTCTCTAATGATTAGTGATGTTGAGCATTTTTTCATATGCCTATTGGTCATCTGTATGTCCTCTTTGGAGAAGTGTCTATTCATTTCTTTTGCTCATTTTTTGATTGAACTGTTTATCTTCCTGGTGTTGAGTTTATAATTTTGGTTATTAACCCCTTATCAGACATATTGTCAAATATGTTCTCCCATTGTGTAGTTTGTCTTTTTATTCTGTTCTTATTGTTTTTAGCTGTGCAAAAGCTTTTTAGTTTGAAAAAGTCCCATTTGTTTATCCTGTCTTTTATTTCCCTTGCCCATTGAGATATATCAGCAAATATATCGCTGTGAGAGATGTTGGAGAGCTTAATGCCTATGTTTTCTTCTAAGATGCTTATGGTTTCACAGCTCACATTTAAGTCTTTTATCCATTTTGAGTTTATTTTTGTGAATGGTGTAAGTTGGTGGTCTAGTTTCATTTTCTTTTTTGCAGGTAGCTGTCCAATTTTACCAACACCATTTGTTGAAGAGGCTGTCTTTACTCCATTGTATGCTCTAACCTACTTTGTCAAATATTAGTTGTCCATAAAGCTGTGGGTTTATTTCTGAGTTCTCTGTTCTGATCCATTGATCTATATGCCTGTTCTTATGCCAGTACCAGGCTGTTTTGAGTATAATGGCCTTGTAGTATAACTTGATATCAGGAAGTGTGATACCTCCCACTTTATTCTTCCTTTTCAAGATTGCTGAGGCTATTCATGTTCTTTTTTGATTCCATATAAATTTTTGGAATATGTGTTCTATATCTTTGAAGTATGTCATTGGTATTTTAATTGGTATTGCATTGAATTTATAAATTGCTTTGGGTAATATAGACATTTTAATGATGTTTATTCTTCTTAACCATGAGCACAGCACGATACATGCTTCCACTTGTTTGTATCTTCCTTGAATTCTTTTATCAATGCTTTTTAATTTTCCGAGTACAAGTCTTTAATCTCCTTGGTTAAATTTACTCCTAGGTACTTTATTTTTTTGGTTGCAGTAGTGAAAGGGATTGCTTCCTTAATTTCTCTTTCTGACAGTTCATTGTTGGTGTATAAAAATGCCTCTGATTTCTGAATATTAATTTTACAACCTGCCACCTTGCTAAATTCATTTACCAGGTCCAGTAGTTTTTTGATTGATACTTTAGGGTTTTCTATATACAATATCATATCATCTGCAAATAATGATAGTTTTATTTCTTCTTTTCCAATTTGGATGCTTTTATTTCTTCTTGTCTGATTGCTGTGGCTAGGACTTCCAGGACCATCTTGAATAAGATTGTTGAAAGGGTGCACCCCTACCTTGTTCCTGATCTTAAGGGTATTGCTTTTAATTTTTGCCCATTGAGTATGATGTTGGCTGTGGGTTTGTCATAGTTGGCTTTTATCATGTTGAGGTATGTTCCCTGTTTTCCCACTTTGCTGAGTGTTTTTTATCATAAATGGGTGCTGGATTTTATCAAATGCTTTTTCTACATTTATTGAAATTATAATGTGGTTTTTATCCTTCCTTTTGTTTATGTTATGAATTACATTGATTGATTTGCAAATATTGTACCAGCCTTCCTCCCCAGAATAAATCCCACTTGATCATGGTACATGATTTTTTTCCACATATTGTTGGATCCAGTTTGAATTTTAGCATCTGTATTCATCAGGGATATTGGCCTATAATTTTCTTTTTTTGTGTTGTCTTTGCCTGGTTTTGGAATTAGAATGATGCTTGCCTCATAAAAGGAGCCTGGCTCCAGGAACACGGACTCTCTCACTGTTGGAGCCTATAAATGCTAATGAGCTTCGACTGCCAATGAGACTAAAGCACAATACATGACATTGCCATAGAGACTTATCAACTGCAAACCTCTACCTGAGCGTGCCAAAGGGGCAGAACCCGGGGTACAGAGTCACCAACCAGGAAGAGGGAGAGAAAAGAAAAAGCAAGAAGATAATCTCTCAAAATCAAGAATAATCTGCAGGCTTTATAACCTATCCCATTTTATTATATTTGTTCGTTTGTTTCTCTTACCTTCATTCTTGATACTTTTTTTTCCTCCTCCAATTTGGCCGATTAACTCTCTACCAGTCTTACTCTCTCCTCTCCTTGAACTACACTACCCATAAGTGTTACATCTCCCATTATCTTTTCTCTTCTCTTTCTTTCTCTCTATGAGGGTTGCACTCCAAAACCCTTAACTCTCTCTCTCTCTCTCCTTTCTTTTTTCTTCTTTTAGTGGTTCCCTCTTTTTATCTCCCTCTCTCTTTCTTTTCTCCCTCTATATTAGTTTCTTCCTTTCTCCTTTACATCTCCTCTCATTCAAACCTCAATAACAAACAAATTATCTTATCTGGGACTCAAACCTATGTTTGTGGCATTTTGGGGGGTTTTTACTTCACCTTTTTAACTCACTAGCAGTGCTCCCATCCCTGGCTCTCCATATTATCTAGTTCTTGTTCCACTAAATACAATAGTAATTTTTTAATTTGTCCCTCCATTTTTCCATTTTCCTCTTATTCCTCTCATCATAATTCTTAGACAACCAACACCTAAAAGCAAATCATTTTATTCTTGACCCAAATTTTTTCCTTATTTGCTTTTTGTGGGTCAATACGCTCTTTTTTTTTCTTTTTTCTTTTTTTTTTCCTTTTTTTTTCCTTTTTTTTTCTTTTTTTTTTTTGCCCCTTTATTACTTTTCCCCAATTCAGGCCCTCCATCACAGGCATTGTTTGTTATAATTCACAGTCCACCACAAGATTTTCTCAAGAAAGAGGAGAGAGGAGAGGAGAGGAAAAAAGGAGGAAAGGAATAATTTCCTTTTTTTAAAAATTTTTATTTTATTTTATTTTTCTTTATTTCATTATTAATTTTTTTTGAAAAAACAACTCTTTTCAATTTTTTATTTTTTTATTTTTTTTAACTTTTTATTCTTTATTAAATCTCATTAATACTATCAACAAAACCACCCTCAGATGCCATTAAGGAAGAGAAAATCGAATATCATGGATACAAAAGAAAGAGAGGTAACACAGCTAGATGAGGAAAAATCTATGGAGAAAAAATTTAATATATTGGAAACCTTGGAGCTAAATGACAGAGAATTCAAGATAGAAATCCTAAAAATCCTCCGAGATATACAAGAAAACACAGAAAGGCAATTTAGGGAGCTCAGAAAACAACTCAATGAACACAAAGAATATATGTCCAAGGAAATTGAAACTATAAAAACAAATCAAACAGAGATGAAAAACTCAATTCACGAGCTGAAAAATGAAGTAACAAGCTTAACTAATAGAACAGGTCAGATAGAAGAGAGGATTAGTGAAATAGAAGACAAACAACTTGAGGCACAACAGAGAGAAAAAGAAAGAGACTCAAAAATTAAAAAATGAGATAGCCCTACAAGAATTATCTGACTCCATCAAAAAGAATAACATAAGAATAATAGGTATATCAGAGGGAGAAGAGAGAGAAAATGGAATGGAGAACATACTCAAACAAATAATAGATGAGAACTTCCCAAGCCTGTGGAAAGAACTAAAGCCTCAAGTTCAAGAAGCAAACAGAACTCCGAGTTTTCTTAACCCCAACAAACCTACTCCAAGGCATATCATAATGAAATTGACAAAAACCAACAGCAAAGAAAAAATTCTCAAGGCAGCCAGGGAAAAGAAGAATACAACATATAAAGGAAGGCCCATTAGATTATCATCAGATTTCTCAGCAGAAACTCTACAAGCTAGAAGAGAGTGGACCCCAATATTTAAAGTCCTGAAAGAGAGGAACTTTCAGCCATGAATACTATACCCATCAAAGCTATCCTTCAAATATGAAGGAAAAATAAAAACATTCACAGATACAGAAAAGATGAGGGAATTTATCATCAGAAAACCCCCACTCCAGGAAATACTAAAGGGGGTTCTCCAATCAGATACAAAGAACAAAAAAAAACAGAGCCACAAGTAAAAGCTCCAAGAAGAACACAATAAAACCAAATTTAAACTGTGACAACAACAAAAAGAAAGAGGGGGAGAAGATGGAGATTAACAGTACCAAAGGATGATAGGGTGCAAAAATACTCACAAAATAGTTCACTACAATGAACAGGGTAGGGACCCTTTTCATTACTCAAAGGTAACCACCATTGAAAAAACCACCACAGAAGCATATGAGATAAAAAAGATAGCAACAGAGGAAAGATGTATGGAATACAACCAAATAAAAACAAAAGATAGAAAAATGTAAGAGAAGGATCAAACAAGACACAAAACTAACAGAAAGCAAGATATAAAATGGCAATAGGGAACTCACAAGTATCAATAATTACACTAAATGTAAACAGATTAAACTCACCAATAAAAAGGCACAGAGTAGCAGAATGGATTAAAAAAGAAAATCCAACTGTATGCTGCCTACAGGAAACTCATCTAAGTAACAAGGATAAAAACAAATTCAAAGTGAAAGGCTGGAAAACAATACTCCAAGCAAATAACATCCAAAAAAAAGCAGGTGTAGCAATACTCATATCGGATAATGCTGACTACAAGACAGGAAAAGTACTCAGAGACAAAAATGTCCATTTCTAATGGCTAAGGGGACACTGAATCAAGAAGACATAACAATTCTTAATATATATGCACCAAACCAAGGAGCACCAAAATATATAAGACAGCTACTTATTGATCTTAAAACAAAAACTGACAAAAATACAATCATACTTGGAGACCTCAATACACCGCTGACGGCTCTAGATCGGTCATCCAAACAGAGAATCAACAAAGACATAGTGGCCTTAAACAAAACACTAGAGCACCTGGATATGATAGACATCTACAGGACATTTCATCCCAAAGTGACTGAGTATACATTTTTCTCCAGTGTACATGGATCATTCTCAAGAATTGACCATATGTTGGGCCACAAAAACAACATCAGCAAATTCAGAAAAATTGAAGTTGTACCAAGCATATTTTCTGATCATAAAGCCTTGAAACTAGAATTCAACTGCAAAAAAGAGGAAAAAAATCCCACAAAAATGTGGAAACTAAACAACATACTTTTAAAAAATGAATAGGTCAAAGAAGAAATAAGTGCAGAGATAAAAAGATATATACAGACTAATGAAAATGACAATATGACATATCAGAATCTATGGGATGCAGCAAAAGCAGTGATAAGAGGGAAGTTCATATCACTTCAGGCATATATGAACAAACAAGAGAGAGCCCAAGTGAACCATTTAACTTCCCACCTTAAGGAACTAGAAAAAGAAGGACAAAGACAACCCAAAACCAGCCAAAGAAAGGAGATAATAAAAATCAGAGCAGAAATAAATGAATTAGAGAAGAGAAAAACTATAGAAAAAATTAATAGAACAAGGAGCTGGTTCTTTGAAAAGATCAACAAAATTGACAAACCCTTGGCAAGACTTACCAAGGAAAAAAGAGAAAGAACTCATATAAACAAAATCCAAAATGAAAGAGGAGAAATCACCACAGACACCGTAGATATACAAAGAATTATTGTAGAATACTATGAAAAACTTTATGCCACTAAATTCAACAACCTAGAAGAAATGGATAAATTCCTAGAACAATACAACCTTCCTAGACTGAGTCAAGAAGAAGCAGAAAGCCTAAACAGACCTATCAGTAGAGAAGAAATAGAAAAAACCATTAAAAACCTCCCCAAAAATAAAAGTCCAGGCCCTGACGGCTATACCAGCGAATTTTATCAAACATTCAAAGAAGACTTGGTTCCTATTCTACTCAAAGTCTTCCAAAAAATTGAAGAAGAAGCAATACTTCCAAACACATTTTATGAGGCCAACATAACCCTCATACCAAAACCAGGCAAGGATGGCACAAAAAAAGAAAACTACAGACCAATATATCTAATGAATACAGATGCTAAAATACTAACAAAATACTAGCAAATCGAATACAACAACATATTAAAAAAATAATACATCATGATCCAGTGGGATTCATCCCAGAATCTCAAGGATGGTTCAACATACGTAAAACGGTTAATGTCAACAAAACAAAGAACAAAAACCACATGATCTTATCAATAGACGCAGAAAAGTCTTTCGATAAAATACAACACAATTTTATGTTTAAGACTCTCAACAAAATGGGTATAGAAGGAAAATATCTCAACATGATAAAGGCCATATATGATAAACCATCAGCTAACATCATATTAAATGGCACAAAACTGAAGGCTTTCCCCCTTAAATCAGGAACAAGACAGGGTTGTCCACTCTCTCCACTCTTATTTAATGTGGTACTAGACGTTCTAGCCAGAGCAATCAGACAAGACAAAGAAATAAAAAGCATCCATATCGGAAAAGAAGAAGTAAAGCTATCACTTTTTGCAGATGATATGATCCTATACATCGAAAACCCCAAAGAATCCACAAAAAGACTACTAGAAACAATAAACCAATACAGTAAGGTCGCAGGATACAAAATTAACATTCAGAAGTCAATAGCCTTTCTATATGCCAACAATGAAACAACTGAGAAGGAACTCAAAAGAATAATCCCCTTCACGATTGCAACAAAAAAAATAAAATAGGAATAAACATAACAAAGAATGTAAAGGACTTATATAATGAAAACTATAAACCATTGTTAAGGGAAATCGAAAAAGATATAATGAGATGGAAGAATATACCTTGTTCTTGGCTAGGAAGAATAAATATAATCAAGATGGCTATATTACCCAAAGCAATATACAAATTTAATGCAATTCCCATCAAACTTCCAATGACATTTTTTAAAGAAATAGAGCAAAAAATCATCAGATTTATATGGAACTATAAAAAACCCCGAATAGCCAAAGCAATCCTAAAGAAAAAGAATGAAGCTTGGGGCATAACAATACCTGACTTCAAACTCTATTATAGGGCCACGACAATCAAAACAGCATGGTATTGGCAGAAAAATAGACACTCAGACCAATGGAACAGAATAGAAAGTCCAGAAATAAAACCACATATATATAGTCAAATAATTTTTGATAAAGGGGCCAACAACACACAATGGAGAAAAGAAAGCCTCTTCAATAAATGGTGCTGGGAAAACTGGAAAGCCACATGCAAAAGAATGAAACTGGACTACAGTCTCTCCCCCTGTACAAAAATTAACTCAAAATGGATCAAAGATCTAAACATAAGACCTGAAACAATTAAGTACATAGAAGAAGACATAGGTACTCAACTCATGGACCTGGGTTTTAAAGAGCATTTTATGAATTTGACTCCAATGGCAAGAGAAGTGAAGGCAAAAATTAATGAATGGGACTACATCAGACTAAGAAGTTTTTGCTCAGCAAGAGAAACTGATAACAAAATAAACAGAAAGCCAACTAAATGGGAAATGATTTTTTCAAACAACAGCTCAGATAAGGGCCTAATATCCAAAATATACAAAGAACTCATAAAACTCAACAACAAACAAACAAACAATCCAATAAAAAAATGGGAAGAGGATATGAATAGACACTTCTCCCAGGAAGAAATACAAATGGCCAACAGATATATGAAAAGATGCTCATATTCTTTAGCTATTAGAGTAATGCAAATCAAATGGCAATGAGATACCACCTCACACCTGTTCGATTAGCTGTTATTAGCAAGTCAGGTAATAGCAAATGTTGGAGAGGCTGTGGAGAAAAAGGAACCCTCATACACTGTTGGTGGGAATGTAAAGTAGTACAACCATTTTGGAAGAAAGTATGGTGGTTCCTCAAAAAACTGAAAATAGAACTACCTTATGACCCAGCAATCCCTCTACTGGGTATATATCCCCAAAACTCAGAAACATTAATACGTAAAGACACATGCAGCCCCATGTTTATTGCAGCATTGTTCACAGTGGCCAGGACATAGAAACAACCAAAAAGCCCTTCAATAGATGACTGGATAAAGAAGATGTGGCACATATACACTATGGAATACTACTCAGCCATAAGAAATGATGACATCGGAACATTTACAGCAAAATGGTGGGATCTTGATAACATGATACGAAGCGAAATAAGTAAATCAGAAAAAAACAGGAACTGTATTATTCCATACGTAGGTGGGACATAATAGTGAAACTAAGAGACATTGATAAGAGTGTGGTGGTTACGGGGGGGAGGGGGGAATGGGAGAGGGATAGGGGGTGGGCAGGGGCACAAAGAAAACAGGATAGAAGGTGACAGAGGACAATCTGACTTTGGGTGGTGGGTATGCAACATAATTGAATGACAAGATAACCTGGACTTGTTATCTTTGAATATATGTATCCTGATTTATTGATGTCACCCCATTAAAAAAATTAAATTATAAAAAAAAAAATATATATATATATAAAAGGAGCCTGGAAGTCTTCCTTTCTCTTGAATTTTTTGAAATAGTTTGAGAAGGATACGAGTTAATTCTTCTTTGAATTTTTCGTAGATTCACTTGTGAAGCCATCAGGCCCAGGACTTTTTTTTGTTGGGAGTCTTTTGATATCTGTTTTGATCTCATTTGTTTTAATCAGTCTGTTTAGGTTTTCTGATTCTTCCAGATTGATTTTTGGAAGATTGTATGTATCAAGGAATTTGTGCATTTCATCTAGGTTGTCTAGTTTTTTGGCATACAGTTCTTCATAGTATTTTCTTACAATATTTTGTATTGCTGTTGTGTCAGTTGTTATTTCTCCACTCACATATCTAATTTTATTTATTTGAGCCCTCTCTCTTTTTTTCTTGGATAGTCTAGTTAAAGGTTCTTTGATCTTGTTTACCATTTCAAAGAACCAGTTCCTGGTTTCATTGATCCTCTGTATTGTTTCTTTAGCCTCTATGTCATTTATTTCTGCTCTGATCTTTATTATTTTCTTCCTTTTAGTACAGTGGTCCCCAACCTTTTTTGGGCTACGGACCAGTTTAATGTCAGAAAATATTTTTATGGACTGGCCTTTATGTTGGGATGGATAAATGTATCACGTGACCAAAACAAGCATCAAGAGTGATCCTTAGACTGATGTAACAAGGGGAATCTGGTCATTTTTTAAAAAAATAAAACATTGTTCAGAGTTAAGTATAAATAAAATAAAAATAATGTAAGTTATTTATTCTTTCTCTGTGGACCAGTACCAAATGGCCCACGGACCAGTACTGGTCTATGGCCTGGGGGTTGGTAAACACTGTCTACTACATCTGAGCTTTACTTGCTGTTCTTTTTCTAGTTCTTTTAGATGCAGGGTTCAGTTTATTTGAATTTTTTCTAGCTTCTTAAAGAATGCCTCTAGTGGTATAAACTTCCTTCTCAATAATGCTTTTGCTGTGTCTCATAAATTCTGTTTCTTTTTTTTGTATTTTTTTTTCTGAAGCTGGAAACGGGGATAGACAGTCAGACAGACTCCCACATGTGCCTGACCGGGATCCGCCTGGCTCGCCCACCAGGGGACGATGCTCTGCCCACCAGGGGGCGATGCTCTGCCCCTCCGGGGCGTCGCTCTGTCATGACCAGAGCCACTCCAGCGCCTGGGGCAGAGGCCAAGGAGCCATTCCCAGTGCCTGGACCATCTTTGCTCCAATGGAGCCTCGGCTGCGGGAGGGGAAGAGAGAGACAGAGAGGAAGGAGAGGGGAAGGGGTGGAGAAGCAGGTGGGCACTTCTCCTGTGTGCTCTGGCTGGGAATTGAACCCGGGACTTCTGCACGCCAGGCCAATGCTCTACCACTGAGCCAACCAGCCAGGGCCCGTGTCTCATAAATTCTGATTTGATGTATGCTCATTATCATTAATTTCTAGGAATTTAACAACCTGCTATTTAGTTTTCATGTGTTTGAGAATTTTTTAGTTTTTCTGTTGTGGTTGATTTCTAGTTTTATGCCATTTTGATCAGAGAAATTGCTTTATATGATTTCTTCTTAATTTTGTTGAGACCACTTTTGTACCCTAACATGTGGTCTATCCTAGAGAATGTACCATGAGCACTTGAAAGAATGTATATTCTGCTGCTTTAGGCTAAAAAGTTCTGAAGATAACTATTAAATCGAGTTGCTCTATTGTGTCCTTTAAGTCTGCTGTTTCTTTGTTAATTTTCTTTCTTGAGGATCTATCTAGTGATGTTAGTGGGGTATTGAAATCACCTACTGTTATAGTATTGCTGTTGATCTCGCCCTTTATATCCATCAAAATCTGCTTTATATATTTAGATGCTTCCATTTTAGTTGTGTAGATATTTGTAATGGTTATATCTTTCTGTTGGATTGCTTCCTTTATCATTATGTAGTGAACTTCTTTATCTCTCACTATAGACTTTCTTTTAAAGTCCATTTTGTCTGATATAAGTATTGCTACCCCAGCTTTTTTTTTTTCATTTCCATTTGTATGTAATATTTTTTTGCATCCTTTTTTCTTCAGTCTATGTGCATCTTTTGTTCTAAGGTGTGTCTCTTGTAGACAACATATGTATGGGTCCTGTTTTCTTATCCACGCAGCTACCCTATGTCTTTTGATCAGATCATTTAATCCATTTACATTTAAGTTTATTATTGATATGTAATTGTTTATTGCCACTTTATTCTTTAAAGTTGTATTCCTCTTTTGCTATTTTCTTTTCTCACTTTGATCTGTTTACAACAGGCCCCTTAATATTTCTTGTAGCATTGGTTTGGTTATAATGAATTCATTCCTTGAGTTTTTTTGTGTTTTTTTTGTTTTTGGTCTGGGAAACTTTTTATTTCTCCTTCAATTTTAAATGATAGCCTTGCTGGATAAAGTAGTTTTGGTTGTAGGATCTTGTTATGCATTACTTTGAATATTTCTTGCCATTCCCTTCTGGCCTCAAGTGTTTCTGTTGACAAGTCAGATGTCATCCTTATGGGAGCTCCTTTGTAGGTGATAGCCTTTTTTTCTCTAGTAGCTTTTAATATTTTCTCTTTATCACTTAGCTTTGGTATTTTAATTTTAATATGTCTTGGTGTAGACTTCTTCAGATTTCTCTTTAATGGAGCTCTCTGTGCTTTTGAAGTTGTGAGAGTTTTTCCTGCATTAATTTAGTAAAGTTTTCAGCTATGATATTATTGAACAAAGTCTCTATCCCTTGTTCTTTCTCTTTTTCTTTAGGAACCCTTATGATGCGGATGTTATTTCTCTTCATGTTGTCACACAGCTCTCTTAGAGTTTCCTCAGACTTTTGAGTCTCTTTTTTTTTCTGCTATGCTTCCATGCCTTCGTTCAACTTATCTTTCAACTCGCTGATTTGATTCTCAGCTTCATTTATCCTGTTCTTAATTCCTTCCATTGTGGTCTTCATTTCTGATATTGTATTTGTCATCTCTGATTGATTCTTTTTTAATATTTCCATTTTTTATACTAGCTATTTCTTAATTTAGGTTTTTGTAATGACCATCCATTGTTGTTCTAAGATCCCTAAGCATCCTAACAATCATTATTTTAAATTCTGCACCTGGAAGTTTGGTTATTTCCATATCACTCAGTTCATTTCCTGGAGGTTTCTCTTTTAGTTTCATTTGGATTGCACTTCTCTGTCTTCTCAGTATGTCTGTGTGTTTGGGTGTATTGTTTGTAGAGCTGGTTGAGTCTAGGCTTGGTGTTGTCTGCCTCCAATTTTTAGTTGTGTTATTTCTAGGTCTTCTTGGGTTGGCATCAGCTATTATTTGTAATCCACTGTGGGATTTGGCTTTTCTAGTAGAGCCACTTTGAAGTCTTGACTTGTTTGTTTTTTTAACACATGGTAGTCTTGATTATGGATATCAGCAGAGGGCTTATTTAAAACTCTATCTAGGAATGCAGTGGGTGTAACCTGAGACTCTGAAGGCCTAATCTGCCAGTTCCTCTCTCTGGGGTTAGGGTATTTTCTCAGGTTCAGTAGGATGAGGCGTATCTCAGATCTCCATGGAGACCTGAGTTACTGCCCCTCCTCCCCACTTTTTGTTTTTAGCTGTGTCTTGTTGCGCTGATTGGAGATGGAGAAATGTCTGGAGATGGGTCACCTGGAAATATTTTAGTCTTGTATTTTGTGGAAGGATCAACCCCTCCCCCAGCTATTGCCACCTTCATCACTGGATGAGTCAGCTTCTTAGGTCATCATATGCATTCCTCTGCCCCTCACCGTCTGTCTCTCTCTCCCCTTTCCATTTGGAAGACTAGCCAGCCCTTTCAACACACCCCATTCCCAGGTCCCGTATCTTAAGCAATATTTTCTGCTCTTTTCCTTGGAGTGATAGCCCATCAGGCCTCTCAGCCTTACCTCCTTCCCCTCATCCGTTTTTGTAAGCAGGGGAGACTCACTGCTCCTCGGTGCTTTCTAACAGGCTCGGTGTGGCTTCTTCTTTGCTCCTTGGTTTTTGAGAGCTGTTCTTGTAGTACCGAGTTGGTTTTCATGCTGATTGTTTATAAATTAATTTGTAATCCAGTTTAGTGGTGTGATCTGGGAGTCTGTGCTTCTTCCTACTCTGCTGCCATCTTCAGGTCTTGGGACCAATTCTTAATGAACTTGTTATGTGCCGCTGTTCTAATGTTAATGTTGTTATAACAAGGGGGGAAAAAGACACATTCAAATCAGAAAAATAGCAATCAATAGTGGGGTAAAATGTGTCCAAGTGAAAAGTCCTCTCTCCTTGAAAGAAGATCTAGAAAGAAGTTAGGGAGGGATTTATTCAGTGATCAAAGAATGAAGTCAGAGAGTGACGTCAGAGAAATGGCACGGTGAGGAGTGCTCAGAATACCTCTCCCTGAAACTTCAACAAATTCAACAACAAGAGACAGAAAAACAATCTCAGGAGCATCTGAAATACACATACATCAAACAAAGGTACGATTGGGTGAAAAGGTGGCTGAATATATAATCCACTCTAAAGGAAATAAGACTGAGAATGAAGTATTCGGCTTTCCTCACTGACCTGAGCAAGGGCTCCTTTCACTTGGAACTGAGAGAAAGCAAGGGCTAAGGCATGAAAAAATCTGGGCTAGGGCAGAGATGTTCAAGCCAAGGAGAGAGTGTGCCCACAGATCAACCCACATGGAGCTAATGCCTGCGGCAGACACCAGGCAGAGTTGGGCGAGCAGTTGCCTTGTTAACTCCTGGAATCCCAGTCAATGAGAGAAGACAGTGTGTGAGTGGATCCACCTGGCACTTCGGGCATGGGTGCCAGTGTTCCCAGACTGAGGGGCTGGGTTGGAGATTGTCAGTACTGACCCTCTGTGTAGGCTATGACCAGAGTTTCTGAATAATCCCAGCTTCCCAAACAACAGAGATTGGGAAGTGCACGAAAGCCAGCTTCCATACACCCAGAACTGTCTGGGTGCGGCACCTCTTCCAGCCATACAGGCTAACAAAACACACCCCTAGGGAGGAGAACTGCAGATGTGGTGGTGGGAAGAGCATGCAAGCAGCTTGCAGACAGCCTCTGGAGAGCAAATCTGCAGAGTGCTTATGCATACTAGACATGCCTGAAGGCTTATAGAAAGACACCTGAAAGGCAATCGCTCCCAGCCCTGCCTGATTACACTGGCAGCTCTGGCTGGCAAAGCATTACCCACAACCCTGCATTGAGTGGGGACAGAGGGGGGATTTGGCAGCTCTTAGAGTCTCTTGCTCTCCAGGCAGTGGCTGGGGCAACTTGACAGCTGGGTCCCAGGCTGCTGATTCTGGAAGGAGAGATTTGGGGAGAGGCTCCAGGAAAATAAACTCTCCCATTGTTGGACCCTACAAATGCTAACAAGCCCTGTCTACCAATGGGACTGAGGCCTAGTTTATGTCATCATCATAGCAACACAACAGCAAATCTCTGCCTAAGAGTGCCACCGAGGCATAACCTGAGGTACAGTGCCACCAGCCAGAAAGAGAGAAAAGAAAAAAGATAACTTCTCAAAACGAGAAAAAGTCCACAGTCTTTATAACTTTCTTCATTTTTTTTCTTGTATTTTTTTCCTTTCACCTTTTATCCTCTTTCCATTTTATTCTTTCTTTTCATTTTGAACGTTATTACCCATAGGTGTTACTATTCCTATTCTTTTTTTTCTATGAGCATTACATTCCAAAAAAATAATTTTTTTCTCTCTCTTTTTATTCTTCTTTTCTCTTTCACTTTTTCTCTCATTTGAATCTCACCTACAAATAAATGATTTTATTCTGGATTCAAATTTCTTCTTTGTGGCATTTTGTGTTCTTTTTATTTTGCTTTTTAACTCTTTAGCATTTCCCCCAACTCCAGCTCTCCATTCTATAGTTTTTGTGCCACTAAATACAATAGAATTTTTATTTTCCACTGTATTTTTTCTTTTTCTTTTTTTATTTTTTCTTACACTATTTCTCTCATTTGACCATCATTTACAAACAAATTATTTTATTTTTGATTCATATTTTTCCTTGTGGCATTTTTGGGTTTTTGCCTCATTTTTTGTCTCTTTGTCACTTCTCGCCCAACCGTGGCCCTCTGTTCTATGTATTTTTGTTCCACTTCGCAAAATAGAATTTTCAGTTTCACTGCATTTTCTCAAAAAATTTTTTATCAACTCTTATTAGTGTTATTAATAATACCACTCTTAAATGCCATTAAAGAAAAAGAAATCAAATATCATGGATACAAAAGACAGTGATGTAGTTCAGATATATGGGTGGAGCACAGAGCACATTTCTAGCAGCTGTGGCTGATACAATGTTGTGAGAATACTCCAGCTCCCAGAACCCTCCTCGGCATACCCAGGAAAGGAGCTTGCCCATTATACGGAAGTGACTTAGCGCCAACCATGCAGCTCCCTGATTTTTCATCCATTGACTATGAAGGACATGCTGTAACACCCTATAGGCTGAACCCATGTATATAAGCTAGTTTACTTCCTGAATAAAGTAGATCTGCGTCACTGAACCTGTTCCCTGGAGTCGGTTCTTTGCATCTTCATCATCCTCAACCCTGGCAGGACTTGTCCACAACTGGCGCCCAACGTCAGGGGCAGGGACCTAACCAGCATCCAAAGGATGAGTGAGTGACACTCTGCAATGGGAAACCTTTTCCCTTACTCTCAAGCCCTGCAGGCTCAAATCCTGCACACCCTATTGCAGAGTAAGCGAGTTGAAGTTTGTGAAAAGGATCTCTGTATTTACTGGGAGATACTCTCTAGTCTCAATCACTGGATTGAGGATGTGCCCCTCTGGGACCTGGATACTTGGGCCTGAGCTCTCTGATGCGTTTATTTGGCCAAGGTGCATGGGGGGCAAACCTTTCCCCTTGGCCTCACTCCCGCCTTATTGGCAATACACACCTGCTTGAACGGTTCTCCTGCTGGGGACCCTCTGCTGGTCCCTATGGTCCTACAGGCTACTCTGCTTTCAGAGGAGCCCCTACGTCCCTATTCGCCCCCTCCATTGAGGAAAGTGGTTTAGCCTCTGAGTTTGTGGCTGAGTGCACAGAAACAAAACCAACCGAATTGCTAACTGCACCATCAGCTCTGCCACTGGGAAAAGCAGAAGTCACTACTTCAGCATTCCCTGCCAGGGATCAATGCCCCACCCCTGCTCTCAGATGCCATTTTCTCCAACATGTATTCCTGCTACAGTCCCGTGGGCCAGCCTATTCGCCCCTATGTGTCTTTTTTCTTTCTGTCTGACTTTCTTGTCTATATTCCTGTACCTCTCACTCTCTCTTTCCCTCGCCCCTCTCTCTGAAATGACACTGGAAGGACCCAGTCATGGCACAGTGGTGGGGATCACACACTCTTCTAACACAAGGAAGAGGTTATGCTTGTGTTTTTCAGCCAATTTGTATCCTAGGAACCCCCCAACCTTCTTGACAGGGTTTCTTGGGCACCCACTAAGTGGTTCAGTCTTCACCCATCCAAAGCTACAGCCCTGGCCTTCTCCACACCAACTATGCCTGAGGGGAAGAGGTCCTCAGCGCTCCAGAAGAAGACCTTGTGGCCGGCATGCACGCCCCATCACCTGGGGGAATGTGGAGTCTTTGGCGGGGCAGGCTAAGAGAATTGCCCCTGACGGGCCCCCAGGCCATGGTGCTCTGCTGTTGCTTATGTGTGCTATAGTAACTGCTGACTCCCAGATGCAGGCAGCAGCACCCTGGGGCTCGAGCTTGGCAGCGCAAGCTGGTATTTTCAGTTCATCTTTGGAGGATGAGGAGAATTGAGCTGGACTTGCAATTCACAGACTCCAGAAGGTAAACAATGGCTGCTTTGGTGGGAGGATGAATGGAAGCCAGGCTTGCATCGCTGAGTGGCTGCTGGAATACCAGGGAGTGCCTGCTAAGCTGCTGGTGGGTTTGCTGACATTATGGGACACATGGGTGGATGTCATCATGCTCTCCGGAGCAGAGATAAAAATGCTGACTGCCATTGCCATGTGCTCCTCTTTGGCACAGTGTAAGACCTGCCAGGATGGCAAGGATGAGGGGTTGGCTGACGCCCCATGTGTGTGGACTGATTTCCTGGACTATGACCGAGTGAGCACTGGCTCCTTTGTTGGATGCACTTATAGATTTTGGACAATGTGAAATACCCTCATGGGGGTGGGGCATGACTATCCAGGAGGCCCTTCTCCTGCCCTGGGAAGCTTTTCCCATTGCTAGAAAGAAGGCTGAGGACATTTTGTGCTTTTGGCAAAGTGCTCAGAGACTGGTGAAATGTACCTATGTAATTGTTGAAATTGTATGATTTGTCATGTTGTTGTAATTTATGCAATGTGCCTTGCAACCATATGCAGTATGCAGCCCATGGCAAGCCATCCATTCTGTGTTTGGACACTGAGACCTTCATGGGAAAGGGGTGTGCATGGGCCTACGTCCATTTTTTACAATCAAAATGGAACTGTGTTTAATGGCACCTAAAAAATCTCAGTAACACAATGGGAGAGAAATGACATCCTGACCCCTAGGAGGAATCCCCTGTTGAAGACCCCCATTCTATTTCCTAACTAGTCAAACATTACAGAAGCTTGCCTCATTGTTTAATATAGCTAATCTATTAGCATATAGTATAATAGGTATTATAGTTGTTTTAGTTTTACTAGGGTTCCATTGCATAATGCATAGTATTCAGAAGATAAAACAGCAGCAAGTTGTCATTCATCAAGTCCAATTGGCCTTAATTAAAAGAGAAGGGGAAGATGTGGGAGAAGCGCTGAGTACATTCTTAGCAGCTGTAGCTGATGCAATTCTGTGAGAATACTCTGGCTCCCAGAACCTTCCTTGGCATACCCAGAAAGGGAGCTTGCCCACTATAAGGAAGTGACTTAGCGCCAACCACACAGCTCCCAGATCGTTTCATCCATTGGCTATGAAGGACAATCTGTAACTCCCTATAGGCTGAACCCATGTATATAAGCTAGTTTAATTTCTGAATAAAGTGGATCTGCATCACTGAACCTGATCCCTGGAGTCAGGTCTTTGATCTTTGTCTCCTCACCTTCAGCAGGACTTTTCCACACAGATAGATGAGGAAAAATCTATAGAAAAAAATTCAATAAGTTAGAAACCTTGGAGTTAAATGACAGAGAAGTTAAAATTGAAGTCCTAAAAATACTCAGGTATATACAAAAAGGCACAGAAAGGCAATTAGGGAGCTCAAAATACAATTCAATGAACAGAAAAAATACTTCACCAAGGAAATTGAAAGTATATGGAAACAAATCAGAGATGAAAAACTCAATTCATGAACTGAAAAACGAGGTAACAAGCTTAGCCAATAGAGCAGGCCAGATAGAGAAGAGAATTAGTGATATAGAAGACAGGCAACTAGAGGTACTGAAGAGAGATGAGGAGAGAGACTCATGGATTAAAGAAAATGAGATAGCCCTACAGGAATTGTCTGACTCCATCCAAAAAAGCAACATAAGAATAATGGGTATATCAGAAGGAGAAGAGAGAGAAAATGGATGGAGAACATATTCAAACCAATAAGAGACGAGAACTTCCCAAGCCTGTAGGAAGCACTAAAGCCGCGAATTCAAGAAGCAAAGAGAACACCGAGTAATCTTAACCCAACAAACCTACTCCAAGGCACATCATAATAAAATTGGCACAAACCAATGAGAAAGAAAAAATTCTCAAGGCAGCCAGGGAAAAATGAATACAACATATCAAGGAAGGCTCATTAGATTATCAACAGATTTCTCAGCAGAAACTCTACAAGCTAGAAGAGAGTGGACCCCAATATTTAAAGTTCTGAAAGAGAGGAACTTTCATCCAAGAATACTATACCCATCAAAGCAATCCTTCAAATACGAAGGGGAAATAAAAACATTTCCAGATACAGAAAAGATGAGGGAATTTATCACCAGAAAACCCCCACTTCAGGAAATACTAAAAGGGGTTTTCCGACCAGACACAAAGAACAAAACAAAACAAAACTACAAGTAAATCTCCATCAAGATCGCAATAAAAACAAGATTAATCTGTGACAAAGAAACAAAAAAGGAGAGGACAAAAATTAACAGTAGCAAAGAAGGATGGAGTGCAGAACCACTCATGAGATAATGTACTACAATGAACATGGTAGGTATGCTTTCCATTACTTAATGATAACCACCCCTGAAAAAACCAACACAGAAGTACATGGCTTGAAAAAAGAAGTAACACGGAAACAGAGCAGGTCAAAAAAAGAACTAACAAATAAAATAAGTATGGATCACAACCAAACAAAAACAAATGATAGAAAAATATAAGAGAAGACCCAAACAAGATAAAAACTATCAGAAAGCAATATATAAAATGGCAATAGGAAACCCTCAAATGTCAATAATTATACTAAATGTAAATGGATTGAACTCACCAATAAAAAGACACAGAGTAGCAGAATGGATTAAAAAGAAAATCCAACTATATGCTGCCTACAAGAAACACATCTAAGCTACAAGGATAAAAACAAATTCAAAGTAAAAAGTTGGAAAACAATATTCCAAGTAAATAACTTCCAAAAAAAAAAAGCAGGTTTAGCAATACTTATATCTAACAATGCTGACTACAAGATAGCAAAAGTAATCCGAGACAAAAATGGTAATTTCATAACGATAAAGTGGACATTGAATCAAGAAGACATAACACTTCTTAATATGTATGCACCAAACCAAGGAGCACAAAAATATATAAGAAAGCTATTGACTGACTTAAAAACAAAAACCGACAAAAATACAATCATACTTGGAGACCTCAATACAACGCTGATGGCTCTAGATTGTTCATCCAAACAGAAAATCAATAAAGAACTATTAGCCTTAAATGAAACACTAGAACAATTGGATATGATAGACATCTACAGGACATTTCATCCCGAAGTGCCAGAGTATATATTTTTCTCTAGTGTACATGGAACATTCTCAAGAATTGACCATATGCTGGGCCACAAAAATAACATCAACAAATTCAGAAAGATTGAAATTATACCAAGCATATTTTCTGACCATAAAGCCTTGAAACTATAATTCAACTGCAAAAAAGAGGTAAAAAAACTCACAAAAATGTGAAAAATAAACAACATACTTTAAAAAAATTAGTGGGTCAAAGAAGAAATAAGTGCAGAAATCAGAAGATACGTACAGGAAAATGAAAATAACAATACAACATATCAGAATCTCTGGGATGCAGCAAAAGCAGTGATAAGAGAGAAGTTCATATCACTACAGGCCCGCATGAACAAACAAGAGAGAGCCCAAGTGAACCACTTAAGTTTACATTTTAAGGAGCTAGAAAAAGAAGAACAAAGACAACCCAAAATCAGCAGAAGAAAGGAAATAAAAATCAGAGCAGAAATAAATGAAATAGAGAACAGAAAAACTACAGAAAAAAATAATAAAACAAGAAGGTGGTTTTTTAAAAAGATCAACAAAACTGACAAACCCTTGGCAAGACTCACCAAGGAAAAAAGAGAAAGGACTCATATAAACAAAATCCAAAATGAAAGAGGAGAAATCACCACAGATATCATAGATATACAAAGAATTATTGTAGAATACTATGAAAAACTATATGCCACCAAATTTAACAATATAGAAGAAATGGGTAAATTCCTAGAACAAAACAATCTTCCTAGACTGAGTCATGAAGATGCAGAAAGCTTAAATAGACCCGTAAGCAGGGAGGAAATAGAAACAACTATTAAAAACCTCCCCAAAAATAAAACTCTAGGCCCAGACGGCTACACTAGTGAATTCTATCAAACATTCAAAGAAGACTTGGTTCCTATTCTACTCAAACTCTTCCAAAAAAATTGAAGAAGAAGCAGTACTTTCTTTTTTTTTTTTAAATGTTTAAACACAGAATTTAATTGGAAAATAGTACAGATAAATTTACAGAAAAAATAAAAATAGTAAGTTCATATCTTTTTTTTTAATAAATTTTTATTAATGGTAATGGGATGACATTAATAAATCAGGGTACATATATTCAAAGAAAACATGTCTAGGTTATTTTGTCATCAAATTATGTTGCAAACCCCTCGCCCAAAGTCAGATTGTCCTCCGTCACCCTCCATCTAGTTCTCTGTGCCCCTCCCCCTCCCCCTAACTCTCTCCCTCCCTCCCTCCCTCCCTCCCTCCCATGTCCTCCCTCCCCCCCCACCCTTGGAAACCACCACACTCTTGTCCATGTATCTTAGTCTCATTTTTATGTTCCACCAATGTATGGAATCATGTAGTTCTTGTTTTTTTTCTGATTTACTTATTTCACTCCTTATAATGTTATCAAGATCCCACCATTTTGCTGTAAATGATCTGATGTCATCATTTCTTATGGCTGAGTAGTATTCCATAGTGTATATGTGCCACATCTTCTTTATCCAGTCTTCTATTGAAGGGCTTTTTGGTTGTTTCCATGTCTTGGCCACTGTGAAGAGTGCTGCAATGAACATGGGGCTACATGTGTCTTCACGTATCAATGTTTCTGAGGTTTGGGGGTATATACCCAGTAGAGGGATTGCTGGGTAAGGTAGTTCTATTTGCATTTTTTTGAGGAACCACCATACTTTCCTCCATAATGGTTGTACTACTTTACAGTCCCACCAACAGTGAATGAGGGTTTCTTTTTCTTCACAGCCTCTCCAACATTTGCTATTACCCGTCTTGTTGATAATAGCTAATCTAACAGGAGTGAGGTGGTATCTCATTGTAGTTTTGATTTGCATTTCTCTAATAACTAATGAAGCTGAGCATCTTTTCATATACCTGTTGGCCATTTGTATCTCTTCCTGGGAGAAGTGTCTGTTCATGTCCTCTTCCCATTTTTTTATTGGATTGCTTGTTTGTTTGTTGTTGAGTTTTATGAGTTCTTTGTAAATTTTGGATATTAGGCCCTTATCTGAGCTGTCGTTTGAAAATATCAGTTCCCATATAGTTGGCTGTCTGTTTATTTTGATATCAGTTTCTCTTGCTGAGCAAAAACTTTTAATTCTGATGTAGTCCCATTCATTTATCTTTGCCTTCACTTCTCTTGCCATTGGAGTCAAGTTCATAAAATGTTCTTTAAAACCCAGGTCCATGATTTTAGTACCTATGTCTTCTTCTATGTACTTTATTGTTTCAGGTCTTATATTTAGGTCTTTGATCCATTTTGAATTAATTTTAGTACACGGGGACAGGCTGTAGTCGAGTTTCATTCTTTTGCATGTGGCTTTCCAGTTTTCCCAACACCATTTGTTGAAGAGGCTTTCTTTTCTCCATTGTGTGTTGTTGGCCCCTTTATCAAAGATTATTTGACCATATATATGTGGTTTTATTTCTGGGCTTTCTATTCTGTTCCATTGGTCTGAGTGTCTATTTTTCTGCCAATACCATGCTGTTTTGATTATCGTGGCCTTATAATATAGTTTAAAGTCAGGTATTGTAATGCCCCCAGCTTCATTCTTTTTCCTTAGGATTGTTTTGGCTATTCGGGGTTTTTTATAGTTCCATATAAATCTGATGATTTTTTGTTTCATTTCTTTAAAAAATCTTATAGGGATTTTGATGGGAATTGCATTAAATTTGTATATTGCTTTGGGTAATATGGCCATTTTGATTATATTTATTCTTCCTATCCAGGAACAAGGAATATTTTTCCATCTCATTGTATCTTTTTCGATTTCCCTTAACAATGCTTTGTAATTTTCATTATATAGGTCCTTTACGTTCTTTGTTATGTTTATTCCTAGGTATTTTATTTTTTTTGTTGCAATCGTGAAGGGGATTATTTTTTTGAGTTCGTTTTCTAATATTTCATAGTTGGCATATAGAAAGGCTATGGACTTTTGTATGTTAATTTTGTATACTGCGACCTTACTGTATTGGTTTATTGTTTCTAATAATCTTTTTGTGGAGTCCTTCGGGTTTTCGATGTATAGGATCATATCATCAGCAAAAAGTGATAGCTTTACTTCTTCTTTTCCGATATGGATGCCTTTTATTTCTTTGTCTTGTCTGATTGCTCTGGCCAGAACTTCTAGCACCACGTTGAATAAGAGTGGAGAGAGTGGACAACCCTGTCTTGTTCCTGATTTAAGGTAGAAAGTCCTCAGTTTTATGCCGTTTAATAGGATGTTGGCTGATGGTTTATCATATATGGCCTTTATCATGTTGAGATATTTTCCTTCTATACCCATTTTGTTGAGAGTCTTAAACATAAAATTGTGTTGTATTTTATCAAAAGCCTTTTCTGCATCTATTGATAAGATCATGTGGTTTTTGTTCTTTGTTTTGTTGATATGGTGTATTACGTTAACCGTTTTGCGTATGTTGAACCATCCTTGAGATTCTGGGATGAATCCCACTTGATCATGATGTATTATTTTTTTAATATGTTGTTGTATTCGGTTTGCCAGTATTTTGTTTAGTATTTTAGCATCTGTATTCATTAGAGATATTGGTCTGTAGTTTTCTTTCTTTGTGCCATCCTTGCCAGGTTTTGGTATGAGGGTTATGTTGGCCTCAGAAAATGTGTTTGGAAGTATTGCTTCTTCTTCAATTTTTTGGAAGACTTTGAGTAGAATAGGAACCAAGTCTTCTTTGAATGTTTGATAGAATTCACTAGTATAACCGTCTGGGCCTGGACTTTTATTTTTGGGGAGATTTTTAATAGTTTTTTCTATTTCCTCCCAGCTGTTTGGTCTGTTTAGGCTTTCTGCTTCTTCATGACTCAGTCTAGGAAGGTTGTATTGTTCTAGGAATTTATCCATTTCTTCTAGATTGTTGTATTTGGTGGCATATAATTTTTCATAGTATTCTACAATAATTCTTTGTATATCTATGATGTCTGTGGTGATCTCTCCTCTTTCATTTTGGATTTTATTTATTTGAGTCCTGTGTCTTTTTTCCTTGGTGAGTCTTGCCAAGGGTTTGTCAATTTTGTTGATCTTTTCAAAGAACCAGCTCCTTGTTTTATTGATTTTTTCTATAGTTTTTCTGTTCTCTATTTCATTTATTTCTGCTCTGATTTTTATTATCTCCTTTCTTCGGCTGGTTTTGGGTTGTCTTTGTTCTTCTTTTTCTAGTTCCTTAAGGTGTGAAGTTAAGTGGTTTACTTCGGCTCTCTCTTGTTTGTTCATATAAGCCTGAAGTGATATGAACTTTCCTCTTATTACTGCTTTTGCTGCATCCCAGAGATTCTGATATGTCGTATTTTCATTTTCATTTGTCTGTATATATCTTTTGATTTCTGCGCTTATTTCTTCTTTGACCCATTCATTTTTTAGAAGTATGTTGTTTAGTTTCCACATTTTTGTGGGTTTTTCCCCCTCTTTTTTGCAGTTGAATTCTAGTTTCAAGGCTTTATGATCAGAAAATATACTTGGTACAATTTCAATTTTTCTAAATTTGCTGATATTGTCTTTGTGGCCCAACATATGGTCAATTCTTGAGAATGTCCCATGTACACTAGAGAAAAATGTATATTCTGTCGCTTTGGGATGAAGTGTCCTGTAGATGTCTATCATATCCAGGTGTTCTAGTATTTCGTTTAAGGCCACTATATCTTTATTGATTCTCTGTTTGGATGACCGATCTAGAGCCGTCAGCGGTGTATTGAGGTCTCCAAGTATGATTGTATTTTTGTTAGTTTTTGTTTTAAGGTCAATAAGTAGCTGTCTTATATATTTTGGTGCTCCTTGGTTTGGTGCATATATATTAAGGATTGTTATGTCTTCTTGATTCAACTTCCCCTTAATCATTATGAAATGACCATTTTTGTCTCTGAGTACTTTTTCTGTCTTGTAGTCAGCATTATTAGATATGAGTATTGCTACACCTGCTTTTTTTGGGGTGTTGTTTGCTTGGAGTATTGTTTTCCAGCCTTTCACTTTGAATTTGTTTTTATCCTTGTTGCTTAGATGTGTTTCTTCTAGGCAGCATATAGTTGGATTCTCTTTTTTAATCCATTCTGCTACTCTGTGTCTTTTTATTGGTAAGTTTAATCCATTTACATTTAGTGTAATTATTGACACTTGTGGGTTCCCTACTGCCATTTTATAAATTGCTTTCTGTTAGTTTTGTATCTAGTTTGATTCTTCTCTTTTGTTTTTCTATCATTTGTTTTTGTTTGTTTGTGTTCCATACTTCTTTCCTCTGTTGCTACCTTTTTTAAGTCAAGTGTTTTTGTGGTGGTTTTTTTAAGGGTGATTACCATTAAGTAATGAAAAGGGTACCTACCATACTCATTGTAGTACCCTATCTTATAAGTATTTCTGCACTTCATCATCCTTTGCTACTGTTAATCTCCATCCTCTCCCCCCTTTTTTTTCCTTTGTTGTCACAGTTTCAGTTTGGTTTTATTGTGTTCTTGGTGGAGCTGTTTCTTGTGGTGTTCTTTTCTTTTGATCTTTGAATCTGGTTGGAAAACCCCCTTTAGTATTTCCTGGAGTGGGGGCTTTCTGTTGATAAATTCTCTCATCTTTTCTGTATTTGTGAATGTTTTTATATCTCCTTCATACTTGAAGGATAGCTTTGATTGGTATAGTATTCTTGGCTGAAAGTTCCTCTCTTTCAGGGCTTTAAATATTGGGGTCCACTCTCTTCTAGCTTGTAGAGTTTCTGCTGAGAAATCTGATGATAATCTAATAGGCCTTCCTTTATATGTTGTACTCTTCTTTTCCCTGGCTGCCTTGAGAACTTTTTCTTTGTCATTGGTTTGTGTCATCTTTATTATGATGTGCCTTGGAGTGGGTTTGTTGGTGTTAAGAAAACTTGGTGTTCTGTTTACTTCTTGAATTTGAGGCTTTAGTTCCTTCCACAGGCTTGGGAAGTTCTCGTCTATTATTTGTTTGAGTATATTCTCCATTCCATTTTCTTTCTCTTCTCCCTCTGATATACCTATTATTCTTATGTTATTCTTTCTGATGGAGTCAGACAATTCCTGTAGGGCTTTCTCGTTTTTTATTATTTTTGAGTCTCTTTCTTCTTCTCTCTGTTGTGCCTCAAGTTGTTTGTCTTCTATTTCACTAATCCTATCTTCAATCTGGGCTGTTCTGTTAGCTAAGCTTGTTACCTCGTTTTTCAGCTCGTGAATTGAGTTTTTCATTTCTGTTTGATTTGTTTTTATAGTTTCAATTTCCTTGGTAATATATTCTTTGTGTTCATTGAGTTGATCTCCCTATATTGCCTTTCTGTGTTTTCTTGTATCTCTCTGAGTATTTTTAAGATTTCTATTTTAAATTCTCTGTCATTTAGCTCCAAGGCTTCCAATATGTTAAGTCTTTTCTCCATAGATTTTTCCACATCTATTTGTGTTACCTCTCTTTCTTTTGTATCCATAATATTCGATTTCCTCTTTCTTATCGGCATCTGAGGGTGGTCTTATTGATAGCACTAATTAGAATTAATAAAGAGTAAAAAGTAAAAAAAAAAAAAAGGTAAAACACCCCACAAAAAAAAACAGTAATAATTTATTATTTCCCCCTTTTTTTCTCTCTTCTCTTTCCCTCCTCTCCCCTCCTCAGAGAAATATCGTGCCTATAATGGAGGGCCTGATTTGGGGTGAAGAGTTCAAGGGGCAAAAAAAAGGGAGTAGAGACCTACTAAATGCAAAAAAAAAAAAAACAAAAAAGGAAGAAAATCTTAGACAAGCATAAGATGATTTGCTTGTATGTGATGGTCAACTAAGAGATATAATGAGAGGGATAAGAGGGAACCAGAAAAAAGGACCAAAAAAGAATAATAAAGAAGAAAAAATAAAAATAATAAGTAAAAATCTGTTGTATTAAGTGGAGCAAAGACTAAATACAATGGAGACCTTGGGTTGGGAGGACCCATAATGCCACAAAAATAAACAAACAAGAAAAAAAAAAGAAAAAAAAAAACAAAAGCAAAAAAGAGAAATAAAGCCAAAAAAAAGCCTTGAGTCTCAAATTAACTAATTTGTTCGTGATTGAGGATTATATGGGAGGAAAGTAAAATGAGAAAAGAAAAAACGAATAGAAAGGAAAAAATAAGAAAAAGAGAAAAATGAAGGAAGAAATAAAATAGGAAGAGAAAAAAACAAAATAAAGCAAGACAAAAAAAAAACAAAAACAAAAGAGGAGAGAGTGAGAGTTAAGTGTTTTGGAGTATAACCTTAAAGGAAGGTGAGGATGAAGAAGAAAAATAAAATGCAACACTCATGGGTAGTGTCTTTCAAGGAAGGGGAATCATAAGATGGGTAGAGAATAGAAGGACCGAGGTGGAGGAAATAAAGCAAAAAGATAGAAGAAACAAACAACAACAACAACAACAAGAACAACATAAATAGTGGATCAAGTTGTAAAGTCTGTGGGTTTTTCTTGATTTTGAGAGGTTAACTTCTTCCTTTTTCTTTTCTCTCCCTCTTCCTGGTCGGTGACTCTGTACCCCAGGCTCTGCCCCTGTGTCACTCTTAGGTAGGGATTTGCAGTTGATGGGATTCTATGGCAATGTCATATAATTGGCTTTAGTCTTGCTGGAAGTAAAGGCTTGTTGGCGTTTGCAGGGTCCAATGATGAGAGAGTTTGCTTTCCTGGATTCTCTCTCCTAGTCCCCCCTTTCTGAATTAGCAGCCTGGTGATCCAGCTATAAGGCTGCAACTGCTTCTGCCTGGGGAGTAAGAGGCTCAAAGAGCTGGGAAATTCCCACTCTATCCCCACTCAGTGCAAGGCTTTGGGAAAGGCTCTGACAGTCAGGGTCTCCAGTGTAATCAGGTGGGGGTGGGAGTCAATTGTTGTCAAGGTGACTGTTCAGCGCCTATCATTTAGTTGGACCTCTCAACCCAGGCTTTCCACACTTTGTAGCCTGTTTTTGCAGGGAAGAAGAGGCACTAGTCTCTGCTTACGACTAGTGTAGTATAGACCTTATTATCTGCCAAGTCCTTCTTGTTAGCGTTTATCCCTAAATATGGAGGCTCTATTAATCAGAAGTTGCCCCCGCCCCTTTAGCGAGAGGCACTAAAAAATATCACGCCTCTTGTCTTGGAACGCTGAATTGAGAGAGATCTTATCAATTAGAACCGAGGGTGTGCAGATTTCATGGGTTAAGCTAATTTCAGTGATTGGGTCGCAGCTGTGCTCCCGAAGGTATTTTAGGCTGCCTGCGCACGCCCCTCCCCCAATGCTTGATTGTTAGCTTGAATGGCTGGGTGAGGTGCCCCGCCCACGGAGAGAATCTCCCAAGCCTCTCCCGCTTGCCCCGCCGCTGGCGGCTGGACCGCACCAGGCTCAGGATAATGGAGCCCCCTGGGTGTGTGGGCCAGCAGGGCGCCCTGGTGCGTGGAATGCCCAAGGCACGCGCGTGAATAGGGCGCTCCGGGCACCAGTGGCCGGCGACCCCCACTCGCAGTGTACGGGCCGCTGGGAACGTCAGCGGTGGTCAACCGGACCAGGCGCGCGCGTGGCTGCTCGCGGCGGCCGCTCCGCTCACGGCAGCGGCTCGCGGGGGCTCGCGGCGGCTCACGGTGGTGGCTCGCGTCGGCCGCTCGCAGTGGCTCGCGGTTCCCAAGTGTATGTGCTGACTCACCATAGGCGCACTTCCTTGCGGTTTGAAAGAACGTCCCTGTGGTAGATTCCTCCACACCCTCGTCTCTCAGATTCAAGTGATAACAGTCCTTTCGCTATCAGTTTGTGTGGAACTCCGGAATGCTCCGAGGATAAATTTTTCTGTTTCTAGTTGATAAATTTGTTGTGATTTAGGGGAGAGCTGTCTGACGCGCTGCTCACGGCGCCATTTCCGTGACGTCACTCCCAGAAGCAGTACTTTCAAACACATTTTATGAGGCCAACATAACCCTCATACTGAAACCTGGCAAGGACAACACAAAAAAAGAAAACTACAGACCAATATCTATAATTAATACAGATGCTAAAATACTAAACAAAATACTAGCAAATTGAATACAATAACACTTTAAAAAAATAATTCACCATGATCAAGTGGGATTCATCCCAAATCACAAGGATGGTTAAATATAAGTAAAACGGTTTACGTAATACACCATATCAACAAAACAAAGAACAAAACCATATGATCTTATCAGTATATGCAGAAAAGGCATTCAATAAAATACAACATCATTTTATGTTTAAAACACTTAACAAAATGGGTATAGAAGGAAAATATCTCAACATAATAAAGGCCATCTATGATAAACCATCAGCTAATATCATATTAAATGGCATAAAACTGAGAACTTTTCCCCTAAAATCAGGAACAAGACAAGGTTGTCCACTCTCTCCACTCTTATTCAACGTAGTGCTGGAAGTTCTAGCCAGAGCAATCAGACAAGAAATAGAAATAAAAGGCATTCATATTGGGAATAAAATTAAAGGCTTCACTTTTTGCAGATGATATGATCCTGTACATCAAAAACCCCAAATACTCCACAAAAAGACTACTAGAAACAATAAACCAATACAGTAAGGTCGCAGGATACAAAATTAACATACAAAAGTCCATAGCCTTTCTATATGCCAAAAAGAAACATCAGAAAACAAGCTCAAAAAAAAAAAAAAAAAACAATTCCTTTCACGGCTGCAACATAAAAATAAAATAAATACCTAGGAATAAACATAGCAAAGAATGTAAAGGACTTATATAATGAAAAATACAAAGCATTGTTAAGGGAAATTGAAAAAGATATAATGAAATGGAAAAATATTCCTTTTTCTTGGATAGGAAGCATAAATACAGTCACAATGACTATATTACCCAAAGCGATATACAAATTTAATCCAATTCCCATCAAAATTCCAATATCATTTTTTAAAGAAATGGAACAAAAAATCATAAGGTTTATATGGAACTATAAAAAATACCCGAATAGCCAGAGCAATCTTAAGGAAAAAGAACGAAGCCGGGAGCATTACAATACCTGACTTCCAATTATATTATAGAGCCATGATAATTAAAACAGCATGGTATTGGCAGAAAAATAGACACTCAGACCAATGGAACAGAACAGAAAGTCCAGAAATAAAACCACATATGTATGGTGAAATAATTTTTGATAAAGGAGCCAACAACTCACAATGGAGAAAAGAAAGCATCTTTAACAAATGGTGTTGGGAAAACTGGAAAACCACATGCAAAAGAATGAAACCTGACTACAGATTGTCCCCTTGTACTAAAATTAATTCAAAATGGATCAAATACCTAAATATAAGACCTAAAACAATAAATTACATAGAAGAAAACATAGGTACTAAACTCATAGACCTTGGTTACATAGAGCACTTTATGAATTTGACTCCAAAGGCAAGGGAAGTGAAGGCAAAGATAAATGAATGGGACTACATCTGACTAAGAAGCTTGTGCACAGCAAAAGAAATTGACAACAAAACAAATGGACAGCCAACTAAAGGGGAGATGATATTTTCAAACAATAGCACAGATAAATGCCTAATATCGAAAATATACAAAGAACTCATAAAACTCAACAATAAACAAGCAAACAATCCAATAAAAAAATGTGAAGAGGACATGATCAGATACTTCTCCTAGGAAGAAATACAAATGGCCAACAGATATATGAAAAGATGCTCATCTTCCTTAGCTATTAGAAAAATGCAAATCAAAACTACAATGAGATACCACCTCACACCTGTTAGATTTGTTATTATCAACAAGACAATTAATAACAAGTGTTGGAGAGGCTGTGGAGAAAAAGAAATCCTCATCCACTGTTGGTGGGAATGTAAAGTAGTACAACCATTATGGAAGAAAGTATGGTGGTTCCTCAAAAAATTAAAAATAGAACTACCATATGAGCCAGCAATCCCTCTACTGGGAATATACCCCCATAACTGAAAAACACTGGTACGTAAAGACACATGCAGCCCCATGTTCATTGCAGCATTGTTCACAGTGGCCAAGACATGTAAACAACCAAAAAGCCCTTCAATAGATGACTGAATAAAGAAGATGTGGTACCTATATACTATGGAATACTACTCAGCCATAAGAAATGATGACATCGGATCATTTACAACAACATGGATGGACCTTGATAACATTATACTGAGTGAAATAAGTAAATCAGAAAAAACTAAGAACTATATGATTCCATACATAGATGGGACATAAAAATGAGACTCAGGGACATGGACAAGAGTGTGGTGGTTACCAGGGGTGGGAAGGGGAAGGGAGGGAGTGGGGGGAGAGGAGGGGCACAAAGAAAACCAGATAGAAGGTGATGGAAGACTGTATGACTTTGGGTGATGGATATGCAACATAATCAAATATCAAAATAACCTGGAGATAGATGTTTTCTCTGAACCTATGTACCCTGATTAATTAATGTCACCCCATTAAAATTAATTTTAAAAAAAGAATGAAGTCACATAATGATAGTTTTGGATAATAAATAAAACAGACTGCATTGAGTAGGTATAGTCTTGTATTTCTCAAGGACTGAAGCCTGTTGATAATTGGGATGTTTACTTATATATAGTGAACTAAAGCATCGTGCCATCACCTTGTTTCACCTGTATGTTGATAAAACTCTGAATGAAAAAAAGTCCAAGACGACACAACCTATCTGAGTCAATAGTTACTATACCTCAAGAAGTTTAAGAAAATGAGATACAATAACAATGAAGGTAGGATGTGACAAAATCAGATGAAAAAAATAGGTTTCTGACAACTAGGGAAAAAATGTTAAGAATGTTTGTAATAATTATTTGAAAATAAAAATTAGACTTGTTGACCAATTTCTGGAATCTTAGAACCAGAGCTCAAACTTTTAAAGCAATAAATTCTAGACTAATAAAAGTAAAGTAATACTTTGCCATATCAGATACTAAATAAAAGGAACCTATTATGACAAACAATAGTACACACTAAAAAATACAGATACTTGCAAAGGGTTTTAGTTAAATTCATAGATGACAACTCATTGGTTGGTTGTGACAGAAAACCAGGATATATTTAAAAGCATATATGTTTGAAACTAACACCAAAGTGGGCAACTGTTCACTGGGATGGTCTTTGGGCATGGCATGTCTGAAAATTGGTTGGACCAAATAACTAACAAAAAATGCTGACTTATATGCTTCCAATTGGGGGGAAATACCACTGATTATCTTAAGATAACAGGTCAGTGTAAGGTCAATGGCCATAGTCGTGGTCATGCAGGTTCACATTGGATTTGGGCTGACGGTAAAGGAACTGTAGAGCCAGAAAATGATGGGCCATTTCATTTATTAAAGTCTTGTAACAGGCCCTGGCCAGTTGGCTCAGTGGTAGAACATCTTCCTGGCACGTGGAAGTCCTGGGTTTGATTCCCAGTCAGGGCACACAGAAGTGCCCATCTGCTTCTCCACCCTTCTCCCTCTCCTTGCTCTCTATCTCCCTCTTCCCATCCTGCAGCCAAGGCTCTATTGGAGCAAAGTGGTCTCCGGGCACTGAGGATGGCTCCATGGCCTCTCCCTCAGGCACTAGAATGGCTCTAACAGCAACAGAACAATGCCCCAGATGGGCAGAGCATTGCCCCCTGGTGGGCATGCCAGGTGGATCCTGATCCAGTGCATGCGGGAGTCTGTCTGACTGCCTCTCTGCTTCTAACTTCGGAAAAATACAAGAAAAAATAAATAAAAGGTCTTATAACGGGAGATGAGCAAACAGGCAGGGAAGACTGCTTCCCTTTCTCCCTCTAGACTCACCCAGACTCATAGGTCCCCATAAGCAAAACAACTTTCCCCAGCAAAACAGGCCCTGCCGAAATCTCAAGGTTCCCAAACACCTCAGCTCTCTCTCTCTCTCAACTTTCCAGTCAAAACCTGGGGGGAAGAAAACCCTTCTCCAGCAAACAATAACAAACAATGGCCTCTCCTATGCAGGAAGGCAATCTACATTTTGCAATCTGCTGCCCTGAAAGCAGGTATCAGCAGCCTGCCATAGAATATACACAAATGTTGCTGCCCCAATACATGTGAGCAAATCTAAAAAACACTCGTTACAAACTTGTTTGTCCAACAGTCAGTCTTTTTGAATTCTTGTTAATAATCACTTGTATTAATGGTGATTTGGGGTGTGGTACCATTGTTTTGCATTTATTTCTACTATATAGAGAAATTTTGCATTTATTTCTACTATATATATATATATATATATATATATAGAGAGAGAGAGAGAGAGAGAGAGAGGGAGAGATTTATTTCTAAATCTATATAGAAAGAGTTTGGTGTTACTAGTACAATTTATTTCCTGTGGTAAATGATATAAATAAGGAATGATCCATTAGACAGAAAAAATCACTTTGGGCTACACAATTTTTTTTCTGACAGATACAGAGAGAGGGTGAGAGAGAGGGACATATAGGGACAGACAGACAAGAAGGGAGAGAGATGAGAAGCATCAATTCTTCCTTGAGGCACCTTAGTTGTTCATTGATTGCTTTCTTATATGTACCTTGATCGGAGGTCTACAGCAGAGCATGCAAACTTTTGCTCAAGCCAGCAACCTTGGGCTTTAAGTCGATGATCTTTGGGCTCAAGCTAGTGACCATGGGGTCAGGTCACACTCAAGCCAGTGACCCTGCACTCAAGCTGGTGAGCTCACACTCAAGCCACAACCTCGGGGTTTCAAAACTGGGTCCTCAGCATCCCAGTCCAATGCTCTATCTACTGCACCACTGCCTGGTCGGGCTATATACAATCTTTTTTAACCTTTCCTGATTGGGTCTACTTTCCATTCATTACATAACATCTGTCAGTACTATTGCATATGCTCTAATATGCAGTAAGCACATATTTCACTGTGGCAATACTATATTACTGACTCTTACTTTACTAAGAGCCCCAGGTCTAGTTCTGTTCACTCATTCTGGCCATTCCCATTTATCAGATTAGTGATAGTCTGAGCCTAATAATTGTTTCATACTTGGCCTTCTTGAACTTGTGTTGACAGACCATTTCTTATTTGTCAAAGTTCCTTTGAATTAATTTCCTCTTTTTTCCTGGCTAACTGGGTTATTGGAAAATCTAATAAGGAAGCTTTCTCTTCCATCATTCAGAGCACTGATAAACATTACTGGAATCAACCTGATCCCAAAGGAACATCCGTTATATAATGTATCTTCCTTTCTTCTGCTCATATGAGTCCAACATTTTTCCCTTTGAGGAATTATCATTGATGGGCAATTCAACCTAATGATGGTTTATAGTTCAATTTAATTTAGTTACTCTTCTCTTGTACTGATGTAATCCAGTCCTTGACTTGTGTGAAAGCCATTAAGTTTATGAATACTATCCAAATAATGCTATCCATTCCCCATGTAAACATACAGGTCTAGAACTTCTTGAGGAACTAAGGTCATCCTTAAGACATACAATAGGATATAGAATTTACTAGATAGTTGTTCCTACTTGCCTCTTGAATATGTTAGGTTGTGTCCTGTTCATTTTACAGATGGGAGCTCAATCATACTTTGTTGGACATGCAATCAATTATGGAGAAGCTAAAGCCTTAAAGAAGTAACCCATTAAAGTTTGCCCTTGAATTACATGAAATTTCTTAATAAGTTCATGGATCACTTGTTTTAGCTACAATTCTGAGATTACCATGCCCATATGAAATAATTTGAAGAAAGAATTATGTGAGTGATCACTTTCCTGTGGATTATGTTTTGATAAGGAGAAATTTAAAAGTTAGTAAATGTAATAAAATTAAGGTGTCTGTATCCACAATTCTTATTCAATGTAGAAAGCATTGAATGTGTGCTTTTGTGTTTGTCTTATAGTTAACATTTATTTATTTATTTTTCTTTACAGGGACAGAGAGAGAGAGAGTCAGAGAGAGGGATAGACAGGGACTGACAGACAGGAACGGAGAGAGATGAGAGGCATCAACCATCAGTTTTTCGTTGTAGCTCCTTAGTTCATTGATTGCTTTCTCTTTTTTAAATTTTATTTTATTTATTCATTTTAGAGAGGAGAGAGAGAAAGAAGAGAGAGACAGAGAGAGAGAAGGGGGGGAGGAGCTGGAAGCATCAACTCCCATATGTGCCTTGACCAGGCAAGCCCAGGGTTTCAAACCGGCGACCTCAGCATTTCCAGGTCGATGCTTTATCCACTGCGCCACCACAGGTCAGGCATAGTTAACATTTAGAATAGAGAGGTACTGACTAATTCTGTTGAGTAATAAAATTCCTTGACACAGCTGAGAAGCTGATATATGAATAAAAATCTCTGAATACTTTCAACTTATCAAGCAAGGAGAACATCTTCACAATTTATTCTTTCATGATACTACTGCATTAGAACTGTTGGAAAGCTATACCACAGTAATTTTAATAGCACCAATATAAATTCAGCAACCTTATATTCCATATATAAGTATTTTTTAAAGTTCCAGTCATTAATCTTCCAGAGAAAAATTTGAAAAGTTGGTCAGCATCTCATACAAAGACAGCATAGTTGCGGTTTGTTGGGTGTTGTACTAAATATGGCAATGAAGTATCCTCCAAAGAATCACTTTCTTCCATTTTCAACATGGTAGTAAAGAAGCTACTAAATGGAAGACCTCAAATTGAGAGTCTAAATTAAAAATGGAAGTATGATGGCTGACCACTAATTATTTTAATTCCCAAATTAAGTTAAAGAGTTTCCAAGCATTTGTGTATTTAGTATTATTTTGAAGGCTGAGTGTTACAGCGTTGGCATGTTATAAATTAATAGAAAACATATGAAGAGATAATTAATATAATTTGGACTATTGAATAGCTTTAGGTATATTTATTTAGCAAAAGCGTATGTAAGTGCTTTCAATGTGCCAGGCACTCTTCTAAGTGACTTACAAAGGTTAACTTATTTAATCCTCAAAGCAACCTTATGATTGATGTATTGTTATTATCATTCTCATTTTTCAGATGCAGAAATTGAGGGACTAAGAGATTAAATAACTTGTTTAAGGTCATATTACTAATAAATGACAGAACTGGGGTTTGACCCCATATAGCTGGGCTCCCAATTCTCTGCTTTAAGTACTATTCAATTCTATCGAGCAAGAATGTAAGGCATATAGCAAGTTGATAAATTTCTAATTTATGACATTGCAATTGCTAAAAGTTTGTGCTATGCAAAGCATGATTCTGACACCATAAACAGTAGTATACTCACAACTTTATGCTCCTATTTTTGTTGTGCAAAAGATATGTTCATGAAATTTTATAATAATAAAGAGCTTTAAATTTAGAAGAAAAAAAATCTAAGTTAGAATTTTTTCCATCATTTAGAAAGTCAGGCAAAAAGGTCAGGCAAAATGATCACCTTTCAAAAAGCACTGTTAGCCCTGGCCAGATAGCTCGGTTAGTTACATTGTCATTTTGCAAAACAGAGTTCAATCCATGCTCAGGGCACATACAGAACAAATCTATGTTCCCCTTTCGCTCTCTCTCTCTCTTTAAAATCAACAAATTAAAAATTAAAAACAAACCAAAAAAACCCTCAAAAACATTGTTATCAACACAGACAAATCTTAGAAAAAGTAACAAATCTTAATTCAGTTTGACGCTGGAACACTAATTACTGTGCTCTGTGCATAGCAAAAGATCGTTAAGTATTTTATGATAGAAGAAGATTTCTGCTGGCAAATATTCCTTCTAGGAGATACTTACATTTTCATCCCTAGAGGTAAATGTTCAACTAAATCATTTTCCTTACAGTATGCCCAATCAGAAATGATCACCTAGAACCCATCATGGAAATATATATATATATAATGACTACAGCTCAAGGCAAAATTGTCTCATTTTTGTTCTCTCCTTCCTGCTTCCTCTTTTCCAAATCCTCTATCAAAACTCACCTTAGAAAGTAAGTGGATAAATCCATTCATGCTAAAATGCAAATAACTCGGAGAACTCTAGGCATCACTCAGTAGAATTTAAATCATAATAGCAAATGTAGGCATTAGCCTGTTGGATCAGGGAAGAATCTGAAAGTAACTATTTTCAACTCCCCCTCCAAAAAAACATTTTACGTCTGCAATATTTTAATAAGACAAATTTGCTCCTCTGCATTTCGTTTATGAGTTTTGTAAAAAGGGGGTACATTGGAGACCTCAGCTAATACAAAATGCAACAAAACTATTACTAATAGAAGGTTGACAAAAAGGCACTATCCGTCCCTTATGAATCTAAATGATGGCTGACAATGAAATTCAAGCTTCTGATTCTTATTAAGGCCGACTATTGAAACTTGATTAGGCCTATAATTACACACTGCTTGAATCAAGAATGTCAAATAATGGGGCAAGACCTCTATCGCTGAGGAATCAACTTACAACCCACGTTGGTCCATGGACAACCTGCTCAGACAGCACTCAGTCATGAATTGTCCTGAGTTTAACCTCATAAGAATTCTGGGAGGATATTTTTGTTAAGTATCCAAAACTGAATTCTTTATTTCTGAAACTCTAGCTGATCCTGGGTAAGAAAGGGAGAGAGAGAGAGAGAGAGAGAGAGAGAGAAATAGATATGGCCAAAATGGCCTGTAGTTCTATGGCTGACAAGTAAAATAAAATTCCTAGGTTTTATCAAAATTTACTATTGATAAGTACACAAAACTAACCAGTTTATTTAAAAGTTTTAAATTTTAATTCTTTTGTTGATTATTATATAGAAATGACATATAAAATATATTTTTATAAATTTTTAAAAGAAAATAAAATTTGAAATATGACATGCCAGTAATAAGGATTATTTAAACATATAGATATAAAATATGTTACTTTCTGTTTCATTGATATTGAATAGAGCTTAATTTGGGAAAAGAATGAACAGGATATGCTTATAATGTGATATGCAATATGTGTAAGGAAATGTCAGAAAATTTGTACTGGTACCATGAGAAGTTTTCCCAATTCTTAGTTTTAAGAATTTCACAGTGGTTATCAGTTACATACACTGCATAGCTATAGCAGTATAACTAACTACTTGCCATAAACTAGTAGCAGGTCTGTTTGAAGATCTCATAGCATATATTACATTGCAGCTTAAAAGTGGTAAATGTACACATTCAAAAGATGTAAAGCATTCACATTAAAAATCAGCAAGTCTAGGCAAAAGCATTATAATCTTCTTTTTATAATCTGCCCTATAAATTCTATGACCCATGTTTACATACTCCTTAGTTTCACATCAGTCCAGTTGACTTTGACTTAACTCTTTTTTTTTGACCAACTAAACTAACTTGGGGTTTCTGGCAACAGCTGTTCTCAATTCAATCATGGTCCTGATTTGGCTTGTCCTCAGCTTAATACTGTAGTGTAGATCAATCTAGTGGTATAAACTTAGTATATTACCTAACATTTTTTATTTCTTGAATTATTTGTTTTGAAATGTGATGGCTGAATTATATAATTATTAAGATCTCTTATAGAAATTAGAGTATCAATTTGATATTAATTGGGTTAAGACAATCATTTTATCAGTTCTAAGGGTGATAAACTGTTTGAAAGTGGATAAAGACCAATTATATGTGAAGATGTAGTGCCAATGGCTGTCAGTATATTAAAAAATATATAAGAAGTTGATTCTTTAGACACTAAATAAGCCAAAAAGGTATTTTTCTTTAATTCATGAGCTTCTCTGTATCCCTATAACATTATTTCATCATGCAGTTTGCAACCCTTCCAGTTTCCATATTTTGCTGGGAAATCAGCTTAAATCAGTGAGATGTTAGTTAACATCAAGCTATCTGCATTTTTTCAGCTTTTAATTCTCAAAACATCTACAAGTAAAATGATTGTTTTTGACATTATTTGACTTTCTTGATTCAAGTAGGGTGTAATTATACCCCTGATCAAGTTACTATAGACAGCTTGAATCCAAAGAGAGATACCACATATGGAAGTGTTATGGTTAATCACAAACAGATACAACTGGATTTTTGTTACCACACACTGTATGCTTAAGGTGACATCTACTTTTTATAATAAGTATAATATTTTTTAAAAAGCTTTACATATGCCAATATATATATGTGGTTTTTAATTAAATTTGAAATTTGGAAGTCAGTATAAATTTAAAAACATTACTCCTAGGCTTACAGTGAAGATTTATAAAGACTTTTTAAGTTAAACATTTCATTTCTATACTAGTATATGTATTTATTTACTAAAAAACTCAAATTGATCATTCTGACCTGGACCTCAAGGGCCTAAAATATTTAATCAACTTAGTTTAAAAATAACTTCAGAAAATAACAAGCACCATAAAAACTTAATCTGTTGATTCATATAGACACAAATGGAATAATTCTTTTATATATTTTTTTACATTGGATGCTCTATAATTACTAAAGAGAATTTATCTCACAAAGTCAAGCTTTAGGAAAAGAGAAATTATATATTCTCATATATGTTATTTACTTACATTTGTATCTATTATAAACTGTTTTCTAAAATTATTCTTACTGTTTTCAATCACTAAAATGGAGATCATTTCTAAAAATAAAATGAAATTAGTATTAAAATAAGACTTGCACAGACCAAATAGAAGTATCACTATGCTAAATTTGTTTGTATAAATAAGCAAGAACTATATTCTTTCTGCTTTTAATGAAATGTGAAAACTTATACAAAATATAAGTGTTTCATCAACAGGAGGTCAAAATTTTATTTTGAAATATTTATTAAAGTAAGTCGGAAAAGGCTAAGAACCATACAATTTCACTCATATGTGAGGTATAAAACTGAATCTCAAAGACACAGACAACAGTATGGTGGTCACCAGAGGGAAGGGGGTTGCAGAGTAGTAAAGGGTTAAAATATATGGCAGTGGTAGTCAACCTGGTCCCTACCTCCCACTAGTGGGCATTCCAGCTTTCATGGTGGGTGGTAGTGGAGCAACCAAAGTATAAATAAAAAGATTTAACTATAGTAAGTTGTTTTATAAAGATTTATTCTGCCAAACTTAGTGAAAATCCAACATAAAGTACTTGGTAAGTAATTATTATTGTATGCTTTAACTTGCTATAACTCTGCTTTATAAATTTTATAAAGTAAAGATACTTCCTTACTTTATAAATCACCATTACTGTGGAACTGGTGGGTGGTTAGAAAATTTTACTACTAACAGAGATACAAAAGTGGGCGGTAGGTATAAAAAGGTTGACTACCCCTGGTACATGGTGATGGAAGATGATTTAACTTCAGATGATGGGCACTCAATGCAATATACAGATTGTATATCATAGAAATGTATAATTAATTTAAAATATAAGACATTATTAAAAATGATATAAAAAATAAGTATGTTGTACAAAAGAGACCTATTAAAAAGATGATGCAGAAGCAAATAGCTTGGAGCTTCCAAAACTATTTTCAACATGTTAGTCTAAGAAAACAAAGAAACAAAAAATAATAGAAAGTTTGTATTGTTGTCCGCAATACAAGTGGAAAAGCTCATTATATTTCTGGCTAGAATTTTATGATTGCTAGGAAATATATATATTTTTTACTTAAAGACACTTTAAAATGATTAAGTTTTTAATACTTAGTTCTTAAAGTTCAGTCTTTTATCACTTACATCCTTGTAGTAAGTTGAATTACGTCTTCCCAGAAGTCCTAACCCTGGATGCTTGTAAACAAGACTTATTTGGAAATAGGGTTTTTGTAGATGTAATCAATTTAAAATGCTTTTATAACAGTAAGCCCTAATGCAATATGATGGCTGTCTTTATAAAAATAAGAAAATACCACGTGAAGACAGAGACCTACAAGGCAAGTGTCTCGTGACAAGAGAAGCAGAGGCTGGAGTGATATTGTTGCAAGACAGGGAGCGCTGGACATTGGCAGCCTCTGCCAGAAGCTTGGACGTATCTTACCCAGAGTCTCAGAGGGACTATGGCCCTGCTGGACTCTTGCTTTCAGACAATACAAGTCTCATATATGCTGCTCACAAAAATTAGAGGATATTTCAAAATGAATATGAAGTGATAAAATATCCCCTATTTTTTTGTGAGCAGTGAACTATGAGAGAATATATTTCGGGTTTTTTTTAAGTCACCCAGTTTCCAAGCTGCTCTGGGAAACTAATGTAATCCCTAACCAGCATTCTTCATATTACCTTGGTTGTAAAAAAAAAATGTGAGCAGTATTAAATAAAGCTTGATATGACATTATCTTATCAGGCATCCTGCTCTCAAGGGTGACAGCTTTCAATTCCAGTGTATGACTGAAGACAGCCTGAGGTTTAGATGTTGTAAGGCATGGCATTTTAAAGATATAAAACCAGCATTAGTTTAGAGTATGACATCCTGTTTTAATTTATGGAAATGTTTTTTTCTTCCTGAAAAGCTATTAAGAAATCACACTGAAAAAGTTTATTTTGCGAATTTAAAATGATTTGTCTTTGGTGGAAGAAAGCACTTGATAATGGTTGGTTAAGACATCTGCTGTTTTCTTTTCTGTTTCTTGACCAGTTCTCATTTAAAACGAGAAAGAGAAACTCCTTAATCTTGCAAGCATATTTTTATTTTAATGAAGTTTTGAAAGTTGTTTTTTAACTTGAATTACATTCTTTTCTTATTACATATTTATTTATCTTGAAAAGTAAAGGAGGACCTATTCAAGAATAAAAGTGGAGTTTTTGTGATTTTTAGCTGTGCCTTAATTTAGTTAAGAGGAGATAAAAATTCAATTAGACAAAATGTGGAAGCTTTCTAGGTTTGGGCAGTGTCTTAAGAAGACATTAAAACTACTAGCTATGAACTATGTTTAAAATAAATTACAGTCTTGGTTTTTCATCTGCACACTGAAAAAGCCATGTCAACAAGTATTTATAAGCAGCATTACTGTCTCCACTCCTGTTTGGAGTGCTATAGATATTATAAAACACAAAACTTTATTTCCTAATTCTAAGAAGTTTACAATCTATAAATATTTGAGAAGAGAGATGTATTGTAGATCCATTAAACAATTAGAAAATAACACAGTGAAATTTAAGTCAATCCTCAAATTTTCTGTGAAATGACAGCTTTCTGCAATCACAATTTCAGTATCAATTAAATATGGAAGTTAGCCTAAAATATATAGAGATATAATATAACCTGGCATTTTACAGATGTAAAACCAACTTCAGCTTAGGGCATGATTTTTGCACTCTAGATTTCTTTGTAAAAAAAAAGTGTTCTTTGTAGATAGTCATCTGAGAGCTTGAGTTATACAGTTGAAAGAGGCTTGGTGTATAGGAACCAAAGAAAGGAAGAGATATAGATTGGGAAGAGAGAGATGCAAATAGGCACCATTCTAGGGTGGCCTTGGGGGTAGGAACCAAAAAATATGCAAAATCAGAGTTGTATGGTGGAGGGTTAATATTATCAAACAGTTAATATTATAAAGACATTGGTTTTATCTGCAGCCACGTGATATTGGAAATAATGAAAAATGCGCACTCAGACATAAGTGAGATAAAGAAAAAGAAGGTTATGTTTCCAATCAAAAGGCACCCTAAAAAAGGTGAAATTTATATTTCCAGAATGCATCAGTCAGTACTCAACCAAATGTTTACCCCACCGCCAACCAACCCCCCCCAAAAGATAAAGAAACCTTGTCTTAACAGCACACTTTTTGTCTGCTATTCTTATCAACAACATGTCAATGCTCCAACTTATTTTCCCTTAAGTGAGAAGTGGCAAAGCAAAGAGATAGACTCCCACATGTGCCCAGACTGGGATCCACGTGGCAAGTCCCCTATGGAGCGATGCTCTGTTCATCCAGGCACTGCTCTGTTGCTCGGCAACAGAGTTATTTCAGCGCCTGAGGGAAGGCCATGGAGGCATCTTCAGTGCCCAGGGCCAACTTGCTCCAACCAAGCTTTGGCTGCAGGAGGAAAAGACAGAGTTGAGTTCAGGCCCAACTGGTTAGGGCCTCCATGTATTTTGTAATACCCAATGTGATATCTAGTACTTCTAAAAGATGGACTTAACCAGCCTGTCACAGAAAAAGAAATACAACCCTGGCCAGTTGCTCAGTGGTAGAATGTCAGCCCAGCATGTGGATGTCCTGGGTTCAATTCCTGGTTAGGGCACAGGAGAAGTGACCATCTGCTTCTCCACCCATCTCCCTTCCCCCTTCTCTCTCTTTATCTTTCTTTTCCTCTCCTGCAACTATGTTTCAATTGATTCCAATGCATTTGCCCCAGGAGCTGAGAGGATGGTTCTGTGGAGCCTCACCTCAGGATCTAAAAATAACTCGTTTGCAAGAATGGCCCTGGATGAGCTGAGCATCAGCCCCATTGGGGGTTGCTGGGTAGATTTCAGTAGGGGTATATGCAAGAGTCCACCTCTCTATCTCCCCTCCTCTCACTTGGAAAAGAAGAAAAAAAAATACACAGGTGAGTGCTAGAAATAAAGACTATCAAAATTGTGAACTAAATTAGGATTAAACACCTATCATTTCAAATAGTTTCATTTACACTATTTTCAATAAATATTATTTCATGTTTGTCTTTTCCCCCTCAGAATATGCTGTTCTATTTTATTTTTTGTAGGAATGCAGAGCTTTACCCCCATGTGTTAGCTTATGTGTTATATTAATTTAATTGTAACCCTCTCAAAAGTAATTGTATGATTTGAAAGCAGAGTGGACACAGGAATGTTTAAGAGCTAAATCTGCTCAGATTTATTGTATATTTGATTGACTGGGGAAATGACTTTCAGTTGACATCTGAGCCAACAAGTTAGCTGAAATAAAATTTTGCTTAATACCTTTGCATCAATAATCTAGGCACAGCCTCATTGATTGAGAAAGTCTGATCAATAGAGAATTACCGGCTGCCTCACTGTAACTTTCTAGACTTTTTTTATTTTATTTTATTTCACTTATTTATTTATTTTTATTTATTTATTTATTTATTTTGCTAATTCTGCTGATGACCTTCTTACCACTGCTTCTCGGGTTCACCTTCTTTTCCACTTTGAAATTCAATTTGCTTCATTTGCTGTTATTTAAAGAATTTATATATCCAATTGATTTTATCTACCATCTACATGTAGTATATAAGATGCAAAAGATTGTACCTGATTGTGGGGAAGCTTTGGAACTGCCAAAGAACTGAAATATTTAGAAAATATCTTCATCTCAAATATAATACATCTGGTGAAAATAACCCAGAACAAATAAATCATGGGGCCTAAAACAAAAAAACAATTTTTTTAAACAATGATTTACAAAGCAAAGGACCTACAAGTATTAAATAGGTTATTATCAAACTGAGAACAAATAGAAATAAGAAAAAGTGGCTATGATTTTCGGGATAGCAAGATGAATAATAAAAGGAAACAAAAAAAAACACACCCTAATGAAGGCTCATAGGATGTGTTTAGCTCAATGAAATTTGAAAATAATTTTCAAGAATTGTGAAGGTCTGGGATTTTTAATCTACATGCAGCTAAGAAGTTAACTTGCTACATAGTTTGGTGGATGCTGACAGAAAACAAAACCCCTCGGTCAGAGACAGAAGATTTTATAGCTCATAGCAATAACAGTGGCTAATTTGTCAGCATTTGTGCTTTTTTCCCCCAAACCTCAATTCCCATGAGCAATATGAAGAGGACCAGGTAACACCTGCCTATGGTGTGTTTATGTTACAAAAGAGGAGCCGTGACCTTGGTTTTCCTAACCTTTGATAGTAAAGCACCCTTGTCATTTATTCCAGAGGGAGACACTATCTCCATCTTGCAAGACTTTACAAACATGCCTGATCGAATAATCCAGAACAAACGTAATTTTGTGTCTTTGTTTGCAAAATCCGCAGAAAGTAGGGAAACACATGGAGAATTAATTGATGTGAACCTCCCAATTTGTAGTTATTGAAACTAGAATAGCCTGATATATGAAGAACCACGTTCTCCCAGTAAACCCCTAACACCTCAGTTTCTTGACTTCTTCACCTCCAATGACCTTCTTTTCCACTCTAATTCAGACATTTATTTTCATGTCTCACTATGGGGCTTGTCATCACTCAGACATTTTCTATCTCTAAAACCTAAAGTCAAATAGCATCTCATCATCGACAACAAACTCTTCCCTTTCAGCCCTCCTTTAGGGATTGCATCTATTCCTCAGGACCTCCACTACCTCCACCCCTCTACCGGATCCTGATTTGTCAGAGCCGTTGGGCTTCATATACTTTCCTTTCCAGCTTAAACTCCATTGTCTAGCCCTTAAACTCTTTCTATGTTGCCTGTGGTGGTACAGTGGATAAAGCATCAACCTAGAATGCTGAGGTCGCCGACTCAAAACCCTGGGCTTGCCTGGTCAAGGCACATATGGGAGTTGATACTTTCTGCTCTTCCCCATCTGTGTCACTTTCTCTTTCTCTCTCTTTCATTCCCCTCCCTAAAAGGAATAAATAAAACCTTAAAAAACAACAACAAAACACTCTTCTCATGTCAACATCTTCAAATTCCTCATTTCATTTTTTTTCCTTGGCATTTTCCCAATAAAAACCTCAGTTTTGAATAACATCAATTATCATCAGCTTTTCTCTTAGGTACACTTGGAATGCTGGGCACTATTAGTGAAAACTGCACAACTGTGCAGGTTGGTTTTGGTATAAATTTATGATCTCCAATCTCAATCTGATTCTTAAACACCATTTTATTTAGCTCCATTTGTTTTCTTAAATCTGACTTTATTGGACCCACATTTACAACAAATGTCATTATTTCCTCTGCACAGAAAAAAATAAAGTAGAAGCTACCAGATAAAAATTCTCTTAACACCAAGTATGTAAAAATTGATGTAATGCCATTTATCCTGTTCTGTTCAAAAGGAGGCAATGCCTCTGCTGTCATCGGAAACTAAGGTAAATTCTATTATTCATGCTTTGAAATTGTGTCTACTAATTGTCCTTCAATAAGCACTGCCCCCTTCTTCTGGGCTAATATAATTTCAAAATTATAGCTGGGCATGTGACCATCAAGAATCAAGACTATAGCTTGACCTGTGGTGGCACAGTGGATAACATATCAATGTAGAATGCTGAGGTCGCCAGTTTGAACCCCTGGGCTTGCTTGGCCAAGGCACCTATGAGAAGCAACTTCTACAAGTTGATGCTTCCCTTCTCATTCTCTTCTTCTCTCTAAAATCAATAAATAAAATCTTTTTAAAAAAATCAAAAATACAATTGTCATCTATATCTTTAGTTAAGTGTGGTCATGAAATACAAGCAAAAAATCAGTAACTTCTAGGAAGCATCCTTAAAAGGAGTGGATGTAATCTTCTCCCTCTCCTTCATACAGCTGTATAGAACATAGGTGTAAAGTCTAGAACAACAATGTCCAATAGAATTACAGTAATGCTTCTTTTTCCTGTGGTTTGATTTTCCATAGGTTCAGTTATCTGAGGTCAACAATAATCTAAAAATATTAAATGGAATATTCCAGATATAGCTTGGACAGGCAATGATGCAGTGGGTACTCAGAGGACCCAGGTTCAAAACCCCAAGATCTCAAGCTTGAGCTTGGGCTCATCCAGCTTAAGTACAGGCTCACTAGCTTGAGTGCAGGGCTGCTGGCTTGAGTATGAGATCATAGACATGTCCCCATGGTCACTGGCTTGAAGCCCAAGATCACTGGCTTGAGCAAGAGTCACTGGCTCAGCTGGAGTTTCCTGGTCAAGGCACATATGAGAAAGCAATCAATGAACAACTAAGGTGCTGCAACAAAGAATTGATGCTTCTAGTCTCTCTTTCTTCCTGTCTATCTGTCCCTACTTCTTTCTCTAAAAAAAAAAAAAAAAAAGAAAAAAAAGAAAATTCCAGATATAAATAATTTATGTTTTAAATTGTGTGCCATTCTGAGTAGCATAGTGAAATGTCTCATTGTCCTAGTCCATCCTGCCCAGGACATGAATCATCCTTTTGTGAATTACCCCTTTGGCCAGCATACCCACACTGTAGACGCTCCTGCTTTTTTGTTACTTAGTAGCCATCTTGGTTATCAGACCAACTGTAGCAGTATCTCAGGGCTTGTGTTCAAGTAACCTTTTATGTTATTGCCTTAATTGTTCTAAATTGTTATTAGTTACTGTTGTTAATATCTTACTGTGCCTAAATTCATAAATTAAGCTTTATCATAGGTATGTATGCATAAAAGAAATATAGTATACTATATATAAGTTCTAGTACTTTCTGCAGTTGCAGGCACTGGAATGTATGTTCCATTGATAAAAGGCATTATCGTATAATGCAAGCCACAAACACAAGCAATATAAGTTATTTTAAATTTCCAGTGAGCCACATTATAAAAGTAAAAAGAAACAGATAAAATTACATTTTGCAATATGTTTCATTTAATCAAAGATATCCAAATTATCATAACTTCAACATGTAATGAATATAAAACTATTAATAAACTATTTTACTATTTTTGTACTATGTTATCAAATCATGGTGTGTATTTTATAGTTACTGCACACCTCAATTTGGTGAGAAAACCATATCCTAATCACTGGACCACAAGGAAGCATCAAGCACACTTCAGTTTGGACTAGCCACATTTCTAGCCCTCAGTAGTACATGTGGCTGGTAGCTACCATATTGGCTAGCACAGAGATAAAGTTTGCACCATAAGGATGAAACAACAATATGAACAAATATCAGGTTCTTTATAAAGCAACACTATACCATACTATTATTGCCTGGACTTTTGGGTGACAAAAATATATATAAGAAAAATTATCTTGGGTTTTCTGTCACTTGCAGCAGAATATCATCCCCTCTACCTAATCAAGAATGTATTTCCATTATTTGCTATACATTTACTGTTTCTATTCATTTGATCAATAAAATGAGGTAAAGGCAAACTAACCCAGGGACAGCAGTACTATAAAGTAGTTTAGAGAATTGACTCTAGGGCCAGGCTGCTATTTGTTTTATTTCAGCCTTACAATTTACTTGCTGGTGACCATAGGCAAGATACTTGAACTCTGTGCCTCAGTTTCCTCATCTGTAAAATGTGAACAATAACAACACTTATCTCAAACATTTACCATGAGGATTAGAATATATATATATATATATATATATATATATATATATATATATATATAATATACCAGATATATATATGGTATTGAGAAAGGTGCTTGGCACTGTGTTAGATAAATTTTAGATAAATCCTCATATACAAATCATCCTTATGACACTTAAATATTCAAGACCATTTTTTATTGCTTTTAGAAAGAGAGAGAGAGAGAAGCAGGAAGGGCAGGAGGTAAGAGAAAGATGAGAAGCATCAACTCATAGTTGCAGCCCTTTAGTTATTCATTGATTGCTTCTTATACATGCTTTGACTGCAAGGCTCAAGCTGAGCCAGTGATCTCTTGCTCAAGTCAGGACTTTGGGAAAACTTGGGGTTCAAGACAGCAACCTTTGGCTCAACCAGTGACCTTGGGATCATCTCAATGATCTCGAGAGTCAGTGACCCTGTGCTTAAGCCGGTGACTTCAGGGTTTCAAATTGGGAACCACAGAGTCTGGATTGATGCTGTATCCACTGTACCACCACCAAGTCAGGCTCAAAATCATTTTTATCTTAAAGTATATTAATAAGTATTAAAAAAAATCCCTCAACTACTTGTCAGTTACTCCTTCATAGCCAAATTAAGAGATGTCTATATCCACATCTCCACTTACTCCTTTAAAACAAATCCTTTAATCCACTGGACTCTGGCTTCCACTTCAACCATTTCTCTCAACAACTCTCATTTCCGAGGCATTAGACAACTAACCATTCATTATTTTCAAGTACTTTCTTTTCTATTTTATGTTTTTATGGTCAACTTTGTTATTTTTTCTTTTCCTTCTTTGGCCATCATTTCTGTCTCCTCTACGGGTTTCTCTCTCAGCCTCATATACCTTAATTTCTAACTTCAACTTTTTGTTCTTTGTGCTTTCTGGATTATCTCATCACTCCCCTTTTATCACAGGTCCAAATAACTTTCCAGCACTCTGAAACTATATTAATTTTCCACTTAAATGTTCCCACTTAGAAGAATTACATTATCTTCCCTTCCAAGCTTATTCTTTCTACTTAAATTTGTATCTTAGTGAATGCCATGACCTGAGAATCAGAATGCCATGTCTGATGGCCCTAGTCAAGCATGGAGACATTATCCTTTATGCCTTTCTCTCCTCCACTCTCTCCATACCACTCAGCTACCAACCTCTCCTTATCCTACTCCTGAAATAAATCTTCACACTCACTTTTCTATATCCCCACTTCCACCACTTATTTGTTACCATTATTTTATTTGCTATATTGTCTTCTATATTGTTCCCAATATCAAGTCACAATTTTCTTTGATCAATTCTCTACACAAGATTTCACAAACATCATTATGTATTCCAGTTTAAAAACTTCTCTCCTCAGTCTATCAGTAAGAAGTCCAAAATCCTTAAAATATTTTTTAAAGTCTTGAATCATCTATTTATTTCATTGTTTAATTTTAAACTTGCCATTTCCAATCCCTAGCTGCCTCACATGCTGGCTTGGACTCAAATTTATTTCAGCTCCTTGAACATACTGAGCTCTCTCTTATCCACCGGCCTCTAGTGGGTCCTATTGGTTACCTATCCAGGATCTGTTCTTCCTCACTTCTATTGGGTAGCAGCTTGATTTCTGTGTGCTATTGATTCCAGCTCCAGAAGAACACTCTGAATGGCCAAAGAACTCAATATGACCGCATTACTCATGTCCCAGTTATTGGTTCAAATATAAGCACATGGCCTAATGAATCCCAGGTTTTTTGTTTGTTTAATTTCTGTTTTAGATAGTTGGAAGGGCAAAAAAGTTTTTTTTTTCTTTTTGGGGCGTCAGGGTTAAACTGATATAGTTATTTACTCTAGTTACCACAAGGAAATCAAGCCTAAGGACAAAATCAAAATAGAGCCAACAAATGAGAAGGAAATAGAATTAGAAATCCACATATTGCTACATCTGAAATCCTCACTGCCTTTGGACTTTTGAGTTGTATGAGCCAATAAACTCGTTATTGTTAGCCCATCTGAGTTAGGTTATTTTAAAAAAGAAATCTTGATTAAAATAGGAAATTTTGCTTGCTGGTTCCTCTACCTGAAGTATATGTCCCTCATTTTTTCACCCATTCGCTCTACTCTGATCTCAATATAAATATCAATTTCTACATAAATATTTTCTAGACTGCTATAAGTACCCCTTCTGTGTATTTTTACAGCAAACAATGACAGATATAGAACAGGCTGACTGCTGTCAGCAGGGCAGGGGTGGGTGTTGGGCAGGTGTAGAAATTGAGCAAGGAAGAAAAAATAAAGAGAAAAAATCTCATAGATATGAACAACAGTGTTGATTTCTAGGGGAAGGGTGGTGAGGGAGATAAAGGAGGGTATGGGGAAAATAAATGGTTATAGGTGGAGACTTGACTTAGGGTGCTGAACACACAAAATGGTTTGCAGATGATGTGTTGTAGAATTGTGCACCTGAAACCGATATAATTTTAGTAATGAATGTCAGCCCAATAAATTCAATAAGAAGTAAAAAAGATTAGATTGTTTGTGTTTTTTACATAACTAAAACAGAAAAACATATGTGGAACCACAAAAGACCACAAATAACTACAGCAAACTTGAGAAAGAAGACAAAATTAAAAGTATCATGCTAACTTGTATCAAACTATGATACAAGCCTATAGGAATCAAAAAAGCTTGAACTGGCTTAAAAACAGACACATAAAATAATAGAACTGAATAGAAAGTCCATAAATAAATCCATGCCTATATAGTTAATTAATCTATGACAAAACATACAATGGGGTAAAAACAATCCATTCAAAAAATGGTGTGAAGAAAATAGGACAAATATATACCAAAAACAAAAACAAAAACAACTAGAATACCTTTTTACACCATATAAAAAAATTCGAAATAGATCAAAGTCTCAAATGTAAGACTTAAAATCATAAAATCCTAGAAGAAAATATAGGTAGTAATAGCTCTGGTATTTCTCTTAACAACATTTTTTTCTAATGTATCTCCTTGGAAAAGAAAACCAAAATCTAAACAAATAGGACTACATCAAACTAAAAAGTTTTTTCAGAGTATTCCAATCAAAAAGTGTGAAAAGAACCTGACTACACATTTCTACAAAAAGAACATACAGATGACCAATATACATACAAAAAGATGCTCAGCATTACTGATAATCAAAGAAATGCAAATTACCTCATACTTGCTTGAATGGCTATCTTCAATAAATCAATAAACAAGTGTTGGTGAGGATATGAGAAAAAAGACCACTAGTGAGCTGTTTTAGAGGATGCAGACTGCTTCGGCCTCTATAAAAACATTATAAACTTTCCTCCAAAAAATAAAACTGCCTTATGACCTAGTAATTCCCCTTCTGAATATATATCCGAAAACACTAATTTGAAATGATATATACACCCCTATATTTATAATAACATTATTTACAAGAGCTAACATTTAAAAACAACTCAAGTGCTCATTGAGAGTTGACTGGATATAAAAATAGTGACTGATATATACAATGGCATATTACTTGGTGATAAAAAATAAACTCTTACCTTTTATGACAGCATGGATGGATTTAGAATGTATAGCTCAGTGAGATAAGTCAGACAGAGAAAGACAAATACCATATGATTTTACTTATATATGGAATCTGAAGAATGAAATAAACAAAATATAAATAGATTTATAGATACAGAGGATAGACTAAATGTTGCTAAAGAGGAGAGGTTTAAGTGGCTGTGTAAAAAAGGTAAACAGATTAAAATTACAAATACTTAATTATAAAGCAATCATGGAAATGTGAAGTACAGCCTAGGGAATACAGTCAATAATATTTTTATAACTATGTATGGAGGCAGGTGGGTAGTTGAAATATGGGAGGAATCACTTTGTAAAGTATATGATTATCTAACCACTACACCTGAAAGTAATACAAAATAATATTGAATATAAGCTGTAATTTAGCCTGACCAGGTTCAAAAAGGTCCACTCTGAGAACCCAGGTTCAAAACTCGAGGTCCCCTGCTTGAACACAGTCTCTCCACCTTGAGTGCAGGGTCACCAGCTTGAGCATGAGATCATGCACAAAACCCCATGGTCAAGGGCTTGAGCCCAAAGTCACTGGCTTGAAGCCCAAGGTCACTGGCTCGAGCCCGAGGTCCCTGGCTTGAGTAAGGGGTCACTGGGTCAGCTGGAGCCTCGTGGTCAAGGTACATATGAGACGCAATCAACAATAACTAAAGTACTGCAACAAGTTGATGCTTCTCATCTCTCTTTCTTCCTGTCTGTCTGCCCCCCATCTCTCACTAAAATCAATAAATAGCAAATAAATAAATAAACTGTAATTTAAAAATTTTTTTTTTAACAAAACGGATTCATGATTACTTGTTTATTACTGCCTGTAATGCAATTAAAATATTTAGCAGTTTAGACACTGTGGCTTTAATGGTCATAATTATTTTTTTGACATTTAGTATACTTCCCAGCACATGGTAGATGCTTTGTAAATATATGTTGAATTAATTATAGCTAATGTATATAGAGTATTTTCTATATGTCAGGCATTGTGCTAAGATCTTCACATATTTTATCTTATTTAATAATGGCATAAATATTTACAGTTAATACTGACTTTTTTAGGTGAAGAAATTGAGGATTAGAAGGTTAACAAACTCAGGTTTACACATCTAGTGATGTTCGAGTTAGATACAAAGCCAGGTTGTCTGTCTAAGATATATGCTCTTTGCCATTAATTGTTGCACTATCTTCATAAGAATAAGAGCAAGTCATATTTAGAACTGTGATCATCTGACTCTCTTCAATTTTTTCAGTGTGCCACTGTTGAAAAACAGTTTTTAATTTTTTCCCCAAATCTCTCTGGCAAATAAGCGCTAGGGCAAAATGATCAAAGCTTTAGCTTAATGGAATAAGGAAAAAAAATCACCAACATTGTGATTATACTCTTTACTTTTAATGAAACATTCTAACTAATACAGCACGAGGTTAAGTGTAATTGTTGTATCTACAATGCTCTATTTTAATGTAGTTTATTCATATTTCTTTACTCAAGGAATATTTAGAATTAAATTCAAATAAGATGTTTTGAGAAGAAAATTTTTCACAACTGTGAAATTTCAGAACATTGAACTGGTGCTTACAGCCACAAAGACAGGAATAGAGGATCAGCAGCGCTGTGGCTGTGTAACATTCCTGACATAACTCAATGTTTATTTGTAGAAACTAGTGCCCCAGAGTATTGTCATGGGACTAGAAATTTCCCTTGTGCTCTTTCCCTTTAGTTGTCAATTCTTAATGTCCATCATCCAGCTATAATAATGTAAAGATGTATTTTGCTTGTGAAAGAAATAATTCACAACTTCACAGAAATTTTCCAGTTAACACATTAATGCTTGTTTTAGGGTAATGTCCCATAGCATGCTAGGAAGTGAAAAAGTAGTTGAAACGAAGTCCCTGCTTATTCAATATGGGTAGTCTCTAACTCAAATAGGTGCGTTTTTAGGACACTCTGAATGATTATTCTAGGTTTAAACATACATTTTCCAGTTGATTTAATCTTTAAAGCTTATTTTGTTACATAAGTAGTACATGTTCACTGTAGAAAAATTTAAAAAGCATGGGAACAAAAAGAAAAAAAATAAAAATAACCCATGATCTCAACATTCAGAGATAATTGCTTCAATTATATTGTGGGTGCTCTTCCAGACTTCTCTTGTGCATAAACATACCCGCACACATTTAAAATTATATATATATATAAATTACAATTATATATATATATAAAATTATAATTATATATATATATATATGGGATTTTAGTCTAAATTCTTTTGGTAAATTCTCTACATTATTCAGTAACATTTTCTATAGCACTAATTTGTGATATAATGGTAAATTTAGTAGACAATCACGGTGAACAGAAGAACTAATTGACTTTATTGGGTCTTAGTACAGAATCTACAGCTGAATGATACATAATATATTTTCTTCTTCTGATTTAGGGAGAATCCTGACTATAATAAATCTGAAAAACTTACTCAATCTCCCTAGGCAAAGCTGAGAGGATATTTCACATAATTTTTTTAAAAAGTTTATAGTTCATGAAAGCTAAGTATGTAGTTGAAGTAATGTAGAATTGAAGAAAGAATTGAAGTTTAAGGCTCTATATTATCTCAATTATTTAATTATACTCAGCAAATGCACAAAATGTATTTAATAAGCCACTTAATCTTAACTCTACATAGAATCTAACTACAAACCATCAAAGAATCCTAGAAAAATTGGGAATAGGGACATAAATTTTGACATATGCACTTAACTGTCCTAACTATTCACCTTTTAGTTATACAATTTGCATCGTAAAAACACAGACCTACTATGGCCTGTAAAAAAAATAATAATAAGCCTTCCATATTACAGGCAGTGATTCACATCATGTTTCAAAGGATTTTAAAAATAGTCGGTGTGTGAAGGGCATTTAGAGATTTAAGCTTTCCCCGCTGCATGGTTCACTGCTAATATATCTGGGCTATATCTATATTGGCACAAACATAACCAGAGAAATAATGTTTCAAAGATGACATTTTTAATGTAGGAGAAAAAAGTGTGACCTAATGTTAATTATAGATGTCAATTATATTTGTGTGGTTTAGGGACCATTATGTCATTGGCAGTGTATTAAAAGATAGGCCACCATAATTTGAAATTATTTTGGCAGGTTACTGTCTGCAATAGAAAGGAACAGCAGCTGCCATCTACTAATTTCTCAGAGATCTCAGAAAGCTTAGTGGCCCTCAGGATAAATTATATCATTAGAAAACAAAAGAATCTATGAAAAAAATATATGAATAAATTCTGATGACTTCAGCTAAAAAAAGGGGGGGGAGCATTGGATAATTTTATAGTTATCTTCAAGCTTAAGGAGGATGATCGTGAAGAAGATGGCGACCAGCTGTTCTTCAGGGCTACAGCAGGAAATGGCTTAACTTGCAAGACAAATTTAAGTTGACATAATGTAAGAACTTCTTGACAGCATTGAATTTTAATCACTTAACATAGGCTCCTAAGGACAGCTGAGGGAAATGTCTGCCTTGAAAATCTTTAACGTTATGATTATGATAAGTATTACAATTGGCTGGTGGGATTTGAATAAGGTTCTGTCTAGAAGGAGAGAGCAGGTTTTAGGCAGGATTCTTAAATGTGTCCAAAACTCTCTGTGCCCTACATTCTTGTATTGTCTCAAACAATCTCTCACGAATGTATTCTAACCAAATAACCAAATCATTACTTAATTGTTTCAGACTATCAAGTGCTTTCCTTTTGCTCCAGTGTGTGAAGAGATCACATCAATTTATTTGCACAAAATGTATAGATATAACATTTTTCAATGGATCTTGTCTTTAGAGGAGCATTTTTAATGTTTATTTCTTAGTCTGTGCTTTCAAACAATGAATCTTATGTACATAACACAGGTCTTGTTACTATAGACAGAGCATTGGTGAGTCTCTGCTACTGACCAAGATGGTGTAGTAGTAGGCTCTTACATTGAGTACAACGGAACCGGGAAGGATGAATGCATAGGGCCCTAGCACACCAACAGTTAAAAAGATAATTGGATAGGAAAAAAGTCCTCCCCTCCTTATCCCTATAAGAACCAGAAGCTTAAGCAGGAAGGGAAAATGGTCTTTGAGATATGAGAGCACCATTGTCCCAGGTCACAGCATTTGAATAAACCTCTTTCCTTTTTCACCAGCACCTGCCATGATTTTGACTTAAGTTGCGGCAGGCAGCCAAACCTGTGTTTGGATTGTTCTGTTACAGTTTTGGTTACTCTGGTGGGACAATGTGGACCTGGGTAAGTTCCAGAGGGCCTGAGTAAGTTCCAGCTGCCTGCGGCAGGCTGCTCCAGCAGTAGGACCATAGGGACTTCAAGCAGCTGAGAGAGCTTTCCTTGGGGAGTTTCCCTGCACTTCCTCTCAAGGCATCAGCCATCTGAAACACTTGACTGGTGAACAGAGACAAGTTTCTGGGTCACAGACGGAATTCAAGACTGAGTAAGTCAAACCTCTGTCTATACTTGGGTCCTCTTCCCCTGCCACTTGGGCTTATTGCTAACTGTCAGAAAAATGGGATAAAATCCTTTATGTCCAGGCATTTATGATTTCAAAACCCCTTCTGATAGTAAGACACAGGAAGAAGAGGAAAATGAAATGAATCTCTTCGATGCTCTGAACCTAGGGGACCCAGCTTTCCCTTGCCACACCCCTGCTGCTAAGTTACCACTGAAATAGAACCCAGAGGGGCAACAGCCCACCCCTGTATGATGAAAGAATGGTTTCCCCCTCAAAGACCGATAAGTTACCCAGTTTGGCCAGAGAGCATCCCTATCCAGAGTGGGACAGTTCCCTCTGAGGCAGTACCCAATAGGAGGAATAAATAGGGAAGGCCAGCCTACTGGCTACTATCGGGCCCACACTCCATTTTCCCATTCGAGTTTACTGAACTGAAAGAATTACAACCCCTCACCAGGGTCATCAGAAAATGGCAGATCTTAATCACCTCCATTTTTGCCACGTGCTAGCCAAACTGGGTAGATGAATAGACTCTCCTTAACATCCTGCTAATGGCAGATGAAAGGTGGTTAGTTATAAATAAGGCTAACAAAGAGGCTCATTGCCTCCATCAAGAAGATCCTAAAGGGAACCCAAATAGCAGAGACGTAGCATTCCTAGAACACTAGAAAGGTGCACATCAGAAGGACCTAAGAAAGGAGTGTCTAAACAAAAGAGCCTGGATATGATAAAGGCCATTCAACAGAAACTAAATGAAGATCCCTATAAATTCTTAGAAAGGATCTTTCAAGCTTATCAAAAGCAGACTGATGCTGATCCATCGGCACCAGAAAACATCTGGATGGTAAACATGACTTTTATTGAGTAAAGTGCCTCAGATAACAGAAGGAAGCTCCACCATTTAGACAGAAATGGATTCCTCCCAGCAGGTGGACACAGCCTCTGAAGTTTACTATGATCAGGAAGCAAGAAAATTAAAGCAGGCCACTGTTTTCTTAGACAAGCCCAGAGACCCTGGCCGGTTGGCTCAGTGGTAGAGCGTCGGCCTGGCGTGCAGAAGTCCCAGGTTCGATTCCCGGCCAGGGCACACAGGAGAAGCGCCCATCTGCTTCTCCACCCCTCCCCCTCTCCTTCCTCTCTGTCTCCCTCTTCCCCTCCCAAAGCGAGGCTCCATTGGAGCAGAGATGGCCCGGGCGCTGGGGATGGCTCCTTGACCTTTGCCCCAGGCGCTGGGGTGGCTCTGGTAGCAACAGAGCGAGGTCCCGGAAGGGCAGAGCATCGCCCCCTGGTGGGCAGAGCGTCGCCCCCTGGTGGGCGTGCCGGGTGGATCCCGGTCGGGCGCATGCTAGAGTCTGTCTGACTGTCTCTCCCCGTTTCCAGCTTCAGAAAAATACACACACACACACACAAAAAGACCAGAGAGATGAGATCCAGAAGGAAGAAGGAAAGACACACGATGTGCCAAATCAATGTGTTTATTGCAAAGAAGAAAGCCTTGAAGAAAGCACTGAAATGGCAGATCTTAATCACCTCCATTTTTGCCACGTGCCAGCCAAACTGGGTAGATGAATAGACTCTCCTTAACATACTGCTAATGGCAGACGAAAGGTGGTTAGTTATAAATAAGGCTAACAAAGAGGCTCATTGCCTCCATCAAGAAGATCCTAAAGGGAACCCAAATAGCAGAGACGTTCCCTAAAGGGAACCCACACAAGAAAAATTAAAGGAAAAAACCCCTCATCAAGAAATGTTAGAGGCTCTGGCAATTTGGCTCAGTGGTAGAGCCTTGGCCTGGGGTGTGGTTGTACTGGGTTCAATTCCAGGTCAGGGCATGCAGGAGAAGAGACCATCTGCTTCTCTATCCCTACCCCTTCACTGGCTCTTTCTCCCTCTCTCTTCCCTTTCCACAGCCATGGCTCAATTCGTTCAAGCGAGTTGGCCTCAGGCCCCGAGGGAGGCTCCATGGTCTCCATCTAAAGTGCAAAGGAGAGCTTTGTTGCTGAGCAACGAAGCAAGGATCCCAGGTGGGCAGAGCATCACCCCCTAATGGGCTTGCCAGGTGGATCCCAGTAGGAGTGCATATGGGCGTCTCTCTCTCGGCCATCCTTCCTCTCACTAAAATAAAATAAAATAATAAAATAAGTAATAATAAAATAAAACAAGAAATTTTAGAAAGAAATACAGCTGCAGTGTTGCTTCCTGCAGTGACAGGGTATTTACAAAAACAAACATTCCTTCAACCTCTAAAATGCCAGCTTGGGCATCAAAAACTTAAGCATAATTTTCTTTACATGTTGAGCTGCCCCATTCCAATGTTGGGCTGAAATTTATTTTCTAAATTGTATGAGTATATGAGGGATATTCATTTGAAATTAGGAATTCTTTTTCACTGTGTAGATAATTTACTCCTCAATCTACAGAGAAGACTGAGGAAATGTCCCGCACAATAAAGAAGACCCTGGAGAAAATATGCCAGGAAACACATTTGAAAAGGGACCAGTTACTCCAGTGGTTCTCAAAAATTTTTGAAGTCGGGGCACATTTAAAATTTTACAAATAATTGTAGGCACACTATATAAAAATTTCTGAGAAATATGTTTTAATTATTAAGTCAAATATTAAAGGAAAAAATATAAAGTCCAAACATGCTTTTTTGGTAATTAAACAATAATACAATAAAATTAAATTTATTTTGACATTAAAAAACATTTTTATGTTATATTTTTGTTATGCTTTTTAAAATTTGTAAAAAAAAAAAGGGGGGGTTAAACAAGTTATCTTTTTATATATATAGATACATTCTTAGTAAGATTTAGTAAATTCGGCAGGTCCCAGTGTGAATGTGTTAAGTTTTTTCATCCTTGTGTTTATGAGAAACATGAGCCTGATGTGTCCTAGAGATTTCTTTAATGTTTGGGCATATAGTTAAAAGGCAAACTCTCATTTTCTCATCAATACATTGAAGAATTTCTCTCTTTTTACTCTTAACTGTGTTGAGGGTAGAAAATCATAATTCACATAAATAGGATGTTGAAAATTGTAGTAAAATTTTCAAAGCTTTTTTAGATATTGCTACATATTCTTCTTTTATAGAAATCCAAAAGTCTTCAAGAGACAATTGTTTATGTTTAATCATCAATCCAAAACCCCCACCATACGTATCATCTTAACTTTACACCAAACAAAGGATAGAAGAAACTTGCCTCCAGTCTTTCTGGGGAACATGGGGGGTAGTGTAAACAATCCAGCACCACAGCTTAACAGCCTTTTGCAACCTAGTCAGGCAAGTGAGGTGGGATGTTGGGCAGACTGTCAACTTACAGCCAATTCCCCACACCTCTGTCCCAAAAATCTAAACTCCAAAAACTCTGTTTTTTGATCCCTAACAGGTACCTGGAAATCTTCTAGGGTGCAGCAGTGCGCCCTGGCACACACTTTGAGAACCACTGAGTTACTCCCTATTGCCGTGCTCCTGATTAGGGTATGGCACTGATGTAGGCTTAAATCAAGCTCTACTGAAATAATTTATGTGAGACCCTTTCAAGTTTCTGTTTTAGGAACACCCTCTTTAGATTTAGAACATGAATCAAATATCAAACAATATGTGCAATATTTAGGGCAAACACCAACACTTTGCACAAGTTTGCTCATTGCAGGTCCATCTGTCTGTCTGAGGATCCCTTATAACAGTTCCAGCCAGGAGGCCAAGACTTACTAAAGACCTGGAAAACTCAAGGTCATGTACAGCACTTAGCCAAGCAATGGACTGGTCCCTATTATGTACTGCTGGCAACACACTCTTCCCTACAGCTCATGGGAATCCCGCCTGGGATCCACCACACACACATTCACAAAGTAGGTGCTGCCTGAGGAAGACTCCAATCTTGATGGCGCTATTGATACTGCAAAAGAAAGTGGGACCTGCACCCCTGAAAGAGACTTAAAATTCCCCTTTTGGAAAGGAATAGCATCTTCCAAAGCTAAGTGACAATGTTACTTTTATTCTGCATTTCCCAGACAGTGGCTTTCTCTGCAAATGTTTCTCACTGTTGGTTCGCCACCCAAAACCCCATTCAGAATTAGATCATGGCAATTCTTTAATCTCTCCTGTTTCTGATTTCACTACAATTCTGCCTGCACTAATAAACGTACCCTTTCTTAAATGCTGATTGTTTGTCTGCACAATTAGTCTCACTTTGGAAGCTCACCTGCGACAGCACATCATGAAATATGAAGCAGTTTACCAACTTTACTTGTTCAGCAGTGCCATCCTGGAGACACTTGCATGTGCTACCTTCCAAAGACAGCCATCCTTCTCCTTCATGTGAAGGCTTCCCTCCATTCTTGACCCCCTGCTTCCTTTAGTAGATAGCACGAATCTCTAAACCCAGGGATATGTAAAGCTATGCCCCTTGACAACAGGATGAAACTACAGAATATGAGAAATCCAACCATTTACCTTGTAAGATCACAAGGTTCCAGAGTTTAGAAGTGGGGGGGGGAGCATTGACAGTTAAGGAGCCTCAGCAAGATGGTGTAGGCACTGGTTCTCACATGAGTGTGAGGAAGCTAGACACATGAATGAACAGGGCCAGAGTGACCAAAAGCTAGCGAGATAATTAGATATGAAGAAAAGCTCTCCTCTCCTTATCCCTTTAAGAACAGTAGGCTTGGGCAGGAAGAAAAACTGGTGTCTGAGACAGGAGTCCATCATTCTCCCAGGTCACAGCACCTGAATAAACCTCTTTCCTTTTGCACCACCACTTGTTACAGTTTTGATTTTTGTTGCAGCAGGAAGGTGACTGCATTTGTGTTGTTCGGTCTGAGAATACAGTAATGTACCAATGGCTGACAAGATGTTAAGAATGTAGAATGTATTTCTTCTGACACTGAGGAGTAAGCAGTAATGTTCAGACCATGTAGGATATCAGCAATATCCAGGAAAAAAAGAGAAATAATCAATCTGATAAATTTGCATCTCTTATAATTTCTAAGTTCTATTTGGTGATAGTTTTTTTTTTTAAGAACATCCCCACATAATCCATGTAAATTTAAGGAAAACCCCACATAACATAAAAACTACTCTAATCATTATGTCTAGTTACCAAGATGAGGAAATCACCAGAAATAGTTTAAAGGAACATTGATTTCAGTGGGAGATATATGTGAGCATCTCAGATGTACATGAGCACCTAGGCATTGGGCTCTTATTATAATAAAAAGGAATAATTAAGAGACTGGTAGGTATTGACAGTCTCAAAATATGAAATAATTGAATAAATCAGTTCAAACATTAAGAAATAATAGCTAAAAAAAAGAAATGACATATAGTGGGTGATTTTTTTTTAAAAAAGTGGAAGTTCTTAAGAAGGGTAAAGGAAATTATACAATTTCAATTAATTCCATTTGAAAGAGAGTCTCTACCACTCTATTTGCAGATGCCTTCTGGAAGCAGTGAGGCTCTCTAATTCTGTGTCTTTATAGCTTGAAGTCGATGCTTTCAGGCTTATTCGGCCTCATCAAACTGGATCTCCCACTGAGAGGTATCATTAAAATGGCAGCTCCCCCAATCTTTCACCTGAGAAATGGCCACTGAATCCACAGATTTTCATCTCCTACTGCACCCCTTCATATCCCACCGATTTCAAAGGGAGATGAGTATTGAAGGCAGATGCAGAAAGGGAGTTTTAAGTCCTTATTTTTCTAAAAACAGAGTTGTACATGAAAGATCAATATTTTCCTACATAATGTAATTAAATGGAGTGTACCTAGCACAGGTATTATATGTATCAAGAAAGAATGCTTTAATGATTCATTTTATTCTCTTCATTTATGTATAACTTTATACAGATGGAAACATATTATTTTAAAAATTATATTGTTATACCATATTACTACAATATAAGGGTTTTTTTGCCCTAAATGTAACTGTTTGGGTTCTACAGCCAATATCTTATAAAGTTACACTTAAATGTGTAACAATTAAATTCCAAAAAGATAATATATACGCAACAAACCCATTCTTGTAGAGTATAGCTTCACCTTATGCAACAGGTATAATTCTGAAAAATTTGATAATAACTAACCTTTATAACTCAAAACCTATCATAAATAATCTCAATTTCTTAAATGAGCTAGTATTTCAAAGAAATCTAGGCTATCTTTTCCCTAAAAAAAATAATAATTCTTTAGAAAAATAACAAAAGTCCCCTGTGCAATAGTTTGGAGTCTATGCATATGCTTATCATATTTTATTAAAGTGGTATTAACTTTAGTGGTTTTTATGTACATATTAAATAGCTATAGTCATACATTGATTTTTTGGTGTCTACTTGTGACCTTATTAATTTATCATCTTTCTTAATGTTATTTTCCCACATTTGGGTCATATTGCTGAATATATGCATATGCCAATGTGTTGCAAAGGTGTTCTTACTTTTATTTTATTTTATTTTTTTATTAAGTGAGAGATGGAAAGGCAGAGAGATAGATTTCCGTATGCACCCCAAGCAGAATCTATCCAGCAAGCCCCTTACTGGCCAATGCTCTCCCCATCTGAGGCCACTGCTCCATTGCTCAACAACTGTGCTATTTTAGCACCTAAGGCAAAGCCATGGAACCATCTCTAAGGCCCGGGGCCAACTTCCTTGAACCATTTGAGCCATGGTTGTGGGAGCATGAAGAGAGAGAATAAGGGGGAGGGGTAGAGAAGCAGATGGCAGCTTCTCCTGTGTGCCCTGACTGGAAATTGAACCTGGGTCTTCCATATGCTGGGCCAATGCTCTACTGCTGAGCCAACCAGCCAGGGCCAAGATTTTACTTTTATTTGCCTTTGTATTTCTCTTAATAGGTATACAATATACTTGATATTTGTTCTTAAAATTCAGATAATAAATATAACATTGTTAATGTTTAACTGTGTTTGACTAAATATTAAAATTAGTAAAATTAATTTATCTTATCAGAATTACTATTTGACAGAGAAAAAAACACATTTTGTTTCTTTTTAAACATTTCTAATACTTCGATATTAAAAACCTAAAAACTTTTGCCTTTTAACTAGTCTCAGTATTTTTACATATGTAATGTATAGCTTTTCAATAAGATGCATGCATTTTTTGCATTTTGCTATACAAGTGATGACAAACATATTCTTATAGACTCTTCAAGCAATACAGAAAACCTTAGCGTCTTCACACTCACTGATCCCCTTAACTGCAACACTTATGTCATTCAAATTTCAGTTCCAATATCACCCTCTTCTCAGATGCCTTCAGTGATGACTACTTAATATTATGTTATATATTTATTTGTCATCTGTCCCAAATGAAAACATAAATTTTGAAATAGTGGGGTAGGGGGTGGATGGATAGGCAACGGAGAGTTTCAGTTTTATACAATGCTGTGTCCCCATTTCCAAGAACAGTGCCAGTACATATTAGATATATATTTAGTTCAATTAATGAATTATTGACAGATAAATAAATAAGCCATTTCAAAGAAGTTTTAGAAGTATTACTGAGCTAGAATTAGTGAATTTCATGTGTATAAAAATAAGCAGCCACCTGACCAGGCAGTGGCACAGTGGATAGAACATCGGACTGGGATGCGGAAGACCCAGGTTCGAGACCCCAAGGTCACCAGCTTGAGCGAGGGCCCATCTGGTTTGAGCCCAAGGTCACTGGCTCGAGCAAGGGGTTACTTGGTCTGCTGAAGGCCCACGGTCAAGGCACCTATGAGAAAGCAATCAATGAACAATTAAGGTGTTGCAATGCGTAATGAAAAACTAATGATTGATGCTTCTCGTCTCTCCATTCCTGTCTGTCTGTCCCTGTCTATCCCTCTCTCTGACTCTCTCTCTCTGTCTCTGTAAAAAAATAAATAAAAAAATAAGCAGCCAATTTTAGGTAACTTTTTCATAGGTATATCAAAGAATTAAGTGCATAAAAGCACAAGGTATGTATAGTAGATATTCAGGTAGACCTTGTGGCATCTGTGTGCTATAACATGGTTTCCCATTTAACACAACCACCAAAAGGTCACTTGAAATTAGCATCTCCAAACTAGCTGATGCCAGATCTGAAACTTCAAATGCAAAATATATTTTCCCAAACAAGGGTAAGTTATATGTGATGCTAGTTCAGATTATCATCTTTAATTTCCTTCAAGTTTATAATTGTCAATGAGTCCTTTCCACAATTAAAATGGTTGCATATATCTTATCCAAAGATCTCTGTGAATATAGATGATTTTAAAACTTGAAGCAGGATGAGTATTATTTTAATGAGGCAAAAACAATTTTTAAGTGAAAATATGCTACAACTGGCTAACTCTTTGTAATATTTTATTGAAACAAATGAACCTTATCATAAAGATCTTTGTGAACATTAAAACTGTGCAAATATAAAATTGCTTTCCCATAGTTATAGTCAGTTTCCCATTTCTAAATTATATAATCATAATTTGAATCATTATCTTTGAAGACATTATAGAAGTGATTATTGAATTTAATTGTAGGATTAAACCAAGGATGACTATTTTATCATAAAATTATGTTATCAGATAAACTAATTTTTTAGGATATTAATATTACAAAAATATAAACTTTCTGTTAAATAATTTGGGGAAACATTTTTGAAACTTCAGTGAAATAGCTGTTTTGTTTTGTGTTTCATTATGTGATGTCTCAAAACTACTAAGGTGTTAATATACATTAAGTAATGCCTAAATGAGAATGTACTAGGCATAAAAAGTTTCTCAGATGTATTGGTCATGGAATTCAGTTTTTAGTTAGCATATAATGAGGGTGGTGTTTTAAGGAACATCTTTGGGCTAATACTGTAGTTGATGAACTCTAAACCACTTTCTAAAATTCTGTTATTATGTAGTTTTGTTTTTGTTTTATTATTAATTTTTTTTATAAATAAATTTTTATTTTAATGAGGTGACATCAATAAATCAGTGTACATATATTCAAAGAAAACATGTCCAGGTTATCTTGTCATTCAATTCTGTTGCATACCCATCACGCAAAGTCAGATTGTCCTCCATTACCCTCTATCTAGTTTTCTTTGTGCCCCTCCCCCTCCCCCTCTCCCTCCTCTCCCCCCACCCCCCGTAACCACCACACTCTTGTGCATGTCTCTTAGTCTCGTTTTTATGTCCCACCAATGTATGGAATCCTGCAATTCTTATTTTTTTCTCATTTACTTATTTCACTCCGTATAATGTTATCAAGATCCCACCATTTTGTTGTAAGTGATCTGATGTTATCATTTTTTATGGCTGAATAGTATACCATGGTGTATACATGCCACATATTCTTTATCTAGTCTTCTATTCTTTTTTTACAGTGATTAAAGCCTTTAAGCAAACTCTTGGCCAATACAGCAAGAATCCATAAAAGAGTAGTGTCCTTAACATGTTCACCAAGTCCCAGTTGGCCCCAACACCATGCCAAATCCCTGAAAAATGCAACTCAACCCCAGTTCAGTCTGTTAGGAGCTGTCACAAGGAGCAAGAGTTCAGGAAAAGTCCACATCCAGGGAAAGTCCGCATGGCACTGGCATTGTTGTCACAATTCTATACTTTGCAGCTCACGTCCAAGTCCCAATGACTGCTGCTTCTGGCTGGTAATGATTTAGGTAGACTGGAAAAGCCATCTGCAGCATGTGTGGATATGGAGCTTCTGTTCTCCTCTACCTGGAGAAATGAGACCAGGTTGCTTTTCCCTGGAGCTTTGCAACTGTGGCTTGGTAAAGAGAACCTTGGGATACACTAAACTGGGTGGCAAAGGTAGATTCATAATAGAAGTTGGCAAAACGGGGAAAGAGAGCTCTAAATTAGGAGTAGGTCCCAGCCTGAAATATGAGTGAGGCATTGAGGTAGGAGAAATAAAGGAAACACTATATATTAAACAAAACAGCAGAAAATAGGACTATCAGCACCCACAACAGAGATCTTTGAAGGAAGAATGAAAAATCTGACTATTCAGGCAAGATATAGTTAAGTGGCCCTTGTACAAATGACATCAGTTTACCTGCTTCTTGGAAGAAATACCCTAGGCTTGTCCACAGTGTCGTAGATGGGGCCGTCGGTCCTGGGCACCTTCAGCCTTCCATGGCAAACCCAGCATTCTGGGCAAGGTTAGGTCATAGGTGGCTGGAGTAGGGCTGGAAGAGACTGAACCCTCCCTTAGAGGAGCGAAGGGGAAGCCTACCTTCCAGTGTCCCTGTCTCCTCACAGCAGAGGCATGTAAGTCTGGCAGGCTTTAGCTCAATGGCCTTCCTTTCCACTATTGAAGCAGGACCCAGATGGCATCCTATGAGACCCCTTTGGGGTGTTGGAGCCTTTAAGGGTGTATCCTAAAAGCTGGTAGTTTCCCCTGATCTCTATTGGGCTTTTTCTGCTTCTTGGTATCTTAAAAGCCATGCTCAGAAGATCTCACTGAGGGGTTTGAGGATCCCCATCCACCTATATAAATCTTTTCCATATATCTGGAGCTATTTGGAAAAAGACAAAACAGTGTTATTAGCTGGATCAAATAAAGAAGCTAGTAGTTTGCAGGAGAAAAAGATTTGGCGTATCTTCTTCATCAGCATTCAAAAGAAATTAAAAATTTTTTTAAGTAAAAAGCATGATATGGTAGACCTGTAGGGGTTCCAGGATATGACTACCCCCTTTTAAATTTTTTTTAAATTGACCTTAAAATATTTGCTGGGTACACTTTAATAATACCTTAACTTTAAAGATTGTAAGAATGACAAAATACAGTAAATGCTTTTGCACCATATGCAGGAGCATTTTCAGTTTAACCAGTTTAGGAAATCCAATAATAGAACAATGCATACAGACAATGAGCTATAACATGCTTAGCAGCCTTTCCTACTCTGACAGAGGTTACTATAAATCCAGAATATGTATCCACTGTAACGTGGACATAGGACTGTTTGCCAAATGAAGGTATATGAGTAACATCCATTTACCAAAGTTGTCCTGGTAGGGGTCCTTGAGGGTTAACTCCAAATGAAGGGGCAGATTGTAGTATAGGACCCCTTGGACAGGGTAGTTTTTAAAGTTTGCTTCTTAGAGCCTGAAGAGTATTGTAGTTTTAAACAGCTGTATCTCAGAACCACCCATCTCTTTTCAAACCAAGGCATTTTAAATTTTATCTCTTTTAAGTATTGAAGATTTGCCTAATATTTTATTAAAGACAAAAATGATTGGACCACTTAAAATAAACACCCAATATCCGTAAATGTTGTTTTCAAAATCATTCAATAAAATTGCATTTACCTGTCATGGTAGTGGTCAGTTAATTTCTATGCTATGTTAGCTACAAATTACATCGCTGAATAACTTATGTTAAAATGTCTGTTTAATAAACTAAATCCAGAATATATCCATTTCTGTATCTTCTATTAAACTAATCATGGTTATTTGACCATTTGTAACATTAAAATGATTAAAAGAATATTTTAATTGTAATAAATATATTGATCATTAAATTTATATATAATGTATTTCAGTAATAGAAGATAGTATGCTAAATGAAATAAGACAAAGAAAGACAAATACCATATCATTTCACTTACATGTAGAATCTAAAGACCAAAATAAACAAACAAAATAGAAACAAACCCATAGCTACAGAAACAGGCAGATGGTTGCCACAGGGAACAGGACTGGGGGCCTATGGAAGGTGAAGGAATGAAGTATGAATCGGTAGTTACAAAATAGTCACAGAAATATAAAGTATAGCACGGGGAATGTATTCAATAATATTGTCATAATTATGTATGGTGCCAGATGGGTAACTGAAATATCAGGAAGATCACCTTGTAAAGTATATTGTCTAACCATTATGTTGTGCACCTGAAACAAATACAAAATAACATTGTATAAACTATAATTGAAAAATAAAAATTTTTAATTATAAAGAAATTAATAATTCTCTAAATATATATATATATTCTTGAAAGACTTTCTTATATGTTACAATTTTAAGAAACAAAGACAAATAAATATCACTGCAGAATTTCTCTGCTTAGGTTATAAACTAAGTAGATAAACTTATTAAAACTTGTAAAATAAATATTACTTCAAATAAGTTACTTTTAATGTCAAACTGCTAATTAAAATAGAAAAACAAAATAATGTTCTAATTAATGAATGGGAACATGAAAAATAAAGCAACATTATTAGACAGCACACACTCTAATGTGTTCCTGTGTCACATAACCTTACTACAATCTAATCCTGAGAAAATGCTAAATTAGATAAACCTTATTTGTTTGATAAAAGAGAGAATTTTTAAAATGGATTAGTAAACAACAAATGTGAATTTTGAAGTACTGAGAATCAAAACAGAAAGTGTAATCATGTCTCCATTACTTTGTGAAAATATATACATTTGAAATAATATATACAATGATAATAGTAATGATAATGAGCAAATTAAATGCAGATGCTATATAAGCTAAATGTGAAAGTTTTAGGAACCAAAATCTATATAAAAACAATATAAAATAAATGAGTAGAAGTCCACTATAAATTAAGCTTCCTCTTCCTTAAATCTGTCCCTTGGTTTCTAACATCATATTTGCACTTGTGGTCAGGCCGCATCACAGCTATAGCAATGTAGTATAAATATATGCACCTCTATGTTCATTGCAACATTATTTACAGTAGCCAAAATCTAAAACCCAAGTATCCATCAGTAGGTGTGTAAAGGAAAAAAAGCTATAGTACATTTACATAATGGCATATTACTCAGCTATAAAAAGGGAAACCTTACCTTTTGTGACAGCATGGATAGACCCAGAGGGCATTATGCTAAATGAAACAAGCCAGTGAAATGAGAGACAAGGACCATATGATTTCACTATTATGTGAAATCTAATGAAGTAACCAGCAATATAGAGACAGACTTATTGATAGAGAGCCAACTGGCAGCTGTAAGGTGGGGCACTGGATGATGGGTAGAAAGATTGAGCAAAATAGAAAAGAAAGAACTCATGAACATTGGTGACTGTGGTGACCGCTGAGGGGAGGCAGATCAGAGAAGATGGAGGAGGGCATGGGGGTATAAATCATGATGGATGGAGATTTGACTTGGGGTGGTACATATACAATACAGTGTATAGAAGATGTGTTTGTAGACTTGTGCACCTGAAACCTGTGTAATTTTGTTAACAAATGTCACCCAATAAATTCCATAAAAGGGAAAGAAACACTCAGCTGTTATGCAAATTTAAATATACTCCGTAATCAACTGTAATTATTGAAGGACCACTCCCAAATTATAAACTCCATTTAATATGTTCAAATAAGCACTAAATGGTTTGACAATGTAAAGGTTTTCCTTTGCTCTTGTTCCAATTAAGTGGTCAACAGAATGGCATTAGTATTAGTGCAATTTTCAGTCTCCACGGCAGTGAAAAAGATTAGAAATTTAGTTAAAGATTTTTTTTTATTGATTGATTGATTTTAGAGAGGAGAGAGAGAGAGAAACATTGACCTGCTGTTCCACCCATTTATTGCATTCATTGTTTAATTCTTGTGTGTACTCTGACTGGGGATGGAACCTGTAGCATCGGCATATCAGGACAACGTTTTAACCAACTGAGCCTCCCTACCATGGCTAAAGATGTTTTTTAAATAAAGTTTCTTCTCCCTCTCAACCAAACAGGGAAGTTTGAGCCTTAATTAAAATGGTTGCTATATATATCATACAATATTAGTGTATTCTTGGTTAATGTTTTATCAACATTTCTATCCAAATAGCTTTGTTTTAAAGAATAAAGATTATCTTCTAGAAACCAATGAGAAATTTAAACTTCAGATAATCAAAGTATTTTTTAAAACATAGGTCTTCATAAATATGTGAACATTTAGGCAAAAAATTTTAAAAATTCATTTAAAAGTGAACAATATAGAGACTTGTTAATATTGCTGATATTTGAGAAAGTTATCTAATTTAGATTATGTATACATTGCTATATATGTATATATATGTTTATTTGTTTATACTTATTTCAGAATTTCTTTTGCTATAACATGTCAGGTCAATTCTCTATCCACTGAGGTAACTAGCCAGGTCTATAGCTAACTCTTTTGTAAAAAACATTTTCTGGTCTGGAGTTCCTAGGTCTCTGTTTTCTTCCCTAAATGCTATCATCTGCTGCTCTATTTCCATAAGGTCTTCATTGATTAGTTCTTTGCCCTGGGAGTTGATAAACTTTATGATATTGATTTCATTGATGTCCAACTGCAGTTGATTACCAATAGCCCTGATGACACTCTATTTTTAAGTACCAGTTCTATGTTAGCCATATGTTGTAACTCAGGGACTTACTATAACATCACTTTTTTAACTTATTCTAACAAATTTATATTTGTATACATTTTTCTCTTGTGATAAGTCAACCCTCCCTAACATTGACTGTGCCCTTTGACTCAAATAGTCAAAAACTTTTGGGGATGCATCCACACCAGGCAAAAAAGATTTCCATAAACAAGAATAATTTTTGTGGCTAGACCAATCCTTGTGAGATAATGTGGCACTCATCAGTGGGTGATCTTCTCATGGTGCTTGAGTTTAAGACCTGTGAATCCCTCTGCTGGGGTTTGACATGTTAATAATTATAATCAGTTTCATTTCTGGTCAGAAAGCAAGCATAAGGATTTTAGATCAGAGTGGGAAAGTTTTCCAAACTTCCTAAACATTAATGATACTTTTATTTTTAAACTAAGTATTCTGGATATTTTATGACCAATTATTTTGCCATTCTCTGTTTCTAAAATTTGTTGGCTTTATATTTTAATATGTCTTACTTCTGTGTAAATTTATGTAGCAATTAGAACAGAAATCTGCATATATGGCTATAAAATAAAATAAAAGTACTCCACAAATGCAAGGTACAATTAGAACATTATTATTTAGAAAGTATTTATTCAACATTCTCCTTTCCTCTGAGCACTGGAAGTAAAACCTATACATCCATTTAGCTTTTAATGATTTATTTAGCATGATTTTTGTTAACTATGAGAAGCTATTTGCTTTTCTTAAGGGCGGTAAATGAAATACAATATCCCAAACAATAAATAAAAATCATCATTATAGCTGCATCATTATGCTTCATGCTTTTCTTAATCTATTGGAATATGAATATTAAATATACGTCCTAATTTATCTCATTAGGTATTATTTATAGAGTCATTATTTTAAGAGAAAATCTTAACCTTTTCTTTAAGTGTTTTGAAAATGTGGAAAACCTTAAATAATACAAATACAAATAAATAGTGTTTGTGTATTCCAGTAGGTGGGTAGTTTGATTTCTCAGAAGGGAGGTAGTGAGTACAGGAAGAAAGTGAGGGCCCTGGCCAGTTTGCTCAGTAGTAGAGCATCAGCCTGGCGTGTAGGAGTCCTGGGTTCGATTCCCGGCCAGGGCACACAGGAGAAGTGCCCATTTGCTTCTCTACCCCTCCCTCTCTCCTTCCTCTCTGTCTCTTTCTTCTCCTCCTGCAGCCAAGGCTCCATTGGAGCAAAGTTGGCCCGGGCGCTGAGGATGGCTTCATGGCCTCTGCCTCAGGCGCTAGAATGGCTCTGGTTGCGACAGAGCAACGCACCAGATGGCAGAGCATCACCCCCTGGTGGGCATGCATGCAGGCAACAGAGCAATGCCCCTGGTGGGCATGCTGGGTGGATCCCGGTTGGGCACATGCGGGAGTCTGTCTGACTGCCTCCCCGTAAAAATAAGTCTTAAGTTCGTTTCCTTGTGAGAGTCTAAATTGCTTGCCTTTAAAGTCAGGTGTGAATAGACTGAGGAATAGGCTTTATTAATGCAGCAAACTTCAGCCAAATGATGATCTCTTCTAAATATATAATATATGATGGCAGCCTATTTTGTGAGAAACTTCTGTGAGTGAACCTGGGAGCTAATCAATAAGAAATAATTCCTTAATTGTATTTGAATCATAGAATAATTTTTCTTCAACTATATTAAGACTTTGTTTTTGTATTTTTCTGAAACTGGAAACGGGGAGAGACAGTCAGACAGACTCCCGCATGCGCCCAACCGGGGTCCACCCGGCAAGCCCACCAGGGGGCGATGCTCTGCCCCTCCGGGGGTCACTCTGTCGTGACCAGAGCCACTCCAGTGCCTGGGGCAGAGGCCAAGGAGCCATCCCCAGCGCCCAGGCCATCTTTGCTCCAATGGAGCCTCGGCTGCGGAAGGGGAAGAGAGAGGCAGAGAGGAAGGAGAGGGGGAGGGGTGGAGAAGCAGATGGGCGCTTCTTCTGTGTGCCCTGGCCGGGAATCAAACCTGGGACTTCTGCACGCCAGGCCGACGCTCTACCACTGAGCCAACAGGCCAGGGCCTATTAAGACTTTTTGTACAGTCTAACTAGTAAAGATTTGAGATATATAGGCCTGCATATATTTACATATATACATATACTTTAAAATATATTCTAATTAAATATAGGTTAAATTCTTTTAAATGTTAGTAGATATTTTCAGAATAAGAAGAATGTTAAATCTAACTAAAAGGTGATAAAAATACAAATAAGTGTATATTTGTTATAATTGATCACTCATAGAAATAACTATACAACAATTAAGCTGACATTTTCAAATAAAAAATAAGAAAAAGAAAAAAACAAATGTTTATGTAACTTTCTAAATAACTAATTCATATTGAGGTTATTGTTTTCTAAAAAGAAGCATGTTTATTATTTAAAAATACACATAAAACTATAGTAATTAATAGGTAATATGTATTAAATGGCTTATATAATGAGAGTGTTTTCTGTCTTTGCATTAGTTCTCACAACAGCCTTATGAGGTAGCTATTATAATTATTAAACATTTTAAAGATGAAGAAACTGACTCTCTCAAAGATTGTTTTTTTATGTAATCCACACAGCTGGTGGGTGGCAGAGCTGAGATTCAAATTCAGGTCTTCTTGATTCAAACACCAAAACCCTAGTGAAGAGTAGAAAAAAATCACATACAATATTACCATTTTTATATAGATACATAAATAACCATAACCATATATAAAATGTCTGTAATTCAGTAGGGGTGAATGATATTTATTATTCTTTCTTACTTACAAGTAAATTTTCTTATGAATTTTTCTTATTCCCATTTATTAAGTCTCTACTGGGAAGTGTTGTTTTAAAAAGCTTTATCAAGCCAAGATATTTCAATTTCTGATTGAATAGCCTGTACTATTCAGGAACACATAAACATCTGCTGGAAGGAAAGAAATTGCTACATGTTTTTCTTATTTTTCATAGATACACTAATGAACAGAAGACATGTGGTATTAATACATAGGCTGGTTTCCTTTTTGGCTCATTTTAAGGATATGCATCAATTAATGATGTTCTTACTCATTTGAATATAAGCCATCCTGAAATAATATCTAACTATGAATCATCAGTTTTGGTTTCATTGGCCTTTAGTATGTTCATCCATTTCCAGACCTTGGCCACAATAAGTCCTGAATTCCTACCCTTTACAAACCCACTGTTGGGTTTTTAATATACATTTAATATGGCTTCTTGAGTATCAGGATAATACACAACTAATTTCAGGGCAACAAAATTGAACTTCTTATGCTTAAAATCTTTGATTATTTCTCAAGCCAGCTCCCTGCTGCGCATCTTTCATGAACTTGATCTATTTAAGTTCAGTATGAATGGTTAACATGATGTAGTGATTGTTGGTCATGGTCCACAAAAATCAGGTGAAGCCTGACTGAAGCCGTTTCCAGAGATACCCATGATCTAGGAGAAACTAGAGTAAAATCCATGAGGCAGCTGAGTTGGTGAATGTAACTTTATATTTTGAAGAAAGAACATCTGCTTTCAAACATGTTTCAGTAGTATAACACTGATGCTTGTGAAATTACTTTATGAGAGAGCAGCCATACCAACAATTTATACTTAATAAAAATATTGATATATTTTGCTTTAAAACTTGGAATTTCTGTTTAAAGACATACCTAAAAAATTATACTGTGAGCAAAAAAAAAAAAAAAGAAAAGAAAAGAAAGAAAGAAACAAACAAACAAAACAAACACTGGAGAGGCAAACTTATAGCATTGTGGTACTACATGACGTCTTCTTAGAGTGTATTATATTTCTTTTCCTTGTTAGTACAGTTTTCTGTACCATATCCAGTGCTAACCCAGCATTTCTGACACAAACATTAATTACCAAATGAGTTAAATTATATAATATTTTTCTGGAGTGTATACTTTCCCAAGAAAATCAGCAGATAACAGTAGGAAAAATAAGTGCCTTCAGCCAAAATTCTACTTCGACAACTGAATCATGAGGATAACTTAAATTCATTGTATATTTCCCTGATTTGCACAGTAATTACAGTTTGTTAATTTCCAAAAACATTATAAAGGATATGAGAAACAAATCTGGCATGTTTGCGTTCAAGGAGAAAAATGGTTAGTACTCTTTTTATTGAGCCAAAATGTTTGAGAGAACAAAGTGGACAGAAATTAATAATTACTACTCCCTCTATTTATATGAGCAAAATTGTCATATATTGAATAACCACAAACTATAAATGTTAGTGTGTGAAAGAGCTGACCTATTTTTTTACTTCATCTGGCCTAAGAACCAGTTCGATACTGGTACTGTTTTAAAAACTGAAACATCAGTTATATATATATATATATATCAAATTTTTAAATAAATGAAAATTTGTTATCATTTTTAATTGTTCAGGTGTTATTGGAATAGTACATTTTATTTTAGCTACCTCCACAAAGAAGAAGTAAATATGTTAAGATAGAGATTTGGAGGCTACTACTCTGGAAAATTAATAATTTTACTAATTGACCTTGTAAGCCCTCCTTAAACATTATCCCAAATGGGACTTCAGTGTCAGTGCAATATGAATATTCAGTGCCCCTTGTCTGGAAAGTAATAGCCTCTTCTTGACGAATAAGGAGGAAAAAAAAAGTTTGGAGTTAACTTCTGTGGGTTTATACAGTTGTGTTGCTGACCAACTTAAAATCACTAAATAATTTTTTCTACCGTTCTACAAATCATTCCACATTTTCTCTTTAAAATTTCTTAAAACAAAGTAGGTTTGACTTTCTTAACCTACTTTAGAAAAATTATCACTTTCATTTTATGAGAAATCAAGTGAATGTCATTACACTTAATATTAGCCATCTACTCTTCTGATATAGAATGCATCCAACCAAAATGTCAAAATGAAAAATTTTGCTGCATGAAATGTGTTCAAATACACAAGTTCCATCAAAGACAAATATTCTAACTCTAATAACATCTGTGACAAAAAAAGAAGTAGGTATTAATCTGCACATCAAAACAGAGAAACAGGTAAACACATTTACCTTTTTCTAAATATACTGCTCACAAAAATTAGGGGATGTTTCAAAATGAATATGAAGTAATAAAATATCCCCCAATTTTTGTGAGCAGTATATTTGTCACTATTACAACTATTTTTTATTATTTCTTCCATGTCTTAACTTTCTTTTGTAGTAATAGATATAATAATCTGTCACTTACACTAAAACCAGAAATAATACTCAAAATTCGATGAGGAGATTGTCAGTTTGATCACATCTTAATACGCATGATACTAGAAATTCTCATTAATTGCTTTTTATAATTGTTAAAAGTTACTGCTCTGCATGGTTGACTCAGTGGTAGAGCATTGGTCCTGCGTGTGTATGTCCCAGGTTTGATTCCTGGTCAGGGTACAAAGGAGAAGCAACCGTCTGCTTCTCCATCCCTCCCCCTCTCGCTTCTCTCTCTCTCTCTTCCCCTCCTGCAGCCATGGCTCGATTTGAGTGAGTTGACCCCAGGTGCTAAGGATGGCTCCATGGTCTCCACCTCAGGCACTAAAATGGCTTGGTTGCTGGGCAACAGAGTAATGCCCTAGATGGGCAGAGAATGATCCCCTAGTGGGCTTGCCAGGTGGATCTCTGTTCGGGCAGATTCAAGAGTCTGTCTTTTCCTTCCCTCCACTCACTGAAAAAAAAATTACCACAATAACTGTAATATACAGTACATAGTTTATTGGGTGTCATTAACTGGAAGTTCTTTCTATCTTTTCTGGACCTCTTGTTTTATAAAGAGAGAAGGAATCTAAGAAGTGAATATAGTGAGGATGTTTTTATGTACCATATAATTTCAGGAACTTAGAATAGTCTTTCAGTAAGAAATACCACATCAACAAGGGATTAGACTCCATACATTCTTCTGTTGATAATTGTATCAGGTACCAGCATCCCAACACAAATTCAAGGTATTCTGTAAGTGGCAGATGAGCTTCTCATTTTTTCAGTGTGGATTCCATTCATCTTCTCCTACAGGTAGTAAAATTTACAGTAAGAAATTACCTGCCTTAAACCAGAATATGCGTAAGTCAAGTGCCGAGTCAAAAATAAAAGATGACTGACTATGTCAGATGGCTCAGTGCATAGAGTGTCACCCAGTTCTCCAGAGGTTGTGAGTTAGACCCCTGGACAGGGCACATATAATAATCAATCAATTAGTGTTAGTGTACAACTAAGTGGAACAACTAAGTGAAGCAATGCTTCTCTCTCTCTCTACTTCCTTTCCTGTCTAAATCTCTCCCTTTTGTTTTTTTTCTCTCTCTCAAATCAATATTTTTTTTTAAAAAAAAAGGACATGATTTTCTGACACTTAATCTCTCCCTCCAAAGAACTGATTTTTCTCCTTGCTCCATGATGTCAATAGTGGGCATAGCCAGATGCCAAGAATTTGTTCTTTCTGTCATCAAGGAATAAATTTCACTGGTAAGGGGATTTAGGTAGTCACTGATTGCAAATCACCTTGAAAATGGAAAACCAAATACAGTATAAGTGGTAGGTGCTGCTATTGTTCCAAAGGCAAGAGACCAAGCACAGAGCTATCATTACGATTATTTGTTGTTGGAATACAGAAGAATTTGGGAAGAGAAGTAAGAAAGGACATAGCTAATATGGTTGAGCAACATCCAGAAGACTGAAGAAGAAATCTTAACTTCTTTTGTGAGTCATGAATCCTGAAATAATAACTGGAAACTTTGATTATTTTTTTTTAAGTAAACTGTTTTTTTTTCCTTTTTTCTTTTTTTTTAATTTTTATTTTATTTATTCATTTTAGAGAGGAGAGAGAGAGACAGAGAGGGGGGGGAGAGAAAAGAGAGACAGGGGGGAGGAGCTGGAAGCATCAACTCCCATATGTGCCTTGACCAGGCAAGCCCAAGGTTTCAAACCGATGACCTCAGCATTTCCAGGTCGACGCTTTATCCACTGCACCACCACAGGTCAGGCTGGAGACTTTGATTATGTTAACAGATCAGTAGCATTCTGATTCTTAAATATTTACCAGAGCAAGGATGAACATATAGACAGTGTATTTTTTCCTGTCATTCTATAAGTAAGAAACAGAGCTCTGAGTTGAGAGATGTAATGATCCTTAAAATGGAAACTTTGGTGACGGAACTGGTAAATAAATAATGCTATGGTTCATAGAATTTAGAATAAGACATTTAAACAAACACCTCCTCAGTTCTTATAATGAACATTGGACATCTTATTTAGAGGAAATTGATACTATTACAGCATAATTAGAATGTTTTGGAAGGCCAGCTTCATCATCCTTAGGAAAGGGCTTCCAGGAATAGCAGTAAAGTGAAGTAAGTTGAAAGTGACAGGTCATTTTCATTTTAATGTCTTAGCTTTTGTTTATATTACTTTTTCAGACATAGCCACTCTCTTTTATTCCATCTACCTAATTTTGACCTTTATGAAAGCTTAACCAAAACCCCCAAATTTTCAATGAAGTCTTTATTGATTAATTTAGCTCACATTGATGAATCAACTTAAGTGGTAATGACCAGTGTTCAACATAAAAATGATTTTCAGCTTTCAATTATAATTTTAACATATAGAAATAAGAATAATTCAGTAACTAGCCATGTATTCACCACCTAAATTCAACAATTGACATATACATTCTTTTCAAGCACACTTGCAACATTCACAAGATGGACCATTCTCTAGGCCATTAAACAAACCTTAATTTAAAAAAAATAGTTAAAGCCATAGAAAATATTTATTTATTACTTTCAATTAAACCAGTAGTTAATAATAAAAAGATATCTGGAATATCAAAAGATATTCAGGAAAATACCTGTTTATTTTTTTAGAATAAGTAACAATTGTAAATAACTCACAGATGACAGAAAAACTCAAAGAATAAATTATACATTTATTTGAATTAAATGAATAAAATAACATATCAAAATTGCAGAATACAGCTAAAACAGACCTTATTATATAATTTATATTAATAAATGCATATATTAGAAAGGAAAAAATACCTCAAATCAATTATCTAAGCTTTCACCTTAAGAAACTGGAATAACAGGGACAAATTAAACCCAAAGCAAGCAGAAACAAAAATATCTTAGAAATACAGTGGAGATAACTTAAATTACAACATAAAATAATGGATAAAATTACAAAAAGTAAAAGAAAATAATTTTAAATAGATAAACTTTGTATAAAATGTCCAAAAAAGTGGACACATTTACTAATATCTGCAATGAAAAAGAAAACAGCATTAAAGTTCCCTCAGATAATTAGCAGAATATAAGAAAATGTTAGAAAAAATAGTTGCCCCAAAATTCAACAATATAAATAACATGAACAAATTTCTTGAAAGATGCAAACTACCAAAGTTTATACAAAAATAAATAGATACCCCAAACATTCATATTGATTAAAGAAATGGATGGCAGTTGAAATTTTCCTAAGAACATAAATAGCCTCTAATAATATTACTAAAATATTTAAAAAGAAATAATATTAATTTTACACAAACTCTTCTAGAATACAATATACATAGAAGCACTTCCCAATGCACTTTATAAAGCTAGCATAATCCAAGGAAAGACATTACAATAAAAAATTTCAAATTAATATCATTCATGAATATATATGCAAACATCCTCAAAAAATTGCAAATTGAATCCAGCATTATATAAAAAATATATTAGACACTAAACATTTTTGTAAAACATTATAATACTCTATGGAAAGACTAAGTTTTTCTAAAATATTTTAAACTTGTTTTATGAACTTTAAAAAAATTATCAAAAGGTATTATTAAATGTTGGAATTAAAATATATCATTATAGATCCCACAATACTAAAATGATACAAATTAGGCTTTATGAATTACATCATGCAATTAATAGAAAAGATTAATCCTAGAGAAAAACAACTTAGAATAATCAACTCAGTAAGAAATAGAATCTATCATTTAAAATCTTTGGTATAAAAATTTATTTGTAAGACCAAAAAAAAAAAAAAATTCAGTCACACACAAACTCTTCCAGAGTTCAGGGGGGAAAAAAGAACAAAATTTGCAACATTTTATGAATAAGTAAAATCTTTATATAAATACCTAACAAAGACATTCAAGGAAAACTAGAGGAAAATCTCTAATAAACATAGATGACAAGATCTTAAACAATATAGTAGCAACTTAATGAAGTACCACATAAAAAGAATAATACAGCACAATGAAATGTAACTAATTAATATTTTAATTCAGTCTGTAATTCAACACAGTAGCAGAATAAATATGGGAAAATTGTAATTCTTCTCAATGGAAATAGAAAATACCTTTCATAATAGTCAATGCCCTTTCATAATAAAATTCTTTGCAAAGTAATAAAACAAACTTTCTCATTCTAAAAAAGTATCTTTCAACAAAGTTATATTTAATGATAAAATACAGAAAGCTTTCATCTTAAAATTCAAATTAAGACCAATATACCACTATTATCCCTCATATACAACATTCTACTGGTGGTGCTAAACATTAGAATTAAGAATTACAAGTGACTCTGGCTAGATGGCTCAGCAGTAGAGAGTCGCCCCAGCATGTGGAAGTCCTGTGTTCAATTCCCAGTCAGGGCACACAGGAGAAGCAACCATCTGCTTCTCCACCCTTCCTCTACCTCTCTCTCTCTTTTCTCCCACTGCAACTTATGGCTCCAACAGTTCAGCAAGTTGGCCCTGGTTGCTGAGTATGGCTCCCATGACCTCACCTCAGGTGCTAAAATAGCTCAGTTACCAAGCAATAGAGCAGCGGCCCCAGATGGGCAAAGCATCGCCTGGTAGGGAGCTTGCCAGGTGGATCCCGGTTGGGCTGCATGAGGGAGTCAGTCTCTGTCTACCTGCCTATCATTTAATAAAAAAAAATAAAAAAATAATAAAGAATTACAATTAAATAAAATATATAAATTTTGGAAAAGAAAAGACCAATTTTCCATTATGTTTAGATAGCATGATTTTATATTTGAGACAGTCCAAGTAAATCTAGAAAAATTTATTAGAATTTATAAGAAACTTAGCAAAGTCACTCTATACAAAGTCAATATTAAAAATAATTATGTTTTATATACCACAACAGATAATTAGAACCTGACAATTTTTAAAACATACAATTCAAAATGCTATCTAAAATAATAAATACCAAAAAGGAATCTCTCAAAAATATTCAATAGCACTGTATAATAATGATATATTATTGATATGATAAATAATAGAAAGATATACCATATTTATGGATCAGAAATATCCATACTATAAATATGTTGACTCTCTCCAAATTGATTCATATGTTCAACAAAAGCCCAGTAAAAATGCAGGTAGGTATTTGTCTTGAGTTGGCCCTTGACAAGCTGTTTCTAACCTAATATAAAAACATAAAGGGCCAAGAATAACCACAATAATTTCAAAGAAGAAATGCAAAGCTCGAGGATGTTTGGAATTATGAAAGTTACAATTATCATAGTGATATTCTGACAGACTAAAATATTAGAGAAACATAATATAGAATCAGAAACCAACCTATGCTTGTACAGTCACTTTAATCATGATACAGATGCTGCTACAGTAAAGTGAGGGAAATGGTCGTCTTTTCAATAATTGGTGCTGGGACAAAAGAACATTTATATTTATGTATGTATATATGTATATGTATATATGTGTGTGTGATTTATATATACCAACTGTTACTTTATACTATAATCCCAAATATAGTCAAGGTAAATTTTAGATCTAAAAGTGAAAGATAAAACAATAACAATTTTAGAACAAAGGAAAATATCTTTATAACCATATAAGAATAAGCAAGACTTTCTTAACAAGACACAAAATCCCTAACAATAAAAACAAATATTAATAAATTGGGCCACCCTGACAATTTGTGTTTATTAAAGACACCATTAAGAGCAGGGGAAAAGGAATCTGTGGGCTGAGAAAAAATTTTTATAGGAAAACACACCATATAAGAAACTCACATCTAAAATAAAGAAGAGCAGAAATCAGTAAAAAGATGGAAAAGTTGTGGAAAAATTAGCAAAAGCTTGAATAGATACAACATGACAGAACAGTATGGTCAATATGAGAAATTCAATCACAATGAGATACCACTAAAATCCACCAAAATATCTAAAATTCATGTTGCTAAGAATGTAAAGCAATAAGAATTCTCATACTCTGATGCTCTCATGGTTTATAGATTGGTATTATCCACTAACCCTAAATATATGTATATCATATAATTCAAGAATTCCAGGCATAGATAGATAGATAGATACCAAAAAAATGTATGTGTATGCAACACAATAATGTTCATAAGAGCACTATTTATCAATACAAACTAAGCATCAGGTATATTAATAAAATCTATGGCAATAAGTAAGTGTGGGCTATGTCTACATGCAACAACAACAATAACTTCTACAATTTGATATTTTAAATGTCTATTTTTATTTATTTTTAACAGAGAGGAAGTGAGAAAGAAACAAGAACATCAATCTGTTCTTGTATGTGGCCTGACCAGGGACTAAACTGGTAACTTCTGTGCTTCGAGATGATGCTCTAACCAACTGAGCTATTCATCCAGGGCTACAATAGAATATTTTCTAAAATACATCAGATATACCCTAATTGTTTATGGTAGTAGATGTCAGAATAGTGACTACTTTTGGAGAGGCTAGTACTCTGGGTGGGAAGGTTGTGGTATTTGCTGTATAGGTAATTTTCTATTTCTTTATTTAGGTGATGGATATATAGTTGTGTTAACATTATAAAAATTAATTGAGCTGTACCATTATTATTGGTGGACATTGCTGTATGTCTATTATTTTACAAAGTTGAACCATAAAGTACATATTCTCACCAGAACCCTTAAGTCCATGACCCCCTTGTACTTTGGTCTACTGCCATACTTTCTCTGCAGATGACCACCTATAAATAAAGCTACTTGTTTAATATGCATGCTTATTCCCAATCCTTTGAGTTCTTCTGCAGATAACATTACAATCCTTGCTCTCCAAGCTATCTTGGGCCTCAGTAGAGCTCTCAAAGATGCTCACAAAATCCTGTCCACTCTCTGAACTAGCTTTTATTTTATGTCAAAATATTGTTATCTTAACAAATCCACCACTTTACTTTGTCTTCTCATCAGATGACATTGCTTTCATAAAGCAGAAATACCATAGAGACCTCCCAATACTGCATTCAGACCCAGGAAGTAAAACATAGAAACTTTATCTGTGCTAGCAGCAAACACCAGGCTGTGGAGAGTAACAGACCAGTATATACCTCAAATTCCTTAAGCTGATAGCACATCAGTCTTTCTTTGATGGTTATGTGAGCAGCAAAGGATCCCATCATAATTTAAAGAACTTTGGAGAAAGAGTCAGGAATAAGCAACCTCTCCTTTTCCTTTCCTGACATTTGAGACTATTATATACAGATATAGGTATAGATAAATATATATTACATATAAATTTTCTTCCCCAAAATGTCCTTTCTCCCTTGTGAGACAAACTCTGTTTTAGATTCACTACTCTTTTCATGATCCACGATTATCATCCAGTAATGAATTCTTCTTTGTCTTGATCTTCAATCTATCACTTTATTCCTCAAACTACAAGCATGTTTATTTCAATCTCAAAACCCACACTGAGACTGGCAGGAAAAGGTGGAGATGTAGAAAGTGCTGCCCCGCTCCCAGGAGCGAGTGGCAGCCCAAAGGGACTCTTGCAGTGGGGAGGATTGCCCAGCGAACTCTGGGTTGTGGGTCCTCAGCCCCAGAACTGGAGCCCTGGAGCCTGGATGGGGCGAATGGACTATATTTGGCTGAGAAAGGAGCCTAGATACTGTTTGAGAAAAAAAGTCAGAACTCACGGACCCAGGCTCTGTATTAAAGGGACATCACAGAGAGCCTTGCTCATAACCACCTTCTGGGGCTCCGGGACGGGGAGCACTGGGAGGACTGGAGCTGCCAGGGGAGAGTGTGTCATGGAGGCACAGGGGGAGACACTTTGAGGGATGCAAACCCTAACTCAGGCGTGGCCCACAGTTTTTGCCCCCGGGGGCAGATTAGAAAGAAAACTTTTTTCATGGGCCAAACAAAATATTGAAATTTTAAAAATGTTAAATACAAAAATGATTTGTTTAAGTAAACAAAATTTTATTATGAAATTTGTTTATGAATAAATGTGAGTGAAAAAAATTTTAATATACATTATTGTTTTAATAAAAATATAATTATATACCTTATAAATATCCAAACTGTATAGCAACCAATCAAAACAATATTTAACTAATAGAATGAACTTGAAGGGGTTATACTGCAAATAAAACAATTATTTCTGCCTGACCGAGAGGTGGCGCAATGGATAGAGCATAGGACTGGGATGTGGAGGACCCAGGTTCGAGACCCTGAGGTTGCCAGCTTGAGTGTGGGCTCATCTGGTTTTTGCAAAGCTCACCAGCTTGGACCCAAGGTCTCTGGCAAAGGTTTACTCAGTCTACTGCCCTATGGTCAAGGCACATATGAGAAAGCAATCAATGAACAACTAAAGTGCCACAACAAAAAACTGATGTTTGATGCTTCTCATTTCTCTCCATTCCTGTCTGTCTGTCCCTATCTATCCCTCTTTCTAACTCTCACTCTGTCTCTTTAAAAAAACAACAAAAACAATTATTTTATTTTACAAACAGCCTGGACACATTTTCAGTTATCAACAGCAGCTATTGTCTATGCTACAATGCCACTTGATTCAGCACACCTGACCACAAAAATAACAAATTGTTTGACTTTGGGTACGTACTGGCAAACTCTGCCTAAATGAATGTGGGTTTCATATCACCACTAAATGTCAAACAGTTCATATGGATAACAGACAAGTACAAAAGTTGTAAATCTTTATAATGGAATTTTTTTTAAAAAAATAAAGAAGTATCGCAAATTCATTCAACTAATTATTGAAAGTTAACCCTTAGATTAATCACACACAGAATTCTTTTCTGCGTATCACTATCATCTTAAATATCTGGATTTCCAATAATCAAAGACGCTTCCACTTCTGAGGAGCTGAGACTTTAAAGTAGCGGAAATATTAAAAATTTAATTGCAGGCCACATAAACTCATTAAGCGGGCCAGATCTGGCCCGTGGGCCATATGTTGGCCATGCCTGCCTTAACTACTGGGCTGAATCACTCCCCAAATCTAAAGTGAACATTTTTCCTCAGAGCAGCAACACCAGCAAAGTGAAGAAATTACCCTGCCCACCAGAGGCTCTCCTGTTCCAGTCAGAACAAATAGGCACTTGGAGGCAGGCACCACATTAGGGACACAAGTAGAGTAGTGTCCCTACTGCTGAGATCCACTCCCCCCATGCTGCTGAGTGCTCACTGGGGGAGGGCGGGCCAGCAGCAGCGGAGCTTGCCGGAAGGAGCCAGGGCAGTCCAAATGAGCTTATGTGGGCTCACCTGCAAAGGTAGAAGCTGCAGCAACTGCTGCAAAGGTCAGAGCAAGAGCAAGCATGCAAGCTCACCCATGGTGCAAACCAGGGTGACTACGAAGGCAGTTCGAGTGGGCATGCATAGGCCTGTGGCTGCTGCAGTGATCCAAGCTTGTGCACAATCCTGCCCATAGCACGAGCCCACGCTTGGAAGTGGAGGGGGCCCAGATGACAGCAGAGGCATCTGAGTGACTGCACGCAAGCCCACCCATGGAGGCAGAGGCCACAGAGGCTGCTTTGGAGGACCAAGTTCACGTGCAACCCTGCTTATGGTGTGGGCTTACCCCTGGCGGAGGCTGAGGCCTGGACAACAGCAAAAGCAGTTCGAACTGGAGCACACCGGTACACCCATGGACGCAGAAACTGTGGCAGACCACTGAGGAGGTCTAAGCTGGCATGCAATCCAGCCCATGGCGTGAGCCCACCCTTGGTGGTGGCTGTGGCCTGGGCGATTCAGGGGCAGTTCAAGCAGGTGCATGTGGGCCAACCAGGGCAGTGGAAGCCACAGCAGCCACAGAGGTGGGCTGGCACTGACAGTGCCCAAACCCAAACATCAGAAGAGGTAGACAGACCACACATCGGGATAACAGAAGCCACACCCATTGACTACCTGAGACCACACCCTTCTGAGTGCTGAAAAAGAAGAAAAAAACAAAATAAAATAAATAAAAAGTCTGGATAGAAAGACATATGAGGTTAAGGGGCAAGCCACATCCGATACAGTATGTAATCACTGAATTACAGTACTAAGTCCAACAAGTAGCCAGCAATAAGAGGCAGCAGAAAGCAGATCTTAGGAGACCTTGAACTATTAAAGGAACTTCTCCCAGGCCAAGAGTAGATAAAAGCTAGCCTAGGAGTGCAGCTGATATTTACGATGACACCTGGGCCCAAAAGAGGCAGCCACAAGATCAGGATAACCTGTAGCTCCAAAAAGATTGATAAGAGCCCATCATAGTCAGTGACCCCCACTGATCTGCACCAGGCTCCGGCCAGGGAGGTCCAGGGCAGGCACATCCAGTGGGAAGATATGGAGAGCATCAGTTCAGGACCTAACAACTCTTGTTAGAGTGGTAGCTTATAGAAAGGCTCCACACACCTGACCCAGCTAAGACATAGAAAATGTCAACACAAATAGCAAAAAAGAATATTGATAGAAGATAAGTAGTCCACAGTAGATTACAAACAACAACTGAAGAAGACCTAAAAACAACATAACTGAAAATTGGAAGCAGACAATACCAAACCTAGACATATTTAGCTACACAAACAACACACCCAATGGAAGAGTGTATACACAGACAAAATGGGAAGACAAAGAAATGCAATGCAAATGAATCAATGAGAGAAATCCCCAGAAAAGAAACTGAGTGAGATGGAAATAACCAAATTATTGGATGCAGAGTTTAAAATTATGATTGTTAGCATGCTCAAAGATCTTAGAGCAACAATGGATGGACATAATGAACACCTAAATAAAGAGATAACAAGTGTCAAAAAAGACATTGAAATCATAAAATGAACCAGACAGAAATGACAAACAGTATCAGAAATGAAGACTACACTAGAAGGAATTAAGAGCAAGCTGGATGAAGCAAAGGATTGAATCAGCAACTTAGAGGACAAGATAAGGGAAAGCATGAAAACAGAACAGCAAAAAGAAAAATGATCAAAAAGTCTGAGGAAACTCTAAGAAAGCTCTGTGACAACATGAAGAGAAACAATATCCTCATAATAGAGATTCCTGAAGAAGAAGAGAAAGAACAATGAATAGAGAATCTGATTAAAGAAATTATAGCTGAAAATTTCCTATAATTGACGTAGGAAAGACTCACACAGGTCCAAGAAGCAGAGAGAACCCCATTAAAAAAAAACAACCCAAAGAGACTGACACCAAGACACATCATAATCAAAATACCAAAGTGAAGAGAAAAAGAAAGAATACTAAAAGCTGCAAGAGAAAAACAGTCAATCACCTACAAAGGAATCCTAATAAGGATGACATCCAACTTTTAACAGAAACACTTGAAGTCAGAGGGAAATGGAAAGAAATATTCAAAGTAATGCAGAACAATAACCTACAACCAAGACTTCTTTATCCAGCAAGGCTATCATTTAAGATTGAAGGAGAAATAAAAAGCTTCCCAGACCAAAAAAACCAAAAAATTCAAGAAATTTATCACAACCAATCCAATTGCAAGAAATATTAAGGGGCCTGCTGTAGACAGAACAAAGCAGGGGAAAAAATCTAGTAAAAGAGGAATGTAGATTTAAAGAAAAAATAACATAAACAACTACATATCAATAACCTTAAGTGTAAATGGACTAAATGCTCCAATCAAAAGACATAGGGTAGCTGAATCGATAAGAAAACAGGACCTGCACATATGCTGTCTACTAGAGACAGACCTCAAAACAAAAGATACACATAGACTGAATGTAAAAAGATGGAAAAATAAATTTAATGCAAATGCAAATGAAAAAAAGCTGGGGTAGCAATACTTGTATCTGACAAAATAGACTTTAAAACAAATAGTACAGTAAGGTTTAAAGAAGGTCACTACATAATGATAAAAGGAACAATCCAACAGGAAGAGATAACCATTATAAGTATCTATGCACCTAATATTGAAGCACCTAAATATATAAAGCAGATATGGACATAAAGGACAAGATCAACAGCAATACTATAATAGTAGGGGGTTTCAATATCCCACTAACATCACTAGACAGATCCTCAAGAAAGTAAAGTAACAAAGAAATAGCAGAATTAAGAGACACACTTGATCAACTGGATTTAATAGATATCTTCTAGACCAGTGGTCTCCAACCCCCGGGCCGTGAACCAGTACCGGTGCGTGGGACATTTGGTACCGGTCTGCAGAGAAAGAATAAATAACTTACATTATTTCCGTTTTATTTATATTTAAGTCTGAAGGATGCTTTATTTTTAAAAAATGACCAGATTCCCTCTGTTACATTTGTCTAAGACTCACTCTTGACGCTTGTCTCGGTCACATGATACATTTATCCATCTCATCCTAAAGGCCAGTTTATGAAAATATTTTCTGACATTAAACCGGTCCATGGCCCAAAAAAGGTTGGGGACTGCTGTTCTAGACCACATATTAGAGCACGAAACAAATCTCAACAAGTTTAAAAAGATAGAAATCATATCAAGCATCTTCTCTGACCACAATGGCATGAAACTAGAAATCAACTACAATAGAAAAATTGAAAAACACTCAAACACTTGGAAACTAAACAGTATGTTATTAAATAACAAATGGGTCAACAATGAGATCAATGAAGAAATTAAAAATGTCCTTGAAACAAATGAAAATGAGCATACAACAACTCAAAATCGATGCGACACAGCAAAAGCAGACCTGAGAGGGAAGTGCATAGCATTACAGGCATACCTTTAGAAGCTAGAAAAAACTCAAATAAACAACTTAACCTTGCAACTAAAAGAACTAGAAAAAGAACAGCAAGTAAAGCCCAGAGGAAGTAGAAGGAAGGAAATAATAAAGATCAGAGCAAAAATAAATGACATAGAAGTTAAAAAAATTCAGAAGATCAATGAAAACAAGAGCTGGTTCTTTGTAAAGGTAAACAAGATCAATGAACCCTTAGCCAGAGTCACCAACAAAAAAAGAGAGAAGACTCAAATAAATAAAATTAGAAGTGAAAGTGGAGAAGTACCAATGGACACAGCAGAAATTCAGAGGATTGTAAGAAAATACTATGAAGAACTGTATGGCAAAAAATTAGACAACTTAGGTGAAATGGAAAAATTCCTTGAAAAATACAATCTTTCAAAAATCAATCTGGAAGAGTCAGAAAACCTAAATAGACTAATTACAACAAAGGAGATCAAAAACAGTTATCAAAAAACTCCCAACAAACAAAAGCCCTGGGCCAGATGGCTATATAGGCAAATTCTACCACACATTCAAAGAACTAAATCCTATCCTTCTCAAGCTATTTCAAAAAATTCAAGAGGAGGAAAAACTTACAAGCTCCTTTTAAGAGACGAACATAATTCTGATTCCAAAACCAGACAAAGACAACACAAAGAAAGAAAACTATAGGCCAATATCCCTGATGAACTTAGATGCTAAAATTCTCAACAAAATATTAGCAAACTGGATCCAGCAATATATAAAAAAAAATCATATATCATGATCAAGTGGAATTTATTCTGGAGAGGCAAGGCTGATACAATATTCACAAATCAATCAATGTGATTCTTCACATAAACAAGAGGAAGGAAATAAACCACATGATAATATCAATAGATGCAGAAAAAGCATTTGATGAATTCCAACACCCATTTATGATCAATACTCTCAAAATAGTGGAAAAACATGCAACATACCTCAACATGATAAAGGCAATCAGATAAGAAGAAGAAAGAAAAGGCATCCAAATTGGGAAAAAAGAAGTAAAACTATAATTATTTGCTGATGATGTGATACTGTATATAGAAAACACCTAAAATTGCAGTAAAAAAACTGCTCAACCTGATAAATGAATTCCACAAGGTGGCAGGATATAAAATTAATACTCAGAAATCAGAGGCATTTTTATGCACAATCATCTGTCTGAAAGAGAAATTAAGAAAACAATCCCCTTCACTATTGCAACAAAAAAATAAAAATAAAGTATTTAGGTGTAAATTTAACCAAGGAGGTAAAATACATGTACTCAGAAAATTATGAAACATTGATTAAAAAAATCAAGAAAGGTACAAACAAGTGGAAGCATATACCATGTCCATGGTTAGGACAGATAAACATCATTAAAATGTCCATATTACCCAAAGCAAATTATAAATTTAATGCAATTCCTATTCAAATGCCAATGATATACTTCACAGACATAGAACAAATATTTCAAAAATTCATATGGAACCAAAAAAGAACATGAATAGCCTCTGCAATCTTAAAAAAGAAGAATAAAGTGAGTGGTATCACACTTCCTAATATCAAGTTATACTGCAAGGACATTGTACTCAAAACAGCTTAGTACTGGCATAAGAACAGGCATATAGATCAATGGAACAGAACGGAGAACCCAGAAATAAACCCGCACCTTTATGGACAATTGATATTTGACAATGGTGGTAATAGCATGCAATGGAGTAAAGACAGCCTCTTTAATAAATGGTCTTGGGAAAATTGGACAGCTACCTGCAAAAAAAATCAAACTAGACTACCAAGTTACACCATTCACAAAAATAAACTCAAAATGGATAAAAGACTTAAATGTAAGCTGTGAAACCATAAGCATCCTAGAGGAAAACATAGGCAATAAAGTCTCTGACGTAACTCGCAGCAACATATTTGCTGATTTATCTCCACGTGCAAGGGAAATAAAGAACAGGATAAACAAATGGGACAATATCAAATGAAAAAGCTTTTGAACAGCTAAGGACAATATGAACAAAACAAAAAGGTAAACCACACAATGGAGGAACATATTTGACAATACATCTAATAAGAGGTTAAAATCCAAAATTTATAAAGAACTTGTAAAACTCAACACCAGAAACATAAACAATCCAATCAAAAAATAGGCAAAAGAAATGAATAGATACTTCTCCAAAGAGGACATACAGATGGCCAATAGGCATATGAAAAAATGCTCAACATACTAATCATTAGAGAAATGCAAATTAAATCCACAGTGAGATATCACCTCACACCAGTCAGAATGGCGCTCATCAACAAAACAACCCAGAATAAGTGATAGCAAAGATGTGGAGAAAAGGGAACCCTCCTACACTGCTGGTGGGAATGCAGACTGGTACATCCACTATGGAAAACAGTATGGAGATTCCTTAAAAAATTAAAAATGGCACTGCCTTTTGACCCAGCCATCCAACTTTTAGAAATATCCCAGGAAAACCACATCAATAATTTGAAAAGGAGAAATGCACCCCCATGTTTATGGCAGTATTGTTTACAATAGCCAAGATCTTGAAACAGTCAATGGACAAGTAGATTAAAAAGCAGTGGTACATATACACAATGGAATACTATGGGGCCATGAAAAAGAAGGAAATCTTACTTTTTTGCAACAACATGGATGGACCTGGAAACTATTATGTTAAGTGAAATGAGCCAGGCAGTGAAAGAAAATACCATATGACTTCACTCATTTGAGGAATCCAATGAACAATATGAACTGAGAAACAGAATAGAGACAGAGGCAAGATTAAAGGGTCCAGAGGGAAAGCGGACAGAGGCAAAGGGGATGATAGGGTGATAGGATGGGATGAGAGCAGAAAAGCAAAGCTGGGGGGAGAACATTGCAGGGTGGAGGGCAAGGGGGATGTGTTGGGGAACACGGGGGAGGGGGGAGGTATTTGGTGAGACACTAGAACCTATGACACCTAAGAAATTAAAATAAAATAAAAAATTTAAAAATATGAAAACTATAACTGAAAAGCTAAGTGGTCAACACGGTATGTTGGAAACCCTGTTTTGCAAAGAAAAGAATTTTGAACTATGTTCCCTGCTTTCCAGTTGATTGCCTTAAGATAATATAGAATCCAAAATCTAGTAAATACCCTAAAAATAGCAGTTATTTTTATGATCATTAAGAGGTCTCTATGCAGTGCATTCACCTTTATAGAGCCTTTGGATTGGTCTTTTCAGGTCTCCACTATCAGGGTTTTGTGTGACCACCTGGAATCAGCTCTCTAAAGTAAAGTGGTCCATCCAATATTCCAATTTACTTGGCAAATAACAGAAAAAAGCTTGATTTTTAAACCCTTAAATAGCAGATAAATTTTAGAGCCTTGAAATTTAGAAATATTCATAGAGGTAAATTAGACATGTAAGTTACCTTGGGGTAACAAATCACTGGAATAAAAAGTGAAGGACAGGGTGACATCACAAAAATGGCGCCGTGAGCAGCGCGTCCGACAGCTCTCCCCTAAATCACAACAAATTTATCAACTAGAAACAGAAAAATTTATCCTCGGAGCATTCCGGAGTTCCACACAAACTGATAGCGAAAGGACTGTTATCACTTGAATCTGAGAGACGAGGGTGTGGAGGAAGCTACCGCAGGGGCATTCATTCAAGCCGCGAGGTTGTGCACCTGTGGTGAGTCAGCCCATACTCGGGAGCCGCGAGCCGCCGCCGCGAGCCGCCAAGAGCAGCCGCGGGCGCGCGCCCGGTCCGGTTGCAGAGCGAGCAGCGCTAACGTTCCCAGCGGCCCGCGCACTGCAAGTGAGAGTCGCCAGCCACCGGTGCCCGGAGCACCCCATTCGCACGCGTGCCCTGGGCATTCCACGCGCTCAGAGCGCCCTACTGGCCCGCACACCCAGGGTGCCCCATTATCCTGCGCCTGGTGCGATCCAGCCGCCAGCGGCAGGGCGAGCGGGAGAGGCACCAGGGTGGTCTTCCCTACTTGGGAGATTCTCTCCGTGGGCGGGGCACCTCACCCAGCCATTCAAGCTAACAATCAAGCGTTGGGGGAGGGGCGCGCGCAGGCAGCCTAAAATACCTTCGGGAGCACAGCTGCGACCCAATCACTGAAATTAGCTTAACCCATGAAATCTGTGCACCCTTGGTTCTAATTGATAAGATCTCTCTCAGTTCAGCGACCCAAGACAAGAGGCGTGATATTTTTTAGTGCCTCTTGCTAAAGGGGCGGGGGCAACTTCTGATTGATAGAGCCTCCATATTCAGGGATAAATGCTAACAAGAAGGACTTGGCAGATAATAAGATCTATACTACACTAGTCGCAAGCAGAGACTAGTGCCTCTTCTTCCCAGCAAAAAAAGGCTACAAAGTGTGGAAAGCCTGGGTTGAGAGGTCCAACTGAATGATAGGCGCTGAACAGTCACCTTGACAACAATTGACTCCCACCCCCGCCTGATTACACTGGAGGCCCTGACTACCAGAGCCTTTCCCAAAGCCTTGCACTGAGTGGGGATAGAGTGGGGATTTCCCAGCTCTTTGAGCCTCTTAGTCCCCAGGCAGAAGCAGTTGCAGCCTTATAGCTGGATCACCAGGCTGCTAATTCAGAAAGGGGGGACTAGGAGAGAGAATCCAGGAAAGCAAACTCTCTCATCGTTGGACCCTGCAAACGCCAACAAGCCTTGACTACCAGCAAGACTAAAGCTAATTATAGGACATTGCCATAGAATCCCATCAACTGCAAATCCCTACCTAAGAGTGACACAGGGGCAGAGCCTGGGGTACAGAGTCACCAACCAGGAAGAGGGAGAGAAAAGAAAAAGGAAGAAGTTAACCTCTCAAAATCAAGAAAAATCCACAGACTTTACAACTTGTTCCACTAATTTTTTGTTGTTGTTGTTGTTGTTTGTTTCTTCTATCTTATTGCCTTTATTTCCTCCACCTCGGTCCTTCTATTCTCTGCCCATCTTATGCTTCCCTTTTCTTGAACTACACTACCCATGAGTGTTACATTTTATTTCTCTTCTTCATCCTCACCCTCCTTTAAGGTTATACTCCAAAACACTTAACTCTCACTCTCTCCTCTTTTGTTTTTTGTTTGTTTGTTTGTTTTGCTTTATTTTGGTTTTTTTTTCTTTTCCTTTTTATTTCTTCCTTCGTTTTTCTCTTTTTCTTATTTTTTCCTTTCTATTTGTTTTTTCTTCTCTCATTGTACTTTCCTCCCATTTAATCCTCAATCACAAACAAATTAGTTAATTTGGGACTCAAGGCTTTTTTTGGCTTTATTTTTCTTATTTGTTTTGTTTTTATTTTTTTCTTGTTTGTTTATTTTTGTGGCATTTTGGGTCCTCCCAACCCAAGGTCTCCATTGTATTTAGTCTTCGCTCCACTTAATACAACAGATTTTTACTTATTATTTTTATTTTTCTCTTCTTTATTATTCTTTTTTGGTCCTTTTTTCTGGTTCCCTCTTATCCCTCTCATTATATCTCTTAGTTGACCATCACTTACAAGCAAATCATCTTATGCTTGTCTAAGATTTTCTTCCTTTTTTTTTTTTTTTTTGCATTTAATAGGTCCCTACTCCCTTTTTTTTTGCCCCTTGAACTCTTCACCCCAAATCAGGCCCTCCATTATAGGCACGATATTTCCCTTAGGAGGGGAGAGGAGGGAAAGAGAAGAAAGAAAAAAGGGGGAAATAATAAATTATTACTGTTTTTTTTGTGGGGTGTTTTACCTTTTTTTTTTTTTTACTTTTTACTCTTTATTAATTCTAATTAGTGCTATCAACAAGACCACCCTCAGATGCCGATAAGAAAGAGGAAATCGAATATTATGGATACAAAAGAAAGAGAGGTAACACAAATAGATGTGGAAAAATCTATGGAGAAAAGACTTAACATATTGGAAGCCTTGGAGCTAAATGACAGAGAATTTAAAATAGAAATCTTAAAAATACTCAGAGAGATACAAGAAAACACAGAAAGGCAATATAGGGAGATCAGAAAACAATTCAATGAACACAAAGAATATATTACCAAGGAAATTGAAACTATAAAAACAAATCAAACAGAAATGAAAAACTCAATTCACGAGCTGAAAAACGAGGTAACAAGCTTAGCTAACAGAACAGCCCAGATTGAAGATAGGATTAGTGAAATAGAAGACAAACAACTTGAGGCACAACAGAGAGAAGAAGAAAGAGACTCAAAAATAATAAAAAACGAGAAAGCCCTAGAGGAATTGTCTGACTCCATCAGAAAGAATAACATAAGAATAATAGGTATATCAGAGGGAGAAGAGAAAGAAAATGGAATGGAGAATATACTCAAACAAATAATAGACGAGAACTTCCCAAGCCTGTGGAAGGAACTAAAGCCTCAAATTCAAGAAGCAAACAGAACACCGAGTTTTCTTAACCCCAACAAACCCACTCCAAGGCACATCATAATAAAGATGACACAAACCAATGACAAAGAAAAAATTCTCAAGGCAGCCAGGGAAAAGAAGAGTACAACATATAAAGGAAGGCCTATTAGATTATCATCAGATTTCTCAGCAGAAACTCTACAAGCTAGAAGAGAGTGGACCCCAATATTTAAAGCCCTGAAAGAGAGGAACTTTCAGCCAAGAATACTATACCCATCAAAGCTATCCTTCAAGTATGAAGGAGATATAAAAACATTCACGAATACAGAAAAGATGAGAGAATTTATCAACAGAAAGCCCCCACTCCAGGAAATACTAAAGGGGGTTTTCCAACCAGATTCAAAGAAAAAAAGAAAACAACACCACAAGTAACAGCTCCACCAAGAACACAATAAAACCAAACTTAAACTGTGACAACAAAGGAAAAAAAGGGGGGAGAGGTTGGAGATTAACAGTAGCAAAGGACGATGAAGTGCAGAAATACTTATAAGATAGGGTACTACAATGAATATGGTAGGTACCCTTTTCATTACTTAATGGTAACCACCCTTAAAAAAACCACCACAAAAACACTTGACTTAAAAAAGGTAGCAACAGAGGAAAGAAGTATGGAACACAAACAAACAAAAACAAATGATAGAAAAACAAAAGAGAAGAATCAAACTAGATACAAAACTAACAGAAAGCAATTTATAAAATGGCAGTAGGGAACCAACAAGTGTCAATAATTACACTAAATGTAAATGGATTAAACTTACCAATAAAAAGACACAGAGTAGCAGAATGGATTAAAAAAGAAAATCCAACTATATGCTGCCTACAAGAAACACATCTAAGCAACAAGGATAAAAACAAATTCAAAGTGAAAGGCTGGAAAACAATACTCCAAGCAAACAACACCCCAAAAAAAGCAGGTGTAGCAATACTCATATCTAATAATGCTGACTACAAGACAGAAAAAGTACTCAGAGACAAAAATGGTCATTTCATAATGATTAAGGGGAAGTTGAATCAAGAAGACATAACAATCCTTAATATATATGCACCAAACCAAGGAGCACCAAAATATATAAGACAGCTACTTATTGACCTTAAAACAAAAACTAACAAAAATACAATCATACTTGGAGACCTCAATACACCGCTGACGGCTCTAGATCGGTCATCCAAACAGAGAATCAATAAAGATATAGTGGCCTTAAACGAAATACTAGAACACCTGGATATGATAGACATCTACAGGACACTTCATCCCAAAGCGACAGAGTATACATTTTTCTCTAGTGTACATGGAACATTCTCAAGAATTGACCATATGTTGGGCCACAAAGACAATATCAGCAAATTTAGAAAAATTGAAATTGTACCAAGCATATTTTCTGATCATAAAGCCTTGAAACTAGAATTCAACTGCAAAAAAGAGGGGGAAAAACCCACAAAAATGTGGAAACTAAACAACATACTTCTAAAAAATGAATGGGTCAAAGAAGAAATAAGCGCAGAAAATCAAAAGATACATACAGACAAATGAAAATGAAAATACGACATATCAGAATCTCTGGGATGCAGCAAAAGCAGTAATAAGAGGAAAGTTCATATCACTTCAGGCCTATATGAACAAACAAGAGAGAGCCGAAGTAAACCACTTAACTTCACACCTTAAGGAACTAGAAAAAGAAGAACAAAGACAACCCAAAACCAGCTGAAGAAAGGAGATAATAAAAATCAGAGCAGAAATAAATGAAATAGAGAACAGAAAAACTATAGAAAAAATCAATAAAACAAGGAGCTGGTTCTTTGAAAAGATCAACAAAATTGACAAACCCTTGGCAAGACTCACCAAGGAAAAAAGACACAGGACTCAAATAAATAAAATCCAAAATGAAAGAGGAGAGATCACCACAGACATCATAGATATACAAAGAATTATTGTAGAATACTATGAAAAATTATATGCCACCAAATACAACAATCTAGAAGAAATGGATAAATTCCTAGAACAATACAACCTACCTAGACTGAGTCATGAAGAAGCAGAAAGCCTAAACAGACCAATCAGCAGGGAGGACATAGAAAAAAGTATTAAAAACCTCCCCAAAAATAAAAGTCCAGGCCCAGATGGTTATACTAGTGAATTCTATCAAACATTCAAAGAAGACTTGGTTCCTATTCTACTCAAAGTCTTTCAAAAAATTGAAGAAGAAGCAATACTTCCAAACACATTTTCTGAGGCCAACATAACCCTCATACCAAAACCTGGCAAGGATGGCACAAAGAAAGAAAACTACAGACCAATATCTCTAATGAATACAGATGCTAAAATACTAAACAAAATACTGGCAAACCGAATACAACAACATATTAAAAAAATAATACATCATGATCCAGTGGGATTCATCCCAGAATCTCAAGGATGGTTCAACATACGCAAAACGGTTAACGTAATACACCATATCAACAAAACAAAGAACAAAAACCACATGATCTTATCAATAGATGCAGAAAAGGCTTTTGATAAAATACAACACAATTTTATGTTTAAGACTCTCAACAAAATGGGTATAGAAGGAAAATATCTCAACATGATAAAGGCCATATATGATAAACCATCAGCCAACATCCTATTAAATGGCATAAAACTGAGGACTTTCTACCTTAAATCAGGAACAAGACAGGGTTGTCCACTCTCTCCACTCTTATTTAACGTGGTGCTAGAAGTTCTGGCCAGAGCAATCAGACAAGACAAAGAAATAAAAGGCATCCATATCGGAAAAGAAGAAGTAAAGGTATCACTTTTTGATGATGATATGATCCTATACATCGAAAACCCGAAGGACTCCACAAAAAGATTATTAGAAACAATAAACCAATACAGTAAGGTCGCAGTATACAAAATTAACATACAAAAGTCCATAGCCTTTCTATATGCCAACAATGAAATATTAGAAAACGAACTCAAAAAAATAATCCCCTTCACGATTGCAACAAAAAAAAATAAAATACCTAGGAATAAACATAACAAAGAATGTAAAGGACCTATATAATGAAAATTACAAAGCATTGTTAAGGGAAATCGAAAAAGATACAATGAGATGGAAAAATATTCCTTGTTCTTGGATAGGAAGAATAAATATAATCAAAATGGCCATATTACCCAAAGCAATATACAAATTTAATGCAATTCCCATCAAAATCCCTATGAGATTTTTTAAAGAATTGGAACAAAAAATCATCAGATTTATATGGAACTATAAAAAACCCCGAATAGCCAAAACAATCCTAAGGAAAAAGAATGAAGCTGGGGGCATTACAATACCTGACTTTAAACTATATTATAGGGCCACGATCATCAAAACAGCATGGTATTGGCAGAAAAATAGACACTCAGACCAATGGAACAGAATAGAAAGCCCAGAAATAAAACCACATATATATGGTCAAATAATCTTTGATAAAGGGGCCAACAACACACAATGGAGAAAAGAAAGCCTCTTCAACAAATGGTGTTGGGAAAACTGGAAAGCCACATGCAAAAGAATGAAACTCGACTACAGCCTGTCCCCGTGTACTAAAATTAATTCAAAATGGATCAAAGACCTAAATATAAGACCTGAAACAATAAAGTACATAGAAGAAGACATAGGTACTAAAATCATGGACCTGGGTTTTAAAGAACATTTTATGAACTTGACTCTAATGGCAAGAGAAGTGAAGGCAAAGATAAATGAATGGGACTACATCAGAATAAAAAGTTTTTGCTCAGCAAGAGAAACTGATATCAAAATAAACAGACAGCCAACTATATGGGAACTGATATTTTCAAACGACAGCTCAGATAAGGGCCTAATATCCAAAATTTACAAAGAACTCATAAAACTCAATAACAAACAAACAAACAATCCAATAAAAAAATGGGAAGAAGACATGAACAGACACTTCTCCCAGGAAGAGATACAAATGGCCAACAGATATATGAAAAGATGCTCAGCTTCATTAGTTATTAGAGAAATGCAAATCAAAACTACAATGCGATACCACCTCACCCCTGTTAGATTAGCTATTATCAACAAGACGGGTAATAGCAAATGTTGGAGAGGCTGTGGAGAAAAAGGAACCCTCATTCACTGTTGGTGGGACTGTAAAGTAGTACAACCATTATGGAGGAAAGTATGGTGGTTCCTCAAAAAAATGCAAATAGAACTACCTTACCCAGCAATCCCTCTACTGGGTATATACCCCAAAACCTCAGAAACATTGATACGTGAAGACACATGTAGCCCCATGTTCATTGCAGCACTGTTCACAGTGGCCAAGACATGGAAACAACCAAAAAGCCCTTCAATAGAAGACTGGATAAAGAAGATGTGGCACATATACACTATGGAATACTACTCAGCCATAAGAAATGATGACATCAGATCATTTACAGCAAAATGGTGGGATCTTGATAACATTATAAGGAGTGAAATAAGTAAATCAGAAAAAAACAAGAACTACATGATTCCATACAGTGGTGGAACATAAAAATGAGACTAAGAAACATGGACAAGAGTGTGGTGGTTACCAGGGCTGGGGGGAGGGAGGACATGGGAGGGAGGGAGGGAGAGAGTTAGGGGGAGGGGGAGGGGCACAGAGAACTAGGTAGAGGGTTGCAGAGGACAATCTGACTTTGGGCGAGGGGTATGCAACATAATTTAATGACAAAATAACCTAGACATGTTTTCTTTGAATATATGTACCCTGATTTATTAATGTCATCCCATTACCATTAATAAAAATTTATTAAAAAAAAAAAAGTGAAGGACAATTCACACAAAAAAATCTCTATTTACCTACTCCACATAATGATGTACTCATTCTTCTGTGCAAGCTGAAGACTAGCCGTTGTTCGTGAATTTTCTACCTGTTGCATCCAAAATCATCATGTCATGTCAATTTTACCTTCTAAAATCTCTGTTAACTATATCTGGTCAAGTTCATCAGTTATTGTATTCTTGGTTTTTTTTGTTTGTTTGTTTTTCTGTTTTTTCTTTTACTGTGTGAGCGAGAGAGTCAGAGAGAAGGATAGACAAGAAGAGACAGACAGGAACAGAGAGAGATGAGAAGCATCAATCATCAGTTCTTCGATGTGACACTTGAGTTGTTCACTGACTGCTTTCTCATATGTGCCTTGACTGGGCCTTCAGCAGACCAAGTAATCCCTCTGCTCAAGCCAGCAACCTTTATTCCAAGCTGGAGAGCTTTGCTTTAATCACCACATATACGACACCCTTTATAAACCCTATGGCAGTGGTTCCCAACCTTTTCTGGGCCACGGACCGGTTTAATGTCAGAAAATATTTTCACAGACCTGCCTTTAGGGTGGGATGAATAAATGTATCATATGACCAAGACAAGCGTCAAGAATGAGTCTTAGACGGATGTAACAGAGGGAATCTGGTCATTTTTTAAAAATAAAACATCGTTCAGACTTAAATATAAATAAAACAGAAATAATATAAGGTATTTATTCTTTCTCTGTGGACCAGTCCACAGTACCAGTCTATGGCCCGGAAGTTGGGGACCACTGCCCTATGGCCATACCACCCTGACCATACTTGATCTTGTCTCATTATCTTTAAAATTATTAAAATGAGTTAAAAATAAATCTAGCTATGCTCTGTTTAAAATACTCAAGATATTAAAAAAATAAGAAAAATATAAAACTGATAGCTACAAATATAAATCAGAGATCTGTATTATATTCTCAATATAATATATTTAATCAATCTTGATCAAGGTAAAAAATATTATGTTCTATTCAAGGGCTCATAAAATATTTGAAACATGGATATAATGTTAGCTCACAAGCAAAATATCTACCATAATTTTTCAAAAATTTAAAATTATACATGTGCCCTTTTATACATACAATAAAAAAGAAGCAAAGTAAGTTTAAAATAACATTAATAAAAAATTTTTCATGAATAAATTTATAGTCAGTGTCAATTAAAACTTTCTATTAAAAATTACTTAAAAATAATTATAAAAATTTAACAAATCAAAACACAAAGCAATAAAAAAGCTACCAGAAACAAACCATAAAACCAACTATTTTCAATTTCTAAATGAGAAAGAATATTAGTGAATTGACATTCATCAAGATTAAATATATATAAACCTACAGAAAGCAGAAATTAATATAAACAAAAGCAGGAATTTTTTAAAAGGCAGAAAATCAGAAAAAATGGGGAAAAGAGACTAACAAAAATAGCAATGCCTTTCCTATATAACATACATAACTACCTATAATAAGTCATTGCATTAATAATAGTATTCATAGAATCTAAACTGTATATTAGGAATTAACTTCATAAAAACATATAGAACATTTATGTTGAAAACAAACACTTGAGGCATAGAAGAAGATCCGAATCAAAGCTGTAGCATATGATGTTCTTGAAGGAAAAGTTAAATATTTCAATGTCAGTCATTGTATTAGTTTCCTATTGATGTAACAGATTATCACAAAATTTACAGGTGAAAACAACATAAATGTATTATTATATAGTGCTAGAGGTTACAAGTCCAAAATAAGTCTTCTTAGGCTAAAATCAATGCTTCACTAGGCAGCATTGTGGTGGCTCAAGAGAAGAATTTCTTTCATTGCTTTTCCAGCTTCTGGAGACCACTTGCCTACCTTGTTCATGTCCCCTTCTCCATCAGCAAAACCAGCAACATGGCATGATCAAATCTGTCTCCTCTCTGTTCTTTCTTCCACCATCTCCTCTCCTGCTTTACTGTTTCCCTTGTAAGGACCCCTTGCTGTTACATTGGGTTCACCAACATAATCCAGAAAAATTTCTCAGGATATTTAATTTAAACACACTTGCAAAGTCCCTTTTATCATGTACAGTAACAAATTCACATGTTCTATGGATTAGGACATGGACATTTGGGGGGGGGTATTATCCTATTATGATCTCCAAATAGATTTATACATTTAATACAACTCATTTTTAGCTAACAGAGTGATTAAAAAATGTAACTGGAAACTAAAACAGATAAAACTAAGTCAGAAATTATATAAGAATAATAAAAGGAAAGGACTTTCATTGCCAGATAGGAAAACATATGGCATCATAATAATTAAGGCAATGAAATAATAACATAAGAATTGATATATCTGGGGGGATAATTTTTAAAAGCTATATATGTAATTAGTTTTATAACGCATGAAGTAGCATTTAAGATCTGAAGGAAAAGGCTTATTATTAAGTAATATTCTGGGAAAATAGGTTAATTATTTTGGGGGGAATGTTGAGATTAAAATTATTATTTATTTCCCACTACATATAAGAATAAATTATTGATGAATAACAGCATTAAAAAATAGATCAGTAAAATATAATTGAACAGTTATCCTTAGATGAATAAAGTAAAAAAAAAAAACTAAGTATATAAAAGAGTAAGAAATACAGGGAATAATGTCCCTTTGGCGACATAAACACAGAAACTAGTATACATCAAAAAGATCAGAAACAGAGGTAGAATGAACATAAAATAACGGTAAAATGTATTTTCAATCATAAGACAAACAACTCAGATAAAGAAAAAAAGCAAAAATTCCATTAGGAAAAGAGGCAAAGAAATTGTTGTGGTTTTGTTAAATTAACATTTGTTAAGAGGACCACAAGATAATGGATGGTGAGTCAGAGTTCAACAACAGACTGCAATAGAAATCAAAACAGAGGTCCTGACCAGTTAGCTCAGTTGGTTAAGAGCATCTTTCGGAAAGGTCAAGCTTGCGGGTTTGATCCCCAGTCAGGGCACACATAGGAAGCAGCCAATGAGAGCACAACTGAGTGGAATACAGATGAATGCTTCCTTCCCTCTTTCCCTCTCTCTTCCTTTATCTCTCTGTCTCTCTTAGAACTGATCAGTAAATTAAAAAATAATAATAATAAGCCCTGGCCGGATAGCTCAGTTAGCTGTAGAATTGTCTGGAGTACAGACATTGCCAGTTTGATTTCCCGGTCATGGCACATATAGGAGCAGCTCCATGATCCTATCTCTCTGTCCCTTCCTCTCGAAAGAAAGAAAGAAAGAAAGAAAGAAAGAAAGAAAGAAAGAAAGAAAGAAAGAAAGAAAGAAAGAAAGAAAGAAAGAAAAGGAAAGAAGAAAGGAGAAAAATGAAAAGAAGAGAAAAAAAGAGAAAAGAAAGAGAAAAGCCTGACCAGGTGGTGGCACAATGGATAAAGTGTCAGACTGGGATGCGGAGAACCCAGGTTCAAAATTCTGAGGTCACCAGCTTGAGCGCGAAATCATAGACATGACCTCATGGTCGCTGGCTTGAGCCCAAGGTCGCTGAATTGAGATAGGGTCACTTGTTCTGCTGTAGCCCCCAACCCAGTCAAGGCACATATGAGAAAGCAATTTATGAATGACTAAGGTGCCACAACAAAGAATTCATGCTTCTCATCTCTTTCCCTTCCTGTTTGTCTGTCCCTCTCTCTGTCTCTCTCTCTGTCTCTGTCACAAAAAAGAAAAAGAAGGAAGGAAGGAAGGAAGGAAGGAAGGAAGGAAGGAAGGAAGGAAGGAAGGAAGGAAGGAAGGGGAAAGAAAGAAAGATCAAAAGAGAGAAGTTTATTACTCAAAAGTCCTAGAGGAAACATCTTGAGGAGCCACAAGAGGAGGTCAAGGAAAGGTGCAGACAAAGAGAAAGAGAGAGAGAATCCAGGTAACAAGTTTTTATTAGAATCTGGGAGTAAAGTGCTTAGGTCCCAAGAAAACCCAATTGGTCAATCCAAACCAAAAAAGCAGGGTTTTAGTAAGTCTCCTGGGGTCTTATCAAAGGAGATACACATACGAAGACCCTGGAAGGCAGAGGAGGCTGCTAATCACAGAGCTACTGGGGAGGTCATAACAAGAATTTACATTTGCTTGTGACTTTTAAGGTTGATATGGAGGGCATGAACTTTCATTAGGAGTTAGTGTGGTTAAAGGTCACCGCCACCTGACCAGGTGGTGGTTCAGTGGATAGAGCATTTGACTGGGATGAAGAAGACCCAAGTTTAAAACCCTGAGAATGCTTGAGCGCAGGCTCACCAACTTGAAGGCAGGCTCACCAACTTGATCATGGGCTCACCAACTTGAGCACAGGGTCACTGGCTTGAGCACAGGATCATAAACATGACACCATGGTCACAGGCTTGAGCAAGGGGTCACTCAGTCTGCTGTAGCCCCCCAGTCAAGGCACATATGAGAAAGCAATCAATGAACAACTAAGGAGCTACAACAAAGAATAGATGCTTCTCATCTCTCTCCCTTCCTGTCTGTCTGTCCATATCTGTCCCTCTCTCTATCCCTCTCTGTCTCTGACACACACACACACACAAACACACACACACACACACACAAAGTCACTGCCTGCCACTTGACCAAACAACATAGATGCCAAGGCAGCAATACCATGTAGTACCTTAGCTAAACTCTAAGGAATAATATTAACTGATAATAAATAATATTAATTTTCCCTTGGGAAAATTGCAAATGATTAATAAGTACATTTTTTAAAATATTCAAACTGTCCTGACAATTAAATAAAAACAAATTAAAATACCTATACAATGCCATATTTCCCTACCAAATGAACAAAGTATTTTTTTCTTTTCTGTTCTTTTTATTTTTTTTAAGTGATAGGAGGGGTGATAGCGAGACAGACTCCTGTACACATCCTGAATCAACAGAGCTACTTTTAGTGCCTGAGGCCTATGCTCCAACAAATGAGCAACTCAGCACCTGGAGCCAACGCTGAGCGAATGGAGCCACTGGCTGCAGGAGGGGAAGAGCAAGAGAAGGGGTAGAGGGAGGGGATGAGAAGCAGAAGATTGCTTTTCATGTGTGCCCTGACTGGGATCGAACCTGGGACATCAGCATGCTTGACCAACATTTATCCACTTAGCCAATCAGCCAGGGCTGTTTTGTTTGTTTGTTTGTTTGATTTTCTTATGATATTATCCATAGTTTCCATGATGGTGAAAAAGAGGTATGTAATACCATTCTAGTATAAACATAAATTGATACACAGTTTCTAGAAGATATTTACTAAAGTTTTACAAAGCTTAAGAATTATATACACTTTAACTCAGACACATAGGGAAATGCTTTTAAAGAAGAGTGTTATTCATAATAACAAAATAAAAAATGTATTTATAGGTAGCAATTTTTAAAATTCTCTTTTATAAACATATTTAAGGATATGAAAAATGTTTATAATTTAAGTGAAAGCATGTTATAAAAATCCTAGATGATTTTTAAAGTATATAAATACACTGTATTTAAGAGAGTTAAAAAAAATGTTACACAGAAAAATACTAACAATGTTTTTCTCCAGCTATTGAAGATTCAAATTATAATTTTTTGTAACCTTCTCTATTTTCATTGTTAAGTTATCCATTAAACATTAACTGTTTTGTTACCACAGCCAAAACAATAAATGTAATTGTTTTTAAACTCATCTTAATGTTAGAGCAAAACAATATAGGACAATTGATTTTCCTCAATCCAGTCCTAACTTTTTAAATTAATATCTGTGGCTCCCCACACACCCTCATCTGAAGTGATTCTACCTTAAGTTTTAAAATGCTTATATTACTCTGGACTGATAATATCTTGTGCAAATAAACCTGATCTGACCACCACAGATGTAGTTTTATGCTTCTTGAAATTATTATCCATTCATCTCAGGCAGGGTTTGAGGTTAAACTCTCCAGAATAGCTTAAGAGTGTGTAACATCTTCCTAATTCATACCCCTTATATATTATTATTATTATTATTATTATTATTTTATTAATTTTTTTTCTGAAGCTAGAAATGGGGAGAGACAGTCAGACAGACTCCTGCATGCGCCCGACCGGGATCCACCCAGCACACCCACCAGGGGCGATGCTCTGACCACCAGGGGGCCATGCTTTGCCCCTCCGGGGCATTGCTCTGCCAGACCAGAGCCACTCTAGTGCCTGGGGCAGAGGCCAAGGAGCCATCCCCAGTGCCTGGGCCATCTTTGCTCCAATGGAGCCTTGGCTGTGGGAGGGGAAGAGAGAGACAGAGAGGAAGGAGAGGGGATGGGGGGTGGAGAAGCAAATGGGCGTTTCTCCTATGTACCCTGGCCGGGAATCGAACCCGGGTTCCCCGCACGCCAGGCCGACGCTCTACCGCTGAGCCAACCGGCCAGGACCTACCCCTTATATATTATTACTGAACCCTGGAATACTGCCATGACCATATTTGTTGGATGACAATATTGGTTCAGCTCAGTTCAACTCAGCTCCCCCCCAAAAAAAAAATTTATGAGAATAGACAATAAAGTCAGAAAGAGGATAAGATCCCAGTTGGGTTGGGTTTAAATTTGTACTTTAGCCTTAGTCTAGTTTCTGATATTGATGCTGCCTCATATATAATTTTTCTTTGTGTCGTACCCATATGGCTTCCCATTATGGTTTGATTCTCCACAATACTTTCTTCCCTCATGTTTGCAATTTCACTCAATTTACTTTTTGACTATTTTCTCCTTTGAAATCATTTCTATGTCCACTTACACATTATTATCTAAAGATAGATGGCTTAGTATATTTAAGTTTTAAAGTTAAAATTAGAATGTACTCTGTTTGCATTTTTATATTATGCAGTTTACACACACTTAAAATTGAAAATTTACAGAATATGCCCTCCTGCTCATAAGTGGCTCATCTGTATCAGGAAAGTGATCTATGGTCATAGTGTGGTTTCCATAAGAATAGTATTTTCACAATTATCATAGAAACTGAGAAAGTATTGTGATTGTGGCATACTCAGTGGTGAATGCTATTTACATTTGATATATAAGGCCAGAATAGAACATTAATAAACAAACTAGACTTTTACTTTGGATAATAAAATGGCAAGTTTTCCAAGAAACAAAATTGGTATTTTAGGAAAATATCTATTCTATCATGCGGTGTTTAGTTGAAAGAAGTCAAACTTTTTATTCTTACTATCAGTTCCCACATTTTTCTGACTCACATCATCTCTGGAAATATCACCAGAAAATATTTTTTTCAATGACTTTTAATTTCTGAGCTAAGCTCTCAAACCTTTAGTAAAAAGAAAGGACTTTGCTTAAGAAACCTGACTTGGAGAATGATCTCAAAGATGGTAGCATGTACTGCAATGTGAGATATCAAACTATTTAAAGGTCAGAAATATTTTTAAACTTGATTTTTTTCCTTTTACCTTTTCATCCTTTGTGACTACATCATCTATTTCTAAAAATTTCAGACTGGGTCTTATAAGCGTAGAGCCTTATACGAAATGTATAATTTGTAAATTTAATGAAGATCTTTGAAGTCATGGATAAATTAAAACATGAACTAGTTATTTAGAAAGCTTTCAGTTTTTCTCATTTGTTTGTTTATCAGTTCTTTAAGTTCTCCTAATATATATCTAAATGATCTTGCCAGTGCATTCAATTCTGTTGAGCAATTAATTCATAGCCAGTCAATTTAACCTGAATAGTGGTTTTGTGTGAATAGACCGGACATAGTCATATGCAACTTTGGATGTCATCCAGCTAATTTGCTCTAGGAACAGAATAAATAATAAGCATTAGTGTGAAGCTTGGGATCTGATTCACATAGCCAGGCCTTATAAAGTGGTCAAAGTAAGATAATTGCCAAGTTCTAAATGTTGTTTGGTGTGTTGATCTGTTGTGTAGATACAAGGGATTTCACTTGGTTTATTTTTTTCTTCCTCTCTCCACATCTAGAACATTATGCTCAAAACAGTGGTAGTCAACCTGGTCCCTACCACCCACTAGTGGGCATTCCAGCTTTCATGGTGGGTGGTAGCAGAGCAACCAAAGTATAAATAAAAAGATAGATTTAACTATAGTAAGCTGTTTTATAAAGATTTATTCTGCCAAAATTAGCAAAAATTCAACATAAAGTACTTGATAAGTAATTATTATTATATGCTTTAACTTGCTGTAACTCTGCTTTATAAATTTTATAAAGTAAAGTTACTTCCCTACTTTATAAATCACCATTACTGTGGAACCGGTGGGTGGTTAGAAAATTTCACTACTAACAGATACAAAAGTGGGCAGTAGGTATGAAAAGGCTGACTACCCCTGCTCTAAATTGTATCCAACCTTTTGCACACTTGTTCTGAGTTCTTTACATTGTAACAACAATATAGCACATTTGATGTCAAATCTGTACATTCTAATTATGCAAAACCAAAAGCAGACAGACCCTGTGTGCTTGTGAATGAACATTACCAAATGTTTCCATTTGTGAGCCCAAGATTACTGGGGAATTTAAAATATTTCTGTATTTCCCAATAACAAAAGGGGCATGCTTTCAGACTTATATCAAAAAATCATCTTTTTAAAAGTTATACTACTTATGATAAATAGAAAATGGTTCTTCATAAGTTGTTGTATGAGTCTTTTGAGACTTTCTTACAATATTTTCACTAAAAACCGTAAATTAGATTTGTTCTCTGGAATCTAGGAGGTGAAATAAACTAGCAATAAAAATTACACTGACTTGTCCAATTCCATTTTCAAACTAAAAGAAATTTCGGGATGTATAAAAAAGCAGAAAAGAGTACTAAAAATGCATTTGAATTTTAAGTCCATTTAATCTTCTAAATCTTTATTGAAAACAAAGCATTAAAATTTAAAGAACATAACCATATATGTGGTTAGGTATTTAGATATAAAAACAAGCCTGGCACTGATTTATGGAATTCTTTGTGCTTTGACGTGGCTAAGGGTGAAAAGGTTTCTTTTGCTAAAAATAATGACACTCATACCTAAGAAAGCATCTGGACGCCATTCTTCGAACTATAAGACTTTTCAAAAAATCAGGCTTGTGACCTGGTAACCAATCAGCCAGTCCTTAATACGTTTTTTTTTCCCCACACAGATTTTTCTGAGTACCCTCCTTCATTGTAATTTTGCTTTTGAATACTGAGTGCTAGTATTTGAAGGGGAGGTTTCATTTGTGGTGTTTCATTATGAATTGCATGGATATTTTTTACATAATTGTATATGCATTTTAGATGTGAGTAGGAGTGGTTACTGATGGTGCAAAAAAAGAAATATAAGATGCATAATAAATTTTTCACATACCTATTTTACAATATTTATAATATATATAAAGGTTAGGGACAGTAATAGTTAATTTCATATTCAAAGCATAAAATAAATTACAGAACAGATAAAGAACGTAAGGTGGTAGACTTCAAATGTTATAAAGTGTTGCCTACCTTTTTTTCTAGTGTGATTTTATTCAGGAGAGTGTGTGATGCTAAACTTTGTTCTTAAACTTATATGAGTGAATTGTTGTCCTAAACATATTTTTCAGACTCTATATTTATTGTTTAAGTAAGTAAATGCCAATTGTATATAACATAACAAAAAAAAAGTTGTTCTCTCAATTTCATATAACATTCACAGTGGAAGGCTGGCTAGTTTTCCTAATTTTTAGAAATCACAGAGAAAATAAGCAATTTGGACTGCTTATTTGGTGTGAATATAAAATGAACAAATTAGGTTATTTGGCATTTTAGCAAATATTTATGGGAAAAAGATAAATTATTGGTGACAGTTTCTGAATGCACTTCTTTTTGTTATAATTTTTGGATTTTGCAAATTCAAATTGTTATGTTTTTAACATATATATAGTAAGATAACTGAATATAATGTGGTGTTTAAGTAAGTGTGATATCTAATAATAATCTTAATAACAAAGTTTGTCACTAAACCGTGGTATTATAATTTACGCATAGGATTTTATTTACATATTTCTCTCATAGAGTCATATATTCTTGATTAGTACTTTTGGATAGAAAAATCTTCCTTTTTGGGAGGGGTGCAAGAATGTTTCTTTCAAAATAATTTATCACCAAGCAGGAAAGAAGGAACAGATATTGTAAGGTCAGTGTATAGAGGGATGGTCATGTGGGGAACTTAGGCCCGCGAACTTTGGCTAGGACCGCCCACAGCCAAGTGTGCCAAAAAGAAACTTCCTAGGAGTCCTTGGAAAAAAGCGACTGACTTGTCAGCCAGTGATATTTCTCTATGTCATATTAGCCCGACTTCCCTAGAGGGACCCCTTTTTTAAAATATACCTACGCGGTCTCTCCGTGCACGTGTGATTTTCCTGACCTCCATCTTCCAGGCCAGTGAGTCTCGTCCGAGGAATGCTCTGTACTGAATAAAGCCTTTTGAACTTACCACACTTGGTGGCTCCGAGACCCGTTCCTTCCTTCTTGGCGGGGAAAAATACCCTACAGATATATACATGTCAAGATAAAACAAATCAAAAGCAATCCTAAGAGATTCTCTTACCTGTTCATATATCTATTATTTGTGCATTCCAGCTATACAGACAGACAGACAGCATTACTTTTAGAATTCCAAGGTCTAACATGAGGGAGGTCCTCAATGCACTCACTCAACAAATGTTTACTGAGCACTTACTATATTCTAGCCAATGATCCATGTGCTGAAGGTACAATAGTGAATACACAGGTAAGCCTTACCTGCTGTAGTGAGTTGAATTGTGGCTCCCAAAAGATACATTGACTATTAACCCCAGAATGTAACCTTTCTTGATGTAGCAATGATAAGGTTCTCAATATGACATTAGAGTGAGCTCTAAATTCAATAATCTGTGAGCTAGCAAAGGAGAACACACAGAGACCCTGGTGAAAGAAGGCCATGTGAAGACAGAGACCAAGATTGGAGGGTTGTCAGTTGGCACCAGAAGCTTTGGAGAGAGGTATGGAACTCATTGTTCTTCAGCTCCTCTAGTGGGAACCACCTCTGCCTACACCTTGATTGTGGACTTGTGGACTCTAAAATTCTGACAATGTCCAGTCTGTTGTTAAAGTCACCAGTTGTGATTTTTCATAGTATGGCTCCAAAAAACTAATTCATCTGCCTTTGGACAACTTACTTTCTAATATGGGAAGATAAACAAACAAAAAAAAAGTGAAACCTAAGTATGTTAAATGGTGATAAGTGTTACAAAGAGAGCAGAAAAGAGGCAGAAGAAAATATTATGAATCCTACCATCGACACTGTAACGGCGGGCTTCCTGAACATGACCACTGGGTTTGTGGGATTGGTTATAATGTGAGAGTCTGTATGAGAAGCTAAAACTATTGCACACAAAGATTCTTGATGTTCTGGAGCAAATCCCTAAAAATGCAGCATACAAAAAGCATAAAGAGCAGATTACAAATGAGAAGCTAGCCACAGTTAAAGAGAAACCAGATGTTAAAAAATTAGAAAACCACCTTCACAGAGGCCAAATAAAAAAGGTGATTCTTCAGACTGATGAGAAAAATTATATAATGAAAGCATTGATAGCATTCAGGTGAAGAGCCTCCTGCCAAACAGTGGAAACCACTGATACAATTATCATCAAATGATTTGTATGTTTAAGGAAAACTGATATAATTAAATGATCTGTTATATCAAAAATGTTTCCATACTATTGAAATCTTAAAATCAAGAAAACTGATGTAGAACTTATTTAGGAGACTTGTTGATTATTCTAATATGGACTTGTGAATAAGTTTTTATTAAAGCATTGACTCAAATTATTTCAAAGATGGCAATTTTTAAAAAAAATAGAAATTCTGGAAAGATTTGAAAGTTAATTTAAAAAATTTCCATATATTTGAATGCAGAGAGTTTATTGGAAAGGTGAAATATTTTAAGTAGGCTCTTCAACAATTTAATTTTTTATTATTCTTAAGAAGTTAAAAAAGGAACTTAATTATTATTGCTTAAACAAATGTATAGTTCACTGTTTGAAGTGATGCAATAAGAATGAAAGCCATCAAATTAGAATTTATTGTTTGGTTTTTTTTTTTCATTTTTACTTTAAAGTGAAAGAGAGTTTATAAGTGAAGCAGTAAGACTAAGAGTGGTTACTCCACAGGCAGAGCAGCCTAGAATTCATTGTTCAGTTGAGAAAATTGATTTTCATTTGAAAGAAAAACTTTATATTTGCAGTGGTAGTTGGAAAAACTTTTTATTGTCTCATTTAAAAAAGTTAAGTTTCTGGCCCTTAATCAAACTATATCAGGATAGAAAGAGATTTTTTTTTTAAAAAAAAAAGGAGATATTAAGAGTTCATAAGTTCATCTGGCATATGGATAGGCTTATATCCAACACATCTTGGTTGTATAGTTGTAACTTTCAAGTGGAATTACTAACTAGGTTTCATTAAGTTTCCAATATGAGTGTAGCTGGGTATCAAACAGAAGATAAAGTTATTCAAGGAAAGAAATGATTAACAACTTTAAAGTTAAACAAAAATAAAATTACTTTTCAGGTGTCCTTATCCTCTCTTCCTAGCTCTATATCATTTCTATATTTAGTGAAATCTGGTATTTCTCACTTTCAAAGAGTATAATTTGGAGATCATGTGTGTGTGTGTGTGTGTGTGTGTGTGTATGTGTATGTGCGTGTGCAATGTGTATGTGTGTTTTTCTATTTCTGTGGCAAAGCAGAATCTTTCCAAATTTTCAGAATGAGAACAATTTGTATTTTTCATTTTCTCAATATATTTCTATCACCAACCTTAAATTCAATGCTAAATAAATATTAAATTTTTAAAAGATGTGATACTTGCAATAAAAGTTGCAGATGAAGAGAGTTCAGGAGTAGCTTGAATAATAAATAAATGCTTCAAAGATTAAAGGTATTAAGAGTTTGGATTGAAAGATGGACAAGATATAGGTAGAGGGGAAAATGGCATGTAAAAGATTTCATAAAAATAACACTGTAGTGTTGGTGGCTTTAAGTATGACTGATTGTGTAAAGGCCATTGTGGATGAGTCTACCCAGAATAATTTTTTGTGTGTGTTCCACTGAATCAAAAAATATCTTGGTTGAAAGAAATTATAGTTCATCTGATAAAACTATAAAACTCTTGAACTACCTGTAGTGACAGGGACATTTCAGAAGTTCACTTTTCCACTGCACTCAGGGGGTTACAAGGATAAACAAGAAAGAACCAGGGTTTATGCACATTGAGCATCTCAAGTTGTAGATTTGTTTCCGAAAGTTCCCAAGTTGTATATCTAACTTCTCACTGATGTTACTAGTTTTGTTCTCTTGACTCACACAAAGTACCAGTCTTTCATGTGACAATCCTTCGAGCAACAAAAGGATGTCTTTTTTTCCTTACCGGATATATAATTATCAGTTTCTTTTTTATTTCTATCAGTTGTTGCTATGGTTTCTATGCCACTCACCTTCTTGCACACTCTATCCAGCCATTATTTAGTTGCCAAATCCTTCAAGGGTCTATCATACTCTGAGATTTTTAATGCCTTCATAAAATATACCAGGACTATCCTCTAACATGCTCTTAAAAACTGTACATTGCTAGTGCCATACATCTAGCAAATCAGACAATGAATATAATAAGTTTTTTAGACCCTCTGTGGCAGCAGATTTATGTATTCCCAGCTCCACAATCACGGTTGATGTATAAGTGGCTCCACCTGGCAACACTGGCACAAGTGTGCATGCACTCATAGCCTGGAGAGCTTAGCCTGAGATTATCAGTGATAGACATCTCTGTGGGCTGTTGCTACCACCTTTGTACATTCCCAGCTCCACCACCATCAGCACTGGACGTGCACAAAGGCTGGGATCCTTGGGCCTGGGACGGTCCTGGCAAGTCAATACAGGCTTCAATGCGCATTCCTACATTCCCGGCTCTGACTGAGATCACAGGTGCTATCTGCCTAAGTGGGCAGGAGCAGACCTCTGTGTGCACTGCTGAAGTAGGGGGGCTGGGCATGCATATGGCTTGCTCTGGGCTACCAAACAGTGCACAAGGGAAAAGCCTGTGGAGATTAGACCCGTGAAGCGTACTAGACACGTTCGGGAGCCCTTGGAAACTTGATCTGCAATGGATTCCCAGCCCTGACTGTTCTCACTGGCGGCTCTGGTTGGCACAGCCTTACCCAGAACTGTGCTTTAAGCGATACTGGAGGAAGGACCTCGCTGCTCTTAGAGCCTCTTGCTCTGCAAGCAGTGGCTGGGGCGAACATCACAGCTAAGTCTGAAGGTTGCTAGCTCAGGTGGGAGAGAAGTGAGAGAGGCACCTGGAAAAACTGAGTCTCTCATTGTCAGAGTCTCCAAGCCCTAACAAGCCTCACCTATCAATGGGATTAAGGCCCAGCCTATGTCATTGCCACAGTGACACAATAGCAAACCTCTTCCCAAGAGCCCCACAGGGGAAAAACTGTAGTACAGCACCACATGCCAAAAAAAAAAGGAAAAAGCTCTCTCTCAAAACCAGAAAAAACTTACATTTTTAAAATTTTTTTTCTTTCTTTTTCTTTATCCATTTTGGTCATTTTATCTCCTTTCCTTTTTATTCTTTAATTTTCCTTTTGAACTTTATTATCCATAGTTGTTACATTTTTTATTTTTGTTTTTTTATGAGGTTTTCATTTCCAAAACCTTTATTTTTTTTCTTTTTTCTTTTTCTACCATTTGATCATTTATCAACAAATTACTATATTTTGGATGCATCTCTTTTTTTGTGTGGCATTTTGTGTGTTTTTTACTTCATTTTTTATCTCTTTTGTCATCTTTCCTTAGTTCTAGCCCCTTGTTCTCTGTAGCTTATCACTACAGAAGTTTCATTTTTTCACCGTATCTTTTTACTTTTTTAAAATTATCTCTTATTAGTGTTATTAACAATACCACTCTCAAATGCCATTAAGGAAAAAATTAAATATCATGGATACAAAAGACAGAGATGTAGCTCAGATAGATGATGAAAAATCTCAAGAAAAAAATTCAGTTGTTTGGAAACCTTGGAGTTAAATGACAGAGAATTAGAATTTTAAGTCCTAAAATACTCAGGCACTTACAAGAAAGCACGGAAAGGCAATTTAGAGAGTTCAAAAAAAATTTAATGAACAAAAAGAATACTTCACCAAGGAAACTGGGATTATAAAAAGGAACCAAACAAAGAAGAAAAACTCAATACATGAACTGAAAATTGAGGTAACGAGCTTAGCTAATAGAATAGCTAGAGAGGAGAGAATTAGTGACATAGAAGACAGGCAACAAGAGATACTACAGAGAAAAAAGAAGAGAATCTCACAAATTAAAAAAAAATGAGATAGCCCTACAGGAATTGTCTGACTCCATCAGAAAGAGGAACATAAGAATAATGCATATATCAGAGAGAGATAAAATGGAATGGAGAAGACCAGGGGTCTCCAAACTTTTTACACAGGGGGCCAGTTCACTGTCCCTCAGACTGTTGGAGGGCCAGACTATAAAAAAAAACAACTATGAACAAATCCCTATGCACACTCCACATATCTTATTTTAAAGTAAAAAAACAAAACAGGAACAAATACAATATTTAAAATAAAGAACAAGTAAATTTAAATCAACAAACTGACCAGTATTTCAGTGGGAACTATGCTCCTCTCACTGACTACTAATGAAAGAGGTGCCCCTTCCAGAAGTGCGGCGGGGGCCGGATAAATGAACTCAGTGGGCCGCATGCGGCCTGCGAACCGTAGTTTGGGGACCCCTGAAGAACACAGTTAAACAAATAATTAATAAAAACTTCCAAACCTGTGAAAAGAATTAGAGCCTTGAATCTAAGAAAGAGAACACTGAGTTACCTTAACCAAAAAGACCTACTCCAAGGCACATCTTAATGAAATTATCACAAACCAATGACAAAGAAAAAATCCTGAAGGCAGCCAGGAAAAAGAAGAATACAACATATAAAGGAAAGCCCATTAGACTATCCTCACAAATCTCAGCAGAAGCTCTACAAGCCAGAAGAGAGTGGACCCCAATATTTAAAGCACTGAAAGAGAGGAACTTCCAGCCAAGAATACTATATCCATCAAAGCTATCTTTCAAATACGAAGGGGAAATAAAAACATTCACAGATATAGAAAAGATGAGATAATTAATCACCAGAAAACCCCAGTTCAGAAAATACTAAAGGGGGTTATCCAACCAGATACAAAAAACAAAACAAAATAAAATCACAAATAAAAGCTTCAATAAGATCACAATTAAAAAAAGATTAATCTGTCTGACCAGGCAGTGGAGCAATGGATAGAATGTCAGACTGGGATGCAGAGGACTCAAGTTCGAGACCCCAAGTTCGCAAGGTTGCCAGCTTGAGTGTGGGCTCATCTGGTTTGAGCTAAGCTCACCAGCTTGGACCCAGGTCGTTGGTTCAAGCAAGATGGTACTCGGTCTGGTGTAGCCCCTCGGTCAAGGCACATATGAGAAAACAATCAATAAACAACTAAGATGCTACAACAAAAAACTAATGATTGATGCCTCTCAGCTCTCTCCATTCCTCCCTGTCTGTCCCTATCTATCCCTCTCTCTAACTCTGTTTCTAAAATAAAAAAAGAAAGAAAGATTAATCTGACAACAACAATAAAAGGGGGGGGAGAGGACAAAGATTAACAGTAGCAAAGGAGGATGGAGTGCAGAAGCACTCATAAGATAACATACAACAATGAATATGATATATATCTTTTTTATTACCTATTGGTAACCACCTTTGAAAAAACCACTATAAAAACTCATGATTTAAAAAAAGAAGAAACAGAGGAAAGAAATATGGAATACAGCCAAACAAAAATAAATGATAGAAAAACAAAAGAGAAGAACCAAACAAGATATAGAGATATCAGAAAGCAATATATAAAATGGCAGTAGAAAACCCTCAAGTGTCAATAATTACATTAAATGTAAGTGAATTGAACATATGAATAAAAAGATACAGATAAGCACAGTGGATCAAAAAGAAAATCCAACTATATGCTGCTTTCAAGAAATAGATCTAAGCTACAAGGATAAAACACATTCAAAGTGAAAGGTTGGAAAAACAATTCTCCAAGCAAATAATATCCAAAGAAAAGCAGGTGTAGCCATTCTCATATCTAACAATGCTGACTACAAGACAGCAGAGGTAATCAGAGACAAAGATGGTCATTTCATAATGATAAAGGGGACATTGAATTAAGAAGACATAACACTTTTTAATATATATGCACCAAACCAAAGAGCACCAAAGTATATAAGACATTTACTAACTGATCTAAAAATAAAAACCAACAAAAATACAATCATACTTGGAGACCTCAATACACCGCTGAAGGCACTAGATCATTCATTCAAAAAGAAAATCAATAAAGAAATATTGGCCTTAAATGAAACACTAGAACAATTGGATATTGTAGACATCTACAAAAAATTTCATTCCAAAACAGCAGAGTATTCATTTTTCTCCAGTGTACATGAAATATTCTCAAGAATTGACCATATGCTGGGCCACAAAACTAACATCAACCAATTTGGAAAGATTGATATTATACTAAACATGTTCTCTGACCACAAAGCTTTGAAACTAGAATTCAGCTGCAAAGAGAAGTAAACAAACCAACAAAAATGTGGAAATTAAACAACATACTTCTAAAAAATGAATGGGTCAAAGAAGAAATAAAAGCACAGATCAAAAAATATACACAGACAAACAAAAATGTCAATACGACATATCAGAATCTCTGGAATGCAGCAAAAGCAGTATTAGAAGGGAAGTTCATATCACTACAGGCTTATATGAACAAACAAGAGAGAGCCCAAGTAAAAAACTTAACATCACATCTTAAGGAACTAGAAAAAGAAGAACAAAGGTGACCCAAAACCAACAGAAGGAAGGAAATGATAAAAAATCAGAGCAGAAATAAATGAAATAGAGAATAGAAAAACTATAGAAAAAATCAATAGAACAAGTAGCTGGTTCTTTGCAAAGATCAACAAAATTGACAAACCCTTGGCAAGACTAAGAAAAAAAGAGAAAGGACTCATATAAACAAAATCCAAAATAAAAGAGGAGAAATCACCAGAGATATCATAGTTATACAAAGAATTATCATAGAATACTATGAAAAATTATATGCCATCAAATTTAACAATTTAGAAGAAATGGATAAATTCCTAATCATATTAGACTGAGTCCCAAAGAGTATATAGACTAAACAGACCCATAAGTAGGGAGGAAATAGAAACAACTATCAAAAACCTCCCAAATAATAAAAGTCCAGGGCCAGACGGCTATACTAGTGAATTCTATCAAAAAATTCAAAGAAGATTTGGTTCCTATTCTACTGAGAGTCTTCCAAAAAATTGAAGAAGAAGCAATACTTTGAAACACATTTATGAGGCCAGCATAACCCTCATGCCAAAACCTGGCAAGAACAACACACACAAAAAAAACTACAGACCAATATCTATAATGAATACAGATGCTAAAATACTAAACAAAATACTAGCAAATCGAATACAACAACACATTAAAAGTATAATTCATCATGATCAAGTGGGATTCATTCCAGAATCAGAAGAATGGTTTAATATAATACACCACATTATGGTTTAACGTAATAAACCACATCAACAAAACAAAGAACAAAAACCATATGATCCTATCAATAGATGCAGAAAAGGCATTCCATAAAATACAACATCATTTTATGTTTGAAACACTCAACAAAATGGGTATAGAAGGAAAATATCTCAACATAATAAAGGCCATTTATGACAAACCATCAGCTAACATTATATTAAATGGCAAAAAAACTGAAAACTTTTTCTCTAAAATCAGGAACAAGACAAGGCTGCCCACTCTCTCCACTCTTATGCAACATAGTGTTGGAAGTTCTAGCCAGAGCAATTAGACAAGAGAAAGAAATAAAAGGCATTCATATTGGGAAAGAAGTAAAGGTTTCACTTTTTGTAGGTGATATGATCCTGTACATCGAAAACACAAAAGGCTATTAGCAACAAAAACAAATACAGTAAGGTCACAGGATATAAAATTAATAAACAAAAGTCTATTGCCTTCTTATATGCCAACAATGAAACTTCAGGAAATTAAATTAAAAAAAAATCCTTTCTATGGTTGCAACAAAAAAAATAAAAGACTTAGGAATAAACATAACAAAGAATGTAAAGGACCTATATAATGAAAACTACAAAGCATTGTTAAGGAAAATCAAAAAAGAATGAAATGGAAAAATATTCCTCATTCTTGGATAGGAAGAATAAATATAGTTAAAATGACCATATTACCCAAAGCACTATACAAATTTAATGCAATTCCCATCAAAATTTCAATGTCATTTTTTAATGAAATGGAACAAAAAATCATTAGGTTTATATGGAACTATAAATAACCCAGAATAGCCAAAGTAATTCTAAGGAAAAATAAAACAAAGCTGGGAGCATTACGATACCTGACTTCAAATTATATTATAGAGCCACGGTAATCAAAACAGCATGGTATTGGCAGAAAAGTAGACACTCAGACCAATGGAACAGAATAGAGAGCCCAGAAATAAGAAAGGCACATGCAAAAGAATGAAACTCGACATCAGTTTGTCCCCTTGTACCATTCAAAACGAATCAAAGACCTAAATATAAGATCTGAAAGAATAAATTACATAGAAGAAAACATGGGCACTAAACTCATGGATTTTGGCCATAAGAGCATTTTATAAATTTGACTCCAAAGGCAAAGGAAGTGAAGGCAAAGATAAATGAATGGGACTACATCAGACTAAGAAGCTTTTGCACAGCAAAAGAAACTGACAACAAAACAAACGGACAGGCAACTAAATGGGAGATTATATTTTCAAACAACAACTCAGATAAGGGCCTAATATCCAAAATATAAAAAGAACTCACAAAGCTCAACAACAAACAAGCAAACAATCAAGTAAAAAAAAATGGGAAGAGGACATGAACACTTTTCCCAGGAAGAAATACAAATGGTCAACAGATATATGAAAAGATGTTCATCTTCACTAGCTATTAGAGAAATACAAATCAAAACTATAATAGGATACCACCTCACACCTGTTAGTTAGCTATTATCAACAAGACAGGTAACAATAACTGTTGGAGAGGCTGTGAAGAAAAAGGAACCCTCATTCACTGTTGATGGGAATGTAAAGTAGTACAACCATTATGGAAGAAAGTATGGTGGTTCCCCCCAAAATTAATAAAACTACCATATGACCCAGCAATCCCTTTACTGGTTATATACCCCAAAACTCAAAAACATTGTTACGTAGAGACACTTGCAGCCTCATGTTCATTGCAGCATTGTTCACAATGGCCAAGACATGGAAACAACCAAAAAACTCTTCAATAGATGACTGGATAAAGAAGATGTGGTACATATATACTATGGAAACTACTCAGACATAATAAATGATGACAGGATTATTTACGACAACATGGATGGACCTTGATAATATTATACTGAATGAAACAAGTAAACCAGAAAAAACTAAGAACTGTATGATTCCATACATAAGTGGGACACAAAACTGAGACTCATGGACATAGATAAGATGAGAGAGAGGTGATGCAGGGAGGGGAGGGGCATAAAAAACCAAATAAGAGGTGATGGAGGACAATTTGACTTGGGGTGATGGGTATACAACATAATCAAATGTCAAAATGATCTGGAGATGTTTTCTCTGAATCTATGTATTCTATTTGATCAATAATATCCCGTTAAAATTATCTAAATAAAATTTTTTTAAAAATGCTGAGACATCTTCCACCATTATATTCAAATTACTTCTATAGAAATTTAAGAAGTATTCAAGTTTGTTCTTATCTAATTAATTGATAAACCAAATCCCAGTACAGCAAGCTATAATATACCTTTTTCAACCTCCCTCTATGTTAACATTCACTCATCAATCATTAAATTGTGGGTGCAGTCATTTAAACCGCTACTAGTCTTTTCATATTGTTTTAAAATCTATAGTGTTTTTTTTCATTTTTATAGAAATAGCATAAGATGTTTTCACTTGCTAATTTAAATCTAGATATGTTACATTTATAACATTTTTGCCTTTTCAGTTTAATAATTTTTAATTGATTTGAGATAGCCTGAATTACATTCTTAAAGCTATTTTCCTTTCTAATGTTTGCTACTTTGTCTAAAAATGTTTACAGCATATATTTGATCAACTGTAGTAGAATTGTTCTCAAGATGTCAGTTTGCTTTTTCCTTTACCTAACATTTTGTCAGGTCAGGATTTTAAAAAAAATTATTTGCAATTACCTAGTTTTCTGGCATCTGTCAGGTGCTTCCAATATTAAGCAGGATGTTTTCTACAAGTCTATCTAAGACTCATTTCAATATCTTGGAGGGTAACTCTATAACATTCATTTAAAAAGTGAACACATTTTTCAGAAATAACAAAACTTGAATTAACTTCTAGTCTAGAAATAGGTAAAAAAAAAAAAAGAAAAGACATCCCTTTGGAAGAAAATACATAAATCTTTGGCAGAGAAAAATACTGGTGATCAAATTGCAGGAGCAACCACGCCTCAGTTCCACAGGAGTTAAAAAAAATCAAGTTACTAAAGGAGATTCTGACAAATTCTGCTTATTATCTCAAGTGTGGTTTCTTAGCAGAAAGAAGGGTAGGGGTGCAGGTGGCTGCTGGGATAAACAAGGACTGTGACACTCGCAAAGCTACAACTTTTCCAAGGGTAAATTGTTGGAAGAGCTCTTTTTCTGATGAGAGTGTAGTGGGATAAAGTTTAGGGAAAGTATACATGTAGAAACGGAGACAAATTTTCTGGAAGATAGTTTTGCAGCTGTGGATCTATAGCTTTGGCACATGTGTATACCAACTACGTTTTTTTTGTGTATAAGATGACTTGTGTGTATGTGTTTTGTAGAAAGTAGTGCAGGACAAAATATATGTCTCATCATCATGTTTCATCAAACTGATGTTCATGAACTTCAATTTTGCTTTTTATATGCTTTCTAATGGTTCATCTTATCAGCTTATTCCAAGGTAAAGGTGCCATCTAGAAATGAAGGGACTTCCTTGTACTGGGTGTAGCATACCATGAGCAAATAAAGGGAACCTGGTGCTAAAATACATTGGGTAGAGCCGCTCAACATATAAGGAACATGTTAGAATATGCGGAAAAATTGTTACAAGTAGCTGGCTAATGGAACAGACGTTGTAATGAATACAGAGAATAAAAAAAAAAACAACATTTCCACTTTCTTTATCTCACTATAAATGACTAGAAAACTAAATTTTTTAAAAAAAAATGTATATTAACAACTTTCAGACAAAAGAGAATAGGCAGTACCAGATTGGGCTTCCTGAAAGAAGGGAAACTTTAGGATTACCCCAGTTTACTACCTGGAGCCAGAGCCCAGGCGGTGGCATAGCAAGCTGAAATAGAGTCTGGAGTGGGGGCAGGGAGTTGAGAGGATCGCTATCAGAGCTCAGGAAGGTCAAGAATGAGATTTTACAGACAGAATAGTGGAGTGGTAGAAATAAACAGGAAAGAGCTTGGGACTCTGCAGGAGGATCTCCTTAAGGCTTTTGGCAGATCTGCCCATTTGTGGGGAAAAAGCAGTCCCTGAGTCTGGGAAAATAATCACTAGGAAAACTAGTGAGAAAGCAGTTGATTTAACAATTCCCAGAGTTCAGACATAGGTAGAGATAGTTTTATTCCAACTAATCACACTAGAATGACCTTAAAAAACACAAGATAAAGGATAGAGTTCGTAGAAAGGTCACATTAAATAGTAGAATTAAGTTAGCTCCATAGTAAAGACCATTCTGGACCTGGTATGAAAAAACATAAAAGTATGTCTCAAAGGGATCATGCTTATTCATGAGTACATACCTGTGTGCCAGAACAAAACCCAACACGCAACAACTAAGAGTCCATCATTCCCAGCAAACAAACCGAAATGACCAGGTATGCAAAAACTCAGGAAAATATGAGAAGGAGAAAAAAACTATATACAGACCCCAATAACTGAAATGATAGAATTACTAGACCATGATGTGAGAAAACTCTTATAAATATGCTCAAAATGTGGAAAACAACATAAGCATATACTAAAAAGAGGAATGAAAGTTATATAAAACTTGTGGTATAAAACATTCACTATCTGAAGTGAATAATACACTGGATGGGATTCAAGTAGATTAGACTCTAGAGAAGAAATAGTCCATGAACTCAAAGACATAAACAATACTATTCAAAAAGAAGCATAAATAAAAATGAGAATAAAAAATAAAAAGTATCAGTAATCTTTGTGACAATAACAATTAATATAACAAAAATGAGTACAAAAAGGAACAGGGAGCTCAAAAATTTAAAGATATAATAGGTAAAACATTCTTTTTTAGATTTTATGTATTGACTTTTAGAGAGAGGAAAGAGAGAGATAGAAAGAGGGGATAGAAGCTGGAAGCATCAACTCATAGTAGTTGCTTCCTGTATGTACCTTGACCAGACATGCCTAGGGTTTCAAACCAGTGACCTCAACATTCCAGGTTGATCCCTTATTCACTGCACTACCACAGCTCCAACAGTGAAATATTTTTAAAATTTTTGACTACTACATAAGCTTACAAGTCTTAGATTCTCAATTAACCTCAAGTAAAATAAGTAAACTGATAGAAGATAGATGTTTAGATAGATAGATAGATAGATAGATAGATAGATAGATAGATAGATACTGGTAGATAGATAAATAGATATAGATAGACCCACAGGAATACATATTAATATCAAATTTATGAAAATCAGTCATAAAGGTAAAATCTTAAAAGCAGCCAGAGGAAAGTACACATTATATATAAAGAACAAAAATAAAAATTAGCGCATGCTTCCTAATAGAAAACATACAGGCAAGAAGACAATAAAATTATGTTAAATTCTAGATAGAATAGAACAATATTAAAATATTAGAAAAAATAAAAACTTCCAACTTAAAATTCTATGCTCAATAAAAATATATCTGTAAAGTGAAAAAAATGAAAAATTAATTTTTTTCTAGGCAAACAAATGTTGAGGAATTTAATACCAGAAAAACTGTACTATGAGAAAAGTTAAAAGAAATTCTTTAGTCAGAAGTATATAATGATCCCTGTCAAAACTTGGAAATCATAAATATTTGAGGAAATATAGAAAATTTTTCTCAGGTTTTAATTTCTCCAGAGTATTCTTATGTTAAAAACAAAATAACAATGTATCTTGGAGTTTAATATCATTTGAAGAAAAAAAATTGTGGACGAGCGGATTAAAAACCAGTGGTACATATATACAATGAAATACTGTGGGGCCATGAAAAAGAAGAAAATCTTACTTTTTGCGACAACATGAATGGACCTGGAAACTATTGTTAAGTGAAATAAGCCAGGCAGAGAAAGAAAAATATAATATGACCTCACTCATTTGAGAAATCCAAGGAACAATGTGAACTGAGGAACGGAATTGAGACAGAGGAGGGATCAAAGGGACCAGAGGAAAAGAGGACAGAGGGAAAGGGGATGATTGGATGGGATAAACCTGAAGGAAAGGGGGAAGGGTGCTGTGGAAGGGGCAAGGGAGATGTGGAGGGGAATATGGGGGAGGGGGGTGCATTCGGGGAGACACTAGAATCTATGTAAACACAATAAATTTAAATCAATTAAAAAAATAAAATACATTAAACATGAAAGAAAGTTTAGGAACTAACATCAAAATTTAAGGAAACTACTTCCAGTTTCTGATCCATATGTAAGGAGCTTGGCAGTTGCAAATCTGTCCTAAGAAGTAAAAGTTGAACTGACTGAAAAATTAAATTTCTTAAATCCTTAAAAGAGGGGAAGATACAGAGCAAACCATTTTCACCCCGATTGGGAAGGCAAGCAAAGGCAGTGAGGGTGTCAGGGCTTACCTGAGCAGAGCTTCTGGAACTGAGTTTGTCCTGGGAACCAGTCAGGGGTGGGGAATAGGAAAACCTGAACTAGAATTATTGACCTCCTGTCAACTCAGTATGGACAAGGCTGAGAGTGGGAAACTCCCAGGGATTCCAGTCAGAGCAGACCCCACACTTTTGTGATTTTCATCTCCAGGAACTTGACCAGGTAGACCCGGTATAAATTAGAGAAAACAAAATCCTTGTGCTTCAAGCAGGGGGAAGGAGAATGAACCATTTTAGAATATGTCACAGAACTCTGTTCTTCTTAACAAGGTCTGCCTGCACTCAGGAGAAACTAACTATACAGCCCAAACAATTAGGGGATATTTTATTGTTTCATATTCATTTTGAATCATCTGCTAATTTTTGTAGCAGTAGAGTAAACCACAGCCTAACCTTCTGGAGGTGAAGGTTAGGAGAGCCTAACTGACCTGATATTGTGTACATCTTCTTTTTCTTTTTTTCTTTTTTTTTCTTCAAAACATCAGAGACTTCTAGCCAATATGGTCACTTTCAGTCTTCAATTTTCACTTATCTAATCAATTCTTCATTGTTCGTTTAAAGTACTGCTGTGGTGTGAATCTTTGTGTTTAACCAAAATCCATATGTTAGAAAGCTAAGGTGAAGCATTAGAGAGATGATTAGTTCATGTGTGTGGATCTCTCATAAGTGGGAATAGGGTTCCCATATAGAAAAGATCCGACATGCTTCCTACCCCCATGTGAGAACACATTGAGAAAATTTTATCTGGAAGAAGGCCTTCATCCAACCTTGCTGGCACCCTGATCAGTCATCTGGCCTTTAAACTCTAAGAAATAAGTTTCTGTTGTTTATAAGACACCAAGTCTTCATTTTATTATTGCAGCCCAAATGGTCTAAGATAAGTACATTCAATAAAATAGTTTTTCTCATCATTTCCTGTGTTCCCTGCCAGATATAACCAATGTTTACTTAGCATTTAGGCCAATGGCTATTAATAAAACTAAAAGTTATCTTCACCATTGTATTAAAATAGTCATATTATGAAACGATTTGTGGTTCTCAGTTTAAGCAATTAGAAAAATAACTATGGTGAAAAGTTGTGTTTGTATTAAGATGCTATTTGTGTTATTTTGTAATAGTACATTAACTGGATAATTTACCATATCTAAAACTTCTGAATATTTTTTAAAACTTAGTGAACTTCTAAAACCTGAAAAACACTTTTATTTAAAAATAACAATACGCTCTCTTCTTCTGAAACAGTACTTATCACAACTATAATTACAGTAATCCCCCTTATCAGCAATTTTGCATACCCCAGTTTTAGTTCCACGGTCAAGTGCAGTTCTAAGAGATCAATTGGAAAATTCCAGAAATAAACAATTCATAATTTCTAACTAGTGTGCTGTTTATAGTAGCTTGATGAAATTACCCACCGACCTGCTCATCAGACAGGGGTGTGAGTCACCCCTTTGTCCAGTGTGTCCATGCTGTATACGCCACTCAACAGTGAGTCATTTAGTATCTGTCAGTTATCAGATTGACTGCAGTGCTTGTGTTCACATAATACTTATTTTATTAACCAGTCACCCCAAACGTAAGAATAGAGATTTTAGTAATGGGGATATGCTGAAGAGAAGCCATAAAGTATATGTATATGTATGAAGAAACAAAATATATAGGATTTTGTACTATTTACTGTTTCAGACATCTATGGAATAGATGTCTGAATATATATTGGAATATATCCCCAGTGGGTAAAAGAAAAATAACTGTACATATTTTGCTTAAGTAACTATTTGTCTAATAATTCTTTTTTTCCTGGACAGTAAAATCCAGATAGGGTACCACATAAATTTGTTTTTTTTATTTTATTTTAATAATACTCAGAACACATCTAGAACATAATATGTGTTCAAAATACTTATTTTCTGGATTACAAATTTATAATCATTGACTCTGATGGTGTCATGTTCTTACCTCTAAACCAGTCCTGGGCAGGGGTAAGGTGAGATTGAGGATACAATACACTGACAGGTGTGGTAATTACATCACCCATTCCATCCTTGGAACCACAAAGTCCATCATCTTCAACCAAAACACATCTAACAGGAACATTGGAAGGTTAGTTTCTTATTTGGATTTCCTCTGGAAGCTAACCTTGAGACAAAAATCTCAGTGTAAATAGTTTATTTGGAAGGCAATCTTGGGAAACACTAATGGAGAAGTGGTGAGCTTTATCAGAAAGAGAAGGCAACCAGTCAGTGGTAATTAAGTGAGCAAGTTGCTGCTATTAGTAGCTGAAACCTATTCCTACTGTAAAACTAGGTACCCCATCTGAGAAAAATGGGATATGTATATCCCAACTCTAATCAGCCTCTGATTGAGAGACACCCCTGAAAAAGTTAATTCCCCTGCACTCTGTCCTGCCAGACCCAGACAGAAGAAACTCTATGGACTAGAGGAAGCCCCTCAGGTAAAGATGTATTGTAGATTCTGGCACTTGAAAGTTAGTCCATCATGCTCTCAATTGGTAAACTGTAAGATGACCTGTGCTGGGACTCAGTAACACCTACTACAAGTGGCCCCATGAAAGCAAAAATATGGTGTAATTTCCTCACTAAAGGGAATAGAGCCTGGATAGCAAAACAAGTAAGAAATCATACTGCCTGTCTCAGCTAAACACCTGCAGTTGACCGTTGGTACCAGAGCATAAAGCAACACTAAGTCTACTCTTCCTTGGGGCAACCATGACATACTCATTGACCTGAATGCAGATGTTCTTTAACTAAAGAGTGGAGTGTTCTCTTTAGTACTGTGAGTGGTATTTGAGCTATCTCTGAGAGCTATTGCATTTTGTGAGAGAAAGCTACGGTAAGACCAAACTCTTTTCTCTAAGGAAGTAGATTTCAATGTACTACCACTATCAGTCATGGTTGAGGTGGGTCTCAAAAGAATATGAGGACTTGGAAGTCTGTCTTTAAATTAGGCTGGGATTGCAGTAGGCCATGAACACAAGAAATGACTGGCATTGCACATGTCACTCCTAGTAAAATGGGAAAAAAACAAAATAAAATTTTTATGGGCCAAGGTTAACCTTAGAATCAATCCTAAGACAAATGTAATAGCTTATTGCTTCTAGTGTTTTCTACATATGAGACGCAATAATGCATTATTATATTTAATAATCTCTAGATGACTTTAAGGTAAGCATTGCTTTTATTTCAATTTGTATTATTTTTCTATTACTACAGTAACAAATTAGTAAAACCTTAGCCACTTAAATCTGACCAGTGGAGGTGCAGTGGATTGAGCATCAGCCAGGAAGTTTAGAGCCCCTTTTGAAAACCCAAGATTGCCAGCTAAAGTGTGGGTTCATCAGTCTGAACCCCGGTTTACCAGCTTGAGCATGGGATCATGGGATTGAGCATTGAATCATCAATATGATCCTAAGGTCACTGGCTAGAGCCCGAAGATTGCTATCGAGAAGCCCAAAGTCACTGACTTGAGCAAGGGATCACTGGCACAGCTTGAGCCACCCAGTCAAGGCACATAAGAGAAGCAATCGATGAACAACCAAAGTGATGCAACTATGAGTTGATGCTTCTCATTTCTGTCCTCCTCCCTCTCATTCTCTCTCTCTCTCTCTTTCTCTAAAAAAACAAAAAACAAAAAAACTTAGATACTTGAAAGTTTATCTTCTTACAATGCTGGAGATCAGATTTTTTATGGGAGAATCTCTTCCCTTGTGCGTTCATGTTGTTGACAGAAATCAATTCTTTATAGTTGTAGGACTGATATATCAGTTTCCTCAGCTCCCAGTGAAGGAAACTTCTCAGCTTCTGGAGGCCACACATTTCTTGGCTTGTGGCTATCTTTTTTCAAATGCAAAGCCAGAAATGGGGTTGAGCTCTGCTCATGTTTGGACTTTCTTCTGCCTTTTCTTCTGCTGCACCTTTTCCACTGACTTCTGTGTTCCTCTTTGACTTTTAAGGGCCCCTGTTACTACACTGGGTCCATCAGACAATCTAGGATAATTTTTCTATTTTAAGATCTTTATCTTCAAATCCAACTTCAAAGTTCTTTTTGCCTTATACCAGAACATATTCATAGTTCACAGAAATTAGGGCTCAAACATCTTGATGGAGGAGGGGCAGCATTATTCTGCCTATCTCAGGCCATATTCTGGCTCCTAAAAGTTTTTTATCTGTCCCAAATGAAGAATACCTGATCTGAACTCTGTCACTATTGGGTTTTTTGTTTTGTTTTTCTGTTTGTTTGTTTTTAATCCCAGGAGCCTGGGACAATCTTGACACCCAAAAAATTTAAAAATATGTGAATGATACTTTTTGGGGGGTGGCAGAGAGAGGGAGAGGGACAGATAGGGACAGACAGACAGGAAATGAGAGAGATGAGAAGCATCAATTCTTTGTTGCAGCATCTTAGTTGTTCATTGCTTTCTCATATATGCTTTGACTGGGGGGGCTACAGCAGACCGAGTGACCCCTTGATCAAGCCAGCGACCTTGGGCTCATGCAGGCTCAAACCAAATGAGCCCACACTCAAGCTGGCGACCTCAAGGTTTCGAACCTGGGTGCTCCACATCCCAGTCCAACGTTCTATTCACTGCGCCACCACCTGGTCAGGCAAATGATACATTTTTAATTCTTGTTTTGAATATTGCTCTCCACAAAACAATCTTCTTTTATCTTCTTTGTTGTGTTGGAAATATTATCATATTAAGTCACTGGTATTTACATGTGAATTAATCAGATTTCCTCTTTTCACATTAGGTGCCCAAACACTCAGGAGCATTGATCAGAAAGAATGGTCACTAAAACGAAAGCTAAGATGAAGAAAACAGAAGTCTTGCTGAATTTTCTTAGGGCTTCCTAGAAATAAAACAAGTATTTTTAAGTCAATGTAGTTCCACTCTGTGGACACTCTACTGGTTGAGTATAAGCTTTAGTTCCTCTCCAGAGGTATAAAAGGGGAACATAAAATTCTTCTTTTTTCTCCCAATGATTTTTACATATTTTCAATTACCCAATGTGAAACAAAGTCCTGTTGATTTTACTCTAGGAATTTTGCTGAATCTGTCCCCTTCCTATTCTCACTGTCATTCTGTTGAAAAGCTCTCACCTGCACTTGTAACACAATCTCATAATTTACAGGTTTTCCTCAAATCTCTTTGCTTCTAATTTGATCCTCATACTATGATCCAAGCTCTGTTTCTAAAATATTGACGTGGTTATGTCATTCTCTTCAGGAAAATGATTCAATGGTTCTCTAATTTCTTAAGCATGCATTCAAGGCCCTCCCAACCTGGTTTAATACCACTTAGATTTCAAAAGGTTTTAAACACCAATAGAACTGGTCTGAAATTCCAGACCAAATAATTACTGGCTAGGTGACATCAGGCAAGTCACTTAAAATCTCTAAGTGTGACTTCCTTGTTTGTATAAGTGATGTAGGGCAGTGTTTTACCAAAAGTTTAAGATATATGCCAAACTTCTGGCACCTAGAAAATGCTTAATGAGCTGTAGTTATCTTCCCTATGATAACCTTTATAGTTTTACTCCCCTGTACTGCTCACTATACACCCTAGACTTCAGCTGAACTGAACTGCCACTTGTAGTACTCAGAAAGGTACACATACTCATGCCTCCAAGCACTGTTCAAGTAATTTCTTCTAATATAAAACTATTCTAACCATATATATATATATATATATATATATATATATTTTTTTTTTTTTTTTTTTTTTTTCCTGAAGCTGGAAACAGGGAGAGACAGTCAGACAGACTCCCGCATGCCCCCGACTGGGATCCACCCGGCACGCCCACCAGGGGCGATGCTCTGCCCATCCTGGGCGTCGCCATGTTGCGACCAGAGCCACTCTAGCGCCTGAGGCAGAGGCCACGGAGCCATCCCCAGTGCCCGGGCCATATTTGCTCCAATGGACCCTTGGCTGCGGGAGGGGAAGAGAGAGACAGAGAGGAAGGTGCGGTGGAGGGGTGGAGCCCTGGCCGGGAATCGAACCCGGGTCCTCCGCACGCTAGGCCGACGCTCTACCGCTGAGCCAACCGGCCAGGGCTTCTAACCATATTTTAAACCTGGCAAAATGCTGTTCATCTTATAAAACACAGAAGTTGAAGTTTGCCATCTTTGAAAGATGTCTGATCTCTCTGAGTCTATAGGAGCAAGCACTTCACCTCCATGCTTCTACTACACTTTTTTAAAAAAAAAAAATCATTAGTATTTGTCACTTGTGTTAAACTTTAACGTGTGAGTGGGTTTCTTCACCAGACAGTGATTTTCTTGAGGCCAAGCCTAGTGTCTTACTCATGGTTTCATTACTCCTAAATGTAATGTACATGGGGTCAGTACTCAGCAAATATTTGTGGAATTGATTGACAGAACAATACTTAAACACAGTGTCCATGTTGGTTTGTGACAGCCTCCCATGGCAAAAAAAAAAAAAATACTCACTATTTGTAATATTTATTATTATTATTACAAATGTTATCTAGAATTCTCTTTCTTAAACCACTAATAAGCTAAATATTCACCAGTTATGACTTTCCTAGAGCTTTCTGCACAAGTAAATTCAATATTTTATTCATATTTTTTCTTAAACCAAATGTCCACATTAAAAATGTATATATGTAAGTAAATGTGAACAGTAGCAATTTTTTTTGCACAATTCCATGGTAAAAGGAAGATAGATGGCAGAAGAATTTTAGTCAGAAAACACGTTTTACAAGTAAGCTTCTAGGGGTTATTTTAAACAACACTGAAGGAAAAAAATTATTTCAAACATAAAAAACACCTCTCTACTGTCTCTCTAATGAATGTACTTTAAAGAAAGCCAAGGGGAATTTTAAACCCCACATACATTTTATGACCATTCAAATGAATACCTAAAACTAATCTCAAGTGCATTTGAATAAAAAATAGAACAATTTTGATGTTCCAACTTGAATTATTAAGTAAAAATATTCAGTTATCAGATAGTTAATTAAGTGGAACTGACTGTATTCATTAAAATATTTGTTCCAAACAAATGTATTTAACATTCTGATATTATGCAGAATAGGTGACAATTGCATATCTCCATGGAGATCAATAATGGGATTCAGATCATTGTGTAAAGAGTCTGCAAGTTTAATGCAGAGAGAATGTCATTATTATTTCTCTCTTAATGATGGTCATTATGCGCAAACACTGATTGAATTCCATTTGTTACCTGCATTTGAGCTGAGAGGAATAATTACAATTTAAGTGACTCCATTAAAATTCATAAAAGAATACAAATGCAAAAATTATACTTGAAACTGACAAAATATACTTTGAGGATATAAATTGTATTTTCTGATAGGCCTCTTAAAAGTATTAAAAATAGCTTCATTTTAATAAGATGATATATAAAGATCATGTATTATCCTCACCTTTATGTTAATTTCAATGCTGCAATCCATGACTAATAATAAAGAGTAAAGAAATTAAATTTTAAAAAGTAAAATCAATTAAAGTGCCAGTTGTTACATATACTTCTGAGGATTGGGTCATAGTAAATCTTTTTTAAAAAACATGTTTTTAACTGTATTAGACTTATGTCTTATCATTCCATGCATTGGTGATATCACCTACCACTGTTGGTAGCTAATAAGTCCTAGGTTTAGACCGATGTAAATTAATTGTGCTGTGTTCTCTTTCATTTGTTTGGCATATATTTTTAATGACCTGCTGTGCACTGCTCAGTATCTATAATTTCAGGTGCTAATAGTTATTACTTTATGGGCCACACCAATCCAGAGTTTTCAGTTGATTAATCTGCATTATATTCAGAGTAAAGTAAAACACACTAAGATGCCATTGAGCCTTAAAAGTCTTGCTTTCTGGTGGTCAAAGTGGATTCTCTAAATCTGACTAGAGAAGTTCAGTATTTGATGCTACAGAAGCCATGAGAGTGTGGAGTTGTGAGACACTGTCTCTCATCAAGGTTGGAGAAGCATCTGAAGAAAGAAATGATGCTCTTTCTGTACTCTGACACAATTCTTCAGCTATACAGCACAACTTGAAATTGTTGTGTCTTAATTTTAAAGTGATTATCTTACCAAATTACGTTTTTATACTGTTAAACATAAGCAAGGAAGTCATGGAATTTTTATCTCAGAGGTCTTTCTGACATTAAATTCACTTTCATCATTGTACAGATGAGAAAACCAAGGTCTAGAGATGCTCATGATGAAACATTTTCAACTGATAGTTAGTGACAGACTTAAGATTAGAACTCAGTTTATTTTCATTTCCTACAACATTCGTTATTAGTAGTATTTGGGGGCATCCCTTTAAAATATTCTATATATTCATTGTGTTTTATTTTGTCAATATATACGGAATGGTTTTTAAAAACCTGTTCATTTAGAGTATTATTTTTTGAAGAAATATAAAGAGCCCTGGTTGGGTGGCTCAGTTGTTTAGAGTGTCAACCTGACAGGCTGAGGTTGCAGGTTTGATCCCTGGTCAGGGCACATACAAAAGCAACCAATAAATGCATGAATGAGTGGAGCAACAAGTCAATCTCTCTCTCTCTCTCTCTCTCTCTCATTCCCCAAAGAACAATAATTTTAAAAAAAAACTTTTTTAAAGAAATATAAAGAGCCTGACCTGTGGTGGCACAGGGGATAAAGCGTCGACCTGGAAATGCTGAGGTCGCCGGTTTGAAACCTTGGGCTTGCCTGGTCAAGGCACATATGGGAGTTGATGCTTCCAGCTCCTCCCCTCTTCTCTCTATCTATCTCTCTCTCCTCTCTCTCCCTCTCTGTCTCTCTCTCTCCCTCTCTCTCCTCTCTAAAAATGAATAAATAAAATTAAAAAAAAATTAAAGAAATATAAAGAAAAAATTGTGGTTATGATTATTATAGTTTAAATAGATGTAAATATAACAAAATTATTCATGTTACAATAAAAAATCATAGATTATATTCCTCTAGACTGCCATTTAGCTATTTCTATAATTTCCTTGCATATCTATATTCCCAATCTTGCCAATCAAACACTTTGAGGTAGAGTGCAGAGATTAGAGCTATACTGGACAGTGTCAACTCACTGGCTGTAGCACCTGGCAGATTTCCATGAGATTCTGATTCTCTTGAATCAAGAAAAAGGACAGGGGACTGGGGCTTATGGAGGGTGATCGACAAGATTCCTGTCAAGCATCTGTCCTCATGGAGATGCCTATAACCATTTGGGGGGAAAAAGAGAAAGAAGGGGAAGGGGAATGGACAAAACAAGAAAGAGAATAAAACAAAAATGAAGATAATGAATTGGAGATCAGCAACTTCTTGCTGAAATTGCAGTTAGTATCCAGATGCTCACACCACACTCGTCTTTATTTGTGCGTTCTCTTTTAGGGACTAAAACTCTGAGCCGAAGACAACCCTCTCTTTACAAACCAAACTAAACCTCAAGATAGCATATCATCCAGCAACTAAACATAAAGACTAGTGGAACATTAGAATTTAGTCTGAGATAATTAGAAAGTATTATGATACTATCATATCTATAAGGTGGATGGATCCTGTGTTTCTTTTAAACAAATGTGTGTACTTACCTTAAAGAAGCAGAACAATGTTTTAACAAGCTAACAGGTGAATGTAACCTAAGCTTTTGATTCTATCAGTATCTGCTAATAGCAGTCTGATCAAATGGAATTAAATCATAAGTATAAAAAAAGCATGAGGAAAATAGCTAACACTTAAATAGTTATTCTTAAATAGAATTTCTTAAATAGTTATTCCTGATTGACCTCACACTCTGCTGTTTGATCTGCCTTCCCTCAGGTATGCAAATGTCACCAGATGCTCCAGCATAGTGCTGTCTAAATCTGTGGAACACTTACACCAATTATTTTTTTAGCATGTTCAAGTTAATCAGATGTTATCCTCAGTCACGCCTTATATCTCAGTTCTCTGAGGTGGCAAAGAAGTTCATGGCAACCTTAATTTGTTCTTTTAATGTTTTTGAAACTATTCGATGCATGCAACAGGAAGTGGACAGTTTCTGGAATGACGAATCAGATTTAATTGGTTAAAAAGATTGAAATGGTGAAATTAAAATCAAGTCATATACTGCAGCCAGGAAGGGGAAAAGAGGCAAGTGATTTTGTCTGATGTTGTCTTCCCAGGTTTTGCATTAAGGAGCAGGAGCCCCAAACATGAGAAATATGCCTTATGTTGATTATCACCCAGTGAAGTAAGAAACCATAAATAATCTAATGTAAGGGGCATGAACTTCCCCCACAAAGTCAAGGCTCCTCTTGATGCAAAGTGAACTGTTAAAGGGAAAAATATGTTTTCAATGGCTGTCCACTTTATGTAAGCATTGATGTTCCTGTGTCAAAATGCAAGTTGCCTGCCCTCAGCAGTTCTTGAGGAATAGAGAAAATGACATATATAGATGGACAGTCTGATTTCCAAATGATTTTTCCCCCTACTGGATCTTGAGAAAGCAGGAGCTATATTACTGCAGTAGAGCTACCTTACTGTAGTCATTATTAGACACGACTCACCATTGTTCTATTAATAAAATTATACTGCATACACTAATTTATATTTACAAATTCAGTTCACTCTGGTTTAAGACATTATGACTCTATAGAACAGCCGAGTTCTTCCCTAGCACTTCTGTGTGTGAAAATCTTTGAGTTTTAAACAGCAAGCCACATTCTAATGCTACTCAATAAATTGCTAATAAATCCATGAGATGAATGATACAGACAAAAGTCTCTCTCCCTTCTTTCTCCTCTTACCATCTTCTTCATGAAACACCCATATTTGCAACAATCCACTAACTCATGGAATTAAAATAAATATTTTTAATCTGTGTTGTTTTGTCATATCTTTGGAAAAGTATTGCACAGTCTCTTTTTTATTGGTATTTTCTGTTCCATTGAACTTGTACTTTTCATGGCAGGCAGCATTGTTTCAATTTGAAATTTGGCCGTGGCATCTGAGATTCGCACTGATAGAAATTGAGGTTTGTTTCCCCTGCTGACATTAAATGACATGAATTCTCTTCGAATTCAATAATAATTACTTTTATTCACCTTTGTCCACTTACAAAATTAATCAATTGACTGAAAGTCTTATTTGAAACAACAACAAAAAACACCCTTTGCATCTGGTAGCCTCACATACATTATGTTTCAGCCAGGTGTAATGGGAAATTAACCTCCTAAAATAAATATGTAAATACCCCTGCCCTAATTATAGCTCCAAGCACTACTCCAATATTCTCTCTTGGATGTTGTGGAATTCACGTACTTGTTTAAAAGCATGACTAATTTAGACACGCAGAGTGATTACGAGTGGGTCCGGCATTAAGCCTGGTATCTCAATACTTGTATGATTAGAACAGTGGCCTACTTCCTCCTTGGCTTTTATGTGTGCACATAAAATAAATGATGGTGATTGGGACTTTTAACTACAACTCACTCTGCCAGCAGCAAATGAAAACTACACATGATCCCAAATGTCTTTGCGTGTAGAATACTGTTTCTCGGCAGATATTTGTTGTTCTGTCACCAATTTATCAGTTGGGGCCATTTAACTCATACTCACTTGAGCAGAATTAAAAGCGTTTACTTTCCTCATAAGAGGGTAGTCACATATGTACCAATTTTGTTTTAACTGTGGAAAGCAGGGAGCTGAAAACGGAGTGGAGAGGGGATTCAGCAAGGCCTAATCAATCACTGACAGATTACAGCTAAAGCCACTTCCATACCCATTAAAGCAGGACAAATGCAGAATTGCAACTGAACAACTTCTAGTTTTAAGCCAACAGTGGGACTTCCTAGTTATTTATCAAAGTCATTGCTGGTAAGCAGCATGCCTCGCTGCTCGATTGTACTTCACAGCAGACAGAGCTGACTGAAGCTTCAGCCATGAAAGAAGTGTTTATGCCCTCAGCTGTGGTGCTGTCAGCCCTCTGGAATTTACTGTAAATCACACAGCTTTTATTGCAAGATTTAGTAGCTTATCCTCTGTGGGCTCTATTCACTGCAAGCTTGTTACTATTTGGATGTTAGCCTCAGTCCATAAAGGGACTTGCTACACATCATCAAACAGCGGCAAAAAACCAAAGGTTTCATTTTTCAATTTTCTAAACCCTAAACTCCTCAACAGTCATTGAATTTCATTGCAGAAAGTGGAAGTCTACTTTATTATGGTACTCAATTTCCCCAATGGAGTTATACACTTATAACATTACTTTTATTTCCAATGACAGGATCTGGCCATCTGTCCTGGCTGTAATTTCATAACACACTCACTAGTTTTTATTTTAAGGGAATTTCTAGATATTACATTGAGCTTGTGACAAAATTGTAATGTATAAATAAAGGCCACAATAATGATAACTATATTTAGTACCAGCTAACATCTTAACAAAATATGTTTTCTTACTCTAGCTATGGAAGAGTCTGCATGAGCTGCTAATACAATTTAACTGACAAATGGGGGAGGGAAGTAAGAAGAACAAGTTTTAAAGAGACAGAACTATAGAAAGGAATGGGATTTCTCAAGTCAGATACACACAGGAGAATATTATTCCACAGGCAATATGGATTTTTATCAAAAGTGGACTGCATGCTACTTTTATTGGAACTATTTTTTCTAGGATCAAAAAGTTTTTAAAAATGCTAAGAAATTTTGGAGACAATGACAGAGAAGACTGACTTTGCAATAAAGAAGATTTGCTTCATAAAAGTTTATTAATCTGACAAAATGTTTAAAGATGTTTTTGTCACTTGCTCTATAATGTAGTGTGGGTCCCTTACAGCATACTCAGATCCAGAAAAACTCTAAAGAAAAGTGGAATTAGAAAAGATGTCTCAGATTGTTTCAATGCATTATAATGTGCAAATTATGATTCTTAGAAGAGAGAACCTATGCTACAAAGAAAGGACTTTGTGGGAAGAAGGAATGTCCTGATGACAAGCACCATTTGAAGGTATTAGGTATAAAGTATGAAAACATTTTGCCTGTGGGGCTTTATTGAGGAATTCATAGGAGGTGAAGGTGTTTGAAAAGCACCCAAGCCAAAATACACACATTAACACATACAAAGTATAGTATTCACCAATTGAGATAAGAAATTCTTCCAATAAGAATGGACACAAGCTATACTGCTAGAACAGGGTTCTAGAGGCCCTTCTTCGCCAAATTTACTCATTCATTTTCTAAAATATGAGGATGTCCTGAGTTTCCAAGGAAGGGAATGGTGGTCAGGGAGTTTCACAGAAGAAGAAAGGAGTTAAGTATTTAAGATTTAGTTTGGCTGGACTACTGCATAATGACCAGCTGTCAGTGCTGTGTTAACACAACTTAGTACCTAATAATCTTGGGTATGTTTGTCATATTCTTTCTTCCATATAGACTATATTGTTTTTAACAGAGATGGAGAGAAAATTAGAGAGAGGGACAGATAGGGACAGACAGATAAGAAAGGAGAGATGAGAAGCATCAATTCCTCGTTGCGGCACCTTAATTGTTCATTGATTGCTTTTTCTTATGTTCCTTGACAGGGAAGGGGCTACAGCAGAGTGAATGACCCCTTGCTCAAGCCATTGACCTTGAGCTCAAGCCAGTAACCTTGGGCTTCAAGGCAGTGACTTTTGGATTCAATCCAGCGACTGTAGGGTGATATCTACAATTCCACGTGCAAACCAGCAACAGCGCGCTCAAGCTAGTGAGCCTGTGCTCAAGCCGGCAACCTTGGGGTTTCAAACCTGGGTTCTCTGCATCCCATGCCGATGCTCTATCCACTCTGCAACCACCTGGCCAGTCTAGATATAAATTCTTTAAGAACAAAAATAATATCTAATATTTATTAGATTTGCTTTGTATTACCAATGCTGTAATACTTAGCATCTAGGGATTCAATAATAATCTCCCTAAATGCTAAAATATTCATTGAAAAAAAATTCTCCAGTCTCATTCATTCATCCTACTAATTTTTATTAAGTACTACTAAGTCCCAACACAGAACTGGATGCTAGAGATAAGAAGAAAAGACAGATACACAGATATAGCTTCATGAAAGCCATAAAGTTCATTTAAAAAGTACTCAGACTTTGTCCAACTAAAATCCTAAAAAATAATTATGGTGGGCACACAATGCAGTATACAGAATATATATCACAGAAAGGTACACTTGAAATCTATATAATCTTATTAACTAATGTCACCTCAACATTTAATAACAAATAAATAACCCCACAGTATGTCTGAAAGTATATGCTTATGAACATAAGGGGAAAAGCTTTGGGAAAGTATGAATTCTGAGGAACACAGAGAGCTCTTAAACAGTTGTTTCCTCTTTTTTCAAGGTCACTAAATGTCTGAACAGGAAACTTTTCATTTTCTTTGCTTTCTTTTTGCCTTCCTTGTTCTGTGAGTAGTATTTGACCCTGGATACCACTTACTTGATATTACTTCTTCCTACTTCTCTACCCACTCCACTGATCCTTTAATTAGTCCTTCTTCTCTTCCTAAATCCTAGTACGTCATATTTCCCACAATTTTAATATCAATGGCCTTATTTGTGCGTCCTTTCTTTTGATGATCCACCAACCACTCGAGTATCAATTTTCAGATTGTGCAGTTGGTTTCTAAATGTAGAGGTCCTTCCTAAGTCTCAGTCTTTCCCCTTGGTATCAAATCTTCACTCGTATCTTCCTCCGTGACTAGTTTCCACATCCATTACCACCTCCAAGCTAACCTTTTACTGGACTAAACCACTGCTACCCTCAACTTATCCTTTTTTGTAGCCTTGAATCACCTTTGATTCTCCCCACCTCCTTCAACAGCATAATAAGGTAGAACACACCTGAGATCAGGAGTCAGTTGACTTGAGTTCAAAGCTAGTAAACACCACTTACTAGCTAAATGAACTTGGGTCTGTTAATTAACCCTGTTGTCTCAATTCCATTTGCTATAGAGGCAATATTTTCCAGCTTCAGAAACTAATGAGTAAATGTATATAAAATATTTAATATATAACTGTGTTCTTTACCCTTAAATTCACCTATGAAATCACTTGCACTATGTAAATGATGCTGCCTCACCCTTCAAATCTACATTAAACTGTTTTATTTTTTTCTCAACTAAGACATCTCACTTCTCTGAGAAGTAATTTTGTTTGTATATATTTATCATTAACCCTATTTTGAAAGTGTTGGTACTTAACCTCACAAACTGGGTTTCTGGATTTACCAGATGTGCTCTAATATGATTATCCAAATTTAAATTTGTGGTTCTTCAAATTTACATGTAAATTAAATATAAATACAAAACTAAATTATTTGCTTACTCTAGCCACATTTTAGGTAGTTAATAATGACAGGTGTCTATTAAAAATGCTACATACTTCTATATGTTGTAGAACATTTCAATCATCTAAATTTTAAACTCCTTCTTTGATAGCAGAAACTGGTAAAAATTAGAAAATGAATGGGTGTTTTAAAAAACTTTTAATATTATGAACTACTGATTATGAATTAATAATTAGTTATCTTTTGCTATAGAGAAACATGGCATGACCTCAGTTTCTTGCCCCCTCCCCAAGGCAGATCTAGTCTAAACAAAGTAAACACAGAACAAGTACTCCAGAGCAGGACAGAGATTTTTAGAGGGCAGCAGTGTAGAGTTTGTTAAAGTATGTGAGAGTAGTAAATTTAAAAAGAAAAATGGGAATTTAGCAAGACCTACAAGGACGTATGTGCCACCTTCCCTGTTTGGAAAAAATAAGATCAAAGACTTGATATATCAGATTTATGCATTATTGCATGGACTTTCTTTTTTTGACCACAATATTATTCTGGGTCTGAAACTTTATGGATTTTAATTTTATAAACACTATAATTATACAACATAACATTAAAACTTTTGATTTGTATAGATTTTTTATTATATGACATATTTCAAATAATATTAAATGTTTATATCCACAGTAGCTTTTTCATACTCATAAAAAAATAAATCTAGAATTATGTGGGGTTAAAAAGTATGACTGCCCCAGTTTCATGCCACCGTTGACCATATAAGCAAATCTAAGAACCAATCTAAAGTTACATAAACATTCTAATTGATGCTTGCTTTAATTGGCATGCAGAATTTTCATAAAAGCAATGGACTTCTATCAAGGCAGGCCAACACAGGTGCATTCTCTAAGAGGGGCATCAGGAATAGAGCCCCTTGACTCCTTTTGACATTAATGGGCATCCCACAGCCAGATCCTGCACCCTGCCTTGAAAATTTACCCAACTGTAAAATTACATTCTACATAGTTTCATGTGGGAAGATGACGCATGTCACTCCTGGAAACGATCACATGGTCTTTATAAATTACGTCGCTAAACTGCTTTTACCATGGTTAGCCAGTTTTGACCTTAAGCTTTTTTATTTTTATCTTCAACTCAACCTTCTAAGTATGGTAAGGAAACTATTCTGACTTGCAAAATCTGTAATCTAAAGTTACAACCAACACTGAGTTACTGTACTGTTGCTTTAAGATTTTGTTTTGTTGTTGTTGTTTTGGTAGCAAAAGAGGTGGTACATTATTTGACCTGATACAGAAGCAATCATTAGTAAACACTTTGACATCTTCTAACTACTAAACAGATTACTGGGTTGGATACAATAAATGTTCTACATGGCAACACAAATATTTTACATGGTCAATTTCTTTTTATCTGTTCTTTTCCTTTGGTTTAGGATGATGCTGATCAATGTTATGATTTTTATAGAGTCAATTTTTAATTAATGAAATATGGATTTAATTATAATACATCGTAACAGCAAAACAATATGTACTGACAGTTCATGCTGCTATGCCTGTCTTCTTTATTATAATAAAGTATATTAAAAGCTCAAGTTGATTTTTACCATTTAAAAATTTTTGTTCTACAGTCATTGTGACAGGACAGCTACATTCTTCCCACCAAACCACCATTGTCACTAACTAGTTGCATGACTTATTTAACTTTTCTAATGTTAATTTTCACAGAAACAATATGAATATTGTATTAACTACTTCAAAGATTTCCTGTAAGAATATGACAAAACCACACCTAAGAAAACACTTAATATAAGATATGGTATATGAGAATTTCAGTAAACATTCATTAAGTTTTAAGTCAGCATAGTTTTAATATACTTGGAAAATTTTTTTCAAACTTATTGTATTTCTTTTCCAAATCGAAATACATTTTTTCAATTTCATTTCAGTGCATAAATATTTGTAACCATTCTATATTGTTTTACTGATTCTTTCCCTTTTTCCTTTGGCTGTATATTCTTTTCTTATTTTTTTTTTTTTTTGACACACATAAGATGACATTTCAGAGTGAAACAAACATAAAAGCACTCAGATTTGACATCCTATCAGCTTTTGAATAACTGTGAAATTCACTTAACTCTTATGATATCACCAAGTCCACAATGAGTGACTTAAAGTGAGGACTGGCAAGAGACCAGAAAGCTGTCCTCTCAGGAAAATAGTGGAGACATTAGTCTCTAAGGCAAGACCAAAAAGAGACAAGAGATCAGTAGTTAAAATTTATTTTCAGCAAACCAAATTTCTTTTGGCTTCATTAGAAGAAGCAATTATTTTCAAATGCCTATTTGTTTGTTACCATTTTCTTCAACATAAATGTGAATGACAAAATCTAATTCTATCTCATACAACATATGAAACTCTGAAGTATGGATGGGAAAGATAAAGGTATAGAAGTGGGTAATTACCTGCAAAGGATGGTGGGGTTTTTTTGTTTGTTTTGTTTTTGTTGTTTTATAGATACAGAGAGAGACAGAGGGAGGAACAGATAGACAGGAAGGGAGAGAGATGAGAAACATCAATTCTTCATTGCGCCATCTTAGTTGTTCTTTCATTGTTTGTTCATTGATTGCTTTCTCATATGTGCTTTGACCAGGGAGCTACAGCAGAGCTAGTGACCCCTTGCTCAAGCCAGCAGCAGCCTTGGGCTTCAAGCCAGAGACTATGGGGTCATGTCTATGATCCCATGCTCAAGCCAGCAACCCCCACCTGTGTCCTCTGCGTCCCAGTTTGACACTCTATCCACTGCGTCACGACCTGGTCAGGCTGCAAAGGATAGTTTTAAGGAAACATCATTAGGTACTTCCAAGGTCTGGAAAACATACTAGTCTTTAAAAACATACAAGTTTTTCAATACTTATATGCTGAACAATAAATGAGGAAAAACCAAGTGGCATATTCTGTCTTTCTAATCTCACAGCACCCAATAAAATACTAAATACAAAAAAAAATGGTACTTAATAAGCATGTAATGTTTGTTGAGCTGAGCGAGCCATATTCATTTTTGTATTTTTCTGAAGCTGGTAACGGGGAGAGACAGTCAGACAGACTCCCTCATGCGCCCGACCGGGTTCCACCCGGCACGCCCACCAGGGGGCAATGCTCTGCCCACCAGGGGGCAATGCTCTGCCCCTAGGGGCGTCGCTCTGCTGCGACCAGAGCCACTCTAGCGCCTGGGGCAGAGGCCAAGGAGCCATCCCCAGTGCCCGGGCCATCTTTGCTCCAATGGAGCCTTGGCTGCAGGAGGGGAAGAGAGAGACAGAGAGGAAGGAGGGGGGGTGGAGAAGCAAATGGGTGCTTCTCCTATGTGCCCTGGCCGGGAATCGAACCCGAGTCCCCCGCACGCCAGGCCGATGCTCTACCTCTGAGCCAACTGGCCAGGGCCGAGTCCTTAAAATTGTTCCTTAGTCCAATTCCACTGAATTAAGATTGGTATCTTTAGTGAACATTAATTCAAGGACCAGGAATAGCTACATCAACTCATATACATCAGTGTGCTTTCTTAAAACTAAAGCCTAGTTCTGGATACTTTTTCTTCCTTTTTTTTTTCTCTGACAGAGACAGAGAGACAGACAGAGAGGGACAGATAGGGACAGACAGAAAGGAAGGGAGAGATGAGAAGCATTAATTCATTGTTTCAGCACCTTGGTTGTTCATTGATGGCTTTCTCATATGTGCCTTGATGGGGGGGGAGCTACAGGGCTACAGCAGAGTGAGTGACCTCTTGCTTAAACCAGCGACCTTCATCTTAAGCCAGCAACGTTGGGCTTCAAGCCAGCAACCATTGTGCTCAAGCCAGAGACCATGGGGTCATGTTTCTGATTCTACACTCAAGCCAGCAACCCCGTGCTCAAGCCGGTGAGCCCATTCTCAAGCCAGATGAGCCCATGCTGAAGCTGGTAACGTCAGGGTTTCAAACCTGGGTCCTCTGCACCCCAGTCTGATGCTCTCTCCACTGCACTACAGCCTGGTCAGCCTGGATACTTTTTTCTTGATAAACTTACTATCCTGGAAAATTCTTCTAATAGAACTTTTTAACTCACCTACTTCTCACTGAGAGTATGTACACAACTAGAGGAACCAAAAGGGTTTGTCTAAATTAATTCAGTCTTGGGAATATGTTAGATCAAATTCTTTAAATCTTGATGTTCAACTTAAATTAAAACATTTAACAATTTGATTTATCTTCCTCATTCCACATTTTTTTACAAAGATGCATTGTAAATTACTATCTACTTAACAATCATATTTCTCCTCTCTCCCTTTTATGCAACAGTCATTCATATCTTTAGTTATTCTTTTCATGTGGCCTGATATAATCTCCTTTCTTTAATCTTATATTCTAGAGTTTAAAGACCTATCTTCAATGTATAGTAAAATTGCATGGTACCTCCTTTAACAGGTACATCTTTTGTGATTTATCCTTGGCAAATTTCTTCTCCTAGTTCATAACACTTGAGAATATTCTGATTAGTGTAAATGCTATTGTGCAAAGTTTAACGACCACAGATTGAAAGTACTTTAAAGGTAGATAATGTATTTTTTGCATAATTCCCATAAAACGTATTAAAGTATCCAGCACTTTGATAGCTCAATGAATACTTGTGAGTTTGCACAGAATATAACAGAAATGAATGGTAAGATGATTAAAGACAGATAAGAGAGGAAAAGTTTGTTGGTAGAGAGTTATATCAAAATTATTTATAATAACTAAAATAGATAAATTTAAGGGAAATTACAACCAATGACTAAAATGATTGTATCTAAAGACCATATATTTGACTTATTTTTTATTATAGTTTTTGTCCCATCAGAATATAAATAAGCTTCACAAGAGCAGAAATTGTTGTAGTATTTCATTTACTGTTTTATCCCCAGTATGAAGTACCTGGCACATAGTAGATTCTCAATATGTATTTATTGGATAAATAAATTAATGAATAAATAAATTTAGGAAAGTAATTTACAGATAAAGGGCAATGCTTCCTCTGGGCTTATTGGTCATCAGAATAAAGTTATTCAAAACACATCTCACCCAAACTTCTCACCTTTCTTTCTTATAGAAACTCACTGGATGCAAAAGATTCAAAGAAAAACTTATCAAACAAGAAAGAACATGGGTTTTTTTGTGAACAAATTTGGGGAAAGGAAATGAAAGAAAGTAGTCACATGATTGATTTGTATGTTTTTCAATGCTTTTAAATGTCTTTTTTATTAATTCCATTTTTGTACACAGCTCAATTCAAAGAAATTTAGTAGGACATTTATAAATGTTGCATTTTTCCTACAATGCCATTTTTCAGTCATTACTGAAAACTAGTGCCACTCTAACGAGAAGTGGGTGGAGGAGATCATAACTCTTTAGCAGCAAATAGAACTATACACAAATACTGAAGAGAAAATACAGTAATTTACAACTTTGGGTGGTAGAGTTGGCAAATGATCAGTTTGTTTTTTCAAAGATGTAAGGCAATGTTCAGATTCGTAGGATCTCACACCCACCATTAACTAACTACCCTTTTTAGAAAAGACGGCAGAGAGGCAGTAATGCCAGATACCCCGCTACTTCCCTTTGAACTTCCAGCGCCCATTAACAGCAATAAAAGCTAATATTTAATAGTAACTTTAGGCATTTACAAAATTTTTACTAACTGTGAGTTAGACTTCTTGCAAAGTAGGACGGGCCAAAAATATTAGATCAATTTGATATTCAGTGCAGATCTTATCACTTCTAGTCATTTTAAATTTCAACTCATTGTGAATTGTATACTTATGTCTTTAGCTGTATTTCTCTCATATTATTTAATGGAGCACATTGAACCATGGAAACAAGTGTGTTATTGGAAAGAATTTAGAAAGAATTATTTGTGGTTATTTTAAAGCATAAGCTAAAAATGAAAAGAAAGCAAAAAAAGATAATGTATTTTATACATATTAAAGTATTTCCATTATGTGGAGCTTATTTTTATTTTATTTTCTTGCTTATAACATGACATGAATATTTTATGAGTCATCTAAACTCATTTTCCTAAAAATAGGTTATGGTTTGTAGGTATGCTTTACATTTACTTGTGTTTATAATAATACATGGTTTTATTTTCTTAAAGATACAGATCCTATAAAACTACAATAAAATTTAATTCAATATATTAATCACCTAACATGTGACAAACTTTTACATTTGCTATCATATTTTCAATTTAAATTTTTTCTTCTTTTATTGGAAGCTTTGTAACCTCCAAAATAGCATTCATAAAATTTAGGATTACTATTACCCTAGGACAGGCATGTCCAACAGTTTTTGCCCCCGGGGCCAGATTAGAAAGAAAATTTTTTTCATGGGCTAGACAAAAAATTAAAAATAAACAATGTTAAATACAAAAATGATTTAAGTAAACAAAATTTTATTATGTAATTTGTTTATGAATAAATGTAAGTGAGTGAAAAAATTTTAATATACAGTATTATTTTAATAAAAATATAATTACATACCGTATAAATACCCAAACTATATCTCAATCAATCAAAACAATATTTAATTAATAAAATGAGCTTGAAGGGGTTATATCACAAATAAAACAATTATTTCATTTTACAAACAGCCTGGACACGTTTTCAGTTATCAACTGCAGCTATTGTCTATGCTACAATGCCACTTTGATTCAGCACACTGGACCACAAAAATAATGAATTGTTTGACTCTGGGTGCGCACTGGCAAACTCTGCCTAAAAGAATGTGGGTTTTACATTGCTGCTAAACGTCAAACAGTTCATATCGAGTACAGACAAGTACAAAAGTTGTAAATCTTTATAATGGAATTTTTTTAAAAAATAAAGAAGTATTGCTAATCCATTCTACCAATTATTGGAAGTTAACCCTAGATTAGTCACACATGGAATTCTTTTCCACGTATCACTATCTTCTTAAATATCTCAATTTCCAATAATCAAAGACGCTTCTACTTCTGAGTAGCTGAGATTTTAAAGTAGTGGAGAATATTAAAAATTTAATCGCGGACCGCATAAACTCATTACATGAGCCGGATCTGGCCCATGGGCCGTATGTTGGCCATGTCTGCCCTAGGCTCTCACACCAGGAATATTCCTACAGGTTATCCCATCCAATCTGCCATCTAAAACTTAAAAGGTTTCTACAACATCACTAAAAGGTGAATCCATGGAAACATAGCCTCTGATGATAAATTCATACCAAAGGCATCACACTGTCTAATTAAATAATGCTTGTCATTGCCAAATTCTTGTTTACATGGTTAAATATAAAGTTGTTTATTTTTTTGTTTTTTATTTTTAGTTATGACTTTTTTCTCAGGTGATAGCTCTATATTAGTATGACTTTGGAAAAAAGATTTGGCAAAATAGAACTTAAAAATTTTTTATGGCTCTGTTTTTCAAAAGCCTGACTTTATACAATGGAGAAGTATTCAGCCATAAAAAATGATGACATATTGCCATTTATGACAATATGGATGGACTTGAGAATATTATATTGAGTAAAATAATAAAATTAAGAAGAGCTCAGAACTATATGATTTTACACATAGGTGAGATATATATAAAAATGAGACTCATAGACACAGATAAAAGTGAAGTGGTTATCACAGAGAGATGTTTGGAAAGAAGGAGAGTGGGGGGAAAGGAGTAAAGAGGGGGTAAATATTAATATATGATGACATAAAATAATTTGACTTTGGGTGATAGGGACACAACACAATCAATAGTTCAAATGCTAGAGATGTTTACCTGAAACTTATTTACTCTTATTGTTCAATGTTACTCCATTATATTTAATTTTCTTTATTTTTTTTTTGTTTGTTTTCCATGACAGAACCAGAGAGAGACAGAGACAGGAAGGGAGAGAGATGAGAAGCATCAATTTTTTGTTGCTGCACCTTAGTTGTTCATTGATTGCTTTCTCATATGTGCCTTGACTGGGGGGGCTACAGCAGACCAAGCGACTGCTTGCTCAAGCCAACAACCTTGGGCTTAAACTGGTGAGCCTGTGCTCAAACAGGATGAGACTGCACTCAAGCTGGTGACCTATGGTCTTTGATCCTGGGTCTTTGGCACCCCAGTCTGACATCCTATTCACTGTGCCACCAGCTAGCCAAGCACATTTAATTTTCTAAATAAAATAAAGAAAACTAAGTTTGACTTTAGAAGAATTAAAGTCAAGGTCTTGAAGAATGTGAAGGAAGATAGATTTCTTCTAGAATCTGGGAGAGGAAAGGCAAGAGAAACAACTTATTGTTACCAAAAGCAGATAAGACCTATAATTCACTTCCCCCTCACACTGCTTGTGAGAACCCTGGATGCCAAACAGAAACAGTTGAGTGTTCTATCAAGACACGATACCAGAATCAGCTACATCTCAGGTTTTTCTGCCCCAAGGTGACAAAGAACCAGCCAAGTATAGCAAAGGTGAGAGACACATGTGAACAATGACAATCTCATGAATTACCTGTGTGAACAATAAATGAAAAATGTGTAGCCCTCATCATCAACACAAAAGCCATGCCTAAGAACCCAGAATTAAATAGCAACTTGGTGAGGGGAGTATTCTTAGTTGGACTAGGATTCTTTCTACCAGCTCAGGACAACAGAGGCTAAAAGACAGAAATTATGTATTAAGAACATGATGAAAAAATTTGTTGTATGCCTGAGTTTGAGATAAAGTTTCATACTCTAATTCATTATATTAAACTTTTTCCTATGACATTTTCTTCATTGTATGTAGTCCACTTTCCCAAAGTTTAAACTTTGGTAACCAGAACTGATTTTTATTACCAAGGTTTGATTTTATGAGTACAGGTATAACCTTCCTTGTTCTAGTCATTATGTCTTCTTTTTTCTGTATTTATTTTTTAAATGAGAGGAGGGGCAATAGAGAGACAGACTCCTATATATGCCCTGATCAGGGTCAGCCTTGCAACCCCAGTCTGGGACTGCTGCTCCAATCAACCAATCTATTCTCAGTACTTGAGACCAACACTCGAACCAATCAAGCCACCAGCTTCGAGAGAGGAAGAGAGAGAGAAGGGAGAGAGGGAGGGGGAGAGAACCAGATGGTCACTGTCCCGAATTTGAATGGGGAACAAACCCAGAACATCCACAACCCCAGCCAACACTCTATCCAGTAAGCTAACCATCCAGGGCCTAGTCATTATGTTTTCTTTAAGGCAGCCAGAGCTAATTATTCTTTAGCAGCCACACTGTAATGATAATCCAACCTACAGACAACTAAAACCCCTTCACCTTTGATATTCATATCACCATTAATGAATGTCTTCTCAGCTAGATTTTTTAACAACATTTTGGCCTTAATATTTATTTCTAGTGATTTTTTTCTCCTTTTTGTATCCCTTTTCTTCAAAATATGGTACTCTGTAAATCTGTAAGTTGAAATGTGTTATATTAGATGCTCTGATTTGAAGGGTTTTAATTTGGTGTAAAGTATATTAGCTATCCCACCTTACTTTTTGGCATCTTAAAATCTACCAAAAAGGCCACATGATTCACTATTGAAGATCCTACCAAAGAAAAATATTAGCCCTTTAATTTTTCCCCTTTGAGTCTGAGCATCCCATTAGTTACAAATTCAACTAGGTCTACCACCATTAAGTCCATGCTGTATGTGATACTAATTGCTTTCGTGACTCCTCAGTTATGTTTATGTGAGAAAGTTAGAACCTGCAAGAAATAGATTGGTTTGCACAAAGCACTCTTAAAGTTGAAAATGTAGATTTTTGAATTTAATTGTCTTTGTTTAGGAGTAAAAATTAGTTATGTATTCCAAAAGACTGTGTTATATATCATACAGGGAAGGAAATCCTTTTATTAATCATCTTAAACATCTTTCCTGCTTAAGATATGTGATAAATGGCACAGGATCCACAGAGCATGTGTGTGTGGAGAAACAAAAGGAACTTTCCTCTATCTCCTTTCTCATTCCAAGAAACTTGTCTGTTAATGTTAAGGTAACTTGATAATACTAGAAATAATGCTAGTTTAATTGGTTCTCTCTTTGTTCTAGGACTCTGTATCTTTGATTAATTCCTTTATTTACTTATTATTATTATTATTATTGCTTTTTCTTGCACTGAAATTGGCCACAAGACACATTACTAAACTGAAGGTTGTTTTGATGAAACTTACCTCATTCCCCAATGCAAGCACATGCTCATGCACAGGAATTCACAGCAACACCAGGAAGACATCGGCAGCTGGCTCTTCTTCTCTGCAGCTGATTTTTCAGCATTATCATATTAATCACTCAGGTGTGTACACAGTACCCCCAAAATAAAATTCTTGCTCAACACTAGGGGAGAAAAGAGAGATGCTCTCAATAGCATTTTGAGGTCTCCAGAGCCACATAGAAAGCCAGGAGCACAGCTGATTCTGTCTCGTGGCCAGGAGTAAAGGAAACACTTGTGCTAGCTCCTGTCATCTACATCCTGACTTTCATGGAAAAACATTGCCTGGAAAAGTAAAATCAATTTAATGGAGGACAATGAATACAAAGATGTTCAAATGGAATGCTGATATTTATTGATTTTAACTGAGGCAGAGAGAGTCATGAAATCTGTCTATATTGGCAAATAATTAGAAGTGATTACAAAAAGCCCTCTCCTAAAACTTAGATATTTCTAAAAATATTACAAACGGACTCTCTGGTATACCTCACCTAAGAATTCCTAAATGCCTAAATTTAATCAGACCTTGAAATAAGAAATGCACTCTTATCCTTTTATTCTGCTGCCCATCTTGATATGCCAGACTTGATCATTGGCCCCTAGCCTGGCCTGGTCCTTTGAACCTTACCTGCAGGCGTCGTTTCCTACTATGGCCACTGTCCCCCAGTTGAAACTCTGATCTTGCCTCAGGCCTTCTGGTCTCAAGCCTGAACTGCTGCCCTGGTCTTGCCCTGCAGGTCTTTTGGCATTCCTGGGCCGACTCTGGAAGGAGTCCAGACTTTCCATGCACTCTGGGACACTCCACCTAGGCCATGTTTTTGTTGTTGTTTTTTCAGCTGCTCAAGTCTTTTTTAGAATGCCACAAAACTGTTTTATTTTCTTCCCTTCCTATTTCATTTCTGAGAACTAAAAAATCATTAACACACTTATTTACACAATCAAGCAAATATTTAGTGAGCAAATTCAATAGCCCCAGCACTGTTAGTCACATGTGAACAATATAGCTCAACGAACATATGGATTTTTTCCAAAATAGCTTTTTATAAACTCAAATTGAGTTTATGTTCTTTTAAAACTAATTGTAAATTGCAGTTAAAAATAAAAAAGTAAAAATATTTGAAAAACTGCTTTCAACTCTACCACAATCCAATTCCCCAGTGAAAGAAGTTAATGACATTAAGAAATGTACATAAACCTTGGCTTTCTTTGAAACACATAGACTGTGTTTCTGTGAAATTATTTACAAAAGAAAGTTCAGGAGTCGTGAAGTGACATATCTCAAATGAGGACAAAATATAAACACAATGTTATTTCATTTTTAATTAAAACAACTTCTTTTCTTCCTACCTTACTCTAAAACCCAATCGATAGAACCAAAACTCACTTTTCATTAGACAGTGATGAGATCAGGAGAAGGTTGAATGGAAATATTTATGTTTAATTCTTTTAACTATGCTGAGATAGGAAAAAAAGTGGTGATCCAATGTTACTTCATGAATGCCTACACATTTTACTTTTCCATCAGAGTGTTCTTAGACTGAAGAAAAAAAACAACTAATTAAAGCCACAAAGACTTGTATGGATTATATGAAATTTACACATGTGACAACAGTCACCTTTCCCCACCCATGGAACAACATATGTAAGATCTAGGTACCAGCATCTTTTATTTTAGAATAATATTGAGTTTTCTCAAGTGGTTTATTTCTTAAGAACAAGTTCACTTGTCAATACATAGCTGACTCAGATTAAATTTGTCTTGTCCTTTAACACTAACAAGTATAGAATATGAAGATTTCTTTTTTAATATTTTTTCCATGACTCTTCATTGAACTCAATGTGGCATTTTCTATGATTACTATGTGTAGAAACTTACATTTATTTATTCATTTAACAAATACCCATTGACTATTAACCATGTGTCAGGCACTGTCCCAGATGCTATGGAGATCTCAGTGAAAACTAAAAAGACAAAAATTTCACTTATTACAGAGCTTACAATTTACAGGAGGAAATGGGAAGATAAATATATATACAGTATGTTGGGTGTATTGTGTACAACAGAGCAGGGAAAAGCAGGTAAGAGGCATGGCAAGTGAGGGCTAAGGATGCAAACTTGCAAATAAGGTGGTCACTTTTTAGCTGAAAGAGCGATAAGTGAACCACACAAGTATCTGGGGTAAAGAGTATTCCAAGAACAAGGAACAGCTGAAGCAAAAAAGCCTTTGGGTGGATACAGGTTTGTTCAAGGAACAGCAAGAAGAGTGACACAATCAGGGAAGAGGGGTCAGGAACATGTAGGGCAGAGGTATGTAGATCTCTTGAGGTGAGAACTTTGTACTCACCTTTGAGTGAGGCGGGATGCCTCTAGGGGTTTTTGAGCAAGAGGGACATACTCTTAAAATTTTTTAAAGGTTCAATCTGGTTGCAATGTTGAATACAGACTAGGACCTGAGGATTATTGCTAAGATCTTTTCCAGCACTATGATTCTAAAATCTAAACTTCTAAGTGACCTAAGCATCTATCTTGTTCAACATTAAAAAAAAATCCAACAACTATATTTTTAAGATATAAAAATCACAACATTCTAAATTCAAGTCTAAAAAAAAACATAAGAAAGTCTGAAACTGCCTAAATTTGAACAGTGAGAGAGAAGAGATTAAATAATAAGAAATTAATCAGAATAAGTAATTGTATATTCAAACCATAAAGCCTCATGATCCAGAAGGCAAGAAACCATGTGGAAATGAAATGTGTTAGAGTAGGACACAATTACAAGAATGAAACAGGCAAACATGGATCTGGAAATGTTAGTTAGGATTCCTTAGGAATGTTTCTTAATATGTCTGCTTCTCAATTCCAAAACTAAATAATGTTTGTATCATAACATGTGGAGATTAAATGAGACGTTGTGTAAAAACGTCTAAACATGGAGTAAGAGCTCAATAAATGTTAGTTCCCTGTATCTTCTCTCTTTTGACTTGCCAGCAATATCAAATTTTGACATGAATACTTGACTAATGGTGGGACAAAAAGGCTAAAAAGAATTTTTGTTATGTATACTTACTTAAAACCAAATACTTCAATATATCATTGACTAAAACTAAACAGACATACTGAAAGGAAAAAAAAAAAGGTACTTTGCATTTTTGCCTGATGAAGAATAAATTGTATAAATAGTGATGAAAAGAAAAAATAGAATTCCCATGTAAATACTACCCTATTCCACCATAATGGATAACAATCTTCAAAATATAAAGGATTTATCAAGATTAAAATTTATTTGAATTTTTGAGGACTGGAAGTTCAGTTATAAAGAATGAAAAAAAAAAATCCTAAGGTCTACAAATTTCAATTATTGTAAAATGGATGTATCACAGGATTTCAAAGATTATCCTTTCTAAAATGTTTAAAATCAATTTAAAAGTCAGTCAATCTTATAATAAATATATCTGAGAGCAACAATATATACATATTAGTAACCTAACATTGTTATTAATTTGTACTCACAAAGTGTTATCTAGAGCACTATATAGATGCTTTACTTCTTCTCTTTTTATGTTTGTTTGTTTTCAGAGTTTTCTAATATAATAACTATTATTCAATATATTCAAAGGTGGCATCTAGAGAAATCAATTTCATTTTAATTGAATTGGCTTCGTTTTTAAGTCTTGTATCATCATTGTCAGAAGTACCAATAAGTCATTCTTTTTAGGAGTGACAGCCACAAAATGGCGGTTCGTCACATCCTCTTGGTTATAAAAAGGGGTTAATCCAGACGGAAAAGATAAACAAATCCACTGAAGTCTCATGGTCAACACTAATTCAAAATGACTTAACAAACAAAAATAGTAGAAAGAGGAAAAACATCTCATCTGTTTTCTAGGCTTCAGAAGGCGTACAACTTCATTTATTCTTAAATTCTGATGAAAACTTTAGAAATAGAAATAATACAAAACATCATACAAATACTAGAATTCTCTGCTAGAAAGAGATACCAATCATGAACATGTTGCTGAATGAACACAAAGAGATGAGCCCACTGAAAAGGAGTAGGCTGTCAAATGAGAAAGTCACATACCTGTACACCTAGTGGACTTAAAATACTAAATATGACGAGCAAATGAATAAGAGTTTTCTTGTGGCTTACTTTTCTTATGCAAGAACATTTTCTTCATAAGAGTATATTAAATGATCCCCCAGTTGACTCATTTTCACATGAGATGGCACATGTGTGGGAGAATCTAAAGAAATAACCAAAAACAACCACCATTGATTAGATTAGTAAGGGGGGGATCTGATTTATCCATAAGAAGATACAAGCTATCCTTGTTTTAGTGATGCATTTAAGATCACATTTCCAGTTGCTTGATTTTAGAGGGTGCGTTTAGAACTCCTTTCTAGAAAAAATAATAAAAATTAAATTCTTGTACTCAAAGAATACTTTATTCTAACCTTAATTTTGAAATGACATTGAACTGGGAAAACTAAATGGGGTGGAGTAAGAGGGTTTTAGAAGGGACAGTGAAAGAAAGGCTCAAAAACAAAATAGGTCATGACCAGGGAAATGGTGACTTTTAGGACAAGACGGTGTGGTATCACAGGGTGTGGAAATGCAACCCTTATGCATGAACATTGAAACATGTCATTCATATGTGGTTATGCAGGAGATCTGCTGGTGCACATTATCTAGGTCTGACTAATTTTTCTTACTTGTACATTTATATATTTTGTTTACCTAGAGTGACATGCTGAAGGTTTTCTAATAGATCGTGGTGTTCTTAAACTTTCTAGTCTGATATGCTCTTGAACTTCTCTCACTTCCTTTGCCCTTGGGGAAACAATGAGCCAAATTATGTTTGTGATAGTTTCTGAGAGTTTGCAACAGGATTTAAATTTTGGGATATTTAAAATTTATCATATGATAAATAAAATAACTTCCCAAGTTACAGCTCATTCTTGATTCTGAACTTTTATCTGAATTATTAAAATTACAAGCATAGGAATGTTATTTAAAGGTAAAGGATGTATTTCCATAACATTGAAAATCCAGTGCTCAAAGTAAATACTCAAACACTGTATATCTTATCCCCAATGACCATTGGTATTGATCACATGTAAATAAAATAAAATTTAAACTTAACATTAATAGCACCTTACTACAGTCACATTGATTTATAAAAGTTCAAACTAAAATGGCTAATCTGGCACTTGTAAATTATTCTAGTTGTGCAATAACAAGAATAGGTTCAAGGTATGAGAGGTTTTCTTATTTAAGTGAGGTATATCAGACAGCTCTAAAACTCTTGCATAGAATGAAATATCTCATTCTACTTAAATATGCGGTACTTCTTATTTGGTCTTAATGTGATGTCACATACAAATAAATTTTAAACATGACCAAATGTTGAAACAGAATGTGAAAAGTCTAGATTACTTTAGTTTTCAGTCTTCTTCTGAAGTTTGGCTGTAATAAACTCTGCTAATATAATGGTTACCAGAGAGAAGGAAGCTGTGGAGGCAGTAAAGGATAAAGAGGGTCAAGCATATGGTGATAGAATATTTGACTTGGAGTGGTGGGCACACAATGCAATATATAGATGATGTATTATAAAAGTATACACTTGAAACTTATGTAATTATATTAACCAATGTCACCACAATAAATTAAATGAAAATAAATAAATAAAAATAAAGTAAGATTAGTCAAAAATAAAAGTTCCTTAATGACTTTGCTCTAAATATTTAACTATATCTGATAATTTAATGAGATAATTGAGTTGATTTTATAATGATTTAATTCACCATTGGCATTGGACTGGGAAAACTAGGATGTCCTATTTGAATTTTTTGTGGTTGATTTGGTTAAGGCCAAGACCTAGAAAAAAAGGCACTATATCAGTACATAGCCTGTTGAATCACCCCACTCTCTAGAGTGAACAAGAAAACAGTAAACAAATAAACACATTCAAGAAGAAATTTTAATTTTATTTTTTGCAAATGTCTACCCTCTCTCTGAGAACAGTTCTTTCATTTGCAAATGGAGAGAGTAATAATCTCTTCATTTGATTGTTATGAGAATTAATTGAGATAATATAAGCATTTAGCATTTAGCCTGGTAGCAGTAGGAACTTAACAAATGTCACTTACTGTTTACCCTTTTTTGTACTAAAGAAACAAAGTCCAATTTTTTGTATCATGTTAAAAATCAACTTTTCCTTAATGATTAAAACTCTGCTGATCTTTTTTGCCATGACGTTTGTGTTAAATTGAATAGTGACCAAAGATGTCTACACACTACAATTAGAGATGACACTAAAATCTAATATAGGCCCTCTACTCTTTAGGAATGGTTTGTATTCCAAAAACTAATTTTTTAAGAATTCAAAGCATGTATACCAAAAGAAACAATGCTTATATAATCTGTTATTTATCCGATGTATTATATAAATAACACTAAAAAATTTAACAACTCTCGAAAACATGGGAAAAGTCATTCAAATTTTCAAGTTGAGTATTTGGTAATATATGCCAACCACAGGCAGTGAGAATATAATTTATTTTAGTTGCAAGCTATTGTGGGATCCTCTGTAGGCTGGGATGGTAAAACTTTGATCAAGAGACTCCTTCTAGCTACCTCCATTGCATTACCTTTTTCAGTCACCATTAGTATACTTTTCTACCTTAGTCTTACCCCTCCACTACTCCTCTACAAACTAACACAACCTGCTTACTCTCTTCATTTAAGAACAATTGACTCTCCATTACTACCATTCCTGGTCGCTATTTCTTTGCCTTCTCATTACTAGAAAACTTAGTGCAAACTTGTGATCCTATATTCACACCCTACACACCAGTAAAGTAAACACATGACACTCTCCTTGGGATGATAGAAGAGGAGATAGTTAAGGTTTATAGACAGAAAAGTCATGGAAACCTAATGATCATAACCTATACATTTAGTTTTTCCCTATGCCTTGACATCATCACTTTTTTTCACTTAGACTTTAGAGAAAAAGATGTATAAAAGATTTTTAAAAATCATCTAAACTAGAATTATAAATGCTGAGGTTTGATGAAAAAGATGGAAAAGGAGACCAGAAGCAGAAATGGATTTCTAACAGAGACAGGATTTAGGACACTGACAGAAAAGGTCTCAGTACTATTTGTTGAATGAAGGCATGCAAGAAGAAACAAGTTAATGAGTTTTTCTAGAGTAAATGAGCTTTGAAAATTATAAAGCAATATATAATTGGAAGTTGCATCACCATCTTTCTGGTCTAGCTTGGCAAATAAGAAAGGTCGGGGATTGCTGGAGTGTGTGGCTGATGTTATATCAGGCAAATAGGTATTCTTACGCTCACAGTAGTCTCCGAGGCAGTGGAATACGGAAAATAGAGACTTTAATTGTAAATCATCTGAGTTTAAGATCATGTCTGTCATTTCCTAGTCCAGGTAACTTTCGGTTATTTTTTCACCATCCCGGACCTCTGTTCTAGCATATGTGAAATGATGAAACTGGAATACTAAATGAAAAACACATAAGTACATTTTTTAATTTAAAAGGTGCAACTATGCCCTGTCACTCAAGTTATTAGAGAGTTTGAATATAAATAATTTTTAAAACTGTCCCAGCTGCATTGTCTATACCAGGGATCCCCAAACTATGGCCTGTGGGCCACATGCAGCCCCCTGAGGCAATTTATCCGGCCCCCATCGCACTTCCCGAAGGGGCACCTCTTTCATTGGTGGTCAGTGAGAAAAGCATAGTTTCCATTGAAATACTGGTCAGTTTGTTGACTTGAATTTACTTGTTCTTTATTTTAAATATTGTATTTGTTCCGGTTTTGGTTTTTTTTACTTTAAAATAAGATTTGTGCAGTGTGCATAGGGATTTGTTCATAGTTTTTTTTTTATAGTCCGGCCCTCCAACGGTCTGAGGGACAGTAAACTGGCCCCCTGTGTAAAAAGTTTGGGGACCCCTGGTCTATACAATGAGAGACACCCATATGGATCCAAAACACTAAGTGAACCAAATGACTGCAGAAGTGCAGATGGTGGCATACTGCCCCCAGAGCATATGTATGGCTGATATTTTTCTTTCCTAACAGTGTTTGGATTCTTATGACATAGACTAAGAAGGACCCAATTAGCTAGCACTGTCTTTCTCCTGCTTACCTTAGATGAGAGCCTATTCTGAATAAAGGAAATAATAAGAGAATCATTTTGCCTGCACTTCCATTCAAATCAAGTCACTGAAGGCATTCACTTGAACAGAGTACATCCTTTATTGAAGAATAAGAAAGATGAACACACATTTTTTAGCATAAAAACCATGGCTGAGGGTCAAGTAGCATGTTGCTAGCTTAGCTGGGGCCCAGCATGGCTTATTATGGCTATTTCCTGAGAGACCTTATATCAAGTCTCCTGACTCATTTTTATACTTGCTTTTCTTTTCCTTCCTTAACAAGTGCCAGGCATGTGAGGCCATCATGAGTTTAATTAAAGTCAATAGCAGCTAGTAATTCAAACTTTATAAGTGTAATTTGAGAGCAAACAAAACTCCTAAGTCAAAATATGAAATATTCTACCAAAGTAGAATTTTTTATCATATTTATAAAATAAAGTTGCCAAGTATAAAATGGGCTGATATTGTACAAAAATCTGGTTTCTATTGCAGGATCTAACTCTAGCTAACTATTTCAGTTTGGGCAAGTAAAAGTTTTAATTAAGAGATTGTTTTTTAGCACCCAGCACCATGCTTGTACATAATTGGTACTTAATAAATATTATTAAGCCCATGAGTATTTGAAATGTACCATGCTAGAAGCAAACAATAGGGACAATCTGAAATGAAGACAGCAAACAGAGAAGAGAAAGGGAAGCTAAAGGAAGGGAAAGAGACTTACTTCATCAACTGACAGTTTTTGTAATTCTCCTATGAATCTAGACTGTCACCCTTTCCTAGAAAGATTTAATGTGAGTTATAATGAGTTTAAATATTATGAAGAATTTATCACTTTTGCAGGATGTACTATTAAGTGTCATACATAATTAAAGTAATAATTTGGAAATGATTCATTTCCAAAACAAATGGAGCAAGTCTATAAAAGGATCCAAGACTTTTGATTGCTCTTGATAGCCATCTTCTCAAATATGCAGCATTTAAACTCACTGCAATAAACTCGCAGCAATAAAACATCTAAAAAAAGAGATGTGTTATTTCAAAGTTAACAGCTAAACTTGTATTATTTGTATATCATATTAACAGAAAATTCTTGTTGAAGCCATTCTCATCTCACCCAAATAATTTGGCTATCATAGTCTATTAAAATGTATTCTTCTGTTTGAGAGAAGCTTGAAGACTTAAGTGACAAATAGGGACAAAAATCACATTGGCCATACGGTTCACACCATCTCTGTCTGGAACACAATGGTGTTCATTATTATCAGGCACCGAGAACTGATATTCATAATCACCTTTTATAAGAAACCAAAATATGTTGTTGAAACTCACAAGATGAGAAGGTGGAGTACACAATCAATCTCTGAATTGAGAAGTTTGCATAGTTAAATTTGATGAACCAACCACCTAGCCTTTCTCTACCACTAAAAATGATAATTTCCCTGAATAAAGAATTAAATGTTCACTTTGTTAAAAAGTACCAGAGCTCAGTCTAATCTGCTTGAAAAGTATGTGCTTGGAAGTCTAAATTTTGAAATATTTAAAATTTGGCTCCATGTCACAAAATTCCAAATACCTCTTTGATTACATATTGACGTTTTAAGGTAAATGTATTATGTGTTGTTTATGTGCATGAATATTTTGAACACATTCTTCATATTCCATCATAAAAATATTTTACATAATTTTTGAATAATAAATGATGAACTATGATCCTCCTCATGCATAGTAAATGTTAAATGCTGCATTGTTTGCAGACATTAAGCTGTAAGTGTTATTTGAGATGTTGCAAAATCCTGACCCCTTTAAAAGCCAAACAGCACTACAGCAGGCCTTCCCTAGCAACTGTATTCATAATGGCAATCTCCGACAGTCAGTCAAACTAAATAAACCATCAAGAATTCCAAGCTAGAAATGAGTTGTTGAGGGCTCCCGTTATCATGTCGGGACTGAGGTCATGGAGGAAACCGGAATGTTATTTTCACTAGTGCTGGCCTGCCAGTTAGTGCTGGAATTAGATTTTAGTGAAGGTGAACTTCACCATTGCTGATACTGGCAGAAATGCACTCAAAATCCTTGTAAGGGCATCAGAAAGGTTTGTCGATTACAGAGAGGTGAATGTACCCCCTCTCCTGTTTCTCTGTTCCTTGTCTTGAGTGTCTCCTGTTGATCTAGAAAACTATTTCTGTATACTAGGGTTTATGATCCACAATTTGTCTGCCAATGCTGGGAATCAAAACAAAATTTTCTGTGCTCAGAGTGTCAGCCCACTCGAGAGGTGTAAGTCTCAGAGCACACTGGTAAAGCAGGACAATCCTTAGTTTAAAAGGTAATGTTCTTTACTTTATAGTGCAGTTGTTTTATTTTAATGGGAAAGTTTACAAAAAAATACTGTTAACCACGTTTTGGATCAATAAAAAAATCTTAGCAGGTAAAAACAAAACACAATGAAGGTTCTAAAAATCCTCTCAAGCACAGGGTCCCTGCATCTCAGACCTTTCTGCAAGGGGCATAAGACTTGGGGATAGGGGAGTGGAAAGCATACATTTCCACTGCGTACACAAAAGCTGAAAAATAACTATGCAGCTGGACTTTTACAGTATGTTCTTTCCTTTTAAACAGTAAAAAAGACTATATTATCTTAATTTTATGTCTATTGTTTTAACAATGGAAACACAATGAAAAATAAAATCGACATTTATATATATAATGTCTGTTGCCACAGCAATGTGTGATGCAGGTTGTTATTAGACTATACAGCTGAGCTAATGGTTTTATTTTATTTTTATTTGTGTGTTTTTTGTTTTATTGAATTTATTGGGGTGACACTGGTTAACAAAATTATATAGGTTTCAGGTGCACAAGTTTACAATACATCATTTGTACACTGTGTTGTATGTTCACCACCCCAAGTCAAGCCTCTTCCTATCACCATCTATCCCCCTATACCTTCTTGTATTGTCTCCAACCTCCCATCCTCCAGCAATCACCACACTGTTGTCCACGTCCATGAATTTCTTCTCCTTTTTTTTCTTTTTCACTCAGTCCTTCCAATCCCCTCCCCCAGCCCTCCGTGACAGCTCTCAGTCTGCTCTCTGTCTATAAGTGAATCTTTATTTAGTTATGTATAGAACATATGGCTATATAATAATGTAGCAAATATAGCCAACATTTTATTATGTCAAGGGAAAGAATACAATGATGGTATTTAAAGTCACTAGCAAGTGTTCCATTTTACTTCCATAATATTATCTGTGAAGTAATGAGTCAGATGCAAGCAGTCTACATTTCCCTTGCATTCTAGAGCAAATCCCAACACGCTATTAATTTTACAGAAATAATCCCTCACAAGAAGTCCTATGATTTCAAACTGATGATGGACTTTTCTTGTAGCTATATTAGCTTTAGTGTTGCCTTCATACACATATCCTTGGCATATCATCAGAAATGTATTATTTATCACAATTCCCAATATTGCAAATTCAGTGGGTGAGATGGAGAATCACGATTGGCAAACTGATGTAACAGAGGAAATTAGCACAATTAAGATGCACTTAGCACAGAATAAGAGTTTTGGAAAGAATGAGGCTAAAACTCTGATAAACAAGGTTTGGTGAGGAGCAGTGAATCTCTCCAGGTGGCTGAAATGTCAGAACAGAGGCAGATAATAAGCCGACACAGACTGGGAGGCTTGACAAGTTATAATATTTTCTATTCTTATTTTAAGATTATATTTCAGAGATATTTATTACTCTCTATTGAGCTTTGTGGAAATAACCTTTGTCTTGAATTTTGAGAACTAACAGGCATTTTCATATCAGTCAAACATCAAGAATTGAAATATACCCCAAACCAAAGGTTCTCAAGATTAGAAATAGAGCAGATTTGCATCATTTCTGAAACACAAAATTTAGCCTGATAAGCAAAGGGGTTTTTTTTCTAACTGATTTTTGTAAGTAATCTCTCTGATAAACATCATTGTTTCTCTTGGTCCACAACGGTCAGCAGGACACACAGAGGTTCTGCTGCTTGTGTCAATGACCTGGGCAATGGGTTAGTAGAATTAATTTCTTATTCTGTGCATCATGTTGAAGAATGTGAGTTGGTTTGCTGTCTGAATCCTGCCACTGGTCAGTTGAGAACATATACAAAGAACTGAGACTTGAGCCACATTAGGCAGAATGTGGATTTGTCTAAGTAGGGAGCTGCCAGTAAAGCTAGTGTAGAAAAGGAGGCAGAACTTCCTACTTGCCTAAAGCAAAAAACCTGACCTTCTAAAGATACAGCATAGGGAGAGGAAAGACAGACTTCCAGTCTTAAAAGCTCATGATTCAAGAGAGAAGAAGAAAATATAGCTTGTTTTTAGCTATAGGCAAAAGAGTAAACTCACACACTAGTAACTAGGATATGGCCAAGTCAGAGAAGTCACTTTTGCCTTCAAGGTGAAGGAAATACTTGGGTAGAGAAAGGGGCCAAAGTTTTTTCCTTAGCACTTATTGTAGTGACAGAGTGGGGCAACGTTGATAAGTGTTCCTTCCCTGTATGAAAAATTTAGAGTAAACAAGCATTACTCTTCTAATACATAAAACTTGCAGGGTTGAGCAAAAGTAGGTATACAGTTGTCAGTACGCAAAACACAGTTTATTCTTATATTATTCTTAATTATTGTATTATTTCCCATATGAACAACTGTCAGTCTACTTTTGTCCCATCCTGTATGTAAACTCTGTTTGTTTAAGAATTAATTCTTCTTTATTCATATGTACAATTTAATATAGAGTTTCATAAGAGGTAACCTCTCTACCTTGATGTTTTCCTGGGTATGTTCCATGACACATTGTTCTGTGTGATATAATTGTAAAGCGGGGTAGGTGAGTTCAACAACCAACTAAGTGTAGTTGGTATTGAGTCAAAATATTAAATTAAACTACTAGCCATTTTCTTAACTAAAGCACTTCTCAAAGCTTTCACTATGTGAATGTGTATTGTGATCATTTGAGAAGTACAGTAGGTATTGTTTCCCCAAATTATTTGATAATCAGATCCTATTTTTAGGATTATCTCACAGAACCAGAGTTCTTAAAACTGTCTTTTGGGAAACATTAAATGACTGTAAGCTCGCTTTTCGCTTTCTGAATACCAAGGCCATTGGGTAAAAAGAGATAAAGAATGACGGCAGACCAGAGCCATAAGGAACTGTAAGGTCATACTGGATCTGGAACTGGATGGGTTGATATGAGATGCTAAGGCTGTGAATTAGAAGCTCTGGTTCTGTATTCAACTCCAAGCTGGATAACTTAAAAAACACAGATTATAAAGAAAATATGAATAATGCTTTCAGAAGGGCACAGACTATCCAAATTTGTCCCAAAAATACCACACATTTAGCACACTTAATTCAATTGCATTACCTGCTAAATCCTTGAAGGTATTTGAATTTGTAATGCCTCTCTTAGATTTTACAATCTGTGCTGGAAGAAAGCTGTCAGTTCCTAGACCATCCCAGGCTCTGAAGTCCACAGGATTTGCTATGACTGCAGGCTTGCCATGTGGACCACTCATGATGGGAAAGGCTCTAGAGCTCATTTCACAAAACTCACATAACCCTTGAGCATAATCAAAGCCAGTTATATTTCTAAGTGCTAATGTGGGGCCAAGTTCTTCTGGACATTGTTTTTTGCTTTATCTATGGGAATGGTTTTCAACCTTTTTCATCTCATGTCACACATGAACTAATTACAAAATTTTGTGGCACACTAAAAACTTTATTTTTTGCCAATCTGCCAAAAAATACACTTTTTGCTATGAAGTTATGTTTTAAATTTTATTTATTTATTTTTATTTATTTATTTATTTTTACAGAGACAGAGAGTGAGTCAGAGAGAGGGATAGACAGGGACAGACAGGCAGGAATGGAGAGAGACGAGAAGCATCAATCATTAGTTTTTCATTGCGTGTTGCAACACCTAAGTTATTCATTGATTGCTCTCTCATATGTGCCTTGACCACGAGCCTTCAGCAGACCGAGCAACCCCCTGTTGGGCCCAGCGACCTTGGGTTCAAGCTGATAGGCTTTGTGCTCAAACCAGATGAGCCCGCGCTCAAGCTGACGACCTCGGTGTCTCGAACCTGGGTCCTCCGCATCCCAGTCCGACGCTCTATCCACTGCACCACCGCCTGGTCAGGCTGAAGTTATGTTTTAAAAAACTCAGATGCCTATGCCTACAATATAAGGATTTCTGGCACCAAAAATTGATCAACCAGACACAACCTTATTATGCTATGTGACCAGTAAGATGCAACTAATCCATGACAGGGTATTCTAGACAGGTTATTCACACTGGAAGGCTATTGTTATGTTGGCTGTTGTCATTTGTTTTACTTGACAATCTAAGGGAAAAGAGGTCACTGTCCCTGATTAAATAGTCTAATATTGCATGTTTTAAAAATTCCTACAGCATGCCAGTTGAAAATCACTGATCTATGGCCATTCCAACTGTTTTCTGCACTGAAATTCTAAATATATATATGCTACTCATTTGTATTTCTTAAATAAAACTTTTCAAAAATGCTCATGAATTGTATCATTGCAGATTTTATTTTGTAATAGTTTGGGTTTTATAATTTAATGTTTTAATGATGTTAGTGCAAACTTTAAAATATATTATGAATCTGTCTGCTTTAATAAATAGAATATTTTTATTAGAATTTAAATGTTTTTCAATACCTTGGTTCATTTCATTGAAAAAATTATTATAGCATAATGTGATTAATAATATTCACAAAACCCAACTATACATATAAGATTGTCTTTACACTAAGTGATCACAAAAAGTAACACATTTTTATTTTACCTATTTGTTCTTTTTTCTTTCTTTCTTTTTACCTTGTTTCCAGGTTTTTAGTTGTTATTCTCACTGCCATCAATATGCCTGAATAATCTATGATAGACTGGAAAATGAAATGAATATGATTGCTATAATTATATGTTGAACAGGAGTTAATAGACTATCACTGACTATTTTTTTAAATAAGAAAACTATATGCATACAGTGTACAGACTTTGAAATCTCAGTTTGGGCTGGTCAGAGTTATTTTTATTCATTTCTTAATTGTTGATTTTACTTTAAGGTTATAGAATATTTCTCCTCTTGCTTCTAAACACATATAATATCCAAAATCTTTCAATTCATCTGTGAGCTTCTTGCAAATAAGTAGATGATCTAATACTTAAAGAATATTCTACATGGTAACACACATTAAGTATTCAGTAAATATCTGTTGGCTCAGTGTTCTTTTTATTATCTTTTTATCTGAACTAGACAACATTTCAAAAAGTATTTTAGTTAGAATAAGCATTATAATATATACATATTATGGGATTGTATCCTCCTAAAAGGTATGTTGAAGTCCTAACCCCAGTACCTCAGAATGTAATCTTTTTTAGAAATAGGGTCATTGCAGATGCAATTAGTTAAGCTGGGGTTAATACTGAAGTATGGTGAGCCCTTAGTCTAATATGGCTAGTGCCTTATAAAGAGAAGGAACACACAAAAAGAAGATGGGTAGGGGATGAAAAGGGCAGAGGTGGAGGGATGAATCTGTACACCAAGGAATACAAAGATTGCTGGCAAACACCAGAAGCTGAAAGAAGCAAGGAAAGACTCTCCTTACAGGTTTCAAAGGAACCAAGGCTCTGCCAACACCTTGATTTTGGACTTCTAGCCTCAGAACTGTAAGACAATAAATTTCTCTTGTTGTAGGCAACCCAGTCTACTGTATTGTGTTGCAATAGCCCAAGGAAACTAGGACAGTATATTTTTCTTTTTCTTTTTTCTGAGCCTTAGGAGAAGAAAATATAAAGTGAGACTAGCTGTCCCTAGTTTTTACCTGGGAATGAGCAAAGTTCCAGGTGACAGTTTTGTGTGATGATCCACTCTAACTCTTGTCACCATAGCAACATAATCTCTGCCAATAGAGACTAATTAAAGTAAAAAATCAGATTAATTTATTGTGCCACAAATGGGTTAGGAGAAATATAGGTGATTAGTTAAGTGAGAGGAGTGGAAAGTGTGATAGAATAATCCAAAAATCTCTAAAACCTGGCCTTTAAAATTCTCCATCAACATAATTAGTGATAGTACTCAATATTATCAATGATTAACCATGTAAGAACATTATAGTAATTGAGGTATTTCATAATGTATTTCTCTGGGACACCCCTTTCTATTTGTGAATGGGAAAAAAAGAAAAAAAGGAAAGAAAGAGGGAAAAAAAGAAGCAAGTAAGAAAAGATGGAAGGAGGAATGGAAGGAGGGAAAGGAAGGAAAGAAATACCGTAAGAAAACCATCACCATCACCCTGAGTAATAATAGTTATACTTTAATGGGCAATCATTATGTCCTTGCACTGCACTGAACACTTTAAAATAGTTTATCCAATTTAATTTACTCAAATGCACTGTAATATTGTTATCGTTTTCCCTATTTTACAGATGAGAAGACTGAGGATCAAAAATATTTTCTACTTTGCCCCAACACACAGCTCCAATTATAACTGCACTTAAACCCAGTTCTGTCAGACCCATGCTATTAAACACTATGGCTCTATGCTGGGAACTTACTAACTGTAGGCCCCAGAAATGTATATCCCATTTTTTTTTTAATTACTAAAAAGAAAAAAAAGGAGGATTTGTCAAATTAGCGGAGATTTATTGAGCACTTGTGATAGTCCAGGCAATGTGCTGTAATTCAGGGAAATATTTGACTATTCCTCTGGTGTCAGATATAATAGTCATAAAACTCTCCATGATATATGTGAAACCTATCTAATTGTCAAAAACAAAATGGTATGTGTGTTTAATGTGTTCTTGGCAGCCCTTCCATCTCTACCTTTTTTCTTAATTTGACTTCTAGATTTCCTGTCCAAAACTCAGTTTGTCCAAAAGTTTGATTGTAGGAGCAACAGCTCATATGGCAAATTTATTTTATCTATTTATATAGAATTTTTTTTTACATTTTTACTAGTGAAATTTTAATGTTATACCTTTAATGCATTGCTGATTATCTTACTTGTTCACAATCAAAAGCTTGTGAGAAGGAATATCATAATTTTATAAAAGAGGAAATTAGTGCTTAGAAAGAAATGAGTTTCTTTTAAAGAAATATCATTTAAAGGAAGCTGAATTAGAGATTTAAATAAATCAGAGCTCTTCTAAACAAGAATATCTGTTATTCTCATTGTCTTTCTAATATCAAACCTTCTCTTTTGAATTTTTTTCTTACTTCAATTTTGGGTATTTTTTTCAATTTAAGGTATTTTTAAAATGGATTACTCTAAGGAGCAATGCTGAGCAGTGTTGCTTAAAAAATAAAACAAGTCAAAAGTCCTACACAAAAGACACACATTTCAGAGAAGCTACAATAAATATATATTATAGATTGAACTACAAGCACTCAATAGTAGTTTGTTGTTCAGAAAAACATTTTCCCCTAGAATTTGGTCAATAAAAAAGGAAAAAGGCTGATATTTTTCTGGGTCTCTGTTTTCGCGGTGTATTAAAGAATATAGACCAGTCTGACAAACAACTGGGAAATGGTTGTGTAGCTTGCTCAAGGGTTTTACTCTCTTCCACATATTGCCTGGAATTAACAACAGTGTTCTCTGTCTTTAATATGATTGGCTGCAGTGGTTCCAGTAATTTAAAATGCAAGTAGTGCTGAGAAAGCATGGTGAGGATTGGCGTGCTATAGTTCTGGAAACACTGAACCTTATGAATGATGTAGCGGTAAAAGGGAAGAAATATTGCCAGAAGATATTGATAGTAGATTGAATCTAAAGTCATAGGAGAGAGATTGCCTGGCAGAAATGCGGCCACTTACACTTTAACACTGCATTTTCCTAACTACTGATTTCTTTTAGAAAAAAAAGTTTTTGTGCTTTTTTTTTTACTTTTAATTCACACCATCCCTTTTCACTATTTATCAATTAATGTGATTTACAGATATTGAAGTGCTTTATTCAGAGTACAAACTAAAGTCAGGTAGACCTGGATAACATCTCAGCCCTTCTAGTCAGCCCTTCCACTTGCATTATCTGTTATTTTCTCTGCCTCAGTCTCCTCATCTGTCAACTGGATAAATATTAATACTTTTCATGGGTAGTGGTCATGAGGAATAAATGAGATAATGCCTGTAAAAAACTCGAAAGAGTGCCAAACACTAAATGTCCTTAGTGAATGGTAGCTTGTATTTATTTTTGATTTTGCATTTTCTCAGCCTGAATATATTTATCTAGGCATTGGGAAATCTGTGAGACCAAAACATCATTTCAAAATAGGATTGAAAAGAATCACCTTGCTAGCTATTATATATTACTAAGAATGCTATACTGTATATCGATACAGGTAGTTTAAAGGCAGTGGGACCACACGGACTTGATAGGAATAAAATAATTTCTCTTATAGTTTTAGATTTAGCTTGTAGAACTTATAAGGAAAGTCAATAATAAATCATAATAATGGTGGTCTTTTGGTCCATAGAAAAATTAATTAAATTTTTCCACATCAAGGAAAACTCTAATGTAATCAAAACAAAATGAATACTTTGAATGTATAAAAACTAATCTCAGAAGTTTTGGAGGGAGGCACAGTCAAGTCTGTAGATGCACTCCCTGTAAATACCTGCAGTGAAGCAGCCAGGAAGAGAATTTCCTTGGGCATGTATCTTCTTATTCTTCCACCCTTTTCCCACATTTCTCTTCTCCACCATTCCAGATCCAAGCCAAAACTAACTCCAAAGTAGAGGAAGGACCCAAAATTTAATTTAGGAATTGGAAAGAGATTTCAATTACCAGTTTATCTCCATTTGAATTTAGTTATTGACATGAAAAATTCTTGAAAAGGTAAGAATGAGACACATCAAAAAATACAGAATGTAATAAATAACCCATGATGTTACCCCTTTCCAGTTAAGATTAATCCTACATTGTTAAACTCAAAAGAGCTATAATCTTCTTTTCTTTTTTCTTTTTAAAGGAAAACTGAGATTCCAAAAAGGTGATAGTTATTTTTAAGCCAATGAGAAAAACAGAGTCAGCTTAAGTTTTAAATTTTCTTTCTTAACTATAAATATGTTTAGGATAAAGAATAGCACATATGTGCATAATTAGGTCATAAATATACCTAACAAATTAACGACAAGAAAAGTGTGCTTGCAAGATAAGCCAACACTGAAGTTTATAAGGTAGCATTCCCTACCACATGAATAGCTTATATCGTTAGATAAGATTGCCATATTTCTATGTTGTTTCTTTTAGAGTTAAAGTGCATTCACAATCAGAGTGCAATGATCTCACATTTTTCAGGTGGGAGGGGTTGGAAACATGGAGCTTTTTCTCCCTGCTCCACACCTAGGCCTCCAGTAAGCAGAGATGAATCTACAGTAACTGAAGCAACAGGAAAAAGGAAGAATGAAGTAACACGTCAGAGATGGGTGCAGCACTTCTGCCCTGAAGAGCTCTGAACAAACGACATCTGGATGCCTGGATTTTCATGGCAGGAATCGTGTACTTGAGCCTGTGGTCAACCTGGTACCCCATTCATCACGCACAGGTAAAATTTAGAGTTTCCTTCTCCAACATGTAAAAACTGGAGGGTTTCTTTTAAGCAATGTGAGAACTTAATATTCTTTCTCTTTCCCCTTTCCACCTCCATTCCCATTCTACAGTGTAAATGTACACGCGCGCGCGCGCGCACACACACACACACACACACACATAGTGAAGAAAACGAATTCAGAATAAAGGGAAAATAGATTAAAAACTAAGTCCCAGTTTTAAACCACTCCACTATTTTAATAACCAGATAGGCATTGCTAACATACAATTTTCTAGAGAAATAAAGTCATATACTCTATAGTTAAACACTAGGTCCTACTTGACTTAGATTTTATTTATCCACATGAAAGTATCACCAATGACACCTTCGTTGGCCAGTTTCAGCAAAACCACCAAGCTCTTAATGAGCATTTATTATTTATTTGACCTTCAGAGGTCTCAGGGTACGTGCACAGTTATAAAGTCATATGCATAAAACCATCCCTGCAATAAATTAAAATTAAACTAACTACGGCAGTGGTATTCTAGGAGCATAACTTTACTTACTTGGGTAGGCCAGGTAGAAGCAATGAGTTCTGCTCCATGTCCTGAAGGTCAAGAGAACAGGATCTGTCAAATAAGAAAAGCCAGAGAACTGCAGAGTCCAGCATGAATCACCCTCCCGCCTGTGGCCTGTCAGTAGCAGACTCTAAGCAAGGGGCACCATCTAGCCTGTGTGGGAAGCATCAGGCTCAAGTCCCAGTATATCAATGTGTAGCTACATGAGATTGTCAGTGACATGCCTCCATCCCTGCCTGTTTACCTGCTCTAAAACACAGGGCAACCTTCTCCAGGGATCTGCATTTCTACTCCACATACAAGACGTTTTCAGTGGAGCATATCAAAAATGATATTTTCATCATTTGAACATCCTGACAGTGAAGAGCATCAAATACTCCTTCCCCCACTTAATAAGGGCTGCTTCTGTGAAGAGAGAAAAGTGCCTTCCACGATAAAAGAAAAGAAATTAATTTAACGAGCTTCCTGTCATGTATGCACCACTAAGTATGCAATTTAATACTGAAACCAGAGCCATATTACATATAGTTGGATGGTCAAGTGGCCAATTGCAAGGTTAGCTTCTCTATTAAAATCAACCCTGAACCTTCTTTTTTGATTCTTACAGGGAATTCAGGAGCTAAGTCACTCTACCTTACCTTGAGCTTACATTGTCATCAGTGAACAGTAGCGAGACCGAAAGGATAAGCCAGAAGTAACTGAATGGCTGAAACACACAGGAAAACCCATTAGGGTGGCAGGGTCATTAAAGTCCACCATGTCTAACTTGATAGAAAAGTAGTGTAGACTTCCCAAAACTGTTATGTCAGTGTTACAATTTTATTGCCCATATTAGTGCTCAATTAGTTAATTAGCTTAAGAAAAGACAAGGGAACCTCCCTCATGTAAGGTATTATTTTAAACAGGTGGTACAGAGCTATGCATTTGGGGTTCTCATCCTGTACAGCAAATGTACCAGTGCTTTATTTTGTTTGAATGCAAGTATAGAAGAATGATGTAATATTTATGCTCCACTACTGTTAATATTTCCTCTGCAGCTGTGTAAAGTAGGTCAGTTAAACAGGCCTGAACTTCAAAGATAAAACATGAATTTTTTGTCTTAGGTGAGAGGAGGTGAGACAGTGAGGCAGACTCCTGAGTGCACCCTGACCAGGATCCACCCAGCAACCCATGTGGGGCCAATGCTCAAGGACCGACCTATTTTTAGCACCTAAGGCTGATGTGCTCAGAACAACTGAGCTATCCTCAGCACCCAGGGCCACACTTGAACTAATCAAGCCACTGACTGCAGGAGGGGAAGAAGAAGAGAAGAAGGAGAGAAGGGTGGGGAGAAGCAGATAATCACTTCTCCTATTTGCCCTGACCAGGAATCAAACCTGGGCCAATGCTCTATCCACTGAGCCACCAGGGCCTAAAAGATGGATCTTAATAATTTTGTAACATTACTATTCTTCTTTCTCTCCTTCAAAACTTTCTAAACACTACATTGGCTTGTTAAAATGTCCTTTCCATGATCAATTTAAAATTTTCTAGCTCTGAAAAGCAAATACAGAACTTTCCCAAAACATCTGTAAAGGTAGAAACAAAGACAGTGATCATTTCCGGGCACTTCATCTCTCTGTTTTGTTATTTTCAGGATGAAAAACTAAAAATGCCATTATTCACAGTCGCGTAAAGCAATTAGTTCTGGAATCACCCTTCAGAGTACCTTGCTTCTCTGACTTTGCAAATTATTATGTAAGTTCTGAGCAGTTGGAGCAACAAGTAAAGAGATACCTGCTTTAATGTTTAAAAGACAGCGAAGCTGAAGTAAGAACAATAACCATAAATGTGGTCATTCACCTTGAGAATGCCGTGGCCCTCATGCATACCTCATTAATGGTAAGCTAGCCTTCCAACTACACACCTTTGTCAGTAAGGTTAGCTCCCCCAGCCCTCTATGTTCAGTACCCTTTCTGCAACTATGCTTATACACCCTCCATGAAGGGACAAAGGAGGCTTCTTCTGGACTGTTCACAGCATCCATTATCTCTACCCTTGCTTTGGCACACTTGATTATAATATACTTAGCATTTCAGCATATGCTGACTCTCATTATTCTTTCTTTCATCATAAACATGTAAGGAAAAGGGCATTCCACCTGGGTATCTCTTTGGTTGACAGCATGGGATACCAAGTCAGACATCACTAAATCCAATTTTTTTTCTCTCCTATTGCTAACGGAGTGACCCATAAAATGAAGATAGTGGTAGCTCTGACCTTTTGGGTCATTAAATGAAACAATGCATACAACACACTTAACATTGGGCTGGCGCACAGTAGGGATTAGAGCTATTGCAGTGGTAGTCAGAATTCAAGTCACTGAAGGAACTGTTGTTACAAGTATTGGAGTCCAGGGCCGGCAACTACTACTAATCTGTGTGAAATAGTTATTCAATCTTTCTGAGCCTCAGGTTCTTCATCTATAAAATGATAGAGTAGAACTAGACAAACCCACTTTTAAAAATCTCAGAACATTTCATGATTACATATAATCTCATTGAAGACATGATTTATATTCTTTTGCAATCAATCCAACACCTGGTTCTTCACATAAAGTATATAAACTAAAAAAAGAACTTTAAATGTACCTATGTGTATGCATATGGCTTTGAGTTGTGCACCTGTGTGTGTAAGAAACTTTCATCTGTGGAGCAAGAAAAACTGCATATGCAAAATTTTCCCCAATGTGTGATAAATTAGGAGCTATTTTGGTTAGAAGACAACTAAGATTAATCTTCTAGTCATCTAGCACTCCCTCCGATACAGGGATGTAGTTTGTGGTTCACTGCAATGCCCTGGAGCTCCCTACCATTAGGAGTGAATAGGAAATTGCCCTTCACTTTATTGTTGGGGCTTCAGAACCAATTTTTCCATTAACAAGAGCCTCAGAGCTAGCTTGATGTGGATCTCCAGACTCTGCAGACCCGGGAGTTATCCTAGACAGATGGATCTTGCTCACAGTCTCTTCAGCTGCCTAATGGTTTTGATACTCAGCAAGAAAATAGATCTTGGATTGATTCCTGGTGATTCCTGGAGGCCAGGAAAAGAGTAGCCTCTTGGAGAGTTAGTCTTCTAAATTGCAAATCCCTGGCCATTTTTTTTTAAATTAACACTTTGTGTTCATCTCAATGCTTCTCTTCTTTTCAAAATCATTTTTTAAAAAGTATAGGAAGTTTGGCCTGACCTGTGGTGGCGCAGTGGATAAAGCGTTGACCTGGAAATGCTGAGGTCACTGGTTCGAAACCCTGGGCTTGCCTGGTCAAGGCACATATGGGAGTTGATGCTTCCAGCTCCTCCCCTCTCCTCTTTCTCTCTCTCTCTCTCTCTCTCTCTCTCTCTCTGTCTTTCCCTCTCCTCTCTAAAATGAATAAATAAATAAAAAAATTTAAAAAAAAAAAAGTATAGGAAGTTTGAAAGAATTATAGATAATCCTTTATTATATGTTCTTTGTGTTGTTACCAAGAACATTTGCCTGATATCAAGCACTTGGTTACATAGGAGTGGACAGCTCCTGCTGTTTCTACCTAAGCTTAAATCATTATTCTCTATAGGACATCACAACCCTCCCCACAGCAAGGGAATATGACCTCAGGTATAGAAGAAGCAGTGAGGATGGTGAACTCTTCAGAGATAAAAATTATATTATAGCCTGACCAGGCGGTGGTGCAGTGGATAGAGCGTCGGACTGGGATGCGAAGGATCCAGGTTCAAGATCCCAAGGTCGCCGGCTTGAGCACAGGCTCATCTTGTTTGAACAAATCTCACCAGCTTGAACCCAAGGTCTCTGGCTCGAGCAAGGGGTTACTTGGTCTTCCGTAGCCCCACAGCCAAGGCACATATGAGAAGGCAATCAATGAACAACTAAAGTGTCACAGCAAAAAACTAATGATGGATGCTTCTCACCTCTCTCCGTTCCTGTCTATCCCTCTCTCTGACTCTCTCTGTCTCTGTAAAATATATATATATATATATATTTATTATATAACAATAAAATACAGAGATAAGTACAATAACTATCTTTGAAATTATATGTATTTATTAATTTGAAATTATTTAACCAAAGTAAATATAACATTTTTCACTTTTTTCTTCTTGCTACACACACATTTTAACCGTATTGCTTTTCTCTCTTCTGTGATTGCTTCATGTGCCTAGAGAAAGTTATTTTTTGTTTTTTCTTATTTAATATGACATAGCCTTAAAAAAAAAAGCAAGTGCAAGATTTTGACTCATTGTGGCTGATTACATTCCAAACTCTAAATATGTTACCAAATGTGAAAGATCTATAAACGGCCAGATTTGGCTATTTGGTAAACTCAATTAGATATTGAAATTGTGGTTCCAATGATACATAAGAATATTTGCCTGAGAGAACTGGCAAAACATAAAAACCTAGATATGCAAAAATTGAAATGATTATATGTGAAAGCAGAGAGATTCTGCATCAATGAATAAACTAAAGTATTGGCATCATAATTCAGAAAACACTACTACTAATTGAACTATAAATGAAAATAATTCAGCTTTTTATTTATATTCTCTAGAATAGATGCTTATAATGGGTTCCAATTGCTTTCAATAGTTTAAGTGTCATATTGAAATACTTTGTTTTCATTCATTTCATTATTCATTTCAAAAGCTTTTTCTAGCATCTACAGAGAACATAAACAAATTGAAAGTTTTTTCCCTTGAGATACTTTAGAAACAAGTTAAGATTTGAAGGAAGTCAAAACACACAAATATACAAATATGACTGATTGACATAAGTAAGCACATGACTGTACTTGATAATAATAATATTTAATGATTGAATACAGTGTTTCAGGCACCGTGCCAGTAGCAATAGAGTAATATAGTATTGAGTCTCATTTTCACAGTCCTGTAAGGTTGTTACTAAGAGTTTCCCCAGTTTACAAGGAATAAGATGTTAAAAGTCTTATCAAGGCTAATTCAAGTGTCAAGATTCAAACCCAGGTCAACTGACCCAAAGTCCTTACCCTTGAGCACTCTGCAAGGAAAATGGCTTAACACTAAGAAAAGCCTAGAGTTCAGGGTCAGAAGGTGTCAAGTGCACTTGGTGCCACTCACCAAGCTATAAGATCCTAGACAAATCACTTAACTCCCTTGAGTCTCTAGTTCTTTTTTAAATAGAATGGAGTAGATGAAGAATCTTTGTAAGCCCTAAAACACTCTGCAAACATCAGCTGCTAATATGTTCATTTCAACCTGTGTATATGTGATGAAGAAATACCATGTACTGTATTATAGTAATAAAAAGAGATTTAAAAAAAAAAACAAAGATGTTTCATTTTGGAATGAAGTCATTAAAAATTTATTAGATAGGAGTTGATGGAGAAGTGTCAAAGTTCATTGAGTGTTGAGAACAGTACAGCCCATGTCTCATTGTCTATGTGGAAATCTACTACTCAATATTTACAGTGCCATTATTAAATCTACATACATTTATGTTTTTCTAATCACCAGGGCTAACCCACCAGTAGAGACAAATTGGAATAAAAATAATTTCTCACTAGAGCAGTTAGAAAAAATATTCATAATGGTTCTATCAATATTTAGCTAAATAAGCGAACAGGAGGCTTCTAGAAAGCAACAAATGCTCCCTCCTCTCCCCCAGGTTTGCAGTTTTCTAGTGCCTCATAAGTATTTTGGCACATTAATAAAAAGCTCATTGCTCAGATTGTGGAAATAAGTTGGGCATATTTAAACATTTTGTTATTTTCATTATTGTTGTTATGCTTTCTTGAGGGAGCTTTTAATGGTAAAAAGACAATATGTCAAAACAGACAATAAATTGACATGTGACATCAGTTTTATTAAGGTTGTCATCTGCTAGTATAGTTTTAATCTCATTTATTTCTATTCCCACTATAATTATACTTCTAAAATATTAATCAGTACTGTTTTGCTTTAAGCGCATTTAACATTTTCTCAATCTTAAAACATTATCATTAATTCAATAATTAATATTATTTTATCCTCTGATTTGATTTGTTCCTTAAAAGGGGAGTTGTATTGTTTCAATATGAAACTCATCCTATCACTTCAATGAATGTAGTTTTCTAAAAATATTGAAAAACAATTATATTTATTTCTCTTAAGTGAAAGCATGGAGGTAGAGACAGACTCCCACTTGTGCGACAACTAGCATTCACCCTGCAAGCCCCCTGTGGGGTGATGCTCTGCCCATCAGGGGTCACTGCCCCATTGCTCAGCAACCGAATCATTCCCATGCTGAGGTGAGGCCATGGAGCCATCCTCAGTGCCCAGGGCCAACTTGCTCCATCCCAAGCCATGGCTGCAGGAGGAGAAGAGATAGACAGAGAGAAAGAGAAGATATGGGGAGGGGGAGGGAAGCAGATCCTCACTTCTCCTGTGTTCCCTGACCAGAAATTGAACATGGAACATCCACACTCCAGGCTGACGATCTACTGCTGAGCCAACCGGCCAGGATGAAAATTTTTTTTAAAGATAGTGAATTTGAGAAATAATTTCCTTCACACAGAATCACCATTCAGATTCCCTGGTCTCAGGTTAGTCAGTGGAAATTTGTCATCAGGAAAATTTGCTGTTAATAAATAGAGGGAAACTTAAAATAAAAATTCTTTTCCCACCATTTTCTGTCTTAGGTATGAACACTTCATAGCATTGAAACAAACCAATATAGATTTAAAGTGGTATATAAAATAAAAATGAGGAAAATTTTAGAAAGGATAACAATAGCAATTTAAGATTCAGAGATATTGAGAGATTTTTTTTAAAGTATGTGCCAATGTCTCAGTTACATTGGTCAAATATTGGATATCATCTTGAGATGAACTACACTAAAAAGGAGAAATTACTTTTTATAGTACATCATGCACACAAGCTTTAGTTCCTTCATTGTAATCTTCATCCCCTCCCACTCATTAATAGGCATAACACATATTCATTAGCAAAAGAAAAGAAGAAGAATCTAGTCTACCTCAATCAGCACAGCTTTTTCTGAAGAAGAAAAAAACAAAAAACTGGAAACCCAGTGCCATATTTTCTCATCTTTATACATTGTGTGGCTTGGTATAGACAGTAGCATATGATTTCTTTTATTTAACATCATGATCCAAGTTGTTCAGTGATACTATTCTAATCTACGATAATAAACTAAGTAAATTTTATTAACCACAAAAATTGTAAAAAAAAATACCCTCAGATTGCTGCTTTTTATTTTCCATGTGTTTGTTCTTTTAACTTTATCTGAGTACAAGTCAAATTGAACAATGTTAGAAATCTTCTGTGCACAAAAGGCCAAAACCAATACGAAGCAAAGGGCTGAGAAAATTTATGGTCAACTGGCACTGACCTGCACAGGGAACCATGCTGAATAATTTATGCTCAGCATTTCACTTTGGAACCCAAGTAGTCTACATCAGCTGTCTATAACACCTAAAATCACCAGGAAATTTCTCAGTTCTCTTTTTTTCTTGGACAGCATAAATGTGGTCTACAAACCGCCTGTTGCTTTTCTGCCCAGAGAAGATATCGTGAAGATCTAGCCCTTTCCAATAGGAGAAAAATAATTTCTGCCCAAGTAGAGTTCACTGTTATCTCTCATCACCAACTCAATGGCAAAATCTTCAATGCCCAATGTAATTGTGACATTCTTGCCTCAAAATGGTAATCAGCCACAGGAGAGTTAGCTGGACTAATAACAGGTCAAAGAAAAAAAAACAGTTTATCACTATCACTTGAATGATACTGTACAATTTATAGAGTATTTTCTTAAGCAGTGTCACATTTCATTTGCACAGTAACTGTGAGGCACATATATGAAAACCTAAAACTACATAATTTGTTACCTAAATTCGTATCTTATAAATGATAAAATTTAGGTTCAGAGAGGTTAAGTAATTTGTTCACGGTCAACAAAGCCCATGACATTTCTCCTATGTCTTGCCACCTAAGACATGACCCTAAGTATTTGTTATGACAAGTTCCCAGTAATTAAATGCAACATCCTGACGGTGATAGCAAGATCAAGAGAGAGAGGTACAAGATCTATACACCTGCTCTTATCATAATATCTCCACCTCCAACATATTAGAATATTCTCCATTACTTGACAAGCCTGAGTGTCCTAATGTTCTCTCCTAGTGTGCTTCAAGCTCAAATGCTGCATTTAAAATGTCATAGATTTCTGGGCACTAATACTCAAAAATGATATAAAATCCAGGTTTCTGGCATTCTTTATGCCCATCTGCTAGCATGGCATGGTGCCATTCACAAGGTAATAAGACATTTCAGGAGGACACAGATGCCAATCATATTAAGGGTTAGAGTGATAACCTGCAAAATGAAGCAGGCACCTTCTCTTTTTCTACAATGAGCGGGCCCTCCTCAGGCAGAATCCCCGATCATGCCTCTGCATCTATTCCATGACGTGAGATCACATTGGTTGGCATAGAGAACACACTGTGAAGAATTAATGTTACTAGTTCAAAACCTTGACTCATTTTTATTTGTTGGTTACAAAGAAAAAATTAAGGAACAGTCAGAGAATAAATCCTGCCACCTTCGGCTCAGCTCAAAGACAAATATCTGCCATGGAAATAATTAGTGTAGGGTAAAAGGACCTAAATATACATTCCAATGTCAGGATACTTGGCACCTTTGTTTACTTAGGGCCAACCAAATCTCGAGTTGCCTATGGTTCAGTCCAACAAATAGGTTCAAGTGTTGGGATGGGATTTCATTTTCTTTAGATGTAGATATGGTAACCTCTATTGACTCATCTGCCTGAGAATATAATGATAAGAAAGGCCTGGTAAACACAAGTTTCCTTCAGAATTCTAGCAAGCACCCTTTGACTAGAGCTGCACGCGGAGCCTCACTGAAGGCATATGACTCAGTAATTGTTTTGTCTCAATATGCTTTTTGTGTATATATTTGAGGTGAAGAATTGTTTAAAGAGACATAAGAGTAAATAAGTAGAAAGAAAAAAGACAGAAGAAACCAGAAAAAAAGAAAAGAAAAGGAAGAAAATTTTTTGACAATATAAACCTATTATAACTATCCTTTAACATTAATTCTTATAGTCAATTCTGTAGTAATTCTAAAGAAAACATTATTTGGACATTACAAAGAAATATGTCAATTTGCTTAAATTTCCTGTAGTTTCTGAAAACTACAGCTATTTTCTCTTCTTCCTCTATTTATACAAATATCTATATATATTCTAGAAAACTATATAGAGACAGAATATATATACATTCAAATATTCATAAATATATGTATATCTATAGATAAGTATGCACACACAAATATATTAAAAACTACATAAACATAGGTATATGTATACACATCCATACACACACCCATTAGAAATCAGATTCCACACTACAGTGGAATCATCCTGAATGGTTTTAGTGGGTAGCTACTTATATATGATATTTTTTCTTTTCACAGTTAAAAAAGAAGAAAATTCAGAGTAATGCTTTATAATAAGGTATTATAAGAAAATATGTAGGTATGAATGTGTGCATCTATATGTGTTTAATAACATTTGTGTGTTTAACAATGTGATGTCCCTCATAGTAAACTAAATTTAGTTATGATTCTGAACAATTTATATACTGGGTTCACTTTCTTTTCATTTTTTGGATTTTTAAAATTTTTTATTTTTAATTTATTGTGTTGACATGGTTTCAAGTGTTCAACTCAACATAACACCCTCTACACACTGCTTTGTGCCCCACAAGCCCGTGCAAAGTCTCTTTCCATCTTCATTTCCTCCCTTTTATCCCTCTCCCACTCCCTCCACCCTTTTTTTCCCTCTGGTTATTGCCACCCTGTTGTTTGTACATGTCTGACATATATATGTATTATATATATATGTGTGTGTGTGTGTATGTATATAATTTTGACTAATCCCTTCACCTTCTTTGATCTCATCTCCTCTTTCCCCTTCTCTCTAACCGTTGTCTGTTACCTGTGACCCTGCCCCTGTTTCTATTTTGTTTCTCAGTTTATTGTGTTCATTAGATTTCACATATAAGTGAGATCACATGGTATTCATCTTTCTCTGCCTGACTTATTTCACTTAGCGTAATAATCTCCATGTCCATCCATGCTTTTCCAAAAGGTAAGATTTCTTTCTTTTTATTTTTTTACAGCCACATAGTATTCCATTACATAAATGTACCAAAGATTTTTTAGCAACTTGTCCACTGATGGACATTTGGGCTGTTTCCAGATCTTAGCCATTGCAAACAACATGGCAATAAACATGGAGTGCATATCTTCTTTTCAATTAGTATTTTGAGATTCTTAGGATATATACCTAGATGTGAAATAGCTGAATCATAATGCAGTTCCATTTTTAATTTCTGAGAAAACACTATATTATTTTCCACAAGGACTGTACAAGTCCTGTATTCCCACTAGCAGTACAGGAGGTTTCCTTTTACTCAACATATATTTTCTCAATATATTTTTTCAACAAATATATATTGACTATCTAAAATATGGAAACAACCAAAAAGCCCTTCAATAGAAGACTAGAAAAAGAAGATGTGGCTCATATACACTATGGAATACTACTCAGCCATAATAAATGATGACATCAGATCATTTACAGCAAAATGGTGGGATCTTGATAACATTATACGGAGTGAAATAAGTAAATCAGAAAAAAACAAGAACTACATGATTCCATACATTGGTGGAACATAAAAACGAGACTAAGAGACATGGACAAGAGTGTGGTGGTTACCAGGGGTGGGGGGAGGGAGGACATGGGAGGGAGGGAGGGAGGGAGGGAGAGAGTTAGGGGGAGGGGGAGGGGCACAGAGAACTAGATAGAGGGTGGCGGAGGACAATCTGACTTTGGGCGAGGGGTATGCAACATAATTTAATGACAAAATAACCTAGACATGTTTTCTTTGAATATATGTACCCTGATTTATTAATGTCATCCCATTACCATTAATAAAAATTTATTTAAAAAAATAATAAAATAAAATAAAATATTTACAAGTAATTCCCTATCCTCAAGAAATAATAGCTATAATTTTATCAATACAATTTTTTTATTTTAAATAATTTTATTTTTATTATTTACTTCATAGATTTTAATAAATACCTACTGTGTGTTAGGAATTGTTTTGGGCTCTGATTACTGATTAAAAATAATTGTTGCTCTTTAAGTGATTGAAGTATAAAGTGAAAGACTAGAAATAATATCAACAGAATGTATTTAATGGCAATATAGTGGAGCATATACATAAAAGAAACACACAATTCCTTAAATCTTGGTGATCTGGGAAGTCTTTATGGGTTGAATAATATCAAAACTGTTTACCTGAAGGACTACTGATATTCACCCAAAATTGTGTGTGCACATGTGTGTATAGGAATAAACAAGAGTAACCTCAGAAGATACTAAATATCACCACATGGATGATCTCCTTCTCCACCAGCAAATGAACCCATGTGTAGCTCAATATAAAGACAGATAAAAAGAGTGGGTATCAAAATAGATAATAATGAGAAAATATAATGCCAGTTATGAAAAAAAGCCAGTTATGAAATGCCTTAATAAAAGATGTAATGTCGGTACCAATATGTCTGTTTGTAAGAGTACTGTGCATTTTATAACTCTGTGCACAGTATTGATATTTACTAAGTGAGGGACAAATATCTTGAGAAGAGATTAAGAGAAGAGCCACTAAGACAGGAAAAAACCCATAAAGAAGTAAAGGGTTGGCTGGGCCTAATGGTGTTGCTGGGTGTAAAGATATGAAGGGTCCTTCTTTACTCAAGGTAGAGCAAGAGAAATCATTAAGTTTCGGGAATGAGGGATCGTATTTGTTTTATCTGCTAGTAGAAAATAGATATTCTCTTTTTCCATTATCTATATTTCTATCAATATGTCTATATGGAAAAGAGAAAGGAAGGAAGGAAGAAAGGAAGGAGAGAGAGAAAGGGAAAGGAAGGAAGGAAGGAAAGAAGGAAGGAAGGAAGGAAGGAAGGAAGGAAGGAAGGAAGGAAGGAAGGAAGGAAGGAAGGAAGGAAGGAAGGAAGGAAGGGAGAAAGAAAGAAAGAGAGAGAGAAAGAGAAAGAAAGAAAGAAAGAAAGAAAGAAAGAAAGAAAGAAAGAAAGAAAGAAAGAAAGAAAGAAGGAAGAAAGGAAGGAAAAAGAAGAAAAATGACTATAAATAGATTCAAGCTTCTTGAAATTTTATAAGTGTGATTTGTACTTGAGTGTGGGGGTGGTCTAGACCAAAGCCATAGTGGAGAAGTCCTCAAATTTAAGTATGTAAAGGAATCAACAAAGGGGCATCTTGAAAGTAGACTCCATGATTCTTCTTAAAAGATTCTGATTAATTTGTTCTGAAATAGGGTTCAATAACCTCCCCTAGATTAATTTAACATTGAGGTTCACACCAGACTTAAAGAAATGTTACCTTAAGGAATTTTAAATATTCCTTTCAGTCTTATGTGTTATCTACAGATAGATGAGATTTAATTCTACATTTGTTTTAGTGGAGAAGGGGAAGTGCCCACTTTTCTAAAGCATATTAAAATTACCAAAGATCTTAGAAACAGGCTTTGAATTGTTATATGTATATTATATTGCATATGCATTATAATTCTCTTTCAATTTTAAACTCAGACCTGAATGATTTTCACATTACACATCTTCATTTTCTGAAAAGATTGACTGTGATTAAAGAGAAAATGTGAATTATAGGAAGAAAAAAAAAGAGAAGAAAGAAGAAAAAAGTAGAAGAGGGAACAGAAACGTTAGATTTGAAAAGAGTTGAAGTTCACCTTTAATATGTATCATTTTTATTTGAGCCAAGGAGTGAAAACTTAATCATTGAAAAAATTACATATTTTAAATGATGAACACTTCTTAAAAAAAAAAACTGAGCATGAAAAATAAAATCACCTTTTTTCTGACTTTTTACCTCCTCACCCTCATCAATTTTATAAGGGGTTGACATTTCAAAAAACAGCAATGTAGTCAGGATCTACCAGTTTAACTGAATAATAAACAAGAAGAACTCTGCTTCACAGTGTTTCATCTCCGCTTTACAACATGAGGGAGCAACTTCAAATCTAATGAGGATGGGAAATTTTGCCTGAACAAGCCTGAAAAGTATTGAACGATTCCCCTAGCAGTCATGGCACTGATTCTAGGTGTGTATATACTAGAGTGAAGTTCAGAAAGGCACAGGGGCATAAAACACCAACTAACAGTGAGAAAGACAAGAGCAAGATGTAATAAAAAGTTAAAGGACTTTGGAATGAGCTAGAACTGGGTATAAGTCCTAGCTCTGCTATGCACCAGACTTTTGCCCTAGGGACAAATTATTTACCATCGTTGAGACCCCATTTTCTTATCTGCAAATAGAGAAAAAAGTAACTCCTTCCCCAAAATTGGGAATTGTGTTAAACATGTTAGGCAAACAGCTAGCTCAATGGATGACTGACAACAAATTCAAGTTTGTGCATTCCAGGACATTACTTTTACAATGTTGAAGGTACAAACACCTAAGCAATCAGCGGAAAATAAAAAAAGACATAATGGAGATGTGTGTTATTATGTTCAGGTACTGCTTTGTAACTAAAATGTTACCCAAAATTTGTTCTACTATGCTTGCAAAAGGTGTGGGAGCAATTGATACCTGGCTATTTTTTTCTGATAGGCCTGAGATGTTTTTACAGATTTCTTTCACTCTTGAATTCTAATATAATTGGTTAGTAAGATAGTACTCTAAGGTATTAATGGTATTTCTTCTTCTGGGCAGCCTATCCTCCTCATTCTGGCTGTTATCCTTGGGACACCATTCATTACCTTCCAGGTGAGGGGTCAAAAAGGAAGAAAAAAGGCAAAATCTCAACTTTGAATTGCAGTCATAGAGACAAATAATCAGGAAAGTAAAGACCAATAAAAAGCCTTAAGGATGTAAAGGAAGAGAGTTTACAGTAGTTCTTCTTTATCCGCGGTTTTGCTTTCCACAGTTTCAGTTACTCGTAGTTAATGTCACCTAAAAATATTAAGTGGAAAATTCCAGAAATAAACAATTCATGTTTTACATTGTGTGCCATTCTGAATAGCATGAAGAAATCTTATACCTGCTTACTCTGTCCCACCCAGAGTGTCAATCAAATTCTTTGTCCAACATATCTATGACGTGAGGTATATACAACCTGTTAGTCACATACATGAGACCTCAGTTTTCAGATCAGTTATCCTAGAGAAAGAAATCATGTTCACCTAACTTTATTATAGTATATTATCATAATTGTTCTATTAGTAGTAATTGTGTTAATCTCTTACTCAGCTTAATTTATAAGTTAAACTTTATCTTAGGTATACATGTATAGGAAAAAAAAACATAATATGAATTGGATTTGCTACTATCCAGAATGTCAGACACCCACTGGCAGTTCTGGAGAGAATCTCTTGCAGATAAGGGGGGACTACTACATACTAAAAATAACAGAGTTGGCAAGGATACAATGTGAAGTAAAAGATTATATTCCTGTTACAGAAAATGATTAAAAACTCCATCTGGATTGAATGAAGAAGAGATGGAAGAGGAGAGTGGTAGAAGGAGAGGGTTTGGTCAGAAAGGGAGAATGGAAGAATAAGGCTGAGCTATCGGTCTCGGGTCTTGTCCCTCCCTGTTCTGTCTTCTCAAAAAAATGTTTGTGCTACTCCTGGTGTCCTTCTGGAATAAGAGCAATGATTGAGTAAACTACTTACAGGATTAGGTCTTGGAACAGAATTTCAAGAAAACAAATACTGAGCATTGTTTAGGGAAATAATTCAAAGATTATATGGCTTACATGAGGGAGGCAAAAAGAGAGGGTTTCAGTGGAAAAAAGAAAACATGCATATATATTGACAGAACACCCTAACCAGATGCAACTTGGATCATACAAGCTGAAGACCACGTGATAGGACCATAGATAACTACTGTAGGTATATCTGAGATCAAGGTTGAAGCACAGAGACTGAGAAGAATGAATTGAGCCCCATTGAAGACAGAGTATAATTATAGTCCATATCCTCCATGTCAAAAATAGCCCCTAGAGTGCCTTCTATAAGAAGGAATAGAGGAAGGGTCCTCAATTAACTGAGTACATCTCTAAAAGAGACTAAGAGATATCTGAAAGGCAGATTACCTTGATCTAACAAGGTGACTATTTTAACAACAAAGAATCATAAAAATAATTTATATTGGTTCCTCATGGAATTTCTGAATATACTGAATTGTTCTCCAATATTACATTCACTATGACACAAGCCAATACCAATCTTGTGGAATATTATTGCCATAAAATTAGATCTAATCATGTTTCATTATGAAAGTGAAAAAAAATCAAGATCATTTAGCTTTAAAAAGTATAATTATAAGAAACAAAAGAGTGCTTTTCACTTTTGAAACTATATTTATAGGTAGGCATTTCTTAAAGTTGAAGTCATGTTGCTATACATTTTAAGTTATTTAGTGTTTATACTGTTCTATCCCCTCCTTCCCTCCTCCTTTCCTCTTCCTTCCCTTTGAAAGGTAAACATTGATAGTGATCCTATGGAAAATTATTTGTAGTGAAAGCTGTCATTATATTTTCTCACTGTTTGTCAGTACAATAAAATGACATTTTGTAAGTTTAAGTTTACTATGACTTTAAGTCATCACAGGTAAAAGTTAAGTCTTGCTTCAGAATTCCCAGATTCAGTACCTGTATTTGTAAATGGTCCAGTTTTTCCTTTTTTTTTTCTGGTGCAACAGTATCTGTTACAAACATTTTCTGTCACATTTTTAAATTCCCTTTTATTCTAAAGTGCTAAGAATGGCTAGTTGGACTATCAGGGAATACCTTAATTTGACCTCTTTTGTTGTTTCTTCCATAGGTACACTTAACTTCATTTATTCAGCAAGTATTTACTGAGTGTCTATCATGTGGCTGACCAAATGCTTATTTCTTTAAATTCTTCAATAAAGTTGATATCTGAATGCTTTCATTCATTTTTCAATATATGTACCCAATCAGCATCTTTCTTATTTGCTTAAGTTGAAATCATTTAAATATTTTAATTAATGTTCAGAATAATATTTTCCACATTGTTGGCTCTGGATCATTTCTGAAATTATGAACTCATTCATACCTGTGCCATGAGCCTTTAATCTGAGAAAAAGTAGGTTTTTAAAATAAATATCTAAATTTCATCATAAAAAAGCTGACTCAGAACCATACAGCTGGGTTAGAATATGTGGCAAGTAAAATAGATTCTATGTTTTGGTTCAGATACAGATTGTCAGGCGCAAACCCTTTAACTGTTCAGTGCAACCACTCCAGGAGATTGCATCCACAGCAACCACGGTAAAATGGGATTCGTGGTATTGTACAGAATGATGACACTTTAAAGTCATTCTACAAACTCTGACACCACCACCATCTCTGCTCTCTCCTTGATGAGAAAACTTCAAATTTATTTGTGTGTTTATCAATAGATGTCCCATTTCTCAGCACGGGAACTGATTTATGATTGATTGAAGCCAGTCCTAATGGTCTCACTCTCTCACCAGTCATGGTTTAAACACAGAAATGTGACTCAATAATATTAAGAGTAAATCCCCTGATAGCATCTGGGAAAGGATTTTTCTTAGAAATGAACAAAGACATGTAGAACACTCATTTTCTTCCACTGGATGTAATCTTGTTTATCGTGATGTCTGAAGCTGTTGAACTCATAATGTGGAGGAAATAGCACTAAAATTTTCCAGATGTAGAGCAGAAGCCCAAGAACAACCCCAATGACAAGTTCCTATTGAGAAATAATAAATTCCTTAGTACTTTAAGCTATTGTTAGTTGTTTCTTTTCTTACTTGCAGCCAAAAGCATCCTTAATGGAAGTCATAAATTTTGCTACTACATTCATCAGTATAAAAAATGGAGGGATAGGAAGATTGCAACTTCTTGAGTTAGTAACCAGAAGGTGCATATATATATATATATATATATATATATATATATATATATATATATATATATATATCTGATATTTTCACCTGTCCCACTAATGGATAGCAAATAAATGACTGAATTTATTAAGAACAGATTTATCATTGAATATATACCAGCTATCATGGGATTATGGGGAGGCTGTAGTAAATAAATTAAGTTCATTTCTTTTATAAAGTTAATTGATTGTAACACTTGGGGTACCAGTATAGAGTCTGATCCTAAACCACATTTGATCTGTGGAATATCCTTACCTGCTCTCTAGGATTCATTCTTTTCATTCTTTCATGACTACCATCCTAGTTATCTGAGGTTTCCTTCACTCTGTCTTTACCAAAAGAGTTGAAAATTTGATTGTTCTGTGAATATCACGCATCATAGAGAATGACATTTATTGTACAGAATGATGACACTTTAAAGCCATTCTACATTTATTCACATTTATTCATGATAAACACTAAACTAGAATGCAGATTTCTTCTATGCAGTACAACCAAAACTTGTCATTTTGGAAACACTAATAATAATAATAACAACAATCTCATTGGAAGCAGACAGATTATATAAATGTGCTTTTGTCTGATCTTTTGTATATCTATGCTAAGGAAAAAGAATTATTCCTAGATTGCAGTTTATTTCTATGTTTTACATGATTTAGAAGTCATTCTTCATATCTGTTTCCTCCTAATAAGAGAGAGTACCAAAAAGGGGAACTTTTCAGTTATAATGCTCTAGTCAACCAGCTAACAGGTCACTTGATAATGGTTGGTCTGGCAGGGGCCCAAGGCAGGGAATACTTCATAGATATTCTGCATGTCTTCACTCTGGCAATGACTGTGAAGTAGGGTGGAGCATTTGTGTTATCAGCAAGAAGAAAAGGGAGAAGAACAGTGTTAAGAGAAGAAAGGTGAATAAAAATTACTCTTTGGGGAAAAACCCACAGTATTTAGTGTTCTCAGAAGGAGAATTTTCTTCTTCTTCTTTTGAATTTCAAAAACGCACATGGCTTGTGGCCTTAAGGAGAGAAGCACAGGAACAAAGCTGCTTTTGTACTCTATTAAGGTTGAGATTAAAGTCCCTACTGATAAACTGAACATTCTTTAAAAGTGACCAGAAGCAAACAGTGTCTGTTTGCTACTACTTTATTACAAAGACACCACTGAGAATAGCTAGGAATATACTATTTGATCTTTAACAGGTTGACCAAATGATTGCAGTTGGCTCCAGTACAAGATGCTTTCTGCAAATTATTGTTTCTGGTTATAAACCTTTATAATATTTCAGAATGAATTATGTATGTATTTCATGTTTTCTTTTCTGTTATCAGCCTTGATGTTCTCATTTCAAGTTTCACCCTAGCCTCCTAATAATGCAATATTGAGGCCATTCAGACACTAATTATGCCTCCGTGGCTTTTTTGAAATGACTAAATCAGCATCAGTTCTATAATTATCATTAGCAAGTTTGTATCAGTAGCTCACATCACTTGAAAAGCTCAACTTAAATGATTTGTGAATGTACTCATCTAATATATTGAACACTCTCTATAGATACACACAGGTGCTTGCATATAGCTTTATGTAAAATAGAAACTCTGTCCATGTATATTGCATGAAATATATTTTCAATACAATATTAAAATATTATTTTCATAGCTTGAAATATTAAGGTACACAGTGACACCCAAGCTTCCTGTGCTTGAAAAGCTCAGTTGGGGTGAGCAATATAACGAAATAGAAAACTATTACCCATACTTAAGGCTAGATCTGATGTTTCCTCATTTTCAAAATGTTCAAATAGGAATCTGGCAAAGATGATTGACAGGAAGAAGTATCCAAATGCAATTCCTCTGTATTTTCATTGTTTCTGTTCTTGAATTATTGATATTCCTAGTAGTCATTTGCCATGAAAACGAATCAAGGTAGGTAGGATAAGCATTTTCTTGAATCAACACTCTTGTATTAAAAAAATGTTTACAGTATAACATTTTTATAATTTAACAAAATGGCAAACTGGTGGGAAAAGTAACTACAGCAAAATAAAAGCATAGTGCACATTAAAAGCTTAATTTTGTCACTAAATACATAAGTGCTGTGTGGAAAGATATTACAAAGGGGAAAAAATCCCCCAGCTCTTGAGAAAAGAAGCTATGAAGATTTCTTTGTATCATTTAGAGAGAAAACCTGATCAGAATTTCTGAATTTATGTCTCTTCAGGAATAGTGGGGCACACATCAAAGGCGAAGCTATTGTATTTTCCAATGATAATCCTTTTTTTTTTTTTAATTTTCACACCACCTAGTAGTAGATCCTTGTTTTGTATAAAAAAAAAATTGTGCCAGGCTGTAGTATTTTATGACCTACATTATTACCCTCTGGGTAGTGAAATGATGGTGCCAAACTAATTATTGCTTTGTCTAATTTTAAATCCAAGTCTATGGAGATTAACAGCTTGCACATTAATTCAAAGCACCAACAGCCCACCTTACCTAATGCCATTTTCAATGAATTAAAAATCCTGTTTATGAAACTTTAATATACTGGAAAGGAAAGAAATGTGTGTCTGTACTTTTTATCCAGTGTATAAAAACTAAATTCACTTTGCTTATGTTGCCTGCTGAAACATACTCCAAAGAGGAATTTTTCTGATCTTCAGGCATTTCTTCTCCTGAAAATGAAATACCCGCTAAGCCAAAAGCACCGTCTGAGTGGAATGAACTGTAAAGTGGTGGTGACGATGGGGAGAAGGAGGCAAAATAATGAGAAGAAAAACTACGTTCAGTTTGAGTGGGAAAAAAAATTCAATTTTAAGGTATTGTCCCTTTTATATCTTTGACATTAAGTGAATGACTTTAAACACACTGACATTTTGTAATATTACAAAATGAACATGCAATATTGAGCAATCGATACAAATAGACCATCTATAAAAAGTCAAGGGAGCATATCTCCAAAACCTACACGAAGGATTGGCAGTTTGAAGGAACATAAAATGATAGACCATTGCAATAGTTTCCCAGCTAGTGGCCCCGTTTCCAGTTCTATTAGCTCTGTCTTCTTAAACCAGGGCCCAGATCACATAAATCTCTTGCTTAAAAACCTTCCAGAGAGTCCCGTTACTTATGAATAAAATGCAAACCTCTAGTACTAAAGACCAAATGAAGTTCCTGCACAGAGCGTCCCCTCTTCTCATTTCCATTCTTATTTCCCCTCCCGTGCCCGTATAAAGCAAACGCCCAATCAGACCAGATTATCTGCTGCTTCTTGCAAAGGCTCTCATAATTTCCTTTTATTGCTGCGTATGTGTGTGCCTATTTCATCTACACATCAACTCATTAATTTCCTCAGTAAACATTTATTTAGCATCGTCACTGTGGGGGAGGAGGGGTAAAGATGGAAATTACAGTCATTGACTTCCCTCAAGAAGTTTAGAATCTAACAGAAGTCAAACAGTTATAAAAGTACTTTTAAAATGATGTGTAGGTGCAGAGAGAGAGAGAAAGAGAGAGAGAGAGAGAGGTGGAGACTGATAAGAGGAGAAGGATTCGGAAGTGCCCCTAGAAAGTACAGGATGTCTCCTTGGAGGAGGTAAATATTTATGGGAGTTAGGCCACAGAAGAGGAGGGGAAACCTGAGGGCATAATGAAAAGCAAGGCGCAGGGGACCAACAACAGCATGGTGTTTGCAAGCTACAAGTGGAGCATAAAGATGGGGACTACTAAGGCCAGAAAAACTGCTCTCTTTATGCAAGAACTCATATGTTTTTCTGGACAGAAGCCCTTTATGAGTCTCATCTACTTTGAACTATATTTATCTTGTCTCATACAAAACATGGTTAATGTTCATTTTCTATAAATCCTCTGCATTTTCTTTGTCAATACTTTGAACCATAGTAAGCTCAGCAGGTATTTTCTAAATGAAATCGAGAACAATGCAAAATCAGGCAGAGATGGCAGCATGTATATACATATAAACACTACCACCATTTAAAGAGTGAATGAAAAAAAAAAACCCATAATCTTCAGATTATTAAGAGAAAACCCTTTTGCATACCAAAAGACATCTCAAGTGAACCTATCACAGAATTTTCCAGTTGTCTCTCCATTGAAGGGTTAGATCATGAAGGAGATATATGGGCCACCCTAATACCATTTGACAGTACCTGTATTCAAGTGTAATTCTAACAAATTGAGTAATTTTACTAAAATGAGATCAAGATCTCTGCTAGGTTTCTTTCTTTTTTCTTCTCTTTTTTTTCTTGGTGGGAGGGGAATAAGGACTTCTCAGTAGTCTCAGTTGAATTGAAGTACAAATAAAGCATCTTAAAACAGAACGTTATGGAAACAGTTAAAAAATTATTGCACCACTAATTTGCATTATGTAAAATCTACTTTATATTTTGTGAGCAATACATATAACAAAAATGTCTAGGATATCTAGGTCTAATAAGTAGCTACTAAATCCTGGAAGATTTTTTTGAAACACTGTGGTTTGGAACAAGGTATTAACAGTTTAATGTTTTATTAAAATAGTTAATATGAGCTTGAAATTATAATGCATTATTTAAAAATTAAGTTATATGGTATTTAGCATTTCATTAAAAAAATCATTTTAAGCATCCCTCAAATGTTTTTTTCTTAAAGCATCTTGTCACTCTCATCTCTGTTATTAAAAGAGTACTTATGTTTATTATTTTATTTTCTTTTAAAATAATGTGACTGTGCTGTGTATTAGAAATTCATTATCTACCTTAATCTTTTGCTTACTTTCCTTTTCTTTTCCACTCACAGAGGTAAAGCACCTCTCTGTGTCTAACCTGGGACGTATTAACCTTAGCTTAATGCAGACAAGCATTTGGTCATCTGTAAAATCATATTCAATATCACCTTGCTTATTTCTTTACCCTTCATTTTGGTTGTTGTTGTTTATATGTGTAGAATAAACAACAGGAAACAGTGGAAGAGTTCTTCCTCTCTGAATTAGCTTGAGAGAAAAACACACACATACACATACATTTCAAAATAAAAGAGTACTTAAGTTTATTTTCTTTTAAAAAGGTCTGAATATGCTGTGTATTAGAAATTCATTGTATTTTCTCTCTCTACATTAAAAAAATAAAAGAAAGAAGTAAGCAATATGATTAATGAAGTAGGAAAAATTATCCCAATAAGGTTTTCATTGACTAAGCCAATCAACTTTCTTTAAAGACTCAATTTCTTATTATTACATCACCACAAGTTAATAAAATATACTTAGAGATAGATATCAGTCACAACCAGAAACATTTCTTTTGAGGAAAAGTTTTAAAAGATAAAATATGGTGTCTGTAAAATGCTATTTAAACATTACCACTTTATTAAAAAAATTGTTTTATTAAAACAACAAAAACTATAAACAGTATGCTAATTTAGCACTCTTGTAAAAACAAAGTTAAGTTTCACTTTTCTTTGGAAAAAATAATTGGAGAAAAGTAAACTTTATGTATATCTAAAAAAGATAGCTAGAAAGAGTGGGATGACAAACTCCACCATGGATGTTATTAGTCATGCCAATTTCATACTGTATATTCTATTTTGTAAGCCTTGTTTCTTGGGAGTATATGTAATTTTGGACAATTTTAGACTCTGCATAAATACATGCAATAATCTTTTAAATAGTTTCCCATCCTTTGATCCCAAAGTTAATTACCTTCATTTGTATGTTGAATGATAGATCTTTAAAAATGTATTTCAAATTAATATAGGAGAAATGAAAAAAAGTATTACTTATCTATTAATAAACTACTAACTACTGCAAACCACACTTCTTCCTGCCCTGCTCCCTTTTAAAAGTAGAACTTACTTTGTTTTAGATATTGAAAATGGATTGCTTGAAGTCAATCATCAAAATACACCATGATTTACTCAGGGGATATTCAATTACATATATTTCATACAGTATTTTGGTCTATATGGAAAACTGTAATTTAAATACTGGGAATTTAGTGTTAAAAATTGATGAGCTTTGAACTTTTTTTTTTTTAAAGAACAGGGGCAGAGCAGTTGTGCTTGAATTGGACAGAACATCTGCTGTGTCCAGAGGACTTCTTGTCATTCTGCAAATGGGCAATAATTAAAATTATAAGATGTTCATGGTTGGGTTTTTTTTTTAAATTCATCGGTACTTAATCCAACAGTGACCCATAGATATTTTCCTACACTTATTTCTTTGTGGTGAAACCCAATGGGTAACTTTTCATAATATCATTTTCAAAGCTAGCTTGTAAAATATAACTAAAGGGGCTTCAGTGTTCTCTGTTACATCAGAATAAAGTTCTTCTGTTTTATTTTGAAGCCTGGTTAAAAAAAAATGCACAGAAAGGTCAAATCCATTCCAAAGAAAAATCTCATTCCTGAGAAATATTTAGTAAGATCTTGAATCATTTTTCTTTTGTCTTTTAAATTGTCATCTGCCTAGATTTAACTAAAATAATTTTTCTTTCTCATCTTGTTAGCTAAATGTGTTCATTCAATGACTACCTTTTCAAAGGTAAGAAAAGCACAAAAGAAGAAAGAAATGAATTTCAAAGTATATATTTGGTATTTGTTAAATGCTTTATTTTATCATGGAGAGACACAAGTTAGTCTATTAAATCTATAGCAGAGAAGCAGGGGAAATGTGAGGAGAGTCTGTCCTAAACAAGAATATTTTCGTCCCAACCTTCAAAGGTAATATTTTCAGCTTGATGAGCTCCTGGTCGTATATATAATTTGCCTCTTTCATTCTCAGCTTCGTTGAAAAATAAAGGGCTGGATGTCCAACGGGCCAAAGTATAAACTTACCATTTATTTATTAAAGTCATATTTAATGAAAACGAAGAGGAATTATTACCCTACTCACTCTCTTTCTCGTTACAATTCCTGAAGAACTTTGCCGGGCACATTATCTCGTAGACATCATGATCAAATGTTATTGTTTGCTTTATTATCTCAGTTGGATGGTTGGCTAGTCTAGAATGAAATAGGTTGAAGGCAATACTTGAAGCCTAGAAGTCTGAATGAGGTTCCCATTCAAATGATCCTGGTTGTTTGGGGGTGGGGCGGGGTGATTAGTAAACCAAACTGAGCTTACACTGCATAGTAAGCGTCTGGATGCAGCACATTTACATCTAACAAGAGGCCCTAGAAAATGTATGTGTTTCTTAAACCTTATGTTCTGAACAAAAGGCTATCTCAGCAACAGACAAGCAGCACTGCACTGCTCCCTGGGACGCGAGCAACACACTCAACTGCACATTTCATTCTTCCTCAGCTCCCAGCACTACAAAGACCCTACTCTCTTTCCACTCTTAGGTCCCCAGATTGCTCCCTAGAAGGGGGCTGGGAAAGCAAAAGCCTAACGTCTATGCCTGCCCACTCGCAGCCCGCACCGGGCCCCCAGGCGCTGCGTTCCCCTGCCCGAGCCGCCTGGGGGAGGTAGGGAGGGGAGCCAGGGAGCGCGAGAATGGACCGCACACCTAGACACTTATGATTTTATTTATTCACATGGAGGCGGGGAGGGGAACGGGGTTCATTCGGATTTCACCCCTGAAGTTGCCTCTTCTTGGCAGATATTTTCTGGCTGGTGCTGGGGACCCAGGGTAGAGTGTGGGTGAGGTCCCATCTCCAGGGCCAGATCTTGTCCTGCGCGCGGAGTCGAGAGAGCTGGGGAACGGTGGACGGGCCGCAGCTGTTGAGGGTCGGGAGCGGGCAGGGAGGGGCCCAAGGACTGGAGAGCGGCGCAGCCCCGTCCGGGGCCCTCCGAGGCTGGCTGGGGAGCGCAAGGGTGGGCTGGTTGCGCGTGGAAACGAAAGGCCTCTTCCCCGTGAGACATTGCTCCCCTTTTCCCAGGCTGGGCGGCCTGAGAGTGAGGGCAGAGAGAACTCCGGGCCCCCGCGCGCGTAATCATGACCTCGGGGCCCCCTCCGGGCCGCGTGAGCTCGTCGGCGAGGCTGGGCGGCCGCCGCGGCCGGGGCCGTGTAACATGACCCGAGCGGCCCGCGGGCCGGCCAGCGCGCTGCGGCCATTGAGCCCTCCCTGCCCATGAATCTCTGGCGGGTCTCTAGCTCGCTCGCTCGCTCGCTCTCCTCCCGCTTCCCTTTCTCCCCCTCCAGCTCCGCGGGCTCCGTGCGCCTCTCCCTCTCCCTCCTGGTCTTCCTGCTGCCCGTCTCTCTCCACTGCCCGCCTCTCGCCACTGCCTCCCGTCTTCTCTCCCTCACGGCAGCCTCCGTCTCTTTCTCCCTCTCTCCTTTGAAAACTGATCTTTGGCTCTTAGTGTGAAAGTGATTTGAATTTGGCTCGGCGGCGCTCTGCGCCTGCGCCTAGCCTCTGGCATGCTGGCTCCTTCCAAGCAGCTGTTTTGGGTTTGAAATTCCAACATGGCAGAGGCTGCAGTCCGTCTTCCCTTCAAAAACTTGGAATGATTTCAAATCATAGGCACCTTCACTTAACCCTAGCTTCCATTCATCAGCAAACACATCGGATCGATGCTACGCTAACCTATCGGCTTTTCGCTCTGCGCGTTCAGGTAAGAGGAGCTTCGTAGTTTTCCACCATCTGTTTAAATTTGTTTTTGTTTTTGTTTGTTTTATTTTAAAAGAATATAAATAAATCCAAGACCTGTAATAAAAAGAGATCTTCGAGTTGTGTCGTAAACATTAAATTTAATTAGCACTCTTCTCTATTCTCTACGCCAACCTGCTGTCTTATTTCTCTGTACAAAGTAGCCCTGAAACATTATAATGCATATTTTTGCTGCTTAATCATTGCAACAATAGTGTGGGATTAAGAGTTCGCGATGGAAAGAATCTCGTTTTCCGCTATATTGGGCTTACTTATTACTATCTTTTTACTTCAAAAATAGAAAATAAGAAAGCGGAGCCATAGGGTGGGGCTAGACTTTCTTCGGGAACTAACTTCTAAGTAAATAAGAAGTGTAAATAAGAATCTTGCACACACAAAAAGTTGAGGTTAAATTACAATCTCGTGGCCGGGGGAACGTGAAAATGTCAGAAGATCGGTTGTAGAAAAATGTAAGCACATCATCTTGGAGGGGGTACAGCGTGGTGGGCGTATTGTTGGCAAGGAACGGGAGAGAAAGATGTATAATTTAATGGTATATACAATCCACTGATCCTATTACCGTCCTCCCCCGAGCTCTTGTTAGTTTCAATGGGAGTGAGTGAAATTGACATGGACTTGCATTCCTGGTCATGTGCTTTTTTTCTTTCTTTCTTCTCCTGTGATCTGAGATCCCCTTTTTGTTGATGTTGCTTTCCCCCTTAATTATATGCATGTAGGTTAAATGAATACCTGACGAAAGGGCCCACGTTTCAAGGCAGTGACATTTGATAGCTGAGAGGAAAAGTGGCTTTAATGAAAAGCAACCTTTGGAATTCCTGCTTGTGAGAAATCCAATTCAGCTTTTTGTGCTGCCAGCAAGAAATGATCAGTAGCACCAGTGTTTATGGTATGTCAGTTTTGGAATTTACTTCCTTTGCATCTAAATAGGAAAGAAAAATTAAATAGCATGATCAAACCATTGAAGACTGCTTGGGAAGCAGATGCTCATGATATATATTTCTTTTTACTATATATATATATGTATATTTTAATCTGTCAAATGCCTGTTTATTTTTGCTATCACTTGTTTATATATTCCAGTTTTGATTAATAGATTACTGTAGTCTACTTTTATCGGTTTAACTGTAACCCAAAAGTTGCGTGTTACTAGTAATGCACTATATAACCACTGAAGTCAAATGGTATGTAAATTAGTTAAACTCGGTGTGGGGCTTTTTGGGGAGGGGGCTGGGTGGAGAGGGGTGAGGGCGGGAGTGTGGGGAAAGACTGCTTACTAATGAAAATACACATATATATGTACACGCACAGAAGTGGGTGATTTTTTTCTTTAATCTATTAAAGCAGTTGGACTATCGGCTCTCTCAATGATTGCACTTTGTGGAGTAATCAGTTCTTCTGAGTGTGTGTGTGTGTGTGTTTTAAAATATTTTGGAGGGAGTGAGTTATGAAGGGATATCTTTTATATGAAAATAAAATATATTTTGATTGCTTAAAGTCCTTAATGCCTTTTAAGGAACAGTGGTAGTTTTTTTATTTTCTTTGATTGCCATTCACTTGTCTGCCTGTCAGCGCTTTTTACTTTTAACCTGTGACAGAATTAAATAATCAGGCACTGAAATTGACTTTGTTTGAAATCGCTCTTTCCTCTTTCTTTACAAAAAAAAAAAAAGAGGTCAGATAAATGGAATGAGGGGGTTTTCAATAGCTCTTGTGACTGTGCCATGTGTACACTTTGTGATATTCAATTAAGACTAAGAGGGAACAACAACAACAAAAAGATGTTAAAAGTATTTTGCATAACCAAAGGCTGTGTCCACTTTAAACTATTTCTTTTTTTGTTACGTTTACCCCACCACCATGCGTTCACCTTGAAAAGAGAGAAAGAAGGAAAGGGATAAAATGAAGGAAACAAATAGCAGCAGGGCAAAGCTGCCAGGGGTCTGTAATGTGGCCGTGGTTACTGCTCTCTCATAACACAAATGTGAATACAAGGAGAGGGACCACAAGAGCCGCTGCGCGACATACACTTCTGGTTGGACTCTGGTGACTATCCAGCTAAGCACACACTGCTCTTACATGATAGGAAGGATTTGATTGAATTTTGCATTTGGAACTTGTTGACTTTGAAGCGATCAATAAGAAGACTGTTTATTTTAGATGCACATAATTTGCCCTGAGAAATGTTTTAAGGAGGAGAGAGCACAGCTTTTTTTCCCCCGGAGCTGTTGGAGCGAATGGGATTGCCAGATGGGCGATTTCCCTCTGTGATGTTAAAGCTGTAATATATATTCAGAGCAGATTGGGCTGCTGCCTGTGATGAGGAGGATATTACATTTATAAATTTTAAATCGGAACTCAGACAATGTGCTGAGAGCAGAAATTGGATGGTTTGACTGTTTACCTTATTGATACTTAAATGTGATTTCTGGGTAGTAGTAATAATAATCATTGCAATAATATGTAAAAACACATTGGGCTAGGCAATCATATAATTCATGACATTTAACAGCAGATTTAAGTGTGTAAATTGCCTGCCACCCAGGCTCTGCTTACTATTAAATAATAGACACATAATTTATATCCCTGAGTGTATAAATGCCTGTTGTGCAAATGATATTCACTCTGGAGCCTTGTTATTATACACTAGGATTCTGGGAGAAAAAGTTTGTGTGTGTGTGTGTGTGTGTGTGTGTGTGTGTATTTCATATCAGTGAAGTAGACACTTGTGTATATGTATAAAGTAACATTAGTGGCTCCTATTTTGTAATTCTATGACAGATTATTTTTACATTTATTTTTGTCTCAAATGTGTGGCCTAAAGGAACCAAAGTTACAAACCTAAAAGGCTGGAAAGTGGGCAAGTGCTCACACTCTGGCAGCTCTGCTGTTGCAAATTAAAAGTGTGTTGTGGTCAGGAAATGAAAGCTACAATGTCTCTTTTGAACAAGTCGTTTATCAAGAGAAACATCTATCAGGGACTGCCTTGTCACATTGATCCTCTGAAAGTTAGGTCCGAGGTGGAAGCTGCTTTGATGTTTTTGATCCTAAATTTAATACAACAGAAAAAAAGCAAGGATACTTTGACCAGAATAGATTTTTTAAAATGTTTCCTGGAACCAAGAAGATCTATTTATTAGTATTGTACTATGTGTGAAGTTATTTGGACACAACAGTTGAAAGGTGGAAGGGGAAACCCCAGCCTTTATAAATGGCTGGTTGTTAAAATATATATTTATAGTATATTCAGCTATGGCTGGCTTCTTGGTTCACATGGACATTTTGGAAATAGATTGCATTAGAGGGAAATTTATCTTAAGAGTGTTGTGGAGCAATATGCAGAGATCAGAGTTTTCATTCATTCAAATTTTAGAGTTGCTCTCTTCCTTGCCTCCTCTCTTTAATCCTTTATTTTTATTTTCTATCTTCATTACATGTGTGACATAATAGTTTTTATTAGAAGAAAATTTTTTTTCTATTGAAAACCAGTTTCCAGAACATGCTTGCTCAAATCATTTCTATTGTTTATTAATTGTGCATGTGGATGGTTATTAATAAAAACTATATGCGTTCACAAGGCTTTCGGAACTTCAGCTTAAAACTATAGGTAAGTAACAGGTTAAATATGCCATGTATTCTTGAATATTGAATATGTTGCATTCATTATTCAAATGTTACAAGGTATTGTTGAGAAAATAACCAAGTTTTAATAAATGTGGTTTCTTTCTTTTTGTGTGTGTGCAAAAAGGCTTTTAAAAGCAGACTTCATTTTGGGAGGCAAAGATATGGGAGAAGTGTTTCTTCAGTGAAATAGAGTTTTTGGATACTTGTTTTATACTGCTGATGGCTACTTGCTATTTCATATGAGTCTATCAATAACTAGGCTGATAGACCACAAAGAGTGTGGTGGGAGTTTTGGGAAGTGTAATACTTGCTAATTAATCATGTCTGAAATGAAAGAATCATAACAGGGTAATAAAGTCTCATTGTTGTTTTCCTAGAAGAGGGTAAGACTTCTGTTTGGAAGCTGTATATGTGAGTTGACTTGCTTTTTTCTTCTCTTAATAAAAGGGAATTTGTAGGATCTATTTGGAATTTATTTAGGAACGATCTTTTTTTTTAATTTTAATTATTTAACAGAATAGTTTTCTTTCTCCTGGCTGTACCAAATCAGTGAGATTCTTAAAATTGTCTGTCTCTGATATTTTCTGAGTGAAAACATAGAATGTTTTTCTTTAGTTATATTAAAGACTCCATTGGCTAAGTTTCCAGTACCATATTTTTCCACACATAGAAAATTGTTTTTGTTTTTTTATTCATGTTAGGCAGGAACTTTGAAAATCTTTTTGTAGGCAGGTACTTATGACAGACCTAAAAGACAGCAGAAATTTAATTAATTGCTTTTAGACAGCACAAGAGTATGGCCAGAGGGGAGAAAAGAAGTAGTACTTCCAAGAATCTGTAGAGAAAATCTGTATAAAACTTGAGATTTCTAAGATAGTTTAAAATACTATCTGTGAAAGTAAATGAATAATAGTAATATTATAGGTGAATTCTTGTTTTCCCCCATAATTTTGTGCTATCATCTTTTAGACTTTAATATTTTGCTTAGTTTGTGCATGCAGTAAGATCCCAAAAGTTTAAGTGTCTGCAACATTAAAATGAAATTATATCTCAAGGTAAAGACAGTTCTGCTAATGATTCCCTATTTTTGTCTGTTTGGATGCCTTGAATGATTGCCTTATTAAGTAATCAGTTTCCGTGGTCCCAAATCAGCAGAATTGCTAGGTGTATTTAAAACAATTGCAGGCTGTTATGTTTTGTACTTTCCAGTTTGTTTCTATGACTTGGGCTAGATTTAACAGAAATGTTTGCTGTTTTGCCTTTGATCGATATATTCTTGAGTACAGATTTCATATACTACTTACTATGTTTATTGTTATAGAGCTAATAAATTTAATTACCAAGAATTTAAATTGATTTATAAATTTTTGATCAGGAAAAGTTGTTCTGCAGACATTTGTGTGAAATATTGACGTATGCTATTGATCAATAATACTTGGTTAATCAGCACATCTGCTTTTATATCTTGAGTTGTTGAGAAACCAGAATTAAATTCATGGCACAGGAAACAATGCAAAATTTATTTTTAGTGAAACAGATTAATATAATTGTCACATTTTTTTGGGATATACAAGAGCTAATGTTGTATTAAAATCAATTAAACTTAGAAAACATTTTTAGGTCCTATTTGGAAGACAAGTCCAAAAATTCTTCTGGATTTTAATGATCTTTCTGTTATCTATCGCTCTGTAACACACACACACACACACACACACACACACACACACGGATTCTACCTCAAGTTTTTTTGTCTATTCAAAACAAAAGGCTTTTTTTTTTAAACATTTTTTTTTCTAAGACTGAAAACAGATTCCTGTTTAGCAAGTACTTTTCATGGTTGAATCATACAGTTTTATTACTTCTTTTCCTCCTAAACTTGCATTTTTATTATTAACTTTTCATTTAACTTATAGTAGAAATTTCAAGCTCAGGTGCTCTGACACCATCATTGATTAGTGAACCTTTTGATATTTTTAATATTATCATTTCAATGGGAATTGTACTTGAGGGATGCTTACAATAAGAAATACAGATAGTAGAAATAAGGAGTAGGCAGGAATAGGGTAAAAAGAATCTGATAAGTTTGAAGCAAATCAAAAGCAGGTGGGTATGCTAAGTGTCCTTAGGGCAGCAGCCCAGATAGATGCCTGCTCAGGAAGCTTCGCTTCAGCACAGCACATGCGTGCGGTACCTGTTGACGGTAGTCTTTGCTGAGAGACAGAGGTGGCAGAAAAGATAGGTGATCAGAAACCATCCAAACATGAAATATCATATGGCAGGTTTTGTTAATAATATTTACGTATTTTATCCAACAAATTTGCTTGTTGTCTTGTTACTTGAATATTGACATTTGGCTTAACATTGCATATGGTGGGCTGTCATTTTAGGGTATATTAGAAGCAGTCAATTCAAAGAATTTCAGTTCAGATATCATTATGTTAAATATGTGTATAGTGGATATGTTTGCTTATATTTGAACTACTCTGATTTTCACAAAGCACTGTTAATATTACTGCTTCCAATCATTTTTGAAATTGATATAGCTTGAAAGTACAACGATGGTTTATTATGTGAAAGCCCAAGATTAAACTTTTTTTTTTTACCTTACAACACAACTTAAGTATTTATAATTTTATGTTAGAAATCTTTTTTAGAAAGTAGTTTTTCATAATCTTGGAAAATTTGTGGTTTGTTAGGATTTTGTTTTCATTTTCATTTTCATCATGAGTAGCTTTTATTAAAAGTTATTAGAAATAATATAACTTTACAAGGAAGCTTTTTTTGTACAGAATACATCATGTAAAACGCCTATGAAATGTTTTCTTTTCCCCAGTATCTTAATGTTGAAAGGAGCTTTACGCAGTTCCTTTTCTATGAGTCTTGGTTTCTGCTGGTAATTAATATAGTTATTCTGTTCCACTTGTGGATATATTTCTGACAAGACAAAAGAAACTGCATTTTTCTCCGCCCACCCAAAAAAATAAATGTTTTTTTCCCCAATTCAACTGTTTGTCATATGTCAGTTGGACCCTTTTTAAGCAGCTGACAATTGATTAAACGCCATATACATATGACAGTAAACTTGTCTGAGAATGAATGACCCTTTCTTGCATGCTCTTGTTTGTAAGGAAATATTATTCATGGAATCGGTAGCATTCATAATAAAAATTATAAAGTGGTGCAATGCGAAGCCATGGGTTTCTAAATGTTATTGTAAACTTTTTGCTGTTATTTATTTATTTATTTATTATCCTTACTGTCAACACACATTGTTACTCTCACCTAGGACCGGCTATGTAATTCTGACACTTGGTGCAATATTAAATGTGCGGCACCTCATTCAATAATTATTAAGAATTCGAGACACCAGTGTCAGCAAAGCATGAATCCAAATACAGGGTCCTTGTGTGTGGGGATCCTGTGGGTCTGCAGAGGACTCAGGGCAATGAAATCGCCCTGATGCAAGACCTACAAACTTTTACGTAGGGCCTGGTTTATGGAAGTCACTGGCTCTCCAATTTGGACATAGACTATTTAGTGATGATTCCACGTGCCTGTGTCTAAAGAGATGCTAATGGCTGTCGAGTCAGACAACGGATGGGAAAATGGACTTTTAGGTATCTTCTGCTTTTTCTATACCTGAAGTGGTAACAGAAATATTTTCTTTATCTCATGTTGCCTTTTGTTTGACATGTGCTCCCATATATGACATGAATTTTGCAGATGTTCTTAAAAGAAATTTGGTGTTTTGTAATTGTGGTGCATACAGGTGCATACTTAGATATGTATTCCCCAGGCACAAGGTGATTGGGAAGAGGGGAGGATTTTAGCAAGATTTATAATAAGAACCTGGGAGTTTCTGTGTTGACATGCACCAACACTATCATACCTGTTTTCAAGCACAAGGAAAATAAATATTTTTAATGTAGAATCCTAAATGACTTAGAAAACAGAGAAAATCCTGACTGTTAGAAATAAAAGTGCTACTCACTGAGTGCTAGTCAGTGAAGAGGGGCAAACACAAAAACAATTATCTTGTTATAATAGGTAGAGTATTGATATTTTAACACTATTTTAACAGAAAAAGTGGCATTGTACCTATATAGACATGGTGACAGATTAAAAGTAACTTTTTTTTTCATATAAATGTAATGTAACTTTGCAGTATGTTATATTCAAATTGGATTGTGAACTTGGTTTCTAAACTTGAATTAGAATAACTTCCCATTCCCTGGAACTTGTAGTTACCCTCTGTCTCTCCTTTCCCCTTTGGTGTGAACAGTCTGTGTTGATGGGCAGACAAAACATTCACATTGTTGCTTCCCAAGATTCTTCTCAATGAGGATCAAGCTTCATATTGAGATACCTAAAACTAAATTTTGAAGTCCAGCAGCTTTTTCAAATCAAAACTCAGATACGATGGAATGTCCAGCAAGTAATGGATCTGAGTGCACTTGAAGTTGTACCATTTATTTTCAAAAGATATTTCTCACATCAGATGACTCTGCCAGGAAAGAAAATATCAAAGACCTCAGAAAAGTAACTATCCATTTATATAATCCAAGACTGGGACAAGGGGGGGCACTTTAAAGGCATTTCTGAGGACGAAAAAAAATTGAACTTATTTTGAATGCCTTGTTAGACTTCGTGGAGAGAAATACTATATATTAGACCATCTAAGAAGAAAATTCTTCACCCTGTGTAATAACAAGGTATTGCTCTCTCAGTGGATATGTACTTTAATGAAAGGAGGCTTGCAAATCACTATTACAACAGAGACCAATTTAATTATAAATTCACCCCACAGTTTAGGAGTCTTTTCCATTAAAGACATTGTCAACCTGAAATATTTTAATAGGTAGTTAATCAGAACAAATATTTTTTAATGTTCTAAGGTATGTATAACAAATCTACAAATTTTGTAGTATAATTTAAATCAGGACCCTTTTTTTCCCCACTTTACTTCTATCCTTTAGTTTGCTTTATTTTTATATTAAGTGTTTGGCTTTAAAAAGGATTAAACCAGGAGTCGAGGTAAATACGTGGCAATATAGTGCATTGGTATGCCCAAAATAGCTGTTGTATTTCTTTTCTATTCTCTTCTTTACCCTTTCCAATTCAAACTGAAGTTATGATTCTGAACTCTTTCTCTTAGATCCTATACTGGAATGATGCTAAATTATAAATCTTAATTAGGTATGATTCACTGATTTTAATCTTACAAGATAATTGTTCTGAGTAGGACAAAAGGTTCCCTTTAAGATAGAAAGCATTTTCATTTCAACTCCCATTTAAGATCTCACAAAGACAACTAAATAAAGAGTACTGTTCTTTTAAGCTTAAGTCATTACTTTTGAATTTAAGTATATGGATGAGTATGTAATATGATAGGGCAGTCTTATTGTTTGCAAACTTGCCATGTTTTTGATAAATTTTATTGCTAGGAATTACAAGGATCTAAAGGAATCTTTTAAATAAAAGTTATAGTTTTGATTAGGTCCATGGAATAAGCTCTTATGTATGTGCCCAGATACATTTCTTTGTGAAGGTATCGATGTCCAGGACACTTTTGGTATTTCTTTATGAGTAATTAGGTTAACGGGGTTAGTTAGAAAATGTATCCTTTCCTGGAAAATGAAAAATTACATTCAAGCTGAGCTAAAAGAGCAGAACATATTCATGACTTTAAGTACTTAAAAAGATATTTTATGAGTCATTTTTAAAGAATAATACCCAATATGTAACTTGTTAAGAATAATAGCCATTTTTACTTTTTAAAGCACATCTATATTAAAACTGACTTTTCATTCATGAGTCACAAACCTGGAGTCAATTTTAGGCCCAATTTACAAAAGATGTGGGTCTAATCCCTACCTCCCATCCCCCAATATCCTAGGCAGTTGTGTTGGCGCAAAGTTCTCCTTTAAAGAGGTATTTTCATTTGCATTATTCAGGAGATTAAGAAAGATTTCTGAGTGGAATACTGATATGACCCAAATATAGCCATGGGAACCCCGAATGGCTGGTACCCTTGTCTGATATACTAGAAGGATAAAATTCCACCAGTTTAGGAGTTTTATATCTATCTCTACATGAACAGTATTTATTCTTTCTCTGGAAAGATTTTAAATGTACTAAGAATGTACATTTAAATTATGTGTTTCCAAATTGGAAAAATATGTTTTAGGTAATTTTAAGGGTAATAATCAACTAGTCATTAATATGAATTTACTTATGGATGGTAAAATAGTGTAGCACTAAAGAATCTTTTTCAGAAATAGATGCTTAGATTGAGATAGTGTCTTTCAAGAAAGACAAATTTCAGTATATGTGTAAAATTCCTTTGGGGATTATTTATTTGAACATGGCTATGAAATTTTTATCAATAATATTTAAACATTTGAAGTAACAGGAAAAATATAATATTGAAAGTTCTTTATCATTCTTTATTCTTTTAATAGATCCTCAACAAGTGCATACAAGGCATTAAAGCTTGTTTTATTTTTATTTTTGTCTTGTTTTATTTTGTTTTAACATCAAAGTAAAAAGAAATAAAACAACACCCTAAGGGAAAACTATTTTGTATTGTTTATTTTAAAAATTACCCAGTGAGAACAGTATAACATATAGTATAGGTTTGTTTAAAATGATGGGCAAGAATTCCCATTTTTACCCAATATATTTCTATTTCCTTGAAGTCTACACTACTATACCAGAGTGCCACCATTACTAAGCTCTCATCTGGGAGGTGTTGCTGATATATAATTATAATGCATATATGTACCTAAATACATATATATTTTTATATTTATCTATAATTTCTACCAGGTGTCCTTGTGCTTCAGGCCAGGGGAAAAGAGGTCTTTTTACTTTGTTGCTCATTGCAATCTCATCACAAAGCTTGCTGTCTCATCCATACTCCTGCTGCTGGGATCCAGTCTTACCTATATCTGTGTATTGTTTTTAGGGGTTGAGTTTTTTTTGTTTTGTTTTGTTAGCATTTATCTGTAGGGCTGATTATTACTTGATAATTAGAAAATAAAATTTCACTTGCTATTTGGTACTTAGATTGTGAGGAGGTAGTTAGCATTAATTATGACGATATTGAATTGTGTTGTAGAAGGAACTATAGCAGCAGTTTTTGGAGGGACAAAGGTGAAAGACAACATGTGGGAATGAGAAAATAGTTAAGGAAAAAGAAATAAGGAAGCTGATGAGGAAAGCTAAGAGCAAGAACTGTTTGCATGTGACTTGCTAAAAATGATATTAGCAAATTAAAAACAAAGTCTTAATAAAATTATATGAGAAATCTGATCATTTATTAGGAATTAGTGACTAATGCATATAAAATAGCACATAGCACTATAATTTAAACAAATTATGTTCTCAATTTTTTAAATAGCAGGTTCTATATCAAATCTTAAGTGTATGGAATTTGTGGTCACTGCAATTAAAACAACTATCCCTCTCCTTTTCCCCATAATGTGTAAAAGTATACAAAATATACATGGTTTTAAAGATGATTCATATTTCTCAAACTCTTCTTTCTTTCCTTTAGTGCACTCGATTTGGTAGGCCACAAATGAAATTACAGAATAAAATTCTTTGAGGGTTGGAGTATATCTTTTCTAAGGCTTCTTTAGGAAAATTATAAGGAGTTCAAGTCATTAAAGTAAATAGATGTATACCGTAATTTGATTTGACTTGAGAAGGATTGATAAATTTTGTATATACTCTGTAAATGCTAGCTGTACTTTAATGACCAAAACAAAACAAATAAGAAATCTTGCCAAAGTTCTTCCTCAGACCAGTTAAATAGAAGTTTGTGAAATGAACAATTTCTCTCAAGCTCCTCCAGTGATTCTATGTAAATTTGGAATTGAGAAACACACCTCCTAAGAATTTATACATTTTATTAAATGTTTTGACTTTTTAAAAAAGACAGTTCTTTCTGGTTTGAAATCATAAACGTAGAGATGTTTATTCTAAATTGAATTTACTAATGATATGTATGTTCTAGTGATAGTTCATTATCTGGCTAAAGTTCAACAATTTATGAAGAGTCTTGAGAACATTGCCACCGAGCTGGAAGAGTTACTCAGGAAAGTAACAATGGTGAAGAAAAGTGTCAGTGGAAATCAACAGTCTATCATATTTGTGACTTTTGGTAAGTCACTCAATATCTCTGAATTTCAGTTTACTTTTTTTATAAAAGGCAGGTTGATCAAATGACTATTAAGTTTTTTTTTTCAGTTCTATACACCTCATGATTGCTTGGTCATGCACTAGTGAGCTAGACTAACTTGGAACCTTGCTAGTGACCAGTGGCTGATAAAAAAGATTTTTTGTTTTCTTTAAGAAATTCCAGAAATTGTCTTGAAAACAATGAAGGAAGCTCAAGGATCATTTGTCACATTGTTAAGCCTTTCAGGAAGGATAGCAACCATTCATTAAATATGCTTACTAATTGGTTATAAGCAATGTGTCAGCAAGTCTTACATCTTGAGAGTTGATGAATATTACTCAGCCAGTGCTTTTTCCTTGTAAGAGATACATATGGACTGACAGGCAGATAGATTAACTTAAACAGTAGTGGAGTTAGGGACTTCAAATCCTTAAAAAAATTATATACCCACACATGTATGTATATATATAATAGATCAATATGACAGTTGGATTTTTATCAAACCAAAAGCAATTTATGTGTTCCCTATTGTGTCTCTCACTAGTCTTTGTTCATCATCATCTTTTTTTTATAGCGAGATAGATAGATATGGAGAGAGAGAGAGAGAGACAGACAGACAGACAGAAAGGGAGAGAGATGAGAAACATCACCTTGTTGTTGCAGCACTTTAGTTGTTCATTGATTGCTTCTCATATGTGCCTTGACCAGGGTGGCTCCAACTGAGCCAATGATCCCTTGCTTGAGCCAGCAACCTTGGGCTTCAAGACAATAACATTTGAGCTTAGGCCAGTGACCATGGGGTAATGGCTCTGATCCCACACGCAAGCCGGTGACCCTGTGCTTAAGCTGGTGGGCCCACACTCAAACCTACACTGAAGCTGGCAACTTCAGGGTTTCGAACCTGGGTCCTCCGTGTCCCAGGCTGATGCTCTATCCACTGCACCACCACCTGATCAGGCTTTGTTCATCTTGTTACTGCCTGGAATGTTCTTCTCCACCTGTTGAAGTCCTACTGGAACTTTGATATCTAACTCATATGTTGCACCATCTATGAAAACTTCCCTGAGCCCCCTAATCAGGATCCATTTCTTGATATTTCCTAAACACTTTTTAAAAAATCTCCTTTTAATAATTTGCTATAATCTTTATTCTACTATAGATTGCTGGACATTTGCATTTCTCATTTATGAAAATCTAAACTCTTGAGAGCAGACCACATTTAATTCAGTTTTTGTTTTTTTTTCTTTTTTTTTTCTTTTTTTTGGTATTTTTCTGAAGTTGGAAACAGGGAGGCAGTCAGACAGACTCCCGCATGTGCCCGACCGGGATCCACCTGGCACGCCCACCAGGGAGCGATGCTCTGCCCATCCGGGGCGTCACTCTGCCACAATCAGAGCCATTCTAGCGCCTGAGGCAGAGGCCACAGAGCCATCCCCAGCGCCCGGGCCAACTTGGCTCCAATGGAGCCTTGGCTGCGGGAGGGGAAGAGAGAGACAGAGAGGAAGGAGAGGGGGAGGGGTGGAGAAGCAGATGGGCACTTCTCCTGTGTGCCCTGGCTGGGAACCGAACCCGGGACTCCCTCACGCCAGGCCGACGCTCTACCACTGAGCTAACCGGCCAGGGCCAAATTCAGTTTTTAAAAACATTGATTTTAGAGAGAGGAAGAGAGAGAAACATTGATTTGTTTTTCAACTTATTTATACACTCATTGGTAGATTCTTGTATATGTCCTGACCAGGGATTGAACCCACACCTTGGCATATCGAGATGGTGCTTAACCAACTGAGCTACCTAACCAGAGTCTCATTTTCATTTTTCACCTCCTTTTTGCCTATACAGTACAAGACATATAATAGGTGTTCAATAAATATTTGGTGACTTTTAAAAATATTTTATTTATTGATTTTTAGAGGGGGGGGAGAGAGAGAGAGAGAGAGAGAGAGAAAGAAAGAGAAGGGGGAGGAGCAGGAAGCATTAACTCCCATATGTGCCTTGACCAGGCAAGCCCAACGTTTCGAACCAGCAACCTCAGTGTTCCAGGCTGACGCTTTATCCCACTGCGCCACCACAGGTCAGGCCAATATTTGGTGACTTGAATTGATAAAATATAGGAGACTTGCTTAATCTTTTATTAATTTTACTTTTACAAAGTTGGAAAATGCTTTTAAAAATATTTAAGAAACAGATGTGTTAAAATTTGTATTTTACTTAAAAATGAAATTTCTATATTTATATAATTTAATTATCAAGTAAAGACTTTTTAAACCTGAAAAATAGTTTTATAATTATGTACATATCAAAGAGCTTGCAGTCATTTATTCTATTTTTATATTCCTGGATAGGAGAGCACATTTAAACTATTTTATAAAGGCAGAACATTATAATGATATCTTTAAAAATCTTATAAAACAAAAAACCTATAGCCTATTTTGATTATAGGCACTAACAAATGGCTTCAAATCACTAAGCTCTATGTATTTAATTTTTTTTCTAGTATATTTGCCATCAGAAACATTTGAAGTTATAGAATCACAAAATATACTGCTCACAAAAATTAGGGGATATTTCAAAATGAATATGAAGTGATAAAAAAAGCACTTGATTTTTTTAAATTAAACAAGAACATCAGATAGATAAGCAAATGACAAGTCAAAGAAAGTTCTTTGATAATGCAAATAAGATATAAAACCAACTTTTATTTCATTCATGAAAATACACTGTATAAAAGGCTGAAAGTAATGGAGTGTCTGCACGTTTCCCAATTCCCTAATTTTTGTGAGCAGTGTATTAGATGAAGAGAGAGACTTCCAGATCAACTTCTTGCCACATAGCATTGATTGACAGCTGGTTATTTAGCTTTTGGTTGAATATAGAAAATCAGAACCTCATAAGGTATGTCTATTTTATTCTTTCTCAAACAAATAGGCAGTGTGCGAATATGTACTTAGTCATATTCAAAACAGATTTTCCTGCAAGATGATGGTGATAAGATATGAGATGCAAACTAGTTGATCTACGGTGATATAACTTTTTTTGACTATAGTTTATGAATATCTCTGGTTATGTTTTAACTGACATATTTTGTTCTATATTTAGTGTCTGACACTATTAATTTATTTTGTACTAAATACTGGCCTGTAAACAATTTACCTGGAGTTATACCCAATGACCCTGTGTTCTAATAGTTTGATTGCATTACCAGTTTGGTTTGTGGTCTTGTGGAAGGGTCAGTTTCTTTCTCAAACCTGCCACTAGTGTTACAACAAATAGCATTACAAACTTTTATACAGAAAATTCAAGTTGATCAAATGTTGAAATTGTAATGAGTTAGTCAATAGTACTTTACAAGGTTTCTATGTTATATTTATGTATTTGAACTTAAAGATAGATGTACCAGAGAACAGCGCTTGTTCAAAAGGTTGCGAGAAAGAACTCAGAAAAAGCAAAGGCTCTCTTGTCATTCTTTTAAAAATGTAATTTTACTAAAGAAAACCTATAGCATTTACTGAAAACTCAGTAGTTTTTCTTCTAATTTGGGCTCTTCAGACTGGACAAGTTCTAAATACTATTTTCCCATTTCCTATTGAAATTTAGATTAATCTTATAAACTCTACTTGGAAGAAAATACCTGCAGGGCTGAATGTTCAACCTGGATTATTGTAAAAATATGCCATTAAGTAAGTTACAGTGGACAAATAAATGTTGCTTAGTTAATTGCATGCACACACTACATCTTCACCAAAGAATTTGAGTAGTAAAAATAGGGTAGTGAGGCCCTGGCCAGGAGGCTCAGTGGTAGAGCATCGGCCTGGTGTATGGAAGTCCCAGGTTTGATTCTTGACCACGGCACACAGGAGAAGTGCCCATCTGCTTCTTCACCCTTACGCCTCTTCTTTCTCTCTCTCTCCTCTCCTCCCACAGCCAAGTCTCCTTTGGAGCAAAGTTGGCCGGGGCGCTGAGGACAGCTCCATGGCCTCCACCTCAAGCCGGAGAATGGCTCTGACTGCAACTTAGCAATGCCTCAGATGGGCAGAGCATCGCCCCCTGGTGGGCGTGCTGGGTGGATCCTGGTTGGGCGTATGCGAGAGTCTGTCTCTCTGCTCTCCCCCACTTCTCACTTCAGGAAAATACAAAAATAAAAAAAGGATAGTGAATTTTGAAACTATATGTTAAAAGTAGCAAAAGCATTTTTGCAGTTTGACTACACACTCTATTTAGTTCCTTTGTTCAATCTACTGTTGGTTTCCTGGAAACCATTCAGTTAACTTCAAGCAAGTTAAAATTGCTTAAATATGTTAAAATCTATGAGACTTTAATGAATATAAATGGTAAAACCTTATGATGGTGACTTGCCACAACCGAACTAAAGCAAGGAAAGATTTAAAAGACATGGGCGTAAACTTCTACCTGGTTTATTGTCAGAAATGTGTGGGGTTTATAACTAAAATAAAAATTTATATACAGATTCTTCACACCTAAAATGTCAGCCATTTTTCCTTTAGTCCTTTCATAGGGGACAGTTGGATGATTCCCTAAAGAGAATAGTAATGTAAGTTGGTGGCCACAATATATGTGCCATGGTTAAATATCAGTGGTCAATTTTCTTGTGTTTTTCTTTTTTTATTTTTTTAAGTGAGAGTAGGAGGATAGAGAGACAGACTCCCGCATGCACCCTTACTGGGACCCACCTGGTAACCCCGTCTGGGGCGGATGCTCAAATCAAACAAGCTATCCTTAGCACGTGAGGTTGACACTTGGAGCAACTGAGCTATCCTCAGTGCTGGGGCCAATGCTCAAACCAGTTGAGCCACTGGCTGTGGGAGGAGAAGAGGAAGATGAGGGGAAGTGGGGAGAGAAGCAGATGGTCACTTCATTTCTCATGTGCCCTGACCCAGGATCGAATCTGGGAATTTCACACACTAGGCCAACGCTCTTATCCACTTAGCCGACTGGCCAGGGCTGTTCCTTTTTTTTTTTTCCCCTCATAAGCATAGTTGACAGATTTAGTAATTAAAATTTTTATTAATTCTAGATGTGACAATTCTTAAAGAATACGAAGGTATATTAGTCCTCTTGGCTTAAATCTGAAATGAAATTTAAATTATTTCAAGTGAACACAGCTGTGTGTGTCTTGTGTATTCAGTAGAACAACTGATGAAACAGGTGTCAGCATTAGTAGCTCTTCCATTTTTAAAAGAATTTTTCCATTAACTTGAGAGAGAGAGAGAGGAAGGGGGAGAGAGAAAGTGATAGTGAAGTATCAATTTGTTTTCACTTAGTTGTTCTATTTTAGTTGTGTACTTGTTGATTGTTTCTGTTAGGTGTCCTGACTGGGGGTTGAACCTGCACTTCTGGTGTACTAATTGCTTTAGCTACTGAGCCACCCAGCCAGGGCTCTTTTATTCTGAGTGGGCCAGGTGGTGGCTCGAAACAGACACCACCTAAATGAGCCAATTTAAATCTTGCTCCATATTCTTAACTAAGTGGCCCAGGAGGTAACGCTGGAAGTGGCATTTATTCATTTCTTAGCGATAGGTTTGGCATGGTATTCAATTCAAGATCAGCAAATATCACAAGAAGTTAGTTAGAACTGAAATTAAGACTGGATATTGAGGTACAGTTTATTCTATATTGGCTTGAATATATTTGTCATATGTATACAGAGAAAAAATTTTAAGTGAATTCTTTTAAGATAAAAATTATCATAAATAATCCACTTAAAATTTGCTTTTCTGATCAGACTGTTTTCTCTGAGTGACTGACCATGCTTGCTCTTAGCACTCAGTCCTTTCCAGGGTTTAGTTTAGTCATGCATGTGTCTTTGAAGAAATGGGGCATCTTTCACAACATTTTGTACTAGTGAAATCAGATACTGGTTTTTATTGCAGAACCAAGCCTACAAATGTTTCTCTTTAAAGACATTTTTAATAGAAACAGTAAGGTATAAATCATTTAAGCAATTACCTGGACATTGTGGAAATGGGGCATGGCTTGTTCTGTAGCCCCAGATGTTTCCAGATTCCAGTAATAACCTGGTCCAGATATTTACAGCTTAATTTTCTGTGCACGTGTACTTGTCCACAAATGGCTCCTATTTCCCATTTTCTGTTGGACAACTGGGCCACTTAGAGGTAAAGAAAGTGATTTTAGCTTGGGTGATGACAAACATTAATGGTTATAATAAGTTGCTTCTAGAAACTTTGATCACTTAAAAAAATATATATATATAGTGGCTAAACCTTAGAGGAATTTATACTAAGAAATAAAATAAATTATTCAAATAGCATTTTCCTTTATGGATGAAGGAAGGATGAATAACTTCCCCCATCCCTCAAAATTATATTTAGCTTTGATATACTATGTGATAAAAGTGACTTTTTAAAATGTATCTTCTGGCACTGGTTGGGTTATTTTGCAGGCTGCTAGTTTTCATTTCTACTCCACGGTTTTTCTTGTTCTTACTAGAAACTAAACAAATGGAAAATAATGATTGGTAACCATCTGCTGTGCAGAAATTTTACATATAGCAGTTAACTCTATTTTATAAAACAAGACCAAATGAGTGAATTATGCTGTTGCCAGTAAATAGCAACATGCAGTGGAGCTGCCTTTGGAGAAAGCAGGAGCACAGGGAGCCAGCATTTCATTATGGGAAACCAGTTTGTTGGGCTGTGGCGCTGAATGTGCCCAGGCATTTATTTATGTGTGTGTTGGTATATGAGTCCATGTGTCTGTTCTGCATATGTGAAGAGAATGGCTGTCTCCTCTCTACCTGCTCCTTGTGTCTCTATTCTTGCCCCCATAATTCCAATCAAGTAAATCAGAGTAATGTAGATGCAAATAAATCAATTCAGTCACACCATTGTACATCCATTTATTTGCTTAAAATATAAAGTCAAAACCCATAAAGTCATAAGGAATAAAGATTTATAAAAGTATGTAGGCTTCAGATCAGAATCATGATTTCCTAAGTTGTGCATATTACAATGACCGGTGACTAGCCAGTGTAGCTTTAAATCATTCTCTTGTCTTATCCTCTGCCTAAAGAAAACCTTAACTGGAAATCAGATCGAGTATATGTCTAAAAGATATTGACAAGCAATGATTATTCATATAGTTGCTGTTGAAGTATGGATGCTGTATTGAGGGGAGACATAATTGAATAGACAGAAGTAAGTGGTTACAAAGAATTTATTCAAATGGACCAGGTAAGGCCTGATTTTATAGTTGTCCATATAATCAAGCTCTCTCTCTCTCTCTCTCTCTCTCTCTCATGTGTTTACTATATCAATATACGTAGACACTGAAAACATACATATTCTCTCTAACTGTCACTTATTTGATACTGGGATTTTGCCATACAGCAAGAAAAGTTGTTTAAAATGGGCAGTATATTGAGTTCAAAGGACCCATACAGTTCATAAATTCTCTGGTGTCTACTGGATTTTTCATCAGGGAGACTTCCAATAAAAATGATCTATTTTAGAAATAATATTGTTTAGTAGGTTGAAATGTGGTGTAATAAAATTAGACCTTCAGTCTTCTAAAGTTACTACTTAGATGGCACCCTTGGGATGGTAAAATGGCTGTATAAGCAGATGAATCAGACAGTTCCACTGATGGGTACATTTGTCAGTCTCTGTTACAGATATAATATATTCTTCTATCTGTAATCCTGACACTGTTACATCCAAATGAAATCAACATGAGGTTGTCATCTTTAAGCAAATATGTTAAGTGTTGTCTTTTGTGCTTTAGATTTGAAAGAAAGGGGCCCAGGGGAGGCAGCATCATGCAAATGGAACAAATCCCATTTCTTCTGAGCTGTGCTGTTTTTCCCCTCCATGGCAGCTGGCTGTGTTATCTTTGTGTGTTTCTCTGAGTGCTGACAATTCTTTCAGTGATCTAAGTTAGGGCACATTAGAAAGTGGAAGCAGCTGTCTGTCGCTATACTGAGAGACGTGTTTGCTCTACTGCAAAGATGAAGGACCATGAATCCTTGACACACTCCCCCCCTCCCCCCTGTACTTTCCAACATGATCAACATTCAGACGCACAGATTGTCTGCTTGGACAGTTTTTTGTTCTGACTGACAGCATCTGGCATAGACAAATTTAAAAATACATAGCATGCCATGCTTGGAATTGGAACATCCCTTCTTTATTAATCTTCTCATTTAAACCATTCATTTACATTTCAAGAAAGGTTACAGCTTGATATGGTTGAGACGTTGATTTTTAAATGAATAACAGTCTAATGAAATGTCTTGAATGAGTACCAAGCAGCTAGTGTTCATTAAAAATTACACCCGATTAACACGGCCTTGAAAGCCTGGGAGGAAAGGGATTTCTTATTGTTTTAATCCACAATGCAATCCAGTGTTTACCTTTCTGCCACAAAGCGGATAGAAATGATGCCTGTACTGGCAACACTTCTGATATTGAACACAACTATGATATCACCCTTAAGCCGACGAAACACTTGGCCTTGTTTAATCAGCTTTCTTTCCCTTGGAAAACCCCCAGAGGTGTAAAAAAGAAATTTAAACATCACCAAAATATGCCTTTTTAAAATCCTCTTTTTCTCCATGTCCCACCCCTCCCCCACCCCAAAATACCATGTCTCTGTGACCAAAGAGGAAGGGGGAAAAGAGCTACATGTTTTTCAGATAGAAAAAGTGGTAGATAGAAAATGCTTTCAGGATTAAACACGTCTTCTGACCTCAGGATGGTGGTGGATATACATTTATTTGTCTGCATTACTTCAGTGATAAAACATAACAGTGCAAAAAATTGCTCTCTTTCTCTGCCTCGTGTCACCCCCACACTCACTCACATTTCTTATACATTTTCTATTCCACTGCAAACCTCAGCAACATGCTTGTCTAGCATTTATGTAAAAATAATATGAAAATGGGCCATATCAGTCTGTCTCTGGACTTTGAGTCCAGGGGTGGGGGTGGGATGGGAGGAAGGAGAATCCTCCTTTTATCATGCATTTTAGACTTTTCATATCACTGCACATTTCAGCTATAACTACTCAGCTGCAAGTGTGGCTACAATAGTTCTAAGTGGTGTGTGGAGGGAGGGGTGTTGTAGAATTATATATATTTTTAATAAAACTGTTCAAGTGCTAGGTAGTAAATATGTAAAGCAAGCTTGCTGGTTAACCTGGAAAAATAGGCTTCAGGGAGAAGTTCAATTAACAGTTGTAGGTAGAAGAGGTGATGTCTTTCTTCAGCACATGCAAGAGGTCATTTGCTTTAGGATAAATTTTGGTGAATTTCCCAGAGAAATAGATGCTGAAATAAAAATAAAAACAGATTACGGCTTCATATCAAAGTCACTTTTACATTCTTGAAAATGAGGTGGAGGGTGGGGGAAGACATGTTTTATTCCAGGGATTATATATTTTAAATTTTGCTAATTTGTTATGTTGTGAATTTATTTCATTTAAACTGTTCATTTAAACAAAATAAATCCTGAAAATTAACATTGTTTTTGAATCTGGAATCAGCTTATTCCTCTACCCTCGACCCACGTTTGGCCTCTAGAAATTTAAGGTAGATACTGCTTGGTGATTGTTTTCATTTCATTTCTATTCCGCTTTTCAAGAAGCTAATGCAGGGAATCAAATCCAAATAGATCTAGTTTCAGCATTTTGATTGCCAGTAAATGTTTTATAATCAACATTTTAAATATAAATTACTTCATTTGTTATTTTCCATTTTGATTTTTTTTTAATGACCAGGTTTTAAAGGTAGTGCAAATGTGCATCTGTAAGCAGACTGGGAATGGGTTAGAGTACACACTATTCCCTCGTGTAAAAAGCCAGGTTTAGCAGTAATGCTTTTAATCTGGACTTGTAGAGGATTCTGGAGCATCCATAGATCTGCTCCAGTAATTACCATACCCCAAGTGGCACTGGAGGAGACATTTGCCTAAAAACTTGATGTCTTCATTACGCTGTTTACATTTTAATTAGAAACATGAAAATTACTGATTCATACAGACAACTATAGTTTAAGTGGTTTCGTTCACCATCCAATAAATCATAAAAAAAAAAACAACCCAGCCCACAGTTGGCATAAATAGTTTACTAGGAATCATTCATGGGAATAATGTGTTGGCACTATAAGCTGCTTAAAATATGTTTTTATTTTACCAGAGGTAGAATTTGCATATAAATTAGAGAATGGCATTTTAAGTTGACAGTCATTTATGCAGAATACCACCCACATGCAAATACATATATGGGTGTATGTGTATACTTTCTGTGAGTTTATGGGGTTTTGCATTATTGTAAATGTGGATATTTACCATGCCTAGTCTTATCACTTTGTAAAATGCATGTTCTCTTTTAAAGTCCATTCAGAAATGTTTTGAGTGTTTTAAATATGCATATCCACCAACATGTCTTTTTTTCTGTTGGGCAGTATCAACTTGCAATAGAAAAAAATGCTTATTTCTTGTATTCATATGTTGCTGTTGCATTTGTCCATTCATTCCCTCCTTCCTCTCTCTGCCATTCTCCCCTAACTTCTGCATGTACCTGTCAGTGCTGCTGCCCTAAAACCGCTCCCACTCAGAGCGGCTGGACTGAAGCAGGATGGCTGTCAGAGTCCATTCCTGAGTCAGCAGCAGCACGTCCATTGCCTGAATCTTACGACAGTCACTCATCCAGTTTTCCCCTCCCCAGGGGACAAGCATCCTCTTCATCAGCTAGGAGGAATGACCCTTCTGTCTGGCATGCTCAAAATCCCCAATCTCCCCACTTCAGTGTGTGAGTTCAAATTCCCCCTCCTGGAGGCAGGGCTGGGGCTCCAGCTAATGACTCCGAGATGCAGAGGGTCAGCGCACTGCTGAGCTGGAGTACTGAGGCATTGTGCGAGCCGAGTTGTACATTTTTTCCCCTATAACTGTAGGCTCCTTTCTTTCCTCACCCCTCCCCTCCCAAACCCTTTATTATAGATCAATATTATACAAAAATGAACCAGGAATAGCTACAGCCATTAAAAGCCATTTTCGTTTTTGCTATCTTTGTTAGAAAGTTATTGACCATGGCCGAACGAGGCTCTGTTATTATTTTGGGGGGTTTTGGTTGAATGGAGCATACAGGGAATGAGCATTTACATTATCTCACTGTAAAGTCCACATTTTAGGCCCGTGTTTATTTTGCATTTTAGGCCCATGGGCTATAGGTAAAAATGAATTTTAAAACTATTACCTAGGAGAAAGGGTTGCACAGGTGTTGTACTTGAAATGCTATCACAGTCCTTGTTTTAAACTTTTTAATTACAAATATATTACACTGACACTCTCGCTAACTGCATGATGTGATTTCCGGGAACTACATGGAGTAAGATGAATTCTCATGGGGTTGCTTTAGATGATAAATTTTGTGCTCCATTTCTGCATCTTTTGGTTTGTCTTTTTTAAAGTTCTAGGGAATGGCCAAAGTTTTAAGATGCACTCAGTTTTTCTATGTTGTCCACAAAATTTAAGATTTTAATGAAAAGTCACTAGGATCATTTTCATGATAATCGAGGTAACTGGTCTAGGTCATCAGACTCGGACTTTTAAAACCGGTTATTAGTGCTTTGCATTTACCAGGCAGAGTCCCTGAGCACATTAGTTAGAGTAACAGTGAATTCATGGGCGTTTGTTCATTGATTTGCTGCGCATTGCCTCTTTTTTATGAGGGTGGGGGCAGACAGGGCACTTATTAGGTCCCTGTACTTCCTAGATGTGATTAGACACAATAGTCGACATCTGTAAGGACAGAAACATGCTGCTTACTTGTACACACGGCAAAATTCTAATAGTTCTGTGTTGTCTGGTAAATCCTGTCTGCTTTATGCAGTGTGGCCTGAAACAGTTGTGTGGTGAGGGAATGCTGGCTGCTGGCCAGCCATTGACTATGAAATCCTGGGTACCTGAGAGCTTATCAGTTCTTTTGCTTTGTAAAAGAAAAAAGTGATGAAAATGTTGGTAAACTGCCATGAAGGTTTAAGGCTGCTGGAACAAGGAGCCGTGTAATCAGATTGGAAAATGGAGCTTGAGATTCTCTGCATGGAGAGCAGCCGTCTGTGGACCCTGTGAGTGCCGTGCAAGTGCCCAGGCTGACCACTTTGTTAGCAAATCAGCTTGTTTGCTGCAGCAGCAGGGTGGAAAAGACCAGAGCTTGTGATGGTATGTAACGGAGGGAGAGCTCTCCCATGGCACAATCTAATCAGCTTGCAATTAGCTCAGGCTCTACAGTCACCTTCTTAATTTTCTCCTTCCCCCTTCTTTGTGTTAATACTGTGCACTTTAAACAATTAAGTAAAGGAAGTAATCCTTCAAGCAAATCAAAGCCATCTTTTAATTTTATCACCCTGCTGAAAAAGTATCAGGTGGTCCGCTGGCCTTCATCAGATGCTGGAAATTCTTCGGCTCACTGTAGCATAGAGAGGGGCTTTAACCAACTGCTTTTTTAAAGATATCTTTCAAATATCTTGGCAAAGGGGGGGAGGCAGAAAATGATACATCATTTAAACTAGCATTGATGCTAAAATTAATGTGAGAGATTACAAATGCCTTTTAGTTTTTATACAGTAGTGAATCTATTTTATAGTTTTAATGATGAGGCTGTGTGTGTGTGTGTTTGTGTCTGTGTCTGTGTGTGTGTGTCTGTGTGTGAGAGAGAGAGAGGTTTGTGCATATATATCTCATATACAAAATCCTTTATGCTGCTGTTTATTTAGGCATTTCTGTAGAGCACCTTTTTGAAGGCTGTGATGACATAGCCACTTGTATGGATAATTCCACTACTTCACCTTTTGCGAACTTGATTCACCAAGGTTTAAAAGAACAAGGATATCATTGCTGATCAAATGTGTTACTTGTTAATCCTTTAAAATAAAATTCAGATCGTGCTGGCAAGGTGAGAAGAGCAAAGCCTAGGTTTGCGGAATCTGCGCAATAGTTTTACATTTTACTTAATTCAATGACAGTGACTTCTGAAATACTATTTTAAAAATGACACCTACTTATCTAAATAAAATAAATGAATCTTCTTATAATATTGCTGAAGCTACTTGTTTCAATTTCCCTCTCTCAGAAACAGGCTAAATATTTGCTAAAGTTTTATCCAGGTGCATGAATCTTTGACTAAATATTTTATTTAGGTATTTGTGATGAGGGGGAAAATAGGTATTATTTCATGAATTTGTTTACTTTAGAAAGCAGCACAGAGAAATAATTTGCTTTTAATGATTGTTAAAAATTAGTGTATTGTAAGCAGTTTAGGCTCCAAAATAGTCAATTCCTTTTTGTGAGTTGTGTTAATAAAAATGAACATAGTTATTGTTGTTATTTGACTACATTAGAATCATATTTGAATTCCCACCACTTTGTCAACATAGAATTTATTTGCCTTTATTAAATGCCACAAAAGTACTAATAAACTTTCTTGTTTTTGCTTTCAGCAAAAAATCTTAAAATTATAATCAATCATTTGGAGTAAGGTTTTTTTTTTTAATATAACTAATGATTCAAAATGTTTAAATGTTCATATATTAATGCTCTGTGAAGGAGATTGCATGGCATCTGTTTTAATATACTTATTTAGTTATTTGTCTTCCCTTTTATTCGGAGAAGTGAATTTAGTTTGATAGAAAATTAGAGTAGTTAGTATAAAGTGCATTTAAAATGAAGTAAGCTTCCAAGTTTGCCTCGGGGTATCACTGGTGTTGCATCATTGTGTCCTTTTTGTGGGTTTTGAACTTTTTTTATTTTCAATTTTAAAACAAGATCAAAAGAAACATACATCACCTACACACATCTTGTGCTGTGAAGATTCACTTTATATTCTTTTAGAGGACAAACTGCATTAGATATGCGCTTTCTGTACATTGGATTGTAAATCTTACAATTTAATGGTAATTCAGTGAGCAGTTATTGCTTCAGTGGCCTTTTTTCTTTCTTTTTTGTCCCATCTCACTTGTGAAATAGGGTTACCCTTTACAAGTGTCACATCCATAGATTCATCTTTTTACTTTGTAGTTGTTCCTGGTGCATCATTCTTAAGTTAAAAAAAAAAAGAAAAGTGATGAAGGGAACATGTGGTGGGTTGGGGGAGAGAGAGAGAGAGAGAGAGAGAGAGAGAGAGAGAAAGAGAGTGTTTGTGAGTGTGCATGTGCACGAGTGCATGTGTGCAGGGGCTGGGATTTGTGGAATAAAGGTTTCATGCTCATGTCAGAGAGAGACAGAGACCGAGAAAGATACAGGAACTCTATCTAGCAATAGAATAACCAGGAGTTTTAGCATCCATATAACAGATTAATCTCTTTTTCTAAATATGCATTTCCTCTAACCTCATTCTCAATCTAATGTTCAGTTTTCCATAACAGATTGTATTTTGCACTTGAATTTCTAGAAGTAGAAATTGTATCTGATTGGTACAAGTCTCTTTGCCTTGCTTACACTGTTAATATTCTTATCCTTTTTGGACACTGAAATACTTTTTTTTTTTTTTTTTTTTTGCAGAAACAATATACACATTCATAAAGAAATTATAAAGGGATTCTCCTTTTGAAGATAATGAGTTCTTTTCAGGAACTGCAGGTTACATGGCACACAATGAGCTCTAAGTGGGGGGATTTAAAGTCCTGCTACAGCATTTAATTTCTGGAGGAAGGAGTTCAGTTCAAGGTTAGCCTGTTATTGTGGCACTGGCAACTACTTCTCGCGTCCCCGTTCTTCTGCCAGCAGTACTGCACAAAAGGCAGTCATTTTTATTTAATACGTAGGGAGGTATTAATCACTGCAGTATTTTCTTGCAAAAATTTATCTTATCATATTCATTGTTTCACTGCCCATGACAATAATAGGTGTTTAATTACTCAATAAGAGCCGTTTATAGATTCCATTTTTCCTGTGTGCTGGACAAATGGTATTGATTTTGTACTTTGATGCAACATGAAACTGTATTAAACACAATTAGAATTCCAAGTCTGGTAAAATGTACATTTGTTATGGTAACTGGACTTGCTTTGAGAAGCGACAAGCATCTTCTAATCCAGGTGATGCTTTTGGTATAAAAAGGATATTTGATTTTATTGCAGCTCTTTGGGTTAGAAATGAATGTTCTTTTCCCACCTCACGGTGTGTGTGTGTGTGTGTGTGTGTGTGTGTGTGTGTACCATGTGTAGATAAATTTTCATTTCAGTGAAGCAATAAAGAGTTGTATAAATGAAAAGATATGAAACGGATGGCTCTTTGTAGTTAGACAAACCATTCTGTACAGATAAACACTGTGTAATCTTGTAATTGTGTCTCTTTAACTAATGCTATGGGTCTTTATTTTACCAATAAATAAATTATTACCTAGGATGAGGGTAGGAACTGTACAAGATGAAATAGCACCTTCATCTCATGCTCAATTCTGGTTTGCTTCCTTTAAAGGTGTCGAGGAAGACTTCCAAATCCCTGTTGAGTCATAAGTTAAGAATTACATTTTGTTCAAATTGGTGCTAACTGCAATCTTTCATTCCACTGACACTATTATGTCATAGGCAGCACGAATCTTGCACAGAACGAAACTCACTTCCGTTTCCCAGCAGTCGGGCAAGTCTGTCTGTTCTTCGCTTTGCCTTGCTTTGCCTTGCTTTTCACAGATGCATTTCCACCTGTATTCGACACATCCACAGCTATAATTCGGAAAGACTCTCTTTTTGGTCAGTGCACTAATTACTTATGATTTTCAGCTCCTTCCAGATTTATTTCCTGTGGAGGAAGCTCATTTAGCCTTACCAAAATAAAAAGCAAAATAAACCAGGGACAGACCAGAGGTTACATAATCTTCATATTTTTCACTAATGGGTAGCTTGTATCCTTGCTAAATCTTGATATTCTGTTTCTTCTTAAGTACCAAAGACCTCCAGGCTGAAATGCCATGGTTTTGGATAGTTGTGTGGATGACTCTGACCCTTATCCTGAAGAAATGGGCATTGTCCATTGACCCAATTGCTTTCTGCATCGGGAGGGCATTTTATTTGCCAGAACTCTAGTGATTACTACTGGGACATTAATTGATAATCACTACTGTGGCACAGAATTTTAAAAATCTGTGTAGCAGGCACACAGTTTCAGCCAATATTTTACAAATACTTGCCATTTGCTTCATAATATAGAAACAGTCATAGTCGATTGTTTATTAGTTTTAATTGAACAGTATTACTCATTTAATATTTGTATTGTTCTTTTCCATATGGAATGTCATATGACAGCATATGTTAACACTTGTAAAGCAAAAAGAAAATAAATATAAATAACAGTTTACATCTGGCTAGTTGTTCTTCCTCCCCCCCCCCACCGGAGCTTCCAAGAGTGAGAGGAAAAAAATAAATTGATCAGCCTGTCCATTTTAAAACACCATTCTATTTTTTGCTCATAGATATAAGAAGAAAAGCTAACTTTTATTCCCAAAGCATGTGTTATTTGTTTATTTTGCTTTACTGGGGCTGGGCTGGTACAGGCAAGAAGAGGCTTCTCAGGTAACGGGATCTGATGTCTGTAAAGTCCTGAGCAGATGGATCCTCGATCACACAGCAAATCACTGTCTTGGGCTTCTAATGTGGGGTGGGGACTGCTGTGGTTGGTAAAGTAGGATCACACTTCAAAGGGAACAGAAAACATTATAGAAATTTCCAAACTTTTGTCCTGTCTCCTATATACTGAAGCTCAGGTCCCTCTGATTTGCTGATCTGGACTGAGGTTCCTGGTAATTTCTTTGGGCTTTATATTTCAGCTTAGATAAATCATCTATTTATTGACTAATGTGAGTGTAGGTTCAATTAAGTGAAAGATAATCACATGTAATTAGTCATAAGATAGATTCCATGAAGAATTGGTATGGAGGCTGTGTGGAGGCTCAGTATTACTTTTCTGGAAGGCTTTCCCTGTGGAGAGGAATGTATTGGCTGCTACAGAGTCTGGATTCGGATTTGGGTGGCACAGCTAATTTACTGCAAGGTGAATATATTCCTTCTCTGTGTCTTGGTGCCAAGCGCCAGATTATGTGGTGCAAATGGGACATTGCTTTATGAGGAAGTCTAGTCCCAAGATGGCCCTCAGTTTGTATGAATACTTACACTCTAACATATGTATGGAAAAACACACGTCTCCATGTTAACAGCCCTTTTTCTCTAAAGTTTTTCACTACTGCTATTTCAAGTAAGATAAGATCCTGAATCTGATGATCTTTTGATTCTTTCTAGCCACAAATTCTATAATTCTATGATTCTATAACGTCTTATTAAATCATTCTTACACACACACACACACACACACACACACAGATAAATGATCTGTGTTATTTTCAATATGAGAAGAGCAAAAATGGTACCAACAGTAGCTACCACAGGTATTACTCTCATTGTTAGAGAGCTCAATCCCTGCTAGTGGGGGAAAGTTAGGCACGCAAAACAAAAGCATTTTCTTAAAGCTTTGTTTACACAGTCACCTAACATAATAGTCACATCCTTCCTGAATAAATCGACCAAGTGTTTGACTGGGAAAACTAGTCATTTCAACAAGTGGCTCAGTCAGAGGCTTGTTCAGAGATTACCTTAGACTCTTCAAGAGAACTCTATTTTGAGAACCTGACTTTTGCTTCACAGAAATTTCCCACATCCTTGTGAACAGGAAGAGTCTTTATCCCGCCATCACTTATAAAGCATCCATATTGTATATATCTTTTTTACTAGATTATCTTTTTGGCTTTTTTTACTCTGCGGTAATACAGTGTTTTTGTTTGTTTGTTTGTTTGTTTGTTTGTTTGTTTTTTAAGCATTCATGGATTCCGGTGTGTTTGTATGTCTATTTCCTTGTTCTTTTTCTGCCCTTACAGATCTTACCTCCTTCCCTCCAAACCTCTACACCACGGCTCCTTCCCTGCAGTCCCTCCCACTTGCCTCCTCCTAACCGCACTTTAGCTGTTGGAATAAAATAAAATAAAAATCAGTAAGACTAAAACCATTTGGAACTTTTTTAAAAAGAAAAATAATATTTTAATTACTACTGACATGCCAGTTTGAAGCACATATCCTCCTTTATGACAGTTCAGTTTAGAAACTACATTGCTTCGTTTCAGTAACTTTATTACCATTTGGCTCAGAGATTGCTATTTCGCCTTGGCCACAGATTTCATCAGTTGCCCGGTTCACCTTTGTCCACACTATACTTGTGAAATGACCTCGTCCGTTAGTGCTTGTCAATAGTAAATTGCTATATTCTGTGCCTAGAAACACACCAAATGACTACAACTCTTTATTGAATGACTGAGTTTGTACTAAATTTTTTAAAATTAAAAGATAATTGGACTAGTCTTAATTACCACATAACACCAGTTAATTAAGGCATTGGTTAGGGTCAGCTATCACATGCATCGTTCTTATTGGTAGTAGAAATATTGAACACGAGGTAGTATGGGGGTGTCTGTATGTCAAGTATGTTTTCTTTGGTATTTCTCTCCCTGCAGTTTTCTAACGATTTTATCAAGATAACGGTGTGTAGTGCTCAAGGTTCAATTATTCTGATGATGTCATATTAATATGCTTTTTGAGAATTTCCAATGACTGAGTCATCTTTTCACAGAAGTCTTTTTTCCAATGGTGAAAAATGTGTGCTGTCGTAATACACAAACACATAAAGTCTGTATCAAAATGTGGCCTTTTCTTTTGAAATAATTGTTAAGTAATCTTAAATATAATTTTATTTTAAAAACAATAACTAAAATAGTATTTTTGAGAGTGCTTATAAATTTATGATTATATCAAGAATTGATATATCTCTTCAATATACAGGTTTCTTAACTGCAAATGTATACATTTCTTCACTGTAAAATTTACATGAAAAGAAAATAAATGTCTACTGCTCATTTCTTTTCACAAATAATACTTTTATCTCCTTAGCAAAGCTTTTGCCATAAATAGGTCACTGTTAAGTTGCCTGAAAATTAAGGTAAAATAAAAGGCCAGTATCCTTGGAAATCTCATTTTTATGAATTTTACAGTGATGACAAAATATCAATGTTATTTTCTAAATGTTTGATATGCACTTAGCTGTAGTTGAATGATTCTGCAAAAATTAATCTACTTAAAACTCTTAAATTCCAAATTCTGTCATTTCTAGGGTTTTAATCTCTTTGTTTTTGTTTTGTCTCTGTGTCTTTGAAATAACCTGGTAACAGAGAGAGTTTCCCTACTAAAATAAAATTAGCTTAAATTGTTGAAGAGAGTAAGTACTTCTGACAGATAAATATGGTAAGGCTGGATCTGACCATGAGGTGGTGTAGTGGATAGAGCGTCAGACTGGGTCAGGTTTGAAACCCTGAGGTTGCCAGCTTAAGCACAGGCTCATCTGGTTTGAGCAAGGCTCACCAGCTTGAGGCCAAGGTCACTGGCTTTAGCAAGGTGTCACTCACTCTGCTGTAGCCCCCCGGTCAAGGCACATATGAGAAAGCAATCAATGAACAACTAAGGTGCCGCAACAAAATTGATGCTTCTGATCTTTCTCCCTTCCTGTCTGTCTATCCCTATCCCTCTTTCTGTCTCTCTCTGTCTCTGTCACAAAAAACAACAACAAAACATGGTAAGGCTGGTTGTTTTCATAATATTTTTATTATTCTGAAATAAAAATTATTAAAATTTTATTCCTAAACAGAAACTAAGAATAATTTTGTAATAATTGTTCAGTTGTACAATTAATGTTAAGCATTGAAAACAGGAATGATGTTCAGATTTCTCCTACCTCAAATAACTGATGCTACCATTGCTATAGGTTTCATGAGTTTGTTTATAACTTTGGGCATATTTGCAATATATATATATGTTATATATATAATTTTTGTTTTAAATGAGATTGTTCTAAAAAAACAATAAAAACCTATTTGAAAATATAATGTTGTAAGAATTTCAGCCATCAAAGATTTTCTCTGTGATGTGCATTAACTAATATTTCAACATTTCTCTTCCACAAAGACCATGATTTTTAGGTTGTATGTAGCTCAGGACAAAATTCTATCAATCAAAAAGATGGACTCTCAATTTAATTCTGTGACATCTTATACAAAGAATAGTATTGGGAATTTTGTATTGTAAATGATGTATTTTAGGTCACCTTACAAAAAGAAAAATTAGCATAGTCTGCACCTGAAATAAATACAATCATTTTCACCTGTTTGAATCATGTTTATGCTTTTTAACTTAAAGGTACTTAAATTTTTTGATAAGTACAATAGTCACATTTGATACACAATATTTGGATATATTGTTTGTGCCTATTAATGATGTCACAGATTAAATAAAACTATTTATTTAGAGAGAAGAGAGAGAAAGACATGGGGGAGAAGCAGGAAACATCAACTCACAGTAGTAGTTGCTTCTTTTGCTTCTCATATGTGCCTTGACCAGGCAAACCCAGGATTTCAAACCAGCGACCTCAGCATTCCAGGTCAAGGTCTTATGCACTGCACCACCACAGGTCAGGCTCAATAAAACTATTAAGCCACCACCTTTACATTGTTGATTTTACCTTGTTGAATGTCTGGGACAAAGGTTCAAGGCATTTATTTTTATGTACACAATCAATAAATGCTATTAATCAAAATCAAGTTCTAAAAAAAAAAACACAACTCATTTTGAAATAATAAAGAGTGGAAATCACCAACATGAACAAGTATGTGGGTTCAAAATTACTGGTAGGTAAGTTAAACATTAGAACACGAAGAAGTTTGTGTAGCATTTAATAGGGCATGGAAGAGTATTAAAAGTAACATATGTGTAATATGCAATACTAATACAGCTTCGCAGAGCCCCAGTGAAAGCTGCGAATGTAATTCAGGATTCTTCGGGCTGCCTGAGATGTTGAGATTATGTTCCATGTACACCAAAATAAGGTTTCTACAAGGTTTTCTTGCAACCATGTAAATTCCCCAGGTGAAGGGAAATGAAAATATTTTTTAAAATTCCAGCAGTTTCAAAATGCACACATTTGTGAGTGTAATGAAAATAAATTTAAAGTTTGTATTTTCTCTGTAGTGTAGGTTGGCATATCTTAACTGGATTTTATGTTAAACCAGTTATGTTAAAAGCCAGACATGTACATAGTGCCCCTGTCTTGTCACTGTGTTAATGGGGAAAAGGTTGAAGAGATAAAGAAGAGTAAAAGAAAACCATTATAATGAAAGATTTTGAGTGCTTCTTGAGAGTCCTGGGGAACAATCTTGCATCACATCTGTTGGGATTAGGGGAGGAAAACAACCAAGGAGTTTACACACACGCACAGTGGGTTGTAATTAAAGCTTTAAGAATTGAGTTCTGCCATTATCTGGTAGTCAGAGAGGTAAAAACAGGCTCTCTGGATCTCAGTGTTTTTTCTCTTTAAATGGATGACTTGCATTGGAAGATTTCTAAATTATCTTCCAGCTTTAAACCACTAGGAAGAACATTCTACAAAGTTGCGTGTGAAAAATTTAAAAATATGGAAACTGATTGCACCACACAGTTTTTCTGATAGATATCAGCTGTACAACACAGAATGTTGAACATAATGTTATTTTGTAGCCTGTAGGAGAGGCTCCCACACTGTGGGCTGCAAACCTGTGATGAAGCTCAGACTATTTGTAAAGATTTATTTCATTCACATGTGCATCAAACACATATCTGTCACACAAGTTCCACAGTGGGTGCTTTTGGTATATGTGGTGTTTTTTGTGATTAGAATAAAACATACACGTTTAGAAATGTCACACGAGTGTCACAAAATTCACTGTAGTTTAGTCATTTTCTCCATTAGTGGATGCTATAAGTGACATCAGTATCTTGAATTTATGGGGTTTTAAAAAACATTTTAAGGGGTGGAAACCAGTAATTTGAGATGAATGTGGCAGGACCTTAACTCTATGTAATAAGAACTACTAAGCATTGCCTTCAAAGTTGTGGCATCAGTATTTTTCCAAGAGTTTTGGAATGGTTTATTCCATTTGAATACCTAGTTGGGATTATGCTGAACTTCCTTGAATACTTGAAATATTTCATTAGCTTACTGATAGTAGTTGTGTTATAAACTCCTCCTAATGGTGAATGGTGACTGCCATTTGTTGAGTGTTTACTATGCATGTGTATGTGTGGTATGTGTGTTTGCATGTGTGTATAGAGAGTATGTAAATGATTTCTTCCATTTTATAGATGAGGATATTAAGGCAAAAAGATTTTGGCTATCTTGTCCAACTCATCAGAGCCATTGGCAGAGATCGGAATCAAAATTAGCCTGTGTAATATCATCAGAGCCCACATAGAGCCTATGGCAGTAATTAATTTCAGATTAAGCTTAATGGCACATAAAGATCCCACAAGAAAACTCGGACAATATGGTCCACATTCTGAAACCCACATGTTATCATTAGGACAGAATTGCCCCCTTTGCCTCAGTTTACCCAACTTTGAAATAGAAAAACATTTTATCATTTAATTTAATTTTCTTGCTAGGATAATTTGTGAACTAGTTAATGCTCATGAAGAAGTGACTTGATGAGGGGAAAGCTCTATCTAAATGCTAAGTATTATTTATTATTCATGTAAGCATATTACTGTACCCTTCAATCACTTTTTTTTGGGTGTTTCAAATGGGCAATTACTATCTCTTTGTGTAAGGCTTTTAAATTGTTTTAATTTAAATTAAAAGTTAATGTAATTTAGGAAAACTGCCAGCTGGAAAGGAACACAGATTTTTTTTCTCCCTTTCCAAACAAAATAGCAATTCAGAATTGCCTCTCTTTTAATATAGTAATATGGCTTGGCTTTCCTGGGCTAGTGGTATTAGGCAGGACGGCTAATTAGTAATGGCTGCTTTGTAATGCAGGTAATCTCTGTGTTCAGATTAGTGCTGATAATAGATCTGATTAGGTGGAATTAGCTGATACTTAGAAGGAAGATTCCTTTGTTTATGAAATCTGTTGAAGTACAATATATAGCTGAAGTGGACAGATCCTTGAAATCTGGTTAATATGGCTTTCCCACAACACAGTGCCCAAATATGACTAGTGTCAGGAAGTGATGTGGGGCATTTGAACTCAAGAAGACCTTTGCTTCTCAAAACTTTACTAAGAAGCCCTACAAATAGTGAAAATCAGAGTTCAAAGATCAGAAATGTCAAGTATGCTTTAGAAGAGATAGACATATTTACCTGAGCTCTTCAGTTAATGCCTAGCAATAATGGGTGGGAAAATCCATCCATAACTCTGTCACATGCCTGTTGACTCAGAGGTAACTGTTCATCATTTTAAGATAGAAATGCAACATTAAAAAGAAAAGTCAGTTTTCTTAATTTCAGCCCCCCTCATACAAATTTGCATCCCCAATTCTCCTTTTAAAAGGACCTGTTTTAAATATTCCCTAGCACTATTAAATTTTAAGGAAAGATGCTTAGAAATCACATTATTCAGTTGTACAGTTTGCGTTTCCCAGCAGTATCATTAAATCCTCTGGAGTCATTCCAGTCCCATAAAAATTAGGGACCCCATCACATTGTTTCCATATTCAAATGGAAATCTTTTTGCAAGTTAGTAATTAAAGTGTTTAACCTCTCTCTCCCTCCATTTATTAGAAAACTCTTCTTTCTTTATTTTTTCAATTACGAAAAACTGCTAAAGCCAATCAAGCATTTATTTTGATAAACTGCTTCCAACACTCTCAGCTAAATTCTGCAAATAACAGAAAAAAAAAGCTAAATAATCACCCTGAGCAGATTTTGCCGAGACCTTGCTCAACCTGCTCAGGGATAATTATGCCGAGCTTTTAGTATGGGGCAAAGGAAAACATAAAATTAAGGCATGAAGAAAGTCTACCTATTTTGCGAAAATACTGGGATAATTGGTACTCTTTTTATTACCATTTTATTATAGAAAGATATTGTCTTGCCATGAAATATAGGTATACAGCAATGAATTAGGACTATGTGAGGTTGAGAGAGTTTCTGTGGTAGATGGATTGATTTAAAATGTAATAAAAATAGCAACTTGCTAAATAGTGAATTGCTAAATAGTCAAGTCAGAGTTCATTATTTAAATGACTTTTCTTTTTCTTTTTAATCATATGTTGCTCATAATTGCTTTGTTTCTGACAAGTGCATTATAGGGGCCTTTTATTTTTCTTTCCTTTCTCTTTTTTCTTTTTCTTTTTTTCAGAGTAGCATTTGATTGGGAGCTACAACCATAGACTTTCTTTGAGAAATAGAGACCAGGACTGCTGCCCTCACGTGCACTGGCCTAGAGAGAGAAGGCAGTGAGAGATTCACAGTGTTATGAATGGTGGTGATGTGAAATGTGACCCTGTTAATAGTTCTGTGCTGCTTTGGAAATTTACCCCCTCTGCAGACTTTGTCCTTTTGTATATGAAGGTGATGCTGAAGGGTATGTCTGAACAAGTGATGTGTGATCTGTTGCTCTTTATGTATTGATTATCAGGAGCATATCCCAGTTTAGTAAGGCCTGAAGCTAACACAACATGGGGCCCTGTTTTAAGAATAATAGTCCAAATGAAAAATACAAAAGTAGGTATGAGAGTTGGAAGGGGCCAGGGCTAGTGAAGATTCCTGAAGATTCATGGTAGAACTGCCTCTGCTGATTTCATATGTTTTAACTGAGAATGGGTTTTGAAGGCTTCATTTTGATCGTATTCGTTAATTTGTATTGGGAGATGTTTGTGGGTGAGAGGATAGGATTGGTTTTATTTTTAGAAACATTAGCAAGTACTACTCTCTATTTCTGGCACTGATGTTAACTATCACACGGATTGGGGGTGAGGTAACAAAATCTGAATGACCCAGTTCCAACAGTAGAAATTTTTATGCCCCGGTTGATAGATGATGTTTCTACCCAAAGGTGCTAAACTCTTTGATCACACATACTGAATTCTGTGGAACTCATCTTAAAGAAGTCAGTCATACAGGAAAGAGAGGACAAAACCAGCTCAAGTTGTTGGAAAATTAATGAAAATGTGGGCTTTAGTAGCAATAATTAAGGCAGGGAAATGTTGGTTAGTGTTGACATTCTAGTGGGAACTAAAAAATATCAATCAGGGTGATATCCTTCATCTGGCTGCCTTCTGCTCCTCAGGGTCACAGAGGACCCTGCCACTTTTCAGTCTTCTGGGAACCTGAATGCTAAATAAAGCCTCTGATATCTAGAGTAGCTTCTCTTGTAGCACTTTGGTTTCCAGGGAATCATGAGCGAGCGCTCTGGTGTGTAGGTGATTTCACACTCTTAGCATCCAGTTGTACCAGTCATTCATTCTGCTCGTTGTTCGCTGTGTCTGTGCTCTCTTGTGTCTCTTGTTATCAGCACATATATTTTGACTAACTGTAGGGTATACAAATATGTTAAAGATGATAATAATACCATCTTTACTTTTGCGTAGTTGCTTATAATTTATAAAATACTTTGTATCCATTATGTCTCTTACTTTTTACAAACCTGAGAGGTAAGCAGTGTAAATGTTATAATTTATATTTTACAGATGATAAAACTGAGGTTGGGGGCTTGCGACAGGTTGTACAATAAAGAAGTGGCAGGATGAAGACCTGAGCTCTGAGATGCTGACTCAATAGAGATGTTTTTAATCATCACACAGAGCTTGCAACTTATTGGCGAGATAAGAAATGCAAATATATATTTTTTCCCTTAAATATACATACATCTATAAATAGTTATATATTGCCCAAATAACTATACTGTAAGTGTTAAGCAAGTATCTAAAAAAAGGACCCAGTGAAGAGCTGTGTATCTAATCAGTGTTTCACAAATATGAATTGGTTACTATATATATATATAGTATAATATACTATATATAATATTATACTATATATATATGTAATCTATATATATATATGTAATATATATATATATATATATATGTAATCTCCCAAGCACCTAGAGAGGGCAGGGTCCTGTATCAGAGCACTGTATTAATTCATGATAATGACTGCATTGTTTTGGGCCATACTTCAGTGACAAGATAGAACTATCAGAGGAAAAGCCATCAGCAGTTTTCGATTCTCTACTTCTCTGCTTTCACAAAATGCGATCCCAGACTCAGAAGCATTTTTTTTTCCTTAAATGGAACATCTTCACAAACCACGCTGTTCCATTTTCCTCTTCCAATTGCCTCCATTGCTTGTAACCTCGACTGAACTCTTCCCTTTCTGTGTTCTCTATAAATCTGCTAGTCACCACTCCCACAATATAGCCTATTTATGACATTGCTGTAACCCAGTCTCTCAATTCTGGATTTCATCCTCTCTCATCGGCTGATGTGTTCAGAAACTAGAGCTTCCAGACTCTTCTGAGTTCTCACCGTGGCCACTCTGCCATAAACTCCACTTCTTATTATCCTATTAAACTAAATTTCAGATCCCTGCCCCAGTGTCCCCCTTCCTCCTTGTTCTTCTTCAAGGGAAAGTGCTCAGAGCCCTCATTATTCACATGCTTCCAAATCTGCACCTTGAACAGCATTCCAAATGATTCGAACAGCTGCCCTTCTTTGTCAGTTAGATGGGGAAGTCTACCTTCCTGATATGAATTTAGTGTCATTATTTTCTGTATTTTGTTTCAAAAAGAACAAAAAACGTTTTCCCAGCTTTACAATTAAAACAGAATCAGCAGCTTACTAGGTATGTGTCTATTACAAGATGAGAGTATAAAGAATGATGGTTTCCCGTACTTTAGCATCAGTTTCTGACCACCAAGGTCTGGCTGTAAAGTTTCTATAACCTGCATTGAGCCCAGTGCTACATTTTGTTTTGTTTTCCTTCTACTACTCTTATTTTTTTCTCTTCCTATACCCTTTGCTTAATTTTCTACAGTCAAAGAGGGTAATGCCTAAAAAAAAGGCATGTTTCCAAGAGTAGGTGAATTCACACTATACACTTGAAAATTCAGTATACATAAACCAATGTTTAAGTGGATGACAAAACATAGTCATATATTATACATCATTCATTAATTTTATAATTTTTGTAGTCTTCTGAATATCATGTGTCTCTAGTGTACTAAAGTTATCAGATTTACTGATAAATATTATGTACACCTATTTGGCAATAGCTGTACTCCTCAAAAAATTGCACTATAGACTCTGTTAAGTTTCCCTTCTTAAACTAATGCAAAAACTTTAATTGAATCTTAATTTTCTTCCTGAATAGGATTTTCATGAACCCTTATTCCCAGGGAAAATAGACCATTAGAAAAAACAGTAATTTTTTTATTTTTTTATGTTCTAATTGTAAAACGTGAACATATGTTGAATCCAATGTACTTAGAATGCCCTATCTTTGAAAAAACACTAAGCTAAAATTGTATCATTTTATCTGCTCCACAATTTTTTTTTAATTCAGTGAGAGGAGAGAAGGCAGAGACAGATTCCTGTATGTGCTTCAACTGGTATCCAGCCAGCCAGCCCACTAGGAGGCGATGCTCTGCCCATCTGGGCCATTGCTCCATTGCTTAGCAACTGAGCTCTTCTTAGCACCTGAGGCAGAGGCCATGAAGCTATCCTCAGCACCCAGCGCCAACTCACTCCAGTTGAGCTATGGCTGCAGGAGGGAAAGAGAGAGAGAGAGAGAGAGAGAGAGAGAGAGAGAGAGAGAGAGAGAGAAATGAAAGGGGGGAGGGTGGGAAGCAGATGGGTGCTTATCCTGTGTGTCCTGACTGGAAATTGAATCCTAACTATACACACGCTGGGCTGATACTCTACCACTAAGTCAACTGGCAGGGCCAATTTTTGATGTTTAGATCACATATTTCTAAAGGAGAATTAAATAGTTGTGTGGTTCTGAATGTGTACATGGTTCACATATCCTTTCATTTTATTTTTATTTTTTTTTAAGAAAAACTGGTATAAGATGGCATTTTGTTTTTTTATGGTTTTTTAAAAGCTGTCCTGGTGTTTTATGTTTTGTTTTGTTTTGTTGTTAATGAAAGGTAAAGGGAGAGGGATGGGCAGGGACTGACAAGAAGAAAGAGAGATGAGAAGCATCAGTTTATTGTGGCACCTTGGTTGTTCATTGATTGCTTTCTCATATGTGCCATGACGGGGGGGGGTGTCCAGCCAAGTCAGTTACCTTGGGCTTCAAGCCAGCAACCTCTGGGCTCAAGCCAGCACCTATGGGGTCATGTCTGTGATCCCACACAGCAGCTGGTGAGCCTGCACTCAAGCCACATGAGCCTGAGCTCAAGCTAGTGACCTCAGGGTTTTGAATCTGAGTCTTCAGCATTCTAGGCCAATGCTTTATTCACTGTATCACTGCCTGGGTAGACAAAACTATTCTGGTTTTTAAAAGTGTGTTTTAATTTTATAAAACTGAAAATACCTGTCAAAACCATTTCTTCATACTTATCTCATTCTGTCCTATTTTTGTCTTCTTTCTTCATTTGTGCTTTGTGATATTTGTGTTCACAAAGCTCTTTAATTTAAACATTTTCCATGACATAGCTATTGTTAAATTTTTAGATGGTGCTTTAACACATTTATGCCTGAAGGGTTCTTTGTGGCAAGTTTAGGTACATCCCTCCTAGAGGCAGGGGAGGGACTGCCTGACCTCTAGAGCACTTTCACCTCCCTAGGGCTTGAGTGAAACTCTCCATTACTTTGTCAACATCAGATTGCCTCTACTACAGGGACAAAAACGAACCAAATTTCCTTCAGTGTATTTTGTTTCTTCTCTGATAAAACAAGACAACTTTCTTTTTAAGTTCCCTGAAAAAGCATCCTTCATGCTGACAAGAACTTACACTGTTTTAACTCCACATTACGGTCAGGCTCTGGGTGAAAATTCAACATGTTCCAACAATTTATTTGCATGGGATTAAAAGGTAAAATGCAAGATCCTACAGAAATAACAGTTTTCACTGTGGTTAGGGTTCCTGTTCTGTCTACAAAAGCTTCGTTTGCCTGAATTATGGTATTCAGAGACTTCACCATCTATCATGAATCATGCGTATTCTGAGTTTCAAATTAGCAATTAGCAAGCAGGGAGTGTGGACCCTTTTCCTCTCCATTCCAAATGACAAGAGGGGAGAATTTTATTCACTGTGTCCTTGGGGGGCGAGCCCTGGAAATAAGACCTGCATTGTTTCAGCTTCTGGGCTCCCCTCTCCTGGGCAGGGATTCAGAGTGCTGTGGGGAAGCTGCAGAGGCAGCAGAGGAGAGATGTGTGTAAACAGCAATGGAGGGAGGGGTCGGTAACGAGTACAGGCTGTCCATGCCTCCTATCTTTCTTCTTCCCTACTTCGCCATCCTCTCTCAATCCCATTCTCTCAATTTATTGAAAAGGTTTGGGATGGGCTGTTAGAGAATCTCCCAGGAAAGACCAAGAGAGGGCAAGAATAACATTAATCCTAACCCAAGCCCCTATATGTTGGGGGGATGAACAGATCCCTTTTATAGAACTTGAAAATGAGCCTCCAGGAGGTTAAATAAGCAGCTTACAGTTTCACAGCTAGTAAGGGGTGAAGCAAGATTCAAAAGCATGTCTTTCGCATTCAAAAGCTTACGCTCTCTCAGGCGTGCTACGTGGCTTTAAACCAGGAGCAGGAAAAATGCCCGCTTCCTTCTACTTCTCTTTCTCTTTATCTCTTCTAAAGAAGATGCTAAGGAAATGGAGTAACAATGAAAATGGAGAGATTGCAGGTGAAGGAGAAGGGAAAACAATATTAATAATAAACAACCACATATGATTTGGTTAACACAATTTTAAATGCTTTCACCTATGCTATTTTAGTACAAGTCACCTCAACTCTGTGAGGTTAAGCAGTTATTGTCTCATTTTATGCACAGGCACCCTTGGGCTCCGGACGAGTAACTTGCCCAAGATCTCCTGACTAGTTTGTAGTAGAACCAATGCTCCACACCCAGCTCTGTGAGATTTCTAAGTCTGAGTTCTGTAACTGCTCTCTCACTCCCCCTCTCTCATCCTCCATCTCTGCCAACCCAGGCTGGAAGGTGACAGGCACAGGAAGAATGTCTGTGTGTTCATGTGTTAGGAAAAATGCAGCTTGGTATATCCTTTTTTTATCTACTTACTACTTTCCATTTTTCCCGCCAATGTTAAACCCAGACATTCCCACTTCCCTCCAAGAGGACTCCTGTCTCGACTCTGCATGGGAAACCCACCCAGTGGCTTGGGAGTTCTTCATATATGAGAAATATGTATGTGGGATTGGGGGCTGACTCATTACTAGTAATCCTAATATTTTCAAAATACAAGCATAAACAGAGATGGAATTGATCTGCTACAAACAGGACCTAGAGAAAGGATGGATGAGGCTAATTAGGAAGAGGGGATTATCAAGTAATGGGTCTGTGCTTTGTGAAATTTAGTTCATTATTTAATAAACACATCTCAAGTGTGAGGCAAATAGACTCAGGAAGATAGAATCCAGCCACATGGGCATTAGATATTAATAAACAAACCAGTGAAATCTTAAATGGTTTTTATGTTTGAATCTCACTGTTTAAGACTCTTAGAATGTTTGAGTAAATCACCACCCATTGCTGACTTAAGTTGAATGAATCCTGCCTGAACTGTGGTGGCGCAGTGGATAAAGCATCGACCTGGAAACACTGAGGTCGTTGGTTCAAAACCCTGGGCTTGCCTGGTCAAGGCACATATGGGAGTTGATGATTTCTGCTCCTCCCCCCTTCTCTCTCTCTCTCTCTTTCTCTCTCTCAAAATAAAAAAAAAATTTAAAAAAAAAAGAGTTGAATGAATTCAAACTCTTGCAATATTATTTGTGTGGTGTTCATACAACATTAAAAACTACCTTCCTGCCTGACCTGTGGTGGCGTAGTGGATCAAACCTCGACCTGGAACACTGAGGTTGCAGGTTCAAAACCCTAGGTTTGCCCAGCCAAGGCACATGTGGGAGTTGGTGCCTCCTGCTCCTCCCCCCTTCTCTCTCTCACTCTCTCTTCTCTAAAATGAATAAATAAATAAAAATAATTTTGCCTGACCTGTGGTGGCACAGTGGATAAAGCGTTGACCTGGAAATGCTGAGATCGCATGTTCGAAACCCTGGGCTTGCCTGGTCAAGGCACATGGGAGTTGATGCTTCCAGCTCCTCCCCCCTTCTCTCTCCCTGTCTCTCTCTCCTCTCTCTTCCTCTCTCTCTCCTCTCTAAAATGAATAAATTAAAAACTACCTTCCTGTTGTCACAAAATTAAGTATTTCCTGGCTTGTATGATGCTCTTTTTTTTTAAAGGGTATCAGAGGTCAAACTGATTCTATTAAACTACTCACTCGCCCCAACCTTTTCTGAGTATCTGCTAATGTGCCTAGTGCAGTGCTAGAAGACTTTGGTGAATAGATCCCCTGCTCCGAGATCTTGGACAAGCTTATGGTGGAAATAGACATGCATAATCATGACACAAAATGTGCTTAGCGCTGTATCAGGGGAAGCACAGGGCTTAAGCAGCTGCCCTAATGTTGGATATAGGTTCCATCATTTACCTTGTGTTTTAGGGAATTTTCTTAATCCTCTGTGTCTAGTTCTTTACATTTAAAATGAGTATAATAGTTTCTCGCAGGGTTATTAGGTAACTTAAATGATACAGTGCATGAAACAATCTGGCACATGATAGATACTCAATAAATTGCTCAATCTGAACAAAGTGTTTGGGGAGCATGGAAGAGGAGGCAATTAACTACTTGAAGACTTTGAGGACTATTTTATCAAGAAAGTGGCACTAAAGCTCGGTCTTAAAATGATAAAAGATTTACTGGCGAGAAGAAAAGATGGAAAGGGGGTGCTAAGTTTCCTTGTTTTCTAGTATATTTCAAGGGTATCCAGGAAGTATTCTGCGTTTCAGAAATACCTTGCCAGGTTTCATGCTAATTTTGTGAAAGATTATGCATGTCTCTTCACATCTGCTCTTATTAGGAATTCATTCCTGCTAAAGGAACCACTGTGATCCTTAACTGTCCTCCTCTTTTTAGAACACTATTTCTTTTAGTATCTTTATTCAGTTTCTTTTTTCAAGAAACATTATTTATTAAGAATCTAAGACGGACTAAGCATTATGATGGCTGGGAAAAAGTTTCTGTCCTCGGGGAAGTTGTAGTCTGTTCACACATGTGAACAAGTAAATTATAGTATGAACTGGTAAGTGCTGTCACTGTGGGGAATATTGATCCTAGTTTGCCTGGGATGGAAACAGTTTATACCTCTTGTCTTGGCATGATTACTAATAGTCTCCTATCATTCTCAAATGTGTCCTACTTGAACACAAATTTTATGTTCACTTGAGTTAAAGTATGTGTGTTTTGCATGTATATTGAAAGAAGGGTGGCAAATTCTAAGGACTCAAAGAAAATTTTGTTAGAAAATGTGAATTTGAGCTGAGGTAAATGCTTAGCGTGTTGCATTTCAGCCAAGGGAGGCAGAAGAAAGAAGAAAGTGCATTTTACTTAAGCTAGAGATGAGAGGTAGAAGGGCATTAAGTATTCAGGAGGCAGTGGCAAATGAAAATTCCCTGGTCTCTGGAAGACTGCAGGGCGTGGGATTATGTAGTAGGGGAGAAAATTAGAACAGTAGAAAAATAGAAGAGAATAAAACCAGATTTTAATGATTAAGGAGTGAATAAAATTTAAAGAAGTTGAAATGTTAACTATAGACATCTTTTAAGGCATTTGGCAAAGAAGGGAATGAATGACTAAGGAGGTAGTTAGACATAAAGATAGATAGAATTTTTCCCTTTTTTTCTTTTATTATTCATTTTAGAGAAAGAGGGAGAAAAGGGGGAAGGAGCAGGAAGCATCAACTCCCCTATGTGCCTTGACCAGGCAAGCCCAGGGTTTCGAACTGGTGACCTCAGCATTCCAGGTTGACACTTTATCCACTGCACCACCACAGGTCAGGCTGAAATTGTCCATTCTTAAAATTGATGCTGAAACAAGAGAAAGGGAGAAAAAGCACAGAAGAAAGTGGCTAAATGAGGGCCTGAGGTTCCAAAGGGGGTGGGAAAGATGCAGTTCAGTTTTCAGAAGGGCTGACCTATGAAAAAGAAGGAGATGATGAAGATGAAGAAGTTACAGCATGGGCTTGTGGACACATCTACCCTGACGTTTTCTTTATTTGAAGTTGTGAAGTGATCAAGCACAGCAGCGAAAGGAAATGGCTAATGCTTTTGCTCTCAGTGTGGACAATGGATGGGTAATTCTGGCCACGTGATTGTACTGTCCTTGACCTCAATCTCTGCAAGTCTAAAGTGAGGGATTGGATTGAGATTCTAATCCAGTTTGGTTTCCATCCAGTCATGGTTCTGCATTTTATCAAAATGTTATGAGACTAAGTCAGTTCCTCGTACCCCTCCCACCCTGGCCAATCCTTCTAATGAGATGGTGCCATGGTCAAATAAGTTTCGGTTACAGTTAAACAGATTTCTTTACATTAGGACCTATCAGAGCTTCTAGAATGCCAATGTGTATTGAAAATCTCGAAAAGAAGATTATACTATAAACATTCTCCAAGCTCTATAATCTAGTGTTTCATGGGACATACTATGGGAAACATTAATCTAGGCATTTACTCTTCCAAATTGTTTATAAAAAAGTTTTAACCCATATTAATTTAACAGGACTAACTGCATAATGGCTCTTGTCTCTAGTGAGCATGATGTTTGCTTGGAAATTATTTATTTCATTCCAATATCAGAAGAAGAAGAAAATAACTTGACCATACAGAATATTGGCAGTAATAAAGCATACAGCCTGGTCTAGGCATTATTGATTTGAGATGACAGCAGATTGCTCCTGGACCTTCTCGCCTTCCCTTAGATACACTGAAGGGAAAGCCATATAAGCTTATCAAGTGCTTATAAGGAAGGCCGCCATTACAGGTCCTATGTTACCTGTGTAACTTCAAAATTTATGAAATAGCTAAGGAAAGGAATATGGAATAATGTGCCTTAGTTTGTTTATATAATATTTAGGTCATTGTAGTCTACAATATCATCTAATGTTTTTATTTCTTATCACTTCAGTTACATATAAAATGATATTTAGTTATTGTTCAAAAAAGAAAAGTACTCTGGCAATAATGCATCTCTCCAGAAATAAAACTATTTTTATTTTTAGTAGTATTTCTTATATATTCTTTTTCAATTTTCTTTTTTTATTTATTGACGTTAGTGTTAGAGAAAGGGGGTGGGGAGAGAGAGAGAGAGAGAGAGAGAGAGAGAGAGCGAGCAACACTGAGCTGTTCCTGTATGTGCCCTGACTGGGGATTGAACCAATAGCCTCTGTGCTTCCAGAAAATGCTTCAAGCAACCTAGCTATCCAGCCAGGGTTCAGTTCTCCTTTATAACTTGAGTGATTATTCCATATTATTAATTTCTGTATGTATAGGTTTATTTATTGACTTAACCACTCTAATTTTGGGTGCTTTAGGCCGTGATTATCATGACCAAGTGGACTTCTTCCATAATAGCTAATATTGTGTAAGACTTTGTGAACATGCAAATTTAAACAATACATCGTTTTTGTTGATTCATTCATTAGTCTTTTTATTGAGTACCTAAACGCTGTGCTAGGCACTGGAGAGAGAGAATGGGACACAGTCTATGTCCTTTTCTTGTTTTCATTCTTCTTGCTGTTGTGGTTCTGCTGCAGGATTCAACCCCTTCCTCCTCTTCTGATCTCCCTGGCTAGCCCTTGCTCCCCTGAGCACATACACACAGACAGACAGAAACACCACACACACACACAAACACACACACACACATACACACACACATACACACACGCGCACTGACACTTGATTAGATAAGAGGGTCTGTGCCACTTGTGGAATCTGCTTAGAAACTAAGTCACTGGGATTCGCTTTCACTTGGAAACTAGAGGCGTGGTTTCAGGTGGTTCGTGTTGAGTTCACATAGCTCTGGTTCACTCTGCCCTGTTGTTTTTTAGTTGCCTTCAGTTTGCTTAGGAAATGAATATGGATCATGGGAAGATGCTGCAACTGTGGTTAAAGGAAGTACTAACGGGGCTTGTGGGCTCTTTTCAGATCTGAAGTTGTTTCAGGGACTGCCTATTGTTCAGACAGTCAGTGAAATGTACACATACGTGACATCTTTTAATTTTTCTTCACAGATTCTTAAATTGTGTTTGCCTTCTTGTCTCCCTCACTATCTCTGGTACAAAGGTTGTAGGTTTCATTCGATTACATTTTGGTTCTCTGTTAAACCAGGCTGGGTCACCTTGTTTCACATAGCTATTTAGAATTTGCTCATTGGTTTTTCTTATTTTTCTTTTTAACATGTCCACTACTGAAAGTTAATGCTCTCTGCTCTTATTTTCACAGACTAGGCTAGATGTCAGAGGACACGACGTTAATAAAAGTCGGTCTCCTCTACCTTTCAGGATAGACTTTCCAACCCCTTGAGGAATTATAATCTTTGGTAGAAAGGCCTGTATAGTAGATTGACATTTTTTTAAACCTTTTTCTTCTGATTTTTTCATTGCTTCAAATTTGGGCCATTTCTGTTAATTGAAGAGGTATTTTAGCCTCCTTGCCATGTATAACATAGATTATATTTTAAGCATGTGAGGTGCTTCTAGGTCCTTAAAAGAAAATACATTTGAAATCATATTACTGTATATTGTTGAGCTTGTTTCTAACACCATATTAAAGAGCATAGCTAAAAATATTTTTACCTTATGAGACGAGATCGGGTGCGTTCAGGGTGGTATGGCCGTAGACAATTTTTACCTTATGAAAGGCACCAACCTCTACTGGTACTTCACTTAATCTCCTGGATGCATCTAAAAGACCAGCTCTGGGCCTGCCTTCCCTCCTTATTGAATCACATTCTAATATGATACTATGTATCTGAACAAGTTACTGACAATATCACATCCTCCAATTTAAACATGATTAGAACTTCCTGCTAAAAGTTCAGTTTATATTTCGAATTCAAAAATTTTATTTTTCATAATTTCTAGTAATGATGCAAAATAGAACATTTTATTTTTGTAAATCATGGCCTTGTTTGTTAAGACAGGCATTACTTTTTTGTAAGTATAACAAAACAATTGCCATAGACGCTTAAGATGAATTTGATTGACTGTTTAAAATTTGTAAAGAAGAGCTTGTTTAATTGATACGTGAAGACACATGTAGCCCCATGTTCATTGCAGCACTGTTCACAGTGGCCAAGACATGGAAACAACCAAAAAGCCCTTCAATAGAAGACTGGATAAAGAAGATGTGGCACATATACACTATGGAATACTACTCAGCCATAAGAAATGATGACATCAGATCATTTACAGCAAAATGGTGGGATCTTGATAACATTATAAGGAGTGAAATAAGTAAATCAGAAAAAAACAAGAACTACATGATTCCATACATTGGTGGAACATAAAAATGAGACTAAGAGACATGGACAAGAGTGTGGTGGTTACCAAGGGTGGGGGGGGAGGGAGGACATGGGAGGGAGGGAGGGAGAGAGTTAGGGGGAGGGGGAGGGGCACAGAGAACTAGATAGAGGGTGACGGAGGATAATCTGACTTTGGGCGAGGGGTTTGCAACATAATTTGATGACAAAATAACCTAGACATGTTTTCTTTGAATATATGTACCCTGATTTATTAATGTCATCCCATTACCATTAATAAAAATTTATAAAAAAAAAAAAAAAAAAGAAGAGCTTGTTTAGGATTTTTATTCACATCTTGGAGAGAATCCTTGGAAACAAATTTAATAAGCCTTTTGATTTGTCTTTTCCTTGGACAGAACATTTTGTTCTTTATTGTAATTGCAGATTCATCTGGCCCTGGCTACAGGATGTACTTCCCTCTTCCTTATTCCACAATACCCACCCTGGATTTCTTTATTTTTAATTTTTAACAGGGTTAATTTTTGTCCTCACTTCTTGAAAAGAGAGTGAGATTTGATTGTCAATAACCTATTTTAGTGTAGGTAAAATAAAATATTTGGTAAACAGATGAAATCTGGCTAGATAGAAAAACTGCTGAACCATTCATTAAAGGCTGCCACTCACTGAATTCCTGGTGTCAAGTTACTCTTGCATTAATGGATGTGCTGCACTATATGCTAGGCATGCCAGAAGTCACTGTTTCAAATAGATCCCATCATGTAGCTAAGTAAGACAATGTTCACGCTTATAAACCCAGCACAACAAACTCAAATTAGTCCTAGACCAGATGGGTTAGAAATGAGTGCAGAAGGACAGACATCAAGATCCTTCCTTTTTTGTCGCCACTGAGCACTCAGTAGCAGATTTTTGACTTGTGAAAATAAAGGCACGTGGTTGCCAGATTTTCTCTCCTTTCCTTTTCTTGATATACCAGATACCCACTTTTCTGTGGGTTGTATCAATGTTTTAAATTATTAGGTAACTAGTAAAAGATTTTATAAACATTATACAATCTGCACTTTGCACATGGACTGTCAGTTTGTGACCTGAAAACCCTGTCAATTTGAAAAATAAATTTAGTGTTATATTGAAAACAATGTGCACAGTATTCTTAATTTTGTGGTCAATGGTCAGTAGTTCAGTTCCTTTGGGAAAATGTTTAATTTTGAGTCCCATGGTCTAAGCAAAAGACTGGTAGACAGTTTGGGTTGACAGGTCACCCAAAAGCATGTTGGAAAATGTTGACTTGGAAGTCAATTCCTAGTATTGTCTAGTGAAATCGTCAGTGTTAGAGTAACTCTACAGTTTTAAAAATCGTAAATTAGGATGGAGTCTATAAAGAACCCCAGAGAACTTTACCTTTTGTCACCTATTTCAAAACTTTAAAGGTATAAAATTTTATTTTTAGTATAAATTTGTTTTTGCAAAATAAACTGCATTCTTTCTGTTCTTCCTTGAGAATATAAAGCAACTAAATAGGTACAAAATAATCTTTTATATATTCAAAACTCACCGAACCACCTTCAGTTTGTACTTCTCTAGATTAAATAATTCAAACTTCTTTAATATTTCCATCAATCCTGTTTTACACACTTTAATTTTTTTGTATTTTTCCTGACAGAACTGGTATTAATAATAAGCATACTTATTAAAGAATTACATAACTGCTTTACTAATTTTACATATTGTGTATATTTATCCAGATTAGATATACTTTTTGAAAATGGTTTTATTACAAATCAGTATTAGTTTTTGGTTTCTTTCTAGCTCTACATCTGTTTTATACATTGTTTCTGCTGCTAGAGATTGCTGTATCATTGCATTTTTTTCTCCCATAAATGTATAATCTTGTCTCTAGACTTTATTTTATTTTACAATTTATGTTCATGATAGAACCCTTTGTTTTGAATTTTAGTTACGTCCATTTTTGAGTTTGCCACACCAGCTATCTATCCTTGGTGTGATGTCATCTTTGAAATTAAGTATCATGTGTTCTTTCTTTATTGAAGGCAGTTAGCCGGAGTGTTTAAGAAATACTGGCCTCATCCTTGGGGAACACTGTAGTAGGCTTCCTTGACATTGAATCATTGGTAACTGTTCTTTCATAAGCCCAATTTGGCCATCTGATTTATGTGCTATGTATCTTAACAATTGAGGGGTACTAATATACTGAAGAAAAGTACATGCATTTAATGTCTGGGTCACCCAAATTGAGGACATATTAAGCTGCCAAAGTGAAATTATTTGTAATTTAGGAATTCTTTCATGGTATCAAGTACAAGTATTTTAGTAACACTTGTGGTTTTAGAAAATATTTTCTGCTCATTTGGATTTTCAATGCAAAATATAACCCCGAAGCATATTATGTGAGTTTGTGGCACTCCCATGGGGACCTTGGGCTCATAACCCAGCGAATGGATTATATAATGCTACATAAATGCTATATTTTCATCTGACAGACATAATCTTGATCCTATATTTTTATGTTACCTAACTGCTTCAGAATACCACTTCTGAAGCAACCCATCAAAATGGAAATTGCTTCTAAAACATGTAGCAATAAATATTGGTCAAGGCTCTGTATAATTCAGAGTGACTCAATACTTTGAACACTAGTCGATTGAAATTCTCTATTGTTTTTAAAAAAGGTTCATCATTTCCATTTTATGGTATTGTTCAATCTCTATATTAGTTATTCATACTTTTTCTTAGTTAAATTTGTTTTTCTGATTTGTCTAAGGCATGTCTGAGGTGAATCAAGCATAAGACTAGGCAAAAGAAAGGGTGATAATTTACTGATAATTTATAAGGTAGGAAATTTAAACTCTTTATGAGACCAAGATAGATATGTAGGACCCATGAAACCAGTCATAAAAGGATGAGTATCACTTTCAGACTTCTAAGATACAGCCTTGTCTCTGACATGTTATTTGAAAGACTTGGTGCCAGAGCAACGATTTCTTTCCAACATCTCATAATCTCACTGTTGTATTCATCATTGGATGCCACTTGCTCTCTCTGTTTCTTGCTCCACAAATAGTCTGCTTCTCTTTTCACAAACAGTTATTAGACCCTGCTTATACCTTTCTGAAAACATGGACAGAAACTCCCTCGTATTTGCTGTACTATTCTGTTAAATGAAAGAAGATTCTGAAGTCGTTAGCTTTGGCTTTAGGTTCCCCTTCCCACTTTTATTATCCTGGCTGAATATTCAGATGAACACTACCTTCAACAGGTCTACCTCTTTGTCGGGAGACTTCCGAAGCCTCTAACTTTCACTGTGCTAAGTCACAATTTCCCTAACTTCTAAATCCACAAAAATTTCATCCAGTCTACCATTCTAAGCAGGGATTTTTTTTTTTAACATTCCCATAGACATAATATACAAACTTTCTCCATTTACCTTTGCTTTTATGTTCCAAATCCTTTTTATTCTCTACAGCCAACACCAAGGGTCTTCTTGTATAAAACTGTTTCAGGCTGCTGCTATCTTTCACTTCTAATCTTTTTCTTTCTTTGAAACATTTAGTTTAGTTCTGCGTGAGCCTATGTCTTATTTTTGTTTGCTCTTTTACAACTGCACTGCCAGCCTTAGGACCGTGTCTTCTACCACAAGGTTCACACATGTTAAGCACACAGTAGGTCACTAAATGCTCACTTCATGGTCATTGATCTGGCTCTTTAACATGAAATAGCTATAATAAGCAGGCATGAGCATAAAACGTTGGTTTTAGAATGTTTCATCTCAGTGAAAGAGAACATCACGTAAATATCTTCTCTGTAAAGTGGAGTTGTATGCTCAAAGATAGTATGACAAATTTCATTTTTGGAGACTAGTAAATACTAAAAATCCAATCCTTAAAAATTTACTGAACATTTACTTTGTGAAGTATAATTGTAACATTATGTAATTTTCACTAAAATGGTTGATACCTGACAGACATTTGTTTCCTACTCCTAACATACTGATCTGAGTTGATTTTGGTTTTGGTTAGGCATGGTGGTCTTTCTAACTAAACCTTTGTGAGGACTGCTTAGCCTCGATTTAACTCTGCATGTTATTTACTTTTTAATTTCTACTTTAAAAAGAGGACTACTACTAAAAACAGATGATGAAAAACTAGTATTGTCTGACCTGTGCTGGTGCAGTGGATAGAGCATCGACCTAGAATGCTGAGGTTGCTGGTTTGAAACCCTGGGCTTGCCAGGTCAAGGCACATACAGTAGCAACTACAAATTGATGCTTCCTACTCCCCCACCCCAACTGTCTCTCTCTGCTCTCTAAAATCAAGAAATAAAAATCTTTTAAAAAAAGAAAAACTAGTATTAGAATAAAGAATTAATATTTTGCTACATTTTAAGTTTGCATCATTAGTCACAATGCAAAACATTTTGTTCCCAAGGTAGACAGGTACTTAATCAAATGGAAAAAATGTAAACTAATTGCTTTTCTGACTAGATTCTCTATTCTTGACTCTCTTTGTCAAAGAGTAGTGCTATGATGTGAAGTCAGTTGACCACTTTCAGTTACCTCATTTTGGAGTGAAGTCTAGCACTCTGAAAAAGAAAAGATAAATTATTCTTTGGGGAGCAATGCAGTTTACTAAGCGGTGTATGAGGCTGGGGGGTCAGGTGACCTGACTGTGTTCAAATTGTAAAAGGCAAGTGTCAATTGACAGTATTCTGCTCTCTAAACTAGCACTTGAAGACTAGTGGGTTAGCTTACCGCCACCATTCCTTCATGACCGCTCTGGAGGAGGCTTTCTGCTTGTCCTGCTAGCTCAGACTGACACTAGTTTAAGATATGCAAATGCTACTCCTTCAATATTATGTCTAAAGGATGTAGGGTAGGCTCAGAGGACAGTAGTGAAGGAAACCCCTCACATATCTTGACTGTTCAGAAAATCATTCTCTCTTCTTCTCTAAGCTTTACAAATGCCTCTAAGAATCATAAACTTTGTCTCTCATTTTGGGAATATCATTTTGCTTAACCCAAAAAGATCTTGCTGACTGCATCTAAGTTGTGTGTAAAAAATCTCACACACACATCATAATATGAAATGTGTAATGATTAAGTAATGACAGATGATTTTAAATTATAACAAATGCTTCAGCCCATACCCAACAAATGCAAATATGTATTCTGCCCTTCCAAGGACATTTGTCCCTCTTGCTTAGGGAGTACATTCTTTCCCATGTATTTTCTTCTGATTATCTTTAGTGTTGGCAACACTGTCCCTTAAGAATATATATTATATGAATTGGGGAAATAGCTAACTGTCCCTTGGAGCCAAGCCTAGTAATTGAGGTATGATGAGAATTGATCAAATGAGATTGATATTTGGCCTCATAAGAGTTATAACTATAAAATAAACCTTGTTTTCTCGTGTGGTTCTTAACTAGAAATATGTGTGATGTTATAGTATAAGTAAGGCAGTCTCCCCCACCTTTCCTGCTGCTTTAGAGTTCCAACCTCCGCTTTACATAGCAATGAAACTTCAGGTATGTTGTTGTATTGCTCATCAAAGTACCACTTTTAGAAGATTGTACTTGAAGGGTTTTTTAATGGCACTAGAAAGACTGCTCTGCCCTGCCACAGAATAGCTTTCCTCTGAGTTAAGTGTACATTTAATCAACATTATGGCAATTACAGCTCTTCTAGAAGTCCTTCACCCTCTGTTTTGTGACAGGAACTTTGTCTAGAATAAAACTGTCATGAGTAGAGGTAATTTGAAATTCACCCTCCTTTTATTTATGTCAGGATAAATTAGGGTGGGGGGATGGTTACTCATCTTTTTCTAGTTGAAGGATTTAGAGTTGTAATATATTTGGAACTTCACATATAACTTGTTAGAATTTCCATCACTTTAAAATGTTGTGACACTATTTCTGTCACTGCTTTTGTACTGTTTTAATTATCACGTTGGTCTTAACAATGGAGAAGTTATGAGGTTTAATGCCAAACTGAAGAAGTCCAAACCTGATGACTCTCTCAAATATAGTAGTTTTGTTCCCTTGATAGATTTGACACATGATTTTTTTTATAAAGCTGTTTTAAAAGAAGTATTGTTGTGTTTCTATATTTGCATGATGGTCTTCAGTTGGTAGTTTATGTCCTGTGTCTTTAATGTAGTACTACAAACTCATTGTTGGTAAAACCCTTTTCTAATAGTCACCAGGAAGACCCAGGCTGCCCATGAGCAAACACTGATTTAGCTTCCTAGTTTTCTATCAAGTGCCACTGGATTTCATATCTCAAGAAAAAACATTTTAGGGCTCAGATACACAAATTATTCTCTCACTTCCTTCAGATAATGACACTGTTAGATCATTAATATTGACCAAGGAGGAAAGCCGGCTCAGCCTGCAAGTGAAGAGTGGTCATGGCGGTGAAAGCCAACATAACCTTGATCTAAAAATCCTGGTCCCTGCCAAGGGAGGGCGGGGTCCTCTGAGCCCTACGAGGATCGTGTCACTTTAGTCCTGGAGTCCCCATGCCAAACATTAAATTTGTCCAAGGGACATTGTCAGAAAAAGTAAATGATCTAAAAAACTCTTGCTAACTTTAAATTATTAAATAAACTGGGAAATTTTGGCACCGCAATCGGAAAAACGACTTTAGGGAGATATGGCAATAATTGTTTCCTTATTTGAAGAGCTGTTTGCCATATAGGATAGTAGACAGGTTCTGTATGCATTACATGAGAATGGCACAGGAGTGGACATTAATTTGGAAAATCATATTTCTGATTCTGAACTCAAAGTCTAACAAATTGTGTTAAAATGGGATATAGCCATGAGAAAGTGTATCCCCACAGCTGGTTAAGGGCATGGAAGTGCATTAGGTACTTGGGGGATAGGAAACAAGACCCTAATAATCATTCATGGGCCCAGCCTTCAAGAAGCTTATAGTTAAAAATGAAAATAAGCATTTTTATAGTCCTGATAAAAGTAGAAAATATTTTTTTATAGATTGTACTGATAAAACCTTGTAGGACATGGAACCTAAATGGGGGATGTGCACCTGACTATATCAAACTAAAACGCCTCTGCACAGAAAAGAAACTGACAACACCACAAATAGGCAGCCATCCAAATGGGAGATGATATTTGCAAACAGCTCTTATAGGGAATTAATGTCCAAAATATATAATATAAAGGACTCACAAAGCTCAGCAAAAAAACAAGCAAACAATCCAATTAGAAAATGGTCCTCAACAGACACTTCTCCCAATAAGACATATAAATGGCCAACACATATATGAAAAGATGTTCGTCTTCACTAGCTATTCTAGAAATGCAAATCAAAACTACAATGAAATACCACCTCACACCTGTTAGATTGGCTGTTATCAATAAGGCAGGTAATAAGTGTTGGAGAGGCTGTGTAGAAAAAGAAACCCTATTCACTGTTGGTGGGAATGTAAATTAGTACAACCGTTATGGAAATAAAGTATAGTGGTTCTTCAAAAAATTAAAAATAGAGCTACCATATGACCCAGCAATCCTACTGGATATCTACCCCCAAAACTAACAAACATTGGTTTGTAAAGACATGTGCACCTCCATGTTCATTGCAGCATTATTTACAGTCACCAAGACATAGAAACAGCCAAAGTGCCCTTCGATAGAGTATTGGATGAAGATGTAGCACATATGTACAATAGAATATTACTCAGCCATAAAAAATGATGAAATATTACCATTTATGACAACAGGCATGAACCTTGAGAACATTATACTGGATGAAATAAGTAAATCAGAAAAACTAAGAACTGTATAATTTCACACATAGGTGGGATATAAAACTGAGACTAATAAACATGGATAAATGTGAAGTGGTTACTTGGGGGAGGGGGGTGTGGGGGAGGGACAGGGAGAAGGAAGAGGGACAAATATACGGTGACAGAAAATGATTTGACTTTGAGTGATAGATGTTCAAAATAATCAACAGTTCAAATGTTATAGAAATGTTTACCTGAAACCTATATATTCTTATTGATCAATGTCACCCTGTTAATTTTCTAAATAAAATTTAAAAAGAAAAAGAAAATGATGCCCTTGCTAGTGGGCTCAGTGGTAGAGAGTCGGCCCAGCATTTGGATGTCACAGGTTCGATTCCCAGTCAGGGCACACAGGAGAATCGCCCATGTGCATCTCCCCCCCTCCCCCCTCCCCCTCCCCCTCTCCCCCTCCTCCTCCCCTTCTCGCTTCTCTTTCTCTCTCTCTCTCTCTCTCCCTTCCTGCAGCTATGGCTCAATTGGAGCAAGTTGGTCCTGGGCACTGAGGATGACTTCATGGCTTCTGGCTCAGGTGCTAGGAAGAGCTCAGTTGCTAAGATGGGCTGAACATCGCTCCCTAGTGGACTTTTTGGGTAGATCCTGGTCAGAGTGCATGTGGGAGTCTGTCTCTGCCTCCCCTCCTCTCACTGAATAGAAAAAGAAAAAAGAAAGGAAGAGCATGCAGTTTAATATGTTAGATTCTGCCTAACTTCTGGGCCTACCTACTCTCATGTAGAAAAAGAAAATTACAGTATCTGTCATGGTTGAATAATAGAATTATTGTTAGGATCTATCTGGATGATGTTTGTAGAAGGGTTTAAAATACTTAAAAAGGCTATGCAGATAATAACAATTGCTGTGACTTAAATTTTCATTTATCTTGCTTTTGACTTTAAGTAATACCCTTATAGAAACTAAGCAGTATTTCAAGATAAAGGTGCCTGAATATTATGCTGTTTATAAGTCTCTGCATTCTATGTGTATGTTTCTGTTTGTATGTATTCTAAGGAAAGTTAATTTTGGGAGAAGCACAATTATGATCCTGTAATAACAATTTGTTATTAAGGAAAACTCTTGAAGTGACAGTCTTTACACACATAGTTAAATGCACACACATTTTTTTGTTAGTAGAGATTTTTAAATAATTAATTTTAAAAATTGAAAAAACATAGAGTTTAGTGTCCTTCAAAATAGCATAGACATAATATAGAAAAAATGCTACTTCTATAATTACATGGTTAGTATTTAATATTAGGCAAGGAAGTTTAAAAATTGACTTTAATAAAAAAAATTACCTGTATCATAAAAACAACAGAAATAGTTCATTAAAGCATATCCTTCAGGCCTGCCATAATTCCCTGTCCTTCTAATTCAGTGGTTCTCAACCGCAGCTAAATACAATTACTTGGGGAGCTTTAACATTCCAATGCCCAAGCTGCACCCGTAACCATTTAATTCAGAATCTCTGCGGGTGAGAACAAGTTATCAGTATTTTTTAAAGCTTCCCTGGTAATTCCAGAGTACACTAAGTTTGAAATGCACTTCCCCATATCTATCTGTAGTCCCATATTTGATTTACAACTCGAATGCTGTTTTGACTCCTTCTTTGTCTCCTTCCTCCCTATTTAATCTTACCAAGTTCTGCAGATTCTCCCTTCATCGTATTGGTTTGACCCTTACTGTCCCCAGTAATGCTAGTCTCGCCAAGGCCTTCCTAGCTTAATATCTAGTGTTGTTTTTTGTTTTGTTTTGTTTTGTTCCAGTCCCTCCTAAATGGCATTACAAGACACTTCCAAAGAACAGCTTTTCAAACAACAATTTTGTCATTTCACTTATGAAGTTATACTGCTTTGGCATCCTGGAATCCAGGATCCTGTATAACCAAACTATTTTTTAACAATGGATCTTCTGGTTGCTTATATTTCCTCTTGAAACATTTATAATTGGGACAGAGTTGAGGGATCATGAAATGGACTGTTTGAGAAATTTTTCCTGTCATCCTGGGATTCTCAAAAGGAGCCTTGGGGAGGGCACTGGGTGGGACGGAGACGGAAGTGCAGACCGGAAGTGCAGAGCCAGAGGCCCATCAGGGCTCGGATTCCCACCCCCTTCCTCCTACTGCAGCCAGAGCAGGTCCATTCTGGTTCCTTAATCTATTGGGGTTGTTTTTACGATTTTATTAGAACCATAAACAGTTTCTTTGCTAAAAGGAGGAGAAAAAAACCCCCAAAAAACACTACTGCAAGCTAATCTTATTTCACATGGCAGGAAACTAAGACTCAGGATGAAGTTAAGTGACTCATCCAACATCATATTGCTGAAATTTGCCCTTTGTCTCTGCTACTGTGATCTCTTCACTCTCTCTGAAAAATAAGAACTAATGTCATGCTAGCTCTTGACACAGAGCCTTATACATACAGGTGTTTGGCAAATATTTGTTGAATGAACACTTGAATGAATGATATTTTGTATTTTTCTGTTTTTGCTCCCATAGTTACTGAAAGAAAACCTTTCCCTTTTTCGTTGTAAATTCTTCTTTCACCTATAAAATCAATCCTTCAAGGCATGTCTCATCCTACTTGTACCTCAGAATCTTTCCCTACACCCATGATTGTAAAGCAAATGAAGAGGATTACATTTTAGCCCTTTTTTTACTGTCTTATTCTCTAATTGTTTTCTGGATGTGTCTCTTTTCCTTAACAGTATTGTATGTCTGTGTCTTAAAGTAGAGGACCCTTGTTGCATATACTATGTCTTTCAGCATAGACAAAGCTTAGTACATATTTGTTGAGTTGGATTACTGGATTACCCTGAAGCTATAGCCTCGTTTCTGTGCGCCTGATAAGTAATTAAAACACAGTAGAATCAAATCTCTGAAAATAAGAAGTTTGAAATTTTACTAAGTATAAGAAATGCCCTTTGGTTAATAAATTATATAAATTGAATCTTTATATCCACAAAATGCCTTTCCCATTAAAATAAACTCACATTCTTTTCATTTTTTACCTTTTTTTAATTTTAAACAAACATTGCAACAGGAAAAGAAAGTAGATTAAATAATTTGTTGCCTGCCAGAAATTTTTTTCCTGAGGTCTCTGAGTCCTCTCAGTCCTGGTCACTTGGCATTCAAACCCCTTAAAGCAAGGCCAAACTGCAGCTTCATGGGAAAGCAACTTGGGAAATGTCCAATCCTGTGTGAGCCAACTCACAGTTGCCTTCCTTGTTCAAAGCCACATTTCCTGGCTGGATCAGCTGGAATTTTCTTTTGAAGACAAGAGTGTTCCTGGATTGGTTTCAGGCTCTGTTCCTCACAGCAGTCATTCTAGCCTTCTCCACAGAGTTGTTCACAAGCCTGTAGGAAAAGTGAGTCTATCATTTTCCCTGGAAAAATATTCAGATGCATGTAGTGTTCCATAGAAACTTACGTGCTGATGGCCTTCCCACTAAATATCCCTTTCTTTTTGGGGGAGAACATTCCAGTCAACACATTAAGAGTCCATGACAAGCAGCTAAAACATTTAGGATTGTTGACATCATTTGCTTTCAGATAGTATTTTTTCATTTATTCATTGACATTCATGCCCTAGTTCATTCAACAATTATTTATTGACACCCCCCTCCCGAGAAGCAAGAAAATATTTAAGAAAATAGACTTAGAGTTAGCTTATATTTAAGGTCTTAAAATTTAATTCATGCTTGAATAGAGGCAATTTGCTCAACATTTTCAGATTTCAGTTTTATAACCTGTAAAGTGATCATAATAACAGTGCTATGCTTAAGACCATTGTGAGGAATACATAATTCCTAGAAATTACTTAGCATGGTGTATGGCACATGGTATGTAGTCAAAAATTGAATTATTTTATAGCCTCTTCTGTGCTAGGTAGCCTGCTAGGGGGCTCCAAGACCAGTGGGGGAGACATCTAGGTGGGTGTGTTCTTACCATATACAGTATAACAAGGACCATAATAGATTACAAACAATGCGCTGTGGGAGTCAGAAGAGGGTGATGAATCCAGCTTTGGAGAGGGGAAAGCACAGAAAGGTGATGGTTTATCTGAATTTTGAAGAACATGTAGGTAGTTGGCAAGTAAAAGGCTGTAAGGTGAAATGAGAATGAGCAGCATGTGCAAAGGCCCAGAAGCACAAAGGAAAGTGCTGTAATGTAGGAAGAGCAAGTCAGCATACATGCTTGTAGTGTGAGGGAGTGATGGGAGATGACATTGAGCCTGTAGTAAAGTCAGTCTGCTCCCTCAACTGTCTTCCAGGACTTGCTACTGCTAAAGAACATGTAAATAAGCCAAGAAAGGGAGTCCAGAGCTATTGGCAGCAGTGAGAAAGTGAGGCCTTGTTGTGTGTGGTATCATTTATTTCCACAAGAAAGAAAATGCAGAACCTCAAGAGAGGATGGCTTTTATAAGAAATGGTCTGGAAAGACTGAATGCAAGGACAAAAGGAGTTAGATAGTATGTGGAAGGAGACTCTTCCTCCTTACTTTTGGAGCTATACTACACATTTTAATAGTTACACTCACCACAATCTTTTCCTGATGCCTACAGAGACCATACTGAGGCTCAAAGATTGTACCCTTTTAGCATAGTGCTCTTGGAATTTTAAGAATGAATTCCCTTTGAGTAAACTTGCTTTTGATGAAATGAAGAAGGAGTGTATTGCAAAGGAATCATTCCATACATCATACCTTAGGCTTAGGATACCTTGGATCTGGAATTGACTCTTCTGCTGACAAACTTTGTGACTTTCCATAAGTATTGAACCTCAGATTTCTCCTGTGTCAATCAAGGGCATGCATCAGATAATGGGACGTTGATTCCAGTTCTGAAATTCTATAATTCAAAGTTTCTTAAATATAAATTATTAAAAGAAAGAAGAAAGAAAGAAAGAAAAGAAAAGAAGAGGAGGAGGAGGAGGAGGAAGAAGAAGAAGAAGAAAAAGAAGAAAAAGAGGAGGAGAAGGAGGAGGAGGAGGAGGAAGGGGAAGAGGAAGAGGAAGAGGAAGGAGGAGGAGGAGGAAGAGAAGGGGAGGGGAGGGGGGGAAAGGAAGGGAAGGGAAGAAAGAAAGAAGGAAAGAAGGAAAAAGGAAAAACAATAGCATGTTGGATCTTTCACTGAACATAGAAATTGAGGCAGATGATACATGAAAAATCCCATCCTTTATTAAGGTCTGAGAAACTGAAAGAAATGGCATTTTAAGAGGTGTGGGGAAATAACCTTTATGTGCAGTGATTACCTTGGCCAGATAGCTCCGTTGGTTGAAGCGTTCCAATATGTAAAGGTTGCGAGTTTGATTCCCGGTCAGGGCACATACAGAAATAGATTGATGTTTCTGTCTGTCTCTCTCTCTAAAATCATTAAAAAAATTATGTTCAGTGATAGCAAGGAACCAAGAAAAATTGAATCTTTAAACCTCCTATCTCCTCATATACACACCCAATAACATGGAAACGTTGGTATAAAAATATAGAATAAAACTATTATAAAAGAGGGAGCAAGGTAAAACCACCTTCAGGGAGGAACTAAGTTAGACTAAAGCTGCATTTTAAAAGGGGGAATCAACAAATTAGCTCAAATAAGAGGATACAATCTAAGATTCTTTTCAAGCTTCTACTTTTTATCCAATAGCCAGTAACTGATTTTGTAGGTCACACAGGGATTGCAAGATAGGTGATGCTGTCTTTAAAAATTTGAAAGCCATTTCTCCTTCCTTCCATTAAACTATATTCCCTTTTGTCATGTGTTGGTTAGATACTGTCTTTGTAAATACCCACTGTTTTACAAAAGCTCAATGTTCAACTTAAATGTATAAAAATATACATAAGAATACACTATCCAATTGCTGTTTGCAATGGTATAGAAAGTGGTAGTCAACCTGGTCCCTACTGCCCACTAGTGGGCATTCCAGCTTTCATGGTGGGTGGTAGCAGAGCAACCAAAGTATAAATAAAAAGATAGATTCAACTATAGTAAGTTGTTTTATAAAAATTTATTCTGCCAAACTTAGCAAAAATCCGACATAAAGTACTTGGTAAGTAATTATTATTATATGCTTGAACTTGCTGTAACTCTGCTTTATAAAGTTTATAAAGTTACTTCCCTACTTTATAAATCACCATTACTGTGGAACCAGTGGGCAGTTAGAAAATTTTACTACTAACAGAGATACAAAAGTGGGCGGTAGGTATAAAAAGATTGACTACCTGTGGTATAGAATAACATAAATTACTATGTAGCACAGAATAGTTTTTGAGAACAAATTAATCCAGACAAATTCAATTCCCATTCATAGTAAAATGACAGGTAATTTTTTGTGTGTTTGGGGTGGGGAGAGGTAGAGGGTGAGAAAGTATAACATAGTAATCTTGAATTTCACAGAATGTCAGCAATGAACTGGACATAAAATTTTGAGACTGTTTTATTGTTGTGTTGGTTCTCACTCAAGAGGGCATGGTTAGCTCCCTTGGGTAGTTAGCCATGATTTACATGTATCTAAGAAAGTCTCCCAGGGATATTTCAAGCTATGGTTCAGCTTAATTGGTGTTATTTGTAATGGTCTCTGGCAAGGTATGCTCACCAGGCTTTTTGGTGAAATACTATCCCTTTAATCTTAAAATTAATTTTATTTTTATTCTCTCAACTATTAACAACTCAGTCATAAATTTGCTCAAACAATGTCTAATGAGTTAAACTTATCTTGGTTAACAAAGAGAATAGTGTGAAAAGTTTAGAAAATTGTTTCTAAATTTATGATAGGCTTTCACAAATAGGTAATGAAATAGAAAAACAAAAGGAAACTGACTTGAATTATAAATGGAGATAACTTAATTTAGAAAGAATATTTTTTAAATAAGAAGTAGATTTAATATCAAAATGCACATTTTGACTAGCAAAGTAAAGATTCAGTTCTTAATTTGCTCTTGCCATATTTCAAGTGCTCAATAAACATGTGTGGATAGTGGCTACCACATTGGATGGCACAAATACAGACCATTTACATCCTCACAGAAAACTCTATTGGATAGCACTGAATTCTGTGCTAATTAAGGAGCTATTGGAGTTAAGTAATTTGAGATGTAATTATTCATATTTGGTTTTAGATGTTGTACCTATAGTCATGTTATCTGTATGCTTTACTTGGAAATTCAAGAAACTCAAACTTTGAAACCTTCAAGTTTTCTGTTTCGTACTTTTTATTTCCTATTTTATGCAGGGAATAAGCTTTGTCATCTTTTCAGATAGGTTAAGACTCTGACAGCCATGTTCATTCTGCAACCTCGAGGGTTCATAGTCTTCCTGAGAACAAATGTTTGGCTTAAAGTAGAGCCGCAAGAGTCAACAAAGATATTACTGCTATCAACAAAATTTAGCACACAAGCAGAGTGAGTGACACTGTCTGTAAGAATTTGAAAGTTGTCTTTTCCTCCTTCCATTAAAATATATTCTCCCTTGGTCATCAATATATTATAAGATGTGGTATTTATAAATATTTCATTGCATAAATATTTTGAGTGTAATTTTTTATATTGTAACCAATGAAATTTCAATTTCTGAATATCCTCTATATTGGGATAAGAGTGCATATCTTGGATAATTTAAGCTAAGGGCTCTCAAAAGGGTGACCTCAAGTATTGATCAAATACATTTCATAAAAACATGAATTTGATTGTATAAATAAAATTGGGGGTTTATTTTTTAAAACAGCTGATATTTGTCTTCAAAATGTAAACTGAAATAATTTTAAATTTCTTGATAGTTCATGCAAAGTAATATTACTTTAAACTATATATTATTGGGAATATATTTTACTTTAGATGTTTATATGACTGAGAAGGATGGCACTGATTAGTATAAAGCAATGTTTCTCAGACTGGGTTGCACAGATTCTAGTTTAACTGTATTCCTGAAATCCATGAGAATTTTTAATTATATATTTTTATTTTAATGATAAAACAAAAAATTCTTTATTGGAATATACATAAAAATTTTTAATTCTTCTTTTAAAAAAAGTGAAAGGAGAGGAGGCCAACAGACTCCCGCATGTGCCCCGACCAAGATCCACCCAGTAAGCCCCTAATGGCAATGCTCTGCTCATCTGGGGCATTGCTCTGTTGCTCAGCAAACAAGCTATTTATAGTGCTGGAAGCAGAGGCCATGAAGCCATCCTCAGCACCCAGGGCCAAATCTCTGTAACCATCAATCTGTGGCCACAAGAGGGAAAGAGGACAGAGGTGGGGGGAGAGTTGGAGAAGCAGATGACCACTTTTCCTGTGTGCCTTGACCAGGAATCAAACCCAGAATATCCACAAGCCAGCTGTCGCTCTACCACTGAGCCAACCAGCCAGGGCCCCATAAAATTTGATAAAGTTTTCAAGGAAATAAACTTTTTAAAAATAAACTTTTACTTAATTTAGTTAGTATTTCCCCAAGGGTCATTAGGTTTGTAACCCATGATAGTTTCAAAATAATTTTTCCTTTGAAAATGAATTTATATGTTACCAAGTTTAGAAACCTTATAAAATGAATTTAAACAAGAGAAAGCAAACTCATATGCATGCTTTTCAGCACGATTTATCTAGAGTTAGACTTTCAGCTTTTATTATCTTGAATGTTAATTTGATTACAATCTGGTATAAACTTCTGGTATTTATTTTAATGCATTTGTTCACATACATTGAAGCCACTGTGGTCTTGTGGATTATGTCTGTTGATAACCTTTTGTTTTATAAAACAAACTTCACTCCATCTAACTTTCCCAGGTATGTGCTTTTCTGAACAAGATTTTGCTGCTACTGAGGCCCACTGGCAAAAAGAAACTTGAGTGAATATTTTAAAATATATTTTATATATCACAGTTCTAATCCTGTGAAAATGAAGGCAGAATCTAGGTATCCTTTTGAGTCAAGACTCAAAGAAGCAGCCTGACCAGGCAGTGGCGCAGTGAATAGAGCGTCAAACTGGGATGCGGAGTGCTCAGGTTCAAAACCCCTAGGTCGCCAGCTTGAGCGTGGACTCATCTGGTTTGAGCAAGGCTCACCAGCTTGAGCCCAAGATCACTGGCTTGAGCAAATGGTCACTTGGTCTACTGTAGCCCCCCGGTCAAGGCACATATGCGAAAGCAATCAATGAACAACTAAGTTGCCGCAACAAAGAATTGATGCTTCTCATCTCTCTCCCTTCCTGTCTGTCTGTCCCTCTCTCTGTCTCTGTCTGTCATTGTCACAGAAAAAAGACTCAAAGAAGTAAACATGGTGATGATATTAATGTAATACAATAGAAAAGGAAATGAAAAAAAGTCAGAAATTCAGTGTCATATAGTTTATTGTATTACAAAGTGCTCTGCAGAATTTTTCATAGTAATCAACAGTATTGCCTTGGTGATTTGTATTCATACTCCCTTCAGAATATAAGAGATTGAATTATTTTTTAAGTAAAAAATAGTTCTGTAAGACCATAATATTAAACAACTCTTAGATGAAAGTTAGACATTTTGATCGGTGCTTACAGGATGGGATTCATGGGGAAAGGGCAGGGTTCTTGAAGGAGACATGAGATATTTTGTGAACTGCCATTTAATTTGGGGGTTATAATTGTGAATAGTTTAATCTTTAGGAAAACTTTCCAACATCATTGAATACTCTCATCTTAAACATTTTCTATTCATGTGTATCCTTGCTTTTTGATACTGACTCTAAAAGCAATAATCTGCACATCTATGTGAATATTTATATTGACTATCTCCTACCCATCTTGCGTCCTATCACATACAGATGGCAGCGGTTCCATACATTTGGGAAGAACAGGCTGACACTGGCAAGTAAAAAAATAAAGCATTCAAGCATAGCACTTGGCAAGTAGAAAGAGTGGTGCTAGAAACAGCTGCTGGGCATGCAAATATGCAACTGTCTGGATCAAGGAGCTCTGAGTCTGGGTCAGTGGTTCTCAAGCTTTAGATACTATCAGAATAACCCAGAAACTTGTTAAAATAGAGATGCCTGGGCTCCACCTAGAATTTCTGACTTAGTAGATCTTGAGTAAGGCTCTATAGAAATTCTATTTTTGACAAGTTTCCCTGTGCTGCTGCTGTTGCTGCTGCTGCTGCTGCTGCTGCTGGGAATATACTGAGAATCACTGGTCTGTTATAAGAATTTATAGATTATAAATAGTTAGGTCCTACTGTGTGATGTCTTACTGTTTCTGCTGTATGAAAATTGTGACTCATATCTTACAAATCACTTACAAACATACTCTCTCAGTTCATTCAGAGCAACTGGGGTTTATTCAGGCTCTATTATATACATTGCTATTTATATTGCCCCAGTTCTTTTGGGCCAATAAGAAGAAACCAAATGTATCATGAAGAAGAACTCATTGCCTTGCCTTTATATAATTTTCTAAGAATTGCCTGACCAGGTGGTGGTGCAGTGGATAGAGCGTCGGACTGGGATACGGAGGACCCAGGTTCAAGACCCGGAGGTTGCCAGCTTGAGTGCGGGCTCATCTGGCTTAAGCAAAAAGCTCACCAGCTTGGACCCAAGGTCGCTTGCTCAAGCAAGGGGTTACTCGGTCTGCTGAAGGCCTGCAGTCAAGGCACATATGAGAAAGCAATCAATGAACATCTAAGATGTTGCAATGAAAGACTGATGATTGATTCTTCTCATCTCTCTTCGTTCCTGTCTGTCTGTCCCTGTCTACCCCTCTCTCTCTCTCTTCCTGTAAAGAAAAAAAAAGAGTAAATAAAATTTTCTAAGAATTAATCTAAGAACACTTATGTAAACAGAGTTTAAGGTGAAAATGTATTATAGGTACCCTAACGGGTCATGTTCAGAAGTTACTATAAATCCATCAGGAGTAGTAGAATTCAACCAAAGATTCTAGTTACTCAACCCTCTTCAGGAACTAACTGTACTTCTCAGAAAACCATTTAAATACTCAGTGCCTCAACTTTTATATCTACATCCCTCTCTCTATATATAAAAAGATCATAGTCTTCTTAATTTTTGTCAGGAATGTTGTATAGAACAACCGTACATGTGTTGGTCATCACTATGAATAGGAAGACACTTAAGAGATCTAAAGAACTGCATTATAATGTCTTGAGATTTAGTATCCTATAAAATTCATCAGCTCTCCCAAGGTTTGTTTATATTAAAAAATTAAATATTCTTCAACTTCATTGAATTGTTCCAAGTCTTTTTGCCATAGCCCACAAAATCATTTCAGTTTTGTAAAATTAAACAATTGCCTACATTACTCTGATTTTTGGTTAAAGTTGCCATTTTAATGTCAGGGCAACTCTTAAAAAAAAACAAACCAACAAACCTGGCTTTATTAATTTTTTATTCATATGCCAGGCAAGATACATAGTAAAGAAACTCACTCAGTGATTATCAAGAAAGGAAAGTCTGGTTTTCTAGTACTAGAAAGCATGGGAATGGTAATTATTCTAATTAATAATTGAAGACTAGTATTTTGGATAGGAGGGAATGACTTTGTAGATCTGTGTGTGGTTGTTTAAAGTAGGCCCCATTCTAGTGAGTAGCATTTAATTTTGATATCTCCTAGTCAAGTGCTGCTGTGCACGAAAAACTTTCCTTTTATAACAGTTTCTAGTCCCTTTTCCAAAGCTGATTAAATCTTTATGAATGTTCTAGACCTAATCAACCCTCTCTAGGGTCTCTATTCATGTGTTCTAAAGTTGGGTGGGAGCTTGGGTTGGCGGGAAGGGTTCCCACAGTAAACATACTCAGTCTCTTCTTAAAGCAGTTAGTAGCAATGCAGGACTGAAAACAGCTTTGGAACAATGTTATTTTTATCCAGATTTTTCTCCGTATAAAAACTCTGCAGGATATCAGCAATAACATTTCTTGAATGCTAAAAATGATGGAGAAGTCATGAAATGGGGCATCTTCTCATTAGTAAATCTCTATATTAGAAAAGATTAATTCATTTGTTTAAAAAAAACTGAAGAAATAATACCCTCAGCTGGTACCAAATATAAGTATGAAAATTTCCTCCTTCCCACATACCTGCAAGAGATACTGAATTTGAGTTAGTAAAACTAAATTCATCAAACCTTATAGGACAATTCCACTTACATATATAATATGATTTTAGGGAGAAAGGGACTGAGAGGGAAATGAGAAAATCACAGCTCCATTTTGGTGCTTAATAGCTACTTTCACTCATGCATTCCATATAATATCAGATATCTCCTATGTGCCAGACAATGAAAATGAGGATGCTATTAATAACATGTTAATGGTCCTGGGTGGTGGCTCAGTAGATAGAGTGTCAGCCAGCATGTGGATTCCCAGGTTCAATTCCCGGTCAGGGCACACAGGAGAAGCAACCATCTGCTTCTCCACCTCGTTGTCTCCCCCTTCTCTCCCTCTTCCTCTCCCACAGCTGATGGCTCAGTTGGTTTGAGTGATTGGTTTGAGCGTAGCCCTGCGTGCTGAGGATAGCTCTGTTGTAGTGCATTAGCCACAGGCACTAAAAATAGCTCGATACTTGAGCATCGGCCCAAGATGGGGGGGGTGTTGCTGGGTGGATCCTGGTTGGGGCACATGCAGGAGTCTATCTTTCTATTTCCCTTCTTTGCACCCTCAAATAAATAAATAAACAAAAACAAACAAACAATATATTAATATATTAAGTGTTACCTAATTAGAAGACACTATTTAATTATGTTATGTATATTACTTCTTTTAATTATCCAACATTTTATAAGGTAAATATTATTATTATATCCATTTTAACAGGTAAAGAAACTGAGGTTCAGATATGGTGAAACAACATTTCCAAGGTCACCCTTGAAATTGCTAGAGCTGGGATTGGGGTCTTCCAGCCTGGTCTGTCTGACTGCAGACCCTAAGCTCTTCACTCCCGTCCTATACTGCAACTTCAGTACAGTTTGCAGGGCCATGAAAATACAATGAGGAGCAAAAAGGATATAGTCCCTGCCCTGGAGAGCATATAGTTTTAACGTATCTGAGCTTCAGTTTTCTCTTTGCAGGCTGGGATAAGTTATGGCACAGCATGGCTTTGTCACAAAATCTTTCATAAATCCCAGGCAATTAAATAAAGACTTTAATGAAACTAGTACATGGAATTGGCAGAGTAATTTTTGAACGTCTCTTTAGGAAATGCATAGTAATCTTGGACAGTCATTGAACTTGAGTTCATGCAGTGAAATCTCGGGATAAGGCACCATCCAGGATGAGACGAAGACAGAAAAATGGACCATGTTTATATTCTTGGCTGAAAAATTTTCCTTGTCTAGAGGAAAATCAGCTGTCAGATTCAACTTACTACAGGAAACAGTAGAAATGAAGTCTGTTTCTGTAGCTTTCTCTCCTCAGGGACTCAGTGTCTCACAACAAGTACATTTCCATTTGAAGAAATCCTTAAGTGAATCCCACATCCCAGAGTAGATGTTTATTTACACTTTGCAGATCCAGTTCCATAGCTCCACATATGGGCAAATTAATTCTAGTACTGCCCACTTGCATCTCCTCTGAAGGGCTTTGTTTTATTTTGAATAATGTTTCCCTATAATAAGCGGTTTCATTCCTGTCCTTAACACATATTTATATTTTCTAACCAGAAATTCTAACCAGGTATGCACTGGCATTGAAAGACAGCAACAGTGTAAAATGTAACTTTCTGGTTCCCCTATTGTATTTCACTGTATCTCTTTCCACTTCAGTAAGATACAGAGATGATGATTTAAAGTCATTAATAATAAATAAATCCCATATCCAAGGAATCTAATGAACAAAATAAACTAACAAGCAAAACAGGCAGACTCATAGAGAGCAGGCCTACAGCCATGGGGGGAGGGGGGAGGGTGATGAAGGGGGTGGAGGAATTAAGCAAAAAAGGACAAATAAAAGAAAAGTCTCAAAAAAAGGGTATATGCAAAATCCGAGAGAATAAACCAGTTTATACAAGTTAGTTCTCCAAATGTATTTGATCCGTACAAAGATGATACTGAAGAGTCTACACCCAAGAGAAAAAATGTATAATATTTGACTCTAGGAACAATGGAAGAATTTAAGCTTAATGGTAAGAATCATCATTGCTCTTTTCTGTTGTTACTTTCTTGCTTTGTTATGCTGGCTGGCAGAAGCAGGGAAATGAAACAGTGACTACAACACTTTGTTTTTCCACATAGTGTTTTTTCTTGAATTTCCATGAGGTCATATATGGATGATTTTTCAATAAGTTCATCTTCAAATGTTTGTGAAGCACCTGTTGTGTATAAGACAGTGTACTAAATCTTTGTAGGAGCTTACAGTCTAATTTGAGGAGACACGGAATATATACTTGAAAGTATAACTAAGGCATAAAGTCATTCTCACAGATTTTTAATAGGGCACTTCATTCTATAAATATGTCCGTAGCTCATTCTTTAGTGTCTTAGCTCTCTGAAGGTTAGCATAGAACCATAAGATATGCAAAATTCCTATAATAAATCTTGGCAAGCAAATCAAGGATTCTTCTTTAACAAATGCAATCTAGTACAATAAAAAAAACACCTTGCAACATTAGAACCATTGAAATAACTTCAGTTATCTCATTGTCAAATAACTTTAATGCTATATTATGATTGAAGAATGAAGAAAAAAGGAGAGAGGGAGATAGCTCTGACCTGGGAACTAACACAATCGATCATAAGAAACTTCAAAGTATAACAATTATCTCAGCCACAGGGATGATTTGGCATCCCTTAGTGAGCCATTTATGACACATGTGTAATGCTTTGACATTAATTTAGAAACTGGCTTCTCTAGAGTCTTGCCGTATTGCCAGGATATTTCTGTCTCAATAATATATTGATTATATTATTGTAATGAGTTGGCCAATGACTCACAGAGTTATGAAGAACTTATACTAAATTTATCTGAGAGAAGTAATGATGAAAACTTCAGAATTATTATATTCATGTTTCATAACCTTGTCGTGTTAACACTCACCTATTTTGTGGCTTGATATCAGCCCATGCATATTAATGTGAGTCAGAAGCTGTGAGTAATTCTTTGGGATACTTACCACGTTAAATGATGCTTAAACTATTTTTTCCTCAGTTATAAAAAGTATAAGAAAATTTAGATAAGTGAAGGTTTGATTCTTGGTTACTTTCCTGAAAATGCTCGTGGGTGCTCACCTTTGAAAATTGCTTGACTCATTTTGGCAGTTACCCTTCATTTGCTGAGACATTGACTCATCATAGACAGGTGATAGTTAATTTCATAAATAGTATAAATCTACAATTCTGTTCTGAAATCATGAGCCAAACAATAGGTCAGTTTGTCAGAAAGTAGAACTGTATACAACTCTGAGTTCAAAGTATACAAATGTCCCACACTAAATGCTTATTTGAGGATCTATGTTCATGGTCATAAGTTTCTTTTCTGCATGTTTTGTTTGTTGTTGTCTATAGCATGCAACACATCTCATAGCACTGCCTGTATCTTACTTGGAGCCTCCAATGTGCTTGGTGTTTAGTATGCTATGAAGGTTGATTCCCTTTTGTCTCTGCTTTTTTTTTTTCCTTACAGTTTTCTATTAATAAACCCCCAACTGTGCTACACATGGAATGTTTGCCAATCGCTAGGGTGCAGAAAAATGAATGATGGCAGTTAACAGAGTTTACATTCCATGCCTTCAGCACTCAAAGAGTGGGCACATTGCATCTTCAGGTGATCTCAAGCTGATGCAATATCTTGTAAAATACTGTTTGCCAAGTCAGGCCAGCTGGATAGATAATGCAAATCATCATGTATTGCTGTTACAGTCTAATATTGATGATACACTGGATAATGTATTAATCACATTCCTAAAATAAACCAATAGCATTTGTTAAAAACTCTCCAAAAATAAATAGAACTACAGACAGCAGTCTTGTCATAAAGGCCAAAAATCTTACTTCTTGGATAAATTTGTTTTACTAAATTGTGCCCATATAGTAGGTGACCTTTTAGTCTGATTGGAGGAAGGTATTAAGTTGCTGAAAATGTTTCATTCATAAAAAATAAATATGCATGCTGGCATCATTACACTGTTTGTCTATCAGTAAAAACAATTAAGTAGTTACTTTGTGCAATTAAGACACTTATTTTTATAAGGTTTTGTTTTATTTTGTCTGCTTCTAAACAATCAAAATTCATTTTGAAAAGCCATCTTATTCTATATTGTAACGCAAAGGTGCCAACCACGTTGTGTGCCGTAGTATTAACACTGCATCATTTTAATATTTGACATAATGCTTTGTGGCAGCTAAAATTTAAAAGAGATCACATTTATTTTAAGATAATTATAAAATTATTGTGGTGCACCCAAGTGGATCACTCTAGTTTTGCTAAAGCCGAGCTTTTCTGTCCATCAGAATTACTTTTTTGCACATCTTTTTCTATATAATAAGATAAGCCAATGATATTCATTCCTGTTTTCACTTAGATATTTTATTAATGTAGAAAATGTTTGCACATCCTTTGCTCCCTGTAAAAGTAGGGTGTCAATAGTTCATTAAACACAAGTAGGGTATGAGTATAAATTTGTTTCCTTCTTCTATTACACAATACATGTCCATGTTGTAAAGATAACCACTTTTTAATCTTAGAAGTCATAAGTAATTAGAAGAGAATAAAGAACACTTTTTTTTTTTTTTTTACTATTAGAGAAGTAGAGGGTATCACCTTGATATGAATTAACTTTGTTTTTTGGGGGAGTTTACTGAGCAGATTATGACTTGTGCAAACTTTGTCATCTCTGGAAGAAAGCCACAAGAATAACTTGAAATGTAGAATTTGTAAAAGGAAATAGTCTTATTTCCTTCAGCTTTGTTGTTACTGACAGCTTAATTGTAGAATGTGCCAATTCATTTTATCTTCAGTCTACAAATTTTGAAATAGATTTTCTTTCTAACCAGTTAATTTAACAATTATTAATTCACATAATATAGTATATGAAGTCAAATACATCACCCTTATTTCTTGGTTTCTGAAGTGTATGTTTAGTTGTTATTAGGTCTATAGATTTATAAGAGAATTTATCCCTAATGTGAGAAAAGTGGCAATCATATTTCGAGTGATTTTTTACCTATTTTTTCAGTTTTGAAAATAGAGATAGCAAAAGAAGTGATTAAATTGATTAGTACAAAAGGATGAGAGTCTCTCCTTTCCTTGAAATATATGATAGGAAGTTATATTATTATTATTTTGTTGTTGTTCTTAACTGTGATGCTAAGAAATTCTTCCTGCAATTGATCCTAAATCTCATCAAACTTTTACCCATTTTGCCTGATCAGGTGGTGGCATAGTGGATAGAGTGTCAGCTTGGGACCCAGGAGATCCAGGTTCAAAACCCCAATGTTGCAGGCTTGAGCATGGGCTCATTAACTTGAGGCTTGAGTGCAGGTCTCTGGCTTGGGTGTGGGATCATAGACATGACCCCATGGTCTCTGGCTTGAGCCCAAAAGTCAAAAGTCACTGGCTTGAAGCCCAAGTTTGCCGGTTTGAGCTCAAAGTCACTGGCTTGAGCAAGGGGTCACTGGTGGTCAAGGCACGTATGAGAAAGCAATCAATGAACAACTAAGGTACCGCAATGAAGAATTGATGCTTCTCATCTCTCTCCGAAAAGTATTACCCATTTTAAGCTTTGCTTTAATCAAATACAGAAAAAAAACATTTTTTTATTACTGTGTAATATATCTTTTCATGGTTTTTTTCACAGAGCTGAATTTCAACTTAAATTAAGGCTTCATGCCTATTTCAACTTTTAGCGTGTTAACTAGTGAACCAATATCCTTGGATTATTATTTTTTTTTTTGTATTTTTCCGAAGCTAGAAATGGGGAGAGACAGCCAGACAGACTCCCGCATGCGCCCGACTGGGATCCACCTGGCACTCCCACCAGGGGGCGATGCTCTGCCCACCAGGGGGCGATGCTCTGCCCCTCCAGGGCGTCACCCTGTTGTGACCAGAGCCACTCTAGCGCCTGGGGCAGAGGCCAAGGAGCCATCCCCAGGGCCCGGGGCCATCTTTGCTCCAGTGGAGCCTCGGCTGCAGGAGGGGAAGAGAGAGACAGAGAGGAAGGAGGGGGGAGGGGTGGAGAAGTAGATGGGCGCTTCTCCTGTGTGCCCTGGCTGGGAATCGAACCCGGGACTTCCGCACGCCAGGCCGACACTCTACCACTGAGCCAACCAGCCAGGACCTCCTTGGATGTTGTTGATTGAACATTTTCATCTTACTTGATCTTCAAAGTTCAATAAAGTTGACTATTGATTGCCTCCTTTATATACTTTCTTCTCATGGTTGACCATGATCTCCTAGATTTCCTTTTGACTTAGTATATATCCTTCTTCTCTCCTTTACTGGTGCATCTTTTTGAGCTCTAAATGTTAGAATGTCTCCCAAGGCTTGGCCCTTCTTTTTTTTTTATTTTTATTTATTCATTTTAGAGAGGAGAGAGAGAGAGACAGGGGGGAGGAGCTGGAAGCATAAACTCCCATATGTGCCTTGACCAGGCAAGCCCAGGGTTTCGAACCAGCGACCTCAGCATTTCCAGGTCGACGCTTTATCCACTGTGCCACCACAGGTCAGGCAAGGCTTGGCCCTTCTTAATCTACACACTTCCCTAAATTATGTTAGCCAGCCTGATGGTATCTTTAAATACCATTTTGGGGGAGCTGAAGGCTCTCGTATCTTTTTCTCTGGTCACAATACCCTCTAAAACACCAGATTCTTATATCTAAGTGCCTACTGGACTCTACTTAGATGTCCAGTAGGAATTTACAAATTTAAGAGGCCAAATGGTAACTTTTTTTTTTTTGTATTTTTCTGAAGCTGGAAATGGGGAGAGACAGTCAGACAGACTCCCGCATGCGCCCGACCAGGATCCACCCAGCACGCCCACCAGGGGCGATGCTCTGCCCACCAGGGGGCGATGCTCTGCCCCTCCGGGGGGGGGGTGCTCTGCCGCGACCAGAGCTACTGTAGCACCTGGGGCAGAGGCCAAGGAGCCATCCCCAGCGCCCGGGCCATCTTTGCTCCAATGGAACCTTGGCTGCGGGAGGGGAAGAGAGAGACAGAGAGGAAGGAGGGGGGGGTGGAGAAGCAAATGGGCGCTTCTCCTATGTGCCCTGGCCGGGAAACGAACCCGGGTCCTCCACACGCCAGGCCGACGCTCTACCACCGAGCCAACCGGCCAGGGCCCCAAATGGTAACTTTTAATTTTGTCCTCCAAACTTGCACCTCTCCAAGTATACCCTAGTAGAGTTTATAGTGCTCCTAATTACTCAGTTGCTAAAACCAAAACCCTCTGAGGTATGCTTGATTACTCTCTTTTCTTGGGTTTGAGCTGCAGCTAATCCATCAGGACAATAGCTGTTCTTTTGGCAAAGCATGTGAGACAGTTCTGTCATTCACAGGTTTGAAGAAGCCTTTCCTGACCATGTGAACCAATTTCAACACCCAGTCATTTTCCATTCTGTCATACCAGTTTAATGGTCTGAATAGCTTTCATCTTTACCAGGTTTTTTTCTTGTTGGTCATTAATGGACTTTTTTTTTTTATCTCCTTGAACTCTGAGACATTTAGTAAAATAGTTGTCGAGTGAATGTTCACTCATTTGTTTATTCACTCATAGTTCTAAATACATATTGAGGACCTTCCGTGTTCTAGACACTGTGCTAAGGAGATAAAGGTGATTAAGATACATTCTTGCCTTCAAAAGTTTCACATTTAGTAATGGAGGAGCTGTACAAGTAAACAATTATAATACAGTGTGAAGAATGCACAGTGAAAGCCTGTCCAAAGTACAGGAGCTGCTTAGAACAGGATATGGTTAATTATAAAGAAAGTGCAGAGCTGCAAGGATCCCCATGGAGGAATGATTTACTTGGATTTTAAAAAGATGAATGGGATTTTTCAAGTAAACAATGGAAAAGCATAGGGATTTGCAGACTGAGATCCTAGCATATGCCAGGGTACAGGGCTGTGCAGTGCCCGGGGAGTGTCTGCCAGCATTTGTTCTCACTGAAGCATGCAGTGTGTGTGGAGAATGGAGGGAGTTGAGCTGGAAAGTCAGGCTGTGGGCAGCAGGGCCTGGGTTTTTTCTACTAGGAAGCTTAGATTTCATCCTAGGGATAAACTAATGAATTGTGACAGTTTTTAAGCAGGTAAGAGTTTTGTTTACATTTTAATTTTAAAAGAATTTGTAAGCCCATGTATGGAAGAGAGATTTATGTATGGTCAAAGAGACCAGTTAGAAGGGCAGAGTAAGACAACAGATGAAGGCCTGAATGATGCAAACATGTTGGGGATGAAGAAAAGAGTGTAAAGTCAGAGGGGAAGTCAGTTGTATTTGGTGGTCTGTGAGAATGCAAAGTGATTCAGGGTGGGAATGAAGGAAACAGGAGAAAGTCATTGTTTCTTTCTTCTTTGGATATTAGGCCTATGGGGTGATACCCAGAACAGAGGGTACAGAAAGGAGAACAGGTTTATATGGGAAAGTATACTCTTGCTTAATATAATACATATTGTTATATATATTGTTCAGTTGACCCATGAACATTACAAGTTTGAACAGTGTAGGTCTACTTAGGCACTGATTTTATTTTTAAAAAATTAGGTACAGTATTGCAGATGCATTTCTCTGCCTTATGATTGTTCCTTATAATTTTCTTAGTAACATATAATTTTATTTTCTCTAGCTTATTTTACTGTAAGAATATAGTACAGTGATATCTTGACACATGAGTTTAATTCATTTCATGGCCGAGCTCGTGACTCAATGTGCTCGTGTGTCAAATCGAATTTCCCCACTTAAATTAATGGGAATGCAATTAATCTACTCCGGCCCCCCAAAACCACATGAATTATTTGTTTTATATGCTTTTAAATAAAAATATGTACTTTATAAATAACAAATACATATATGTAAATATACATATATAATGAGAGAATGTAAAGAAATAAACTGGTTTATGAAGTGTATTTACCTTCAGGTCAGGAAAAGATGCTGGTGGAGGGGGAGGAGATATTAGCAAAACAATGGCCCTTCCCAAGCAGGAAGGTAATTAGCAATTTCACAGACAGCTGCCCAGTACCATTTTTAACAATAAAAGTGAGCAAACTCAGAAAATACAAATTTTACAAACTCATTTGCCCAAAAATCTACATTTTCTTCACTGACTTTTTGGCTTTTTCACCACACTTTCCTCACTTTTACTTAGAGGACGTTTCAACAAAAAACCGTTCCATGGAAATTTGTTTCTTCCTCCCTTTCAGAACATTCAACAGGCCATCTAGTGGAGGAGGTAGAAGCTCGTGATTTAAATACCCACTCATGACTTAAAGCAAAAAATCCCGTGAGTGACTGCTCATCTCTCAAATTGCTCGTGATTTAAAGTGCTTATGTGTCAAGGCACCACTTTGTATAATACACATAATGTACAATATATGTGTTAATCAAGTGTTTATGTTATTGGCAAGGCTTTGGTCCATAGTAGCTATTAGTAGTTAATTTTGGGGGTAGTCAAAAATTATACACAGATTTTCACTCTGTGAGGAGTCAATGCCCCCAAAACTCCCACATTGTTCATAGAGACAGACAAAGACTCACACACACACAGAAAATATGTGTTTATGTGCTTCGGAATCTCTCTTTTTATATATATACTCAGTTTTAGACGTCTCAAGTTGGGAAGCTTATAGGAAATCTATTGTGCTATAAAAAATGTCAAGATTCATGTTCAAACCTCAAACTCTAGTCCTAATTTTGCTACTAGCTAACTGTATGATTGTGGTGTTTCTCTATCTTGTTGTTTTCTCATATCTATCATCCTGATACCAAAAAGATTTTATTTCCAGAGAAAGTTACCTTGATGCTTTCAACATTTACCCCTCAATTATATATTCCAGGTCTATAATCATTATTCATGCACTCAAAGAATAAAAGAATTCTAGGTCTTGGAAGGAAATCATTTGTAGGGGGTTGGTTTAAATGATTTCCTTCCAACCCCCTACCTTTCTCACCTTTAATGTCAGTTGAGAAAACAGAAGTCAGAAGAGTTTGGCTTGTTGAAGATAATGCCTTATGTTTATGTTGAAATAAGCATTGGAACCTAAAACTCCTAATTTCTAACACTATCTTGACGTATGTCTCAAAGCGACGATCCACTTTATTCCTCATTTTGACTTTCCTGTGGTCCTAAAAACTCATGTAACTTTGGCCAGTTTGAAGAGTCAGGTTCTCCTTTGTTGATTTGTCTCTCCAGTGCATAACTCTGTTGGAAATAACAGTATGCTGAAGAAGAGGGAAGAGAGAAAACCAGTGCCCTGTATCTCTGGTCCTTTGGGGGAACTGAGCATGGCTTAGTATAGCTCTTGCTGACATCTCTAGTGACTTGGCATTTGCTTGAGAGAAACCCTGCTCCTTATTCCTTCCTTCATTCATATTCTTTCTACTAAATTCAAGTTTCAAAACCAGACCCAGATATAGTAATGTGTGATTATAAAGGAAGAGGATGAACTTCAATTCTGACATATATTTGCACCTCCTGGGGTTTTAAACAAACAAAATGAGTGTTCATTGCTGATTCATGTTTTGCTTTTGGTCTCTAGATCCCTTTCTGCTGTAGTCACATGATGTGCACCATGGCAGCTTTCATCCTAGAATGCATTCGGGGTTCTCCTAAATCCTAAAGCACTTTATAAAAAATAAAACCATAGGTCTCATTTTTCTGATGAAGAGAGCAAAGCATAGAGAGGTTTTACAAAGTGACACAACAAATAAAGGAGGAAAAAGAATCCAGGATCCTTTTTTTTTCACTCTCCATTAAATGATACTCTCTCTTATGCTTTTCTGTTGTCAAAAGCCCTCTCTACATTCTGTATTGTTAGGTCATCATCTCCTATAGTTTGCACAATGCGGTGTATTATGGATTGCTCACAAAGCAGCAGATATGAATTCTTTATAATGGATTTATTCTTTTCAATTTTTTGTCATCTTTGGGCTTAATAGAAATAGTTCAACATGTTATATTGTGTGATCTCTTCCTAAATAGATAAAAGATTTCTGTGTTTTGAAGGAAACATTTATATTGGTTAATTTGCTGCATTGCCTGCAGGAATGTTAGTCTGCAGGAGGAAAACAACTGTTTCCTGATAGGATTTTCTTTAACTGTGCCAGAAACTCTTATTTTAATAGGAGAAAAAAGAGAAATAATCCATAAACTCTTAAAGAATGGTACTTTGAGTAATGTTACTATCCCTTAGACAGAACGTCTAAGATTGTGAGACACAGAGGTGTCCATCGTTAGATGAAGAAATCTTACTTGATTCCCTTCCCAGCTCTTAAGCCACAACTCTACAGATGGAGTGAGCATGCCAACACGAGCATAGACATTTCCTCCCTGGATGGAAAGTTCCCTGCCTGCTCTTTGCAGAGCCACGAGGCAGACTGTAATAGAGAATGCATACTTTCCTGTAAGAAATTAAAGCCACTGTCCGCAATGTGCAAAAGACTGTGAAATTGAAAGTGTGTCCCTAGAGTGGGTAAAAAACAAATCATAATAAGCGGCAACTCAAAAACAGACTACTGGCAAATAATCAATTATCTTCTGAAGTACTATAAAAACTACAGTTCATTTTGCCAGCCTATAGTGGAAAAGTGCCCACACAGGAGACAGTCAGCTTAGACTGGGGAGTTGTTTCAATTTACTTTCAGGTTACATCCATCAACTGGCCATTGGATTGGTGTGGCGCAGTGTGAGAGCTCACGTAGTTGGTTTGCTGAACTTGCTACAAAATACCTAATTCATTCAAAAAGGTATCTGTTGTCTGATTCATCTTTGTGGTTATCGTGTTGACTCACATAGCTTAATTTTTAAACCTGAGGTAACAGTTAATCTTTCCTAAAGATTAAAGACAGGTTGAGTAGAGTTTTGCTGGGGCTGCACTATTTTATGAACTCAACTTGCAGCTCTTTGGCCCAGAGACAGATTTAGAGCTGGTTTAAGCAGAGGAAAACAGGAAAAGGAATGATTTTTTTTTACTACTGCCTGCTTGTATAGATAAAATGAATAGAAATTTAGATTGTTTTGGAAGGACATCTATAATGAATAAGTAGGGGGGAAGTGCTAATGGCTGGTTGAGGTTTTATGTCAGTAAAATTGTAAGTTAGCTGTAAAATGTATATATTGGAGTTTATTCAACAATAAACAATTCTGATAACTTTTCAGAAACATGGGCCCATGGAAATATACAAAAGTATTCAACATCTCCATAACTGAAGAAGAGTACGTAGGTGAAGCAGCACTGGCACCCCGCTGAAGGAGACTAGAGGAAGGAAACATCATAGCATAGAGATCTGCAATTCTCCTTGCCCTGTTTGCTTTTTAAACTGGGCATTTACCATCTTCAAAATCCTACCAGAGTGTAAGTCCCTTGTTGTAGAGTGCAGGGGATGCACTCCTTTAGTTAATGAGACCTACCCCCTCCTCCAGGTAGCCAGTCCTGATTATACCCAGCCTGACCCCTGCCTTACACAGATACACATGCACATGCAGCTAACTACCCCCAGTCACAGATAAGGGCATATATGGCAATCCCACCTAAGGATAGACAACTAATAAAGACAGAACTGGGGTTTCTCAAGTCATGTTCAGTCATTAAAATATCTTTGTTACAACTCAGAAGTCACTTTGTGTATAGGACAAAGAATATGCTATCTTCTCCTTTTTTCTGACATTTGAAATCAGAATTGCTCTTTAACAGCTGTAACCTTACTCTTCTATAATGTATTTATTCTTCATATGTTCTTCAGCCATTCTTTAAAAAGAAATATTTCTAACGTACTTAAAACATACTCATGGTTTAAGAAGAGGAAGAGAAAGAAGAAGAAATTCAAACAGCAGAAAGGAGTATATAGTGCAAATAACTCTACATCCTTTCCTGACCTTGGTATCCAACCTTGGTGGTACCTATTTTCCCAGTAGCTTAGGTTTTCTTCCTAGGGTAAACATTCCTGGGACACACAAATGTTTCTGCATATATCCTCCTCACTTTCCTGATTTACACAGATTGTAGCACACAACACCCCCAGCTTTTCTTATTGCTCTCCTTCATTCCACCTATTAGCAAAATCTCAGTCAGGTCTGACTATTTCGCCAGAGGTGAAATTATTTGCTATGTTGCAATATGAGAGGCTGCATGAAATTAAGTCTTCACTTGGCTCTTTCTCAACTTGTAAAGGATAGAATATTCTCTCTTTGTATCTTGCAGGCATTATTAATTGATATGTTGTCAGCACTTCCATAAATATTTCTATGCTGTAGTGATTTTTCTCATTGAAATGTATGCTGTGACAATTCAGCACATTTCTCTACCTATTAGATCAGATACCATCAGTGAAAAGAGAGTGAAGCAACTCTTACGAGGTACATCAATTCTTTGCGTCTAAATTGCATTATGCTGCATTGAATATAGTTATGGAAGTTTGGAGTAATATAGCACTACAGAACCATTTGGCCACCCAGAGGCCCTGAGAGAAGTGATAAATCTCTGAGGAGGGAGTGGACCCCTTTTACACAATAAGATCAAACCGTGACAGGTTATTTTTTGTGTGATTCTTTTTAAAAATATTATAATATTCTGCTCTCTTTACTGGTGATTTTCTTGTTTATTAGTACATGCACAATTGCCAGTAGGAGTTCTGCAGTTTATTTTCTATCTTGGTGTATTGATAACATGACTGAAATTGGGATTTAATACTGCACAGAGTTATTAGACATATTAGGAGTTTCAGTGACAATTTGCTAATTTTGCTAATTTAGGAGAAGAAAATGTTCAATTTGATTTTTGATACTCAACTAATGATAATCATCTAATTACCATGGTAACAAATGCCTTTTAAAAGTTAGTCTATTCTTTTTACTTTCCCAGAAACCAGGGATTTCTCCCCCTCATAATGTGACCAAAGTATTCAGGCCACTTGAGATGCTGTTCTGGTACTAACTCAAGGAACAGTTTTTATTTTATTACACTTGGGATTTGTTTCAACTTCTGGGAATAGCCTAGGTGCACACCTGTGCTCCGCAAAGGTTCTGTGTGACCATGAGGACTCTGGAGTCCAAGGAGTATGTAGTTCGATTTCGCATATAGAAATGCATTTGGCAATGCCTTTAAAAAATGCTTTGAATATTCCTGAAGACAGAATATCCTAGAAATTTAGGTTAGCAGTTGGGGTTGCTATATGAGTTCATCTCAAATTACTGAACAAATGATGGCTGTGACAAAAGCCAGGGTACGTTCCAAATTCTTTCAGGGGCTCTGATGCAAAATATTTCTTCTTAGTTGGTTCTGTTCTGGTTTTCATCTTGTCTTTCAGTTTGTTTCCAAAAACCTAATTTGGGTTTTAAAAAAAATCTGTTCAATTTATTTCTCATTCCATCTTTAGATTTATTTATTTATTTATTTATTTATTTATTAATTTATCTGCGTAATTACCATAGACCCATAGACTTTTTAGGTATTTAATAGGGAAAAAGAAATTTGACTCAGAGTCAGCTATAGGGGATGTGGTTTAGGTGATGTGGTTGTTTTGACCTCTTTCTAAGCTATGAAGCAATGTGTTGGGCACAGGGAGTTGTTGAATGTGCAAGAATACTCACAGCATAATGTGTTTCAGCCTGAAAAAATTGATTCACCTAAGAGTGGCTCACTCTTTTCTCACCGGTGGCATATAAGGACAAATGAGAGGAAAAAAAAGGGGAGATGTTTCCCCAAAATGGCTGTTAATATGCTCGATGTGCCCATATGCCTCGGAGGCCAGAACCTTGGATTGTCACAGGCTGGGTCCTAGCATTCAGTCCCCATACACAGAGGCAAACATCTCCCAGATGGCCCTGTGAGATGACTCGAGAGTTTCTCTGCTTTTTAAGGGACAAGTTACTGGCTACCAGTAATGGGCTCCCTAAGACTACCTCAGGAATATCTTTTCCCCAGAAGACAAATTATTCTTTCCAAGAAAGTGTGTACCAGGATCTTTCACTTAAAAAAAAAAAACACAAAAATCCCAATGGTGATTTTTTAGTCTTTTGGTAGCTCCTACAGTCGTTTCCTCGCAGGCAACTCGTGGGATAAGCAAATAGTGCTGTTATTGCCAGCTTGGAAGTTTATATTAACCCTGGAAAATGAGCTCAGTTTTCACTTCATTCTTAAGCTTTCAAATCACAAACTTCCATAGATATCTAAAATTTTCAGACTTTCAAGTTGAATACATTGTGCACTGTGATTTCTATTACATATTTGGGAAAACTTATTGCAGTATGAATATTTATCTATTTCATACATTATTTGTCATGAGCTGTGATAAATATGTAATAAGAAGTTGTACCTTCCTCTTACTACTGTAGTCTGGCTAAGTGAAAGAACTCATTGCTGGTTACATAAAGGCCTTATAGGCTTCCCTTAATTATACTAGTCTTCTCCTTTGTCTATGTTTCTATATAGAAGTCCTCTTGGAATTTCCAGACAACAGACACACATGCACACACGCACACACAGACATATACCGATCTGTCTGACATCCTGATCCTTGACATACTCCGATATTATGCAAGGATATGCCTTTTCTGGCACTGTTTATGCATTTTATGCCATAATGTTCCATTGGAATTTGTCAATGGTTACATTTCCAGGCTATCCATTTACCACTACAGAAGCTATTGTATCATCCCTGCTAATTAAATGTGTTGAGATGAGGAGAATTTATAAAGCTGAGTTCTAGAATGGCTTCAAATTTAGCTGAATAAAAATCAACGGGATTAGGTGAAAGGTGGTTTTGACATCAAAATAGCAGAAGATTTAACATCATCATTGGTACTATTATTTCTTTTTTTGGAACTTTTTTTCCCTTCATCATCATAAGGAATGAAATCTGCCTTGGCATTCATTCGTGTGCTTCTTTTTTTTCTCCCTGTATGGGGTCTAGTAAAGCCAGATTCTTTGGGTGGACAGAAGAAAAATACAGGTTTCTTATTGTTTGCTTTCAGTAAATTGGACTTTTACAGATGGCCTTCTTTTTGTTTTCCATTTGCAGTATATACCTGCTTACCCATGTACCTTCAGATCAATAAAAGCGTGGATATTTAAAAGTATCTGTAGTAGCTAACAGCTGGAATCATGCTAGGCTTCTTTACATTTTAAATTCCTCCTGGGCTCTAAAGGTAGATGAAGCCAACTTTCCTTTGGACTCAGCAGGCAAGTTTCACTGTGATAAGAGTATTGCTATTTTAAAAAGCAGCTCTTGACAATCTAACTCCAGAAAGCATTCCCACCCTGTGAATTAGTACAGAGGCACCTGCTTCCTTATTGATGAAACAGTGAAAAATAATACCCGTTAGAAGCGATTTTAATTTTGGTAGCTTAGCTTCTGACTCCTCAGTAGATTTTTAATCCAACTCTCATATCAGATCTAGTGTCCCAGTGTCTCAGATTGGGCAGGTTGAGACAGCCTAATCTTCACAGGCTTGGCACACAACAGAAATTTGACTTGATGAGCCCTGTAGGAGTAAGGCCTGACTTGGTGGGCAACAGCCAGGGGTTGAATTGTAGTTGTTAAGCACAAGTTTAGTCTTCTGTTTTATGCTTTTATGGAATACCTTCCTATTTTTATCACTATTTAATTATAACTATAAAAATTTCACTTTTAATCTAGTTTTTATTTAGAACTAGATGTCATGACACAATGCTTGCCTTAAAGTTTCTGGGTATTCAGAACTCTTGATATTCAACAAACAGTTATAAAGTGATCATCAGCATCAAGAAAAAATTTATGCAGTTCCAAAATGATCTCTGGATATCTCTATGGGTAAAAGTCAGCAGACAGTAAATATTAATTGATTAATCAACTATCTATATTAATAATCTTAAACATTTATTTTCTATATGAATAATCTTGATGATATGGCATATTTTGTAGGTAACACTAGTTATGTGTCTGATTATTTGCAAAAGGAAAACTACAACTATGTATCCTTTTTTTTACCTCAGTCTTACCATTATTTCTTCAAAGAAACTTCTATGTATTCTTAATATGAATCATGTAATTCAAAACAGTGTTCTTAGCCTTGATCTAATTTGACATTGTTGAAAGAGTTATAAATGATGTCAAAGAAGCAATGAAAGTTTTCTTAGCTCAGGTCACTTACTGTGTTACTATGTCCAGAATATTAGTAGGTCCTGAAAATGTCTTTGCTACCTAGAGTGTTTAGGCAATATCTTTGCAATTTTAGATCTCAGAATGTGTGTGAGTGTATGTGTGTCTGTGTGTGGTGTGTATATATCATTAAGGAGTCATTATAAACATTAGACCTTAAATCATATATTTCTTTCTGAGAAACCAAGCTATGGATAGCATCAACCTCCAGAGTCTGGACAATGTCTTGATTTTCCAATACAACATACCAAATGGATTCATCAGTCATGAATCATAAAAATATGATTACCCTTTTCAGTGATAAGAATCTGATTAGTTAGAAAAGCTGGTGGTAGCATATGATGGTGGAGGCTAAGAACATGGATGGGATGTGGTATAAAGATGTTTCCAAACTCTGTATTTGTATTTCTAATGTCAACTAACAGCCTATCATGCTATAAGGCTATTAGTCATCAATTTCTGCTACACCTCTTACAACATCATCTAATAATTAATTGTGATCTTGTCTACAAAATTGGACTATGAAGCTTTTAAAGTTATTTCTGTATCTCTGGAACCTGGCAAATATTGGTGCTCTATATACATGAAGTTTGTAAAATAAATATTTAGGAGTCATTGGAGCTGCCATGGTTTGAAGCATGGTTTGTTTAGTGTAGGCTACTTCAGCTTAAGAGAAGATAATAGCCTGAGATACTGTATTTTCTAGTTGAAAGCCAGTTCTGAAAAGAATAAAAAGTATCTAGAGGATATACTATGTATGTATGTGTGAGTATGTGTAAATATGTACATATTTTTAACATGTGGCATGTTTCAGCATACAGTCATATAACAGAGGTAAACTCTCATGTGGATATCTAGATTCAACGTCTCATCCCAGAATGGAATGCCATCTATAATATATTAGTCACCTGCTGGAACTCTTCTCCTTTGTGAATTAATAAAATATCCCTACCTCTCTCTTTTCTTCACATTTGTAAGTAAAATGATTAACTGTGAGGGCCTGTGAAAAATAACTAGGCATGGAGACCAGCACATGGAGGCTTGTTCTCCTGCCTTCCCCCTTTCTCTTTACCAAGCTACTCTAATCAATTTCCTGCTGATCTACTTGGTGCTTAGATGTTAAATACAACACTGAATTATACCTGAATTCATACTACTAAGATTAAATGTGGATCAAATGTGGGTCCCAACTACCCTAAACAAGTAGTTATCTAGAATGGATCATTAGTGCTCTTGAGGGTGAGAGAAATCCTGATCCCTAAGGATGTCATTATCTTTGCCAATAACATCTATTAGCCCATCTAGTACTAAGTAATGTGCCAAAGTTAAAGCCGTATAACAGGAGGTTCTTGCTTATAAACAATTACAATTTAACAGGTACTTTTGATCATTCAAATATACTCTCCCTCTACAAACAAATTATTATATGGTATGAAATATTTTACAATGTTCTGTTCAGGATTCAATAATATAATCTCTATGATAATTCTAGAAATGGAATAAAATCAGTAATTTCATGGGAATGAAAATGGCAGTTACTGAAATTATGGGAAAGCTCCTATTTTCCACCGTTCTCCCAATCCTCCTAATTATTCATAGGTCAGTACTCTCACCTCTTCAGAATGAGACCTGTAGACACTGCAGCATTCAGGTTTTTCTTATATTTACATTAGCTCTTGACTTTAGTTTAGAAGCTATCTATGTAACTTAAATTCTCAACCATAGATTGTTTAGATAATATTAGACATAGACCTTAAAATCATCTTTTGCCTTTATGTTATTTTAAAACAAAGAAAAAAAGTATCTGTAAAAAAATGTTCCTAGCCTGACTTGTGGTGGTACAGTGGATAGAATATTGACCTGGGACACCGAGGACCCAGGTTCAAAACCCTGAGATCACCGGCTTAAGCACAGGCTCATTTGGCTTGAGTACAGGGTCACCAGCTTGAGTGTGGGATCGTAGATATGATCCCATGGTCATTGGCTTGAGCCAAAAGGTCACTGGCTTGAAACCCAAGATCATTGGCTTGACCCTGAGGTCATTGGCTCAGCTGGACTCCTCCCCCATCAAGTCACATATGAGAAGCAATCAATGAAAAACTAAAGTTCATCGATGAGTTGATAATTCTCATCTCTCTCCCTTCCTGTCTGTCTGTTTGTCTTTCTCGCAAAAAAAATAAAGTCCTTAAAATAAATAGAAAATATAGAAAAAAGAAAAACCTAAAAAGTAACTTTTTGCTGCACACAATCTATATATTTGGCCTTTTGCACTGACTTCCTTCCATTTTAGGGATCTCTTCATCAGAGAGGGGGAGGAACTCTATGAATGGACTAAGATCACATGAATATTTTAAAATCATACGCTTAAAATAGATAACTTTGATATAAAACATTACCAAGGATATTTTAAAATATTAATACTAATGCCTTAAGGTAATCAATAAATCATAAAGTAAACTGAAGCCATAATTTGGTTCTAGAAAAATTGATAATGTTATTGTCACACAATTTTATCTGTAAGAGAAGCAGCAATATATGAAACTTTAAATAAAGTCAGATATTGCCTTCAATTTTATATCTAAAATTTAAGAATTTAAGTTTCAGGCAAAATCAATTAATATTTCTGGGGCCCTAGTAATATTAGTCCATTCCTACATGTACTGTTGTTTGTTTTGCTAAAATCATTCCTTTTCTTCAGCTCCTAGCTTTTTAATCTATAAAACAGGAATGATCATTAGAATTTAGTTTGTATGGAAACCAGTGAAAATTATTTACCAAATACAGATTTTTTTTTTAAATTGTAGATTATAGGGTTATGGAGGTTCAAAAGGTATTTGTGAAGCCTATGAGATATAAGTGGGAATAATTCATACTTTTCTTCTTTAACAAGGAGAAGTACATCAACTTCTTTATCAGAACACATGCTAACTAACCAAAGAAAGAATTTTAAATGTGTAAATTTAAATTGAGATGTGTTATTGCCTAAATTTGCTCATGGTCATTTCAGCATAGTCAGTTTATTAATTAATCTAATTTTTTGATAAACTATATTAAAACAATAAAGGAAAATTCTATCTTTACTGATTATTTAGGTTTATTCTTAACATTTTTATTTGGTGAAGAGAGAGAGAGAGAGAGAGAGAGTGTGTGTAGTTAATAGCTCTTTTCCTGTCACCTTCCTCTTCTTTGTAGAATTCTCTTCTCTGAATTGCTTGACACTAAGTGATACAAATTTTTAAATGTGGGCTGAAAAGCTGTTATTTTTTATTTAGCTTTTTCTGAGTAATGGAATTTGTGACAAGATTATTTGCTATAATGTTATTTTGTGTCTTGATTAGTGTTCTTTGTAAAGGACTCCAAGATAGATGTATAAAAGGTGCTATATGAGATGTGAATGAAGGGGCAAGAGACCTTCATTCAAACATACCCAAGTTGTTATTTCCCAAAGTATTAAGTAATTTGAAGTGCCTAACTGGAGGTTATGACAACAGTAATTGTGTATGAACTCAAAGGATACCTGTACACATTTTGATCAATAAATACCCTAGTTCACTTTGAAAGAAGCACTTATTACTAGGTATAAGTTTTGTTTGAATTGATTCCTTTAAAATTGGCATTTTAGAAACTTCTTGGGGAACTTTAACCTGCTGAATGTCTTATGCTAACAGTAACATGGCCTAGTGTTGTTATACATACTTCGTAAACGTTTGCCTATGATGATGTAATGACTTGCCATCAAAAGTCTTTTAAATCTCCTAAATAAAATAAATTGAGCTTAGAGATGCTGCCAAACACTGTAGCTGTGTGAGTCAGGGAGTCACCAGCAGAGTTTTAACATGTAAATATTTTTTAGTAAAAGTTAGCTCTCATTTTTGCAAGCATTATATTTTTACTGCATAGAGAACATAAAAATAGGCAAAATATTAAGTCCTTTTGGCCAGGTGACCCACAGCTCTATCATCACCCTTCTACAACCACAATGCATCTCCCGAAATCACTCTTTTAAAAGTATTTGAATAATAGAAACTTTGTTTTCAAACTCAGAACCCACCCCAAACTATAAAATGAGTAAAAGCAATGAAAGATTAGTTTTAAGTCTTTAGCATTTGCCAGAAAATACTTAACTGTGGTATCTGTAAAATATCTTTTGTTGGGTCGGTGCAGATCCTTACGTTCCCACCTGGGCCCAGTTTGAAAATCTCCAGGCTGTCCACAGGGCCTAAGAGCTCTTTAGAGCAGAAATTAATCCTTTAGTTCTGTTTTAATAATGTTATAAGGAAATTAGTAATTAAATAGAAACTTTCTCATCTAGAATTTACTTATACAGCTACCCAGAACATTAAACTTTATGTTAGAAGACGTAAAGAAAAGCCTGCAAGCTCTCACTTAGAAGCCATCTTCTCTTTTCACAGAGATCACACAAGCTTTGTTTATTTCCTTGTCTGTGCCTCCTAGAGACAAGAGACAGGCTAACTGTAAGAGAGAAACAAAAAAATAAAATAAATAAAAATTAGAGAAAGGAAATAAATATACCAGGGTGGGCAAAAGCAGCTTTACAGTTCATATGGAAAATAATGCAATAATTAATAAATATTAAATACAAGAATAAGCTGTTTTTCACATACTCACAACTATAAACCTGCTTTTGTCCATCTCTGTATATGTGTAAAATTTGGGGATCATTTTAATATAGAATCAAGTAATCCTAAATGTCTCCAAGTGCTTATTCTATGACAGCACAATGCATTGCAATGTAGATAGAAGTAATAATGGTGAATCTTCATTAAAACAGGTTAAATAATGGTGCACACTCTATTTTAAAAGTATGGCTATGTTTCAGAATGGTTTTCATCACACATAATTAATTGTCAAGCCTCTCTGCATGTCAGTCTCCCTCTCTTCTTCCCTCCCTCCCTCCCTCTTCACAGTCTACATGGAAAATAGACTGTGAGTACATGGAGTGAGTACAGGAAGCCGTGAAATCACAGGTGTTCAAGTTCTGGCTTTCCCCCTTTCTAGCTTCATGAACTTGGGTAACAGTGTTATTCAGATTCTCTTTGTCAGGGAAATGATGAGGTTTAATGAGAAAAATGGGTGCGAACAAGGATAAGCTGGAGTTATACTTTATCATCTTCTAAATTTTTTCTTGTACACCCACTATTCATGCCTTATAACCCTTAGTTTCGATTTTGGTATTGCTGCTTAACAAATTGCCCCCACACTTGGTAGCTTTAAGCAATAAAAGTTTACTATTTTTTATGATAATGTGGGTTGACTGGGCAAAACTGAGGAGTTCTTCAACATGATATTGGTTGAAGCTGCAGCCATGACAAAATTCATGTGCTGTAATATCCACTATGATCATGCATATGTCTGGTACGTTGGCAGGGCTGCAGGGAGGCTGAGCTCAGCTGTGAAACTGCACAGCTGGACCTCTCTGTGTCCGTCTCAGGGCCCCTTTCTCTGTCTTCTCCACATAGCCTCCCTAGTGGCCTCTTCAATGAGGTGGCAGACTTCTTACGTTAAAGATCAGGCCCCCCAAACTAGAAAAGCTTGTGGGTAGAACTGGCTCAGGGCTGCTTCTGTTCATTCTACTGGGGAAAGGGAATAAGGATCTGACTCAGCCCCTGTGGGAAGAACCAAAAGAAGTCTGGGAAGTGTGATGCATTGGAGGCCATTTTGGAAACTAGCTACCACAGTATTGTTTTTATAATTCTTTATCCCATGACTTAGGTAGTGTTGTATTATACTTTAGCAGTCTGGGAGAGTCCTCTTTATAATTCTCCTTAAATTTGGAAGCAAAGAATGCTGGCAATTATATAGGTATCGACATATGTGATGGTTGCATTTGTTCCAGTTGTAAAACACAGTTTGTTCCAATGTTGATGGATAGAGTATCCCATTAAGAATTACTTAAATTAATTGCGTTTCTTTTATATAGGATTTACTTTTTTTTTTTTTTTAAGAAGAAGCCTACTGGGTGGATGTTATCACTATAGACAGAGTTCCATATTAAAAGTGCCTGGAGCAAAAAGAACGGGAAAGTATTTTGCAGTTAAACCCAAAACTAATCTAAAATGGGTGTGGGAATGCTGAATATCAATTACAATTGGTTTCTAAATTGAGTTGTTTTTGTCTAGATTATTCAGGTGGACCATTTTTGATGTACAAATAAAAGTATACATTTCTTTGGTCCTTTCACAAACTTATAAAGCAATGGCTTGATATTTATGAGAAAGGGGCCTCTGTGAATCAGATAGACCCTCTTTCTAGAAATTGAATATATGTTCTAAATTTTGCATACAGTATCAAGGGTTTAAAGATACAGTCAAATGCTCCCATGAATCCCATGTCATAGAGGTCATTGCATCCCTAATGACAGGAAAAAGATGTTTTTCTTGATATTTTATTTCCTAAGGCAGGGCTTAGATGATGGTATATAAAAAAAATTAAAAATGTGACACTCAGCTAAGACAATAGCCAGTACTTTGATTTTATTAAGAAGATTCTACCCACCTGACCGGGTGGTGGTGCAGTAGATAGAGCATCGGACTGGGACCTGGAGGACCCAGGTTAGAAACCCCGAGGTTGCCAGCTTGAGCACAGGCTCATCTGGTTTGAGAAAGGCTCACCAGCTTGAACCCAAAATTGCTGGCCTGAGCAAAGCACCACTTGGTCTACTGTAGCCCCTCAGTCAAGGCACATATGAGAAAGCAATCAATGAACAATTAAGGAGCCACAATAAAGAATTGATGCTTCTCATCTCTCTCCCTTTTGATCTGTCTGTCCCTATCTGACCCTCTCTTGGTCTCTGTCTCTGTCACCAAAAACTAAATAAATAAATAAGATTCTACCCATTCCATTTGAGACCCAAATCCAACATTAGTTATATTTGGGTTCACTTTTGCTCTTGATGGCTTGGAGCCTTCGTTGAGGCTTGTGCAGGGAGCACGGAGACTTGAATTTCAAAACTGGGTTTGAGGTGCAGCTCTTTGGGGCAAATCACTTAAGCCCTCACTGTCTCTTTTCTGTCTGCCTGTGCACACATGTGTGTGCACATGTGTGTGTGTTTCTGTCAGTGTGCGTCTCTCTGCCACTTTTTCTTTGGCTTTTGGACTCACCTATCACATTGTCTTGTCTCTTAGGCTCCCACATTCTTTGTCTCTCTTAGCCTCTCTATATATTTCTCTCCCATGTTGGCTCTTTATCTACATACAAGTATACATACACACCGGACATAAAAAATATTTCTGTGTGTCTCACAGAGTGCTGGTGACAATCAAAAAAGATGATTTTAGGGTTTTTACATTATAATAACTTTCACAGTATAAATTTACATAAACAGTTGTTCTTATTTATAAGATTTGTTCTAGAAAAATAGTCAAGTTGTAGTGGGAAAACACAGGACTCGGGTGTCAGGAGACTCGGGTTCTAGTTCTTCACTCCCTCGCTGTGCAGTCTGAAGCCAGGCCTGGAACCTCTTGGAGTGCATTTCCACAGGAATGGCAGGCAGGTGTCACATTAGGTGAGCTCTGGGGCCCTTTTTAAACTCTGCTTTTCTATTTGTACCTCTAATCTCATGAACTGGGGAGAGGTGAGGTTCTTCCCTGTTTTTGTCAGATTAAGAAACAATTCCTGGGTGCTTTGATGCTAGTGGCTTCTATATGCCTAATTGATTGCATACATGAACCCTCCCTGCCTCTACAGCTGCTCTCATGGGACTGTGACTTCAGAGAACTAGATAGATACCTCATGTTATTTTTTTTTTACAGCCAACAAAATAACAGCTTGAAAAAGCATTTGCAGATTACATTCCTGGGGGGGGGGATGGCAAACATTCCTGATGTTCATACTTAGTTTTAATTGTGGAAGTTTGGACTTCTCTGTTTGACTAATCTATTTGAAATACTGAATTCATACAAAACAGAGGGAGCCTTTGTTCTAGCACTTTGGCAGATTGGCTTAGGCCATTTTGTAACCTTTAGTGCTTTTATGTTGTTAAATTGGAGAGCTTTCTGTGTTCTTATTGCTAGGTTGGTGTCGTCTGGGATGCCTGTATCTACACCAGAAGGGAACCCCGCTCCCATAATTGTGGCAATGTTTACTTCTTCCCATCATGTGTATCTGCTCTCTTTTCTGAAGTAATCACTATAATTACACTTCTTCAATGAGTTGTGTTCTATTGTGTCACCAGGCCTATCTGCTAAACATCACTGTGTTTTTCTTATCTGAGTGCTCTCAAATGGGGAAAGTGAGATGTGTTGGCAAGCCACCTTCAATCAAATTAATGTGAGATCAGTGTATTGTCAACAGAGATGGTGGCAGTCCCTTTTTATCCTGTTCCAATAGATTGGTATATAAACTGACTTAAAGTTTATAATGAAATATTTATCTGGCTGAGTGGCACATACATATGCTAATCCTTAAAGAACAATAATAAAGTTTATTTTCTTACTACTTTCACTTTATCATTTCATTGAGACACACTACAGCTCTATTTTTATAAAAAAAATGAAATGAGATCAAGTGTTCAGATTTATCATTGTAAAATTTCAGGCATACCAGGACTCCTATGGCTTGATGGTTATAAAGTCCTAATATATTTTCAGCCTATAACCTCAGTGTATGTTTTCAATGAAATGCATAAATTCCCAAGACTTTATACTTTAGAGTCTCTAACAGTTTAATAATATGACAACAATGACTGTGACTTTAAGGTACCCATTACAATACTTTAGTTAATATAGTTTTTTTAACAAAAAAGGAATGCAATAAAACCAAGGCATTTCTTTAGACAGTAGTCCTATATTAGTTCTATAACATCACTGAAGGTTTTGGAGCAGATTAATTCATTCAACTTTTATTGCTCTTGATTTGACAGTAAAGTAAAATTCCAGTCAGAAAGGAAGCTTTCCATCTATTTTGCAAAAGCTACATATAACAAACTATATATATTTTAATACTCTTATGAACAGAAGTGATAAGTAATTTCCATCCTTAATTTGCAGTGGAATTGATACATAACAGTGATCAATTTAAATATACAAGTACTGTACATGTTCTGGATTTACTAATGATTTATTCTTATAGTTAGAAGTTTAAAGGGTCAACTCACATGTACAAGAAACTTTTGCCCTCCAGGTTATAGGAATTGGAGAATGACTGACCGGGACATATACCTTTTTTTTTTTTTTTTTTTTTTTTTTTTTACATAGCTGTTGAATATTGGGTTCCATCACATGTATCTTTTAGGCATAAGTAATAGTAACTCAGACCTCCTATTCCATGCAAGCACTGCTTTTATATGAGCAAGCGTAGCTAGAGTAAACCTTAATACTGTAGGTAACGTACTTAATAGATCATTCCGTGAACTCACAAGCAAATATAACTACTGCATTTAAAATGACATGTCTGAGCCTGACCAGAATGTGGCACAGTGGATAGAGCATTGGACGAGGACACAGAAAACCAAGTTCGAAACCCCGAGGTTGCCAATTTGAGCACGGGCTCATTCAGCTTGAGTGCAGGCTCACCAGCTTGAGCACAGACAGGATCGCTGGCTTGAGCTTCGGATCATAGACATGATCCTATGGTTGCTACCTTGAGCCAAAAGGCTTGAAGCCCAAGGTTGCTGGCTTGAGCCCAAGGGTGCTGGCTTGAGCAAGGGGTCACTCACTCTGCTGTAGTCCCCTCACCTCCAGTCAAGGCACATATGAGAAAGCAGTTAATAAACAACTAAGGTGAAGCAACAAAGAATTGATGCTTTTTATCTCTCTCCCTTCCTGTCTGTCTGTACCTATCTGTTCCTCTCTCTCTGTCACAAAATAATAAATTAAATTAAATTTAAAACTCTGTGAGAAGACCTACCTAAGGAACACTTGGAAGACAAACAATTCTTAACTTGTATCATAAGCTAGTGACATCACAGTAGTATAATATTTTATTTCTGAAATAATACCTATAGTTAAACATAAAGTACAGAATTGTCTCATTAAATTTTTAAATGAAACCACATCACACTTGGATAAAGAAGAAACAGCATACTGTATCCCTTTTTAGTAATGGCCAACTTTTCCATGTAAATAACTATAGAGTCACACCAAAACATTACATTCACATTATCTATTTGTTTTTTTTTTTAACCAATAAGAACATAGCAAATGGAGAAAAAAATATTACAAATAGGTTTTAAAATAACTTTATTACAAATAAGTTTTAAAATAACTTCCCTCCAAAGCTAAGACTATATAAATGAGTTTTGTATCTCGAGACATTTTCACAAAGTTGTGGATCATCAGAGATAAGGGTAGTAACCAGGGAGATTAACTAATGATTAATTAATGATTTCTGTTAATGATTGCACTAATAAATTTAGTGTTGCTTACAGTTTACATTCAATTTCAAAGTTTGCTGTACCATACATAGTGACTAGTATTGTAATAATAGATTGGTTCTTTGGGCCAATTTACTTATTAATTCCTTTTATAATTAGTTAATTATTTTCGCCAAGTCTGAATTATTCTCAGATGTTAATTTGCTTTTAGAATCTTTACTCAAGTTTCATTATTTAAAGTAGACTCATTAGAGGAAATTAGTAAAGAAACACTTAGAAGGGCCCTGGCCGATTGACTCAGCGGTAGAGCGTCGGCCTGGTGTGCGGGGGACCCGGGTTCGATTCCCGGCCAGGGCACATAGGAGAAGCGCCCATTTGCTTCTCCACCCCCGCCCCCCCTCCTTCCTCTCTGTCTCTCTCTTCCCCTCCCGCAGCCAAGGCTCCATTGGAGCAAAGATGGCCCGGGCGCTGGGGATGGCTCCTTGGCCTCTGCTCCAGGCGCTAGAGTGGCTCTGGTCGCGGCAGAGCGACGCCCCCTGGTGGGCAGAGCATCGCCCCCTGGTGGGCGTGCCGGGTGGATCCCGGTTGGGCGCATGCGGGAGTCTGTCTGACTGTCTCTCCCCGTTTCCAGCTTCATTAAAAAAAAAAAAAAAAAAGAAACACGACCATGTGTCATCTCCCAGGAAAAGGAAGTGTCTCGGACAACAAGGACCTGCCCCATACCTACTAGAATGTGGGGAAGAGGGAACAGGTGCAGCAGCTCAGTGTCAAGGATACAAAGGACTCCTTTACTAACCATGGCTAAGCTCAGTCTAAGCTTGGGAGAGGTGCAGAATCTTGCCCAGGAAGCCTAATGCCCGATTCCCTTTTTCTCATTTTAATTTGCTGTGCTACTTCCACCAACTACACTTCATTTGGCATATCTTGGCACTGTAGATATATTCTTTATATTGTTAGCCTTTTTTTTTTTTTTTGCAATGATGTTGCCAAGCATTCAAAATGGAGAATGTTTTCCCCATTCTGCTCATATGTAAAGTGTTTTGGTTGCTAATACAAGGGCCCTTTTTAAATGGGAAACCAATCTCATTTCCTATCACTTTTATAACACAGTCCTCATGATGTATTTCCCTGAACATACCATATCTGTTCAGACCTGCAAAGCCTTGACATGTAGTGTTCCACCTACCTAGAATGCTACTTTTTCATACTACAAGATTCAGACTATTTATGCATCTAATATACAGTTAAGGAGGACCCATTATGTGCCAAGAAATGTGTTAGCTCCTGGTGACATAAAGGTGAATTATATTCAGTGTCTGTTTTTGAGAACTTAAGAGTTCTTGTAGAATCTTTAACCAACTCTACATCGTTACATGCATTTTTTTCTAAGTATCCATAATGTTTTATACTTTCTTTTTTTTTTTATTTATTCATTTTAGACAGGAGAGGGAGAGACAGAGAGAGAGGAGAGACAGAGAGAGAAGGGGGGAGGAGCTGGAAGCGTCAACTCCCATATGTGCCTTGACCAGGCAAGCCCAGGGTTTCGAACCGGCAACCTCAGCATTTCCAGGTTGATGCTTTATCCACTGCGCCACCACAGGTCAGGCATGTTTTATACTTTCTAGGTTATCTTAGATAAGCATACAAATACTTCTCCATTTCTCTAGTTCCTAGTATTAGTTTCTTAGCATGATGTTTTAGAGGTTTAAGGAAGGATTTAGGGTAGTGTAAGCTAACTCCATTTGTAGATGAGAAAACAAATGATCAAAGGGCTAAGTGAATACAACTAATTAGTAGAGCTGAGACTAATTACTCAGACTTCTTTACTTATAAATTTAGCATTTTGTCACTGTCCCACAGGATTTACAAGTATTTCTAGAAGCTTTTGGAAACAGTCATTTCTGTTGAATCATTAGCATCAATCTAGTCTAACAGTATGTGAAACTATACCATAATGACTGGAGAGTAAATGTACTTTCAGAAAATAAACTTTGAATGGGTATTTCTCATACTGGGAGTCATGACTCAGCCATTCCCAGGTGACCTAAGCCAGAATATTCCTAGTGACAGAGAAAGAATATTTTGTTCACCCCAAAGGATAACAAATGATTCTACCAGATTAGGTTGGTATATGATTATACTATAACAGATTAATAATGCACTTTTGACAAACAAGTGTTCTTTATTACTGAAAAGCATCAAAATACATAACATTAATTCTTTTAGAACTATTTGGAGCCTGAATGAACTAAAAAACATGAGTTCTACAATACATGGACCTTAGACTTTACTAGATTTTAAGTGAATCATGAACAACAAGCTCCTCCCTACTTGTTACCAACACAGGTCATAGTATAATTTGGAGGAAAATATTTTGTAACAAGTGAACCTGATTTATTTTAAGGGATTTACTGCTATTATAACCCTATACCAATCCTATTTTCTTTTTGCCCATCAGATTTTCAACCCCTTTGCCTCTAGAGGACTATATTTGAAATTATTATGATGTTCCAGTATGTGGAATTTTAATTTTCTGAAAAGATTTAAGGCAGCTGGGATTGGATGGTGGAAAGCTCCTGACCAGTGGGGAAGTCTTGGTTATCTAATCCTTGTTGGGCTGCTACTGAGATGCAGGAACTCTGGACCGCAACCCCCTGTACTATAATATGAGAGTGCTGAACTCATGGCCTCCAAAGTCCCTTCAAGCTATATGATTCAGTGATATGAAACTGGAGCTTTTCCTATTAATTTTTCCATTGATTCTGAGATTCTCCTTTAGGAATCCCTGACTCTAAAATAACTCAGACATGAAAAGATGGTTAAGCTACCGAAGATACTCTCTTTAAATAACTTCAAACTGCACAATTCTAGCTTCTCAAAATGAACGTTGAGGGAAATCCACTTTCAGAGAGCTCTTAATTCACCTTCATCAGATAAGCTAAAACAGCCCACTCTCTACTATTATTAACATATTATAGTTGGTAAACTTCATTGGTGAATGCTCCGAGTTTAAGAATGCCTTCTGGGTAAAGCGCTGCTTAGCAGGTTTAATGTGAAGAGTTGGTGTCACGCGAATCAGCTGCCTCTGACAGAGTAAACATGGTTCCGCCTGTGCTGTTCCTCCCTAGCTGGCTGTGGGTTTCCGGCCCACTGAGCACTTGATGCCAAACAGTCTGTTCAGGGAAAAGGAAGAGACTCTTTGGGGAGCCCTGGTATTTATCACTAGTTGGGAGACTTGAGGTTAAAGGCTCCAGGACTCATATATACCAATTTTATTCTAAATATTTGATCCAGTACATTTTGAGAGATTTTATTTTGATTCTTTATTTTTGCATAAGATGATGCTGCCATTCTGCCCAGGTATTTTTATTAGCCCTATCTTTTGTGCAACTAAATAAGCTCAAAGATCTAGCATTAAATTCAAAACAATTAGATTTTTTTTCCCCAGTGAGTAGGTCTTGATTTATTGTGGAACCCTAGGACAGAAGGAAGCTGTTCCTCATAGCAAAAACTTCATTTCCATAGAAATGAATCAAATGGCTTTCTAAGTACAGACTCTTTAAAGTGTAAAAGAGATTTAGTCAGTTGTTACAAATGATTATTTGTTTCTTGAGCAGAAATGTATAAAATAAAAACAATTGAAACGTAAGTTTAGGGATACATGTGTAGACACACATATAACTAGATAAATGAGTCACGGTAACAGGGTAAGAGATTGTGCTGGTGAAAGATAATGAGGAGGAGGTTTTCATGAAAATGATTGAAAATGAATGGAATCTTCTAATTCCTGAATTGTTGTTCCTTTGTTCAATGTTGTGAAATTTGCCAGTTCAATATTTTCTGTATATATTTACTTGATTAAACATATTCTTTTTTCATAATTAACTATTTTATAAATTTGTGCTAATCCTAAAGCAAGTGGAAATTTTCTCCACAAACTTTTAGTTTTATAAGGGAATAAAAAAGTAATATAAAACTTCTTGGCAGGAATCACTTCCTGTATACATGTACAAGTGTGTGTATATATCAGTAGCTTCATATGAAATAGTTTTTCAGCATACTGAGAAGTAACTGTAGCACTAAGACAACACTTGGATAACAATAGTAACAATAAGTTATTTAAGAAACACAACCTAAATTACATTTATATTTACAAAAACTTAAAATATTAAAACATCACATCAACCGTAAAAAACAAACAACTTAAGTACAAAAGGAAAATTAGTGGGTTTTTATCTTCCCTGAGACATTTAGAAAAGACAACTTTTATGGGTTGAAAAATAATGCCTTTTAGATGTTTTAGTTGTTGTTTATGGCATAACTCTTTCCTAATTGTTTTTGTTTTTGTTTTGTGACAGAGACAGAGAGAGACAGAGAGAGGGACAGACAGACAGGAAGGGGGAGAGATGAGAAGCATCAATTCTTTGTTGCATCACCTTAGTTGTTCATTGATTGCTTCTTCATATGGGCCTTGACCTGGGGGTTGAGAGAACTACAGCAGACCGAGTGACCCCTTGCTCAAGCCAGCAACCTTGGGCAGAAGTTGGTGAGCCTTGCTCAAACCAGATGAGCCCGCACTCAAGCTGGCAATTTGAAGTTTCTAACCTGGGTCCTCCACATCCCAGTCCAACGCTCTATCCACTGCACCACCACCTGGTCAGGCTATTTGGTTTTAATGTATCTACTGTATACTCATTCCCCACCAAAGAGAATAACACAATTTCCATGGCTCTCTTGAAAATACATGCTGTATTATTAAAAATGTGTCTGTTGTATTCATGGTTTGAGTGGACTGTGTGCCTCTGAGCATTGTAGGGAGTCATAACTGGCAACTGAGTCTGATTATTTTTCTTTTCTTTTTTTTTTTTTTTTCATTTTTCTGAAGCTGGAAACAGGGAGAGACAGACAGACTCCCGCATGCACCCTACCGGGATCCACCCGGCACGCCCACCAGGGGCGACGCTCTGCCCACCTGGGGGCGATGCTTTGCCCATCCTGGGGGTCGCCATGTTGCGACCAGAGCCACTCTAGCGCCTGGGGCAGAGGCCACAGAGCCATCCCCAGCGCCCGGGCCATCTTTGCTCCAATGGAACCTTGGCTGCGGGAGGGGAAGAGAGAGACAGAGAGGAAAGCGCGGCGGAGGGGTAGAGAAGCAAATGGGCGCTTCTCCTGTGTGCCCTGGCCGGGAATCGAACCCGGGTCCTCCGCACGCTAGGCCGACGCTCTACCGCTGAGCCAACCGGCCAGGGCCTGATTATTTTTCTTATAAAGATCTGAGGGAATGTGTGTATGTTTGCCCTGTGTAACCTAACTGTATATAGATGATTTATTTATTGCCTTTAATGTAATCTGCATAGTTGAGACTGTAATAATAGATTGCAACATATGCATAAGGGATATAGTCTTGCTAAAAAAATTATAAACTTTTATTTGGCACCTTGATATAATTATTTAAGTATAAAAATTTTAAGTGTAGAAAATAAATTTGCAAACTAAACCAGTCCTAAGAATTAATGCAAAATCATATTTTTAGGATATAAAGCAATTTGTAGTTAATCCCTATAATTTTGGGGGGTCAAGAGCATTGAAAAATAAAATGAAAGTATTTTATCTTTCACTTTGAGTATGATTATCATTTCTTTTGTGACATAGATTCTATTTTGTTATTTTCAGAATCAAACAAAAACTTTAATTTAAAATAAGAAACCATAAAAATTCTATAGTTATGGGAATCTGTAAAATATCAGTTTTGCTTACTGGAGGAGTATAATGCTTTTTAATATACTTTTGTCTTTGTAATCAAATTAGATATTTTTTTAGGGGAGAAAAACTCATAAGAAAAACAGCCTTAGAGATGTAATATGCTCTAGCATATTTAAATAATTAGACTTCTGTTTCATTGAAATATATGTGCTGTAGGTTTGATAGTGATAAAAGCAGGAATATTAGTTTGATTAGGAAATTATATCATGTCACAGCATAATTGATTGACTGATAGCTGAATGAAAACTAACCATAAAGTATGTGAAAATAAATGCATGTTCTACAGTTACTCAGGCAGAATTTTTGCATCTACGCCACTGCAAAATGAGTAACTGAAATGCTCATCTTCCAACAAAGTGGAATTGATATTTCCTCCTTTTGCTGTGTCTGTGTTTGCCTTCTTTATAATAGTGGCAGGGAAAATAATAAGAGGATACATAGCGCTTACTTCAGTATTTATTTGTTTCTCAAGACTTATCAGATGGACACCACATTACTAATTGACTCTGTGAGCAAACAGTGTTTCAGAATTTGCCATTCAGAGCCTCAAGTTTTAAATGTAAAACGCAAGTAACACAAGAGAATACTCTCAGACTTGTCTCTTGAGAATGGAATTTTCCAAAGATTTAAATTATCATTAATTTTTAAAAGCATTTTGTCTTTTTTTTTCTTTTGCTTGTGTTTCTACTTTCTCATTTTCCGTCTTGATCTTTTAAAGATTCCTGCTCACACAAGTCTTTGGCGACAATCACACTAGCATAGAAGGGCTTGGAGAAGCGAGACCACTGCAGGATTCCCTGTTTCAAAGCTGAACCAATATTCATCATTGACATATCCATTCATCTGTGCAGGGTCATTGGAAATCCTCTCTCTCTAGTTTTTCCTTCCCTTCAGGGAGCAATGCTTAAAAGAGCAAACCCCTGGTGTGAAGAGATAGGAGAATTCTCAGCACGGCCAATGGTGCCAGGAATCGAATTAAAGTTGGCCATTTGCAGATGACTGTCTGTTGGAGCTCTCAGCACACTGAGGCGCAGTGCTTCTGTGGATGCTTTGTTTACTTGAAATTCTATCAGTGGCACTTTCATTTAATTTTTTTTAATGGCAAAAGTCAAATCATGCTAAAAATATGCTAGAAGGATAAAAACCACCAAGATATGTGTTTGTCTGTGGAGTTACAGCATTTTATTGGATAGCTACAGCTTTCTCAAGAAAATAAAATGTTAAAGCTTTGTAAGAAAGGATTGTGCTCCACATTGTGGTAGAAAAAAAAAGTTATATAACTACTGAATTCACTCCTCTTTGGAGGTGTTTAAAACTTGTCATTTTTTCTGCAATTATTGACATTCCCAGATCTATTTTGGCATAAATCTCATTTTGATATTACTGAACCCACAATGTTGTCTATCTAAAATGCACTATCTCTTCTAAACGAGAGGCACTAAAGAGACAAGAGTTGCCATTAAATCTCAGATGCCAAAAGTCAGTACTGAAGATGTTTTCTTCAGTTTGATTTCCCCTGTTATCATAGGAGATGTTACTGTGCTTTAATTTATTGGGCAAAGCTAAAACCCGTCAGAATTAGATTTGTGAGGAGAGATTTGAAAACCTCAGGAAGAACATAACCTATTTAGGAGATGAAAGTTGAGACCACATGGTCTCTTTCCAAGTCCCAGAGAACCAAAGCATGTTTCAACAACTGTCAGTTTTGAGTTTGTGATTGCTACTGGTGGATTTTTCTTCTTTCACTTTAATTTTCTGTTTTATTTAAAAAGTGCTTGGTTCAAAGTAGGCACTCAATAATCTTTATCAATAGGATAAATAAATGATACTTAGTATTTCTCTTTTATTTAAAATTAAAAATTCTTTATTTTGCTTTTTTGTCCCTAATACCTGATTTTTTAAAATGTGTTCTGTGCTTTACTTGGCAAATTCTACATACTGTTGTTGTTATTTTTCTCCAGATACAAGTTTTACATACATCCTCAGAATTGCATTTGGGGGAAAAATGTGTGGAAGTACTTTTACCCTAACCACACATATCTATTCAGAAGTCTACTGGATACAAGCTGTTGTGCAGTGGTATGTTTATACCACCTTCATTATAATATCACCCTTAGAAAGCAGGCATGGGTAGTTTGAGAAGTAGTGTTGTAGCAAACAGTTTAATCTAACTAAGTGACCTTACACAAAAGAGAAAATGTACACTAATAGTCAAGCTTGTATAAAGGGCAAGTGATGTTTTAAAGCAACCCAGAACCGATCGTAATGTATCAACCACATTGAAGGGACTGTGTCATCATTGTAAGAGTAAGCTGCACAACTGATTTCAGAAGTACCCACTATTCTTTTTAGATTTACTGAAAAACACTTATAGTGTGACTCTTGTCAAATGGTAAAAATAACATTTTCTCTGTGTCTGTCCTCCTGTCTCTCTCTCTCTCCATTTAGATCTCTCCCTTCAGATACATCTATATATTTTAAGCTATGCTAACAAGCAGTTCCCATTGCTCATTTCTTCACTTTAGTGATCTAGATCTTTTTAGATATGTCATAGCTGTTATCCTCAATATAAAATAAACCATCTAAGTTACCATGGTTCAACCTTGTATCTTAAATATTAGTCTGTGCTCTCTAATGATTAGTTATCAAATATCATTTAGTATAGTCATGGAATAAACTCTCTTAATAAGTTTTACAAATAGGATGCAAATGATGTGACTTCAACTGTTAGAAATTTAAAATCTTATTTATTTATTTATTTATTTATTTATTTATTTACTTACTTACTTACTTAAGTGAGAAGCGAGGAGGCAGAGAGACAGACTTCCACATATGCCCCGACCGGCATCCACCCAGCAAGCCTCCTAGGGGTCAATGCTTTGTCCATCTGGGGCTGCTGTTCCATTGCTTGGCAATGAGCTAATTCAGTGAGAGTAGGCTGCGAGCCATCCTCAGCGTCCAGGGCCAAGCCACTCAAACTGAGCCATGGCTGTAGGAGGAGAAGAAAGAGCGAGAAGTGGGAGGGGTAGAAAGACAGATGTTCACTTTTCTTCTTTGCACTGACTGGGAATCCAACCCAGGACTTCCACATGCCAAGCTGATGCTGTACCGCTGAGCCAACCACCTAGGGTCTATTTATAATGCTTATTTCTGATATCTGGTTACTCATATAAACTTTTTAAACATAATATTTAAATATATAGTTTAAGTATTTATAGTAATTTTATTACATTATAGTCTTTTTCAGCAGCATTCGTAACATATTTTAATGAAATCTTGTTTTTTATGTATTTTTGAGAGAACTAAAAATATAATTATCAAATATATTTGATATTACATATACATGTAGTAGGTACTAGTAGGAATACCTATTATTCTGATTTTATCTTAAGAAGTTACAGGTATGATTTAGCTAAATATTGACAGCTCTGGTTTTTATAAGCATTTAGTAGGGAAGGTATTATCAGTACTTTATCATTTTACTCATTTTATTCTTTTTCTTATTTATTGATTGGTTTCAGAGCTTGTGCTCTTAACCACCACCACCCTCCCCAAGCTTTTTTCTTATTTATTGAGTACACGCTCTGTGCAAAGTATAGTGGGAAGTGCTGGCAACGTAAGTTGAATAAGATACATCTTAGCCTACTGAAAAAGACTAACTCATAAACAATTTTGTACAAGAAAGTGTCAAAGTTGACTGAATGGTTCTTACAAGGAATTTATAATGAACCATTATACATCTTCCTTTTAATTTCCCAAAACATCATTTTTTTCTTTTTTTTTTTTTCCTGACTATGAGTAACTGGTAATTAGATGTCATTCTAATCAGTGAACACTGTGCAATATGACATTCACACTAATTTATCATAAATGTTTTTTTGGAGAAAGGTACACTGTAGCATCACATTTATAAGTTCATAAAATGTTGATACATGCACACTCATAGGAAAATGATACGTACTGAAAGGAGTGAAAGAGAATAACTGGTGGCAAGGGCTGCACAGTCTAGTGGGAGAGCCGTACAGACACTGCATAGTTGGCCCAGAGGAAAAGATGGTGTGGGGCAAGAAAGGGCATTATAAGCAGAAAGAACAGCACATATAAAGATGTAAGGAATGAGAAAGTCTAAGATACTGCTTTAATGTTGGTAGTGCATATACCCCATACTCTTAAACAGTATAAAAACTAAAAATATGTAGAAAATTTTAAAGCAAATATTCAAATATTCAGAAAAATGAAAACTTTAAGAGAAAAAAATAAATTTAATGGAGGTTATTGCTACATAATTACAGATAATGGTCACTTTTTATTTGTGTTTTTCTATTTTCCATATTTTGAATAATTATATTTTTTTAAATCAGGAAAACTAATTTTTCTTATTTTAAAAGTAATCAAAATATACATATGTGCATAGATACAAAATAAGAAGAACTAGAAGGAAATAAAAACAAACAGAGATATGAGGCTGACCTAAAACAAGAGCATGGGAATGAAGAAGAAGGATTAGATGTTAGTGTTTTTAAAAGATGAATTGAGGATCCTGACCAGGTAATGGTGCAGTGGATAGAGTATTGGCCTGGGACACAGAGGACCCAGGTTCAAAACCTCAAGGTTACCGGCTTGAGCACAGACTCATCCAGCTTGAGCAAGGGGTCACTGGCTTGGCTGGAGCCCCCTGGTCAGAAGACATATGAGAAAGCTATCAATGAACAACTAAAATGCAGCAATGATGAACTGATTTTTCTCATCTCCCTCCCTGTCTGTCTGTCTCTATCTGTCCCTCTCTCCGTCTCTCTCTTTCTTAAAAAACAAAAGCACAAGATGAATTGAGGAGACTTTATCACTAATTGAATGTAAGGTAAAAGAAGAGGTAGTATATTTAAAGGGTGATTGGTGTATTTTCTTTGCATATGTTGAGAGCTTAACACTAGGTATTTGTAGAAAGGATATATTTGTAATAAAATAACACAGTAAGTTATTGGCAGGGCCAGAAAAGGAATTTAAACTTCCTAATCACAAGTGAATAGGGGAAGGGTCAGAGGGTGTTTCATGTTTTGCTTCTGAATTAAAAATCCTTAATATGATAAAAAATGATATTTTAAAGGTCATTTTCTTGGTAAAAGAAAATAAGAGGAATAAGACATTATAAACAGTATAAAATGATATTGGTAAGATATCTAAAATAAAGACTTCATTTTCTATTATGCTCTTTCAACAAATGCAAGTAACCACATCATATAGCAAATTATATGTTGTTCTTCCATGAGGCCCTCTACTGTTTTCTATACCCTATAAGTTATATACCTATTCTAAAAGGTATACTTTTAACATAAAATGACAATGGATATTATATGGGTAGAAGTTAGTAAGAGATCCAGAAAATACAGAGAGGGCAAGAATCGTACTTCTTGGTTATACTTCCTTCATCTCAGAGATGAGTACTCATGAAAATGGCCACCAGCAAGCCCTAATAGAGTGACTAAGATCAACTTGTTCTGGGTGGTAAAGCTAGAAAGACAGTTTTGTATATGGGAAATAACTTGTTCATTGTTGGCCTGGAAGGCAGTACCAAAGCCAATGTGTGGAAAATATAGATGATTTTAGTAAAAAGGAATAGAGTAATAATACCATTAAAATTAAAAATATAAACTTAAGTCTGGCTCTAATTCTGCCAACCGCTAACTATGTAATAATTTATTCATTGCATACATAAAATTGTGCAGAATTGAATAGTGAGAAATCTTAAATTCAGAGGTTGGTCTTTAGACTAGGGAAATAGTACTAAAATGTATGTCTTTTTGCAACTTACATAGTTTATTATGTTTAAAAGAAGGTAAAATGAACTTAATGTTTCTTTTAATTTTGGAGACAACAAAATGATTGATACAAGTCACTACAACCATCTTTTAACCTAAAACAAGAAGGGCTACCTGTTTTAGAAGGTCTAGTATTTACCCTTACTTTATTGTGAGGACTCTATGGGTCATGGGAACATGCCCACATGGAACCCACGCTGTCCTTCTAGACCATGTTCCAAGCATCTGACATTCCCTAAGTCTACTTCCAAAATGCATGGAAGACTATTCTCTGGATCTGTCCTCTCCCAAGTAAAAAAATGCCCACAGTGTGTGCACTTCTAGGCCCAATGTAAAGCCAAGAAGCAGCGGGTAGGGAAATAGTAAGGAATGGATGGAACGTTCATGTTGCACGCAAAGCCCCTTATCGTGAGATGCTAATGAGCAAGAATAAAAGAGCCAGCCACAGGTCAGCCTTTCTTGTTGTGAAACAGCTCTGATGATGCAAGAAAGAGAGAAAATTCTAAATTTGAACAAGCTTTCCAAAATATAATTGTCAAAGTAGAAAGAAAAACCTATTTTATTTAACATTTTCTGTTGTTTATAACTTTCAAAATAAATTATAACTTTATAAGTAGCTTAAATATTTAGCCATATGGTATTTGTTAAAGCCTGCATAAAGCAAATCTTTCTAAATAGATACAGATAAATATATAGATAAATATACAGATATGGATGTAATCTATACCTACAGATACAGATATATAACCTACTTTGTCTTTTTTTTTTTCCAATGATTTGATAGAGAGAGGAAAGAAGAAGGGGGAGAAGAGAGAGAAAGAGAAAGAAGCATCAACTTGTTTCACTTAGTTGTTCCATTTAATTATGTACTCATTGATTGTTTCTTGTATGTGCCCTGACTCCAGGGTAGACCCCACGACCTTTGGCATGCAGGGTTGACTCTTTACCCACTGATCCATCCTGCCAGGAAGTACCTACTTTGTCTTAATACTCTATCACTGGATCACTGGACATGTAGTTATGAACAATACAGACAAGGTCCCTGTCCTATTCTAATAGTATAGATTTCTAGTCCCCAAAAGATTAATATATTAAATGATACAGATGAAATTGAAAAAATATATATATATACTAAAATGCAGTGTAAGTACCAGGTGATACGAAAAATGGTAAAGAGTAGGGAAGGCTGTAATATCTGGGGAGTCTTCCTAGATGAAGCCATAATAATAGTGAAAAGAAGAGTAAGAATGAGAATCCTTAAGCTAAGAGTAAAATATTGACACCTAAAAATAGATTATCTTAGGAATAAAGTATCTTCCTACCCAAACCAGGACAGTTTAACTTTTAACTTCTGAGTAAGATTGATATGGATGATAAACTTGGGGAATAAACTTTGCACATTTCATAAATAACAAAATTACATGTTTTTAATTATTAAAACACTTGCATTATGCAAATGTATGCATACATGATATATCATATAATTATAGTAAGCATAAGATATAAAAAATATACTAAAATCAAACTAATCTTAAAAATTAGTCACTAAAGCATAATGCCATCTTTTGTTTTACAAATAAACCAGGAGAAGTTCAAATGTAAAATGAATATGAAGTACACATTTATCTAGTGCAGTTGCTTCCTAACTTGAGCTCTGGTTCACACATAGTTACTCTCTTGGTGCAACTCTCCTACCATAAAGAGCCCAATAGTAAACTCACAGAAGAGGAAGACCCAAAGCTACACAAGAGGCAGAATTCTTAGGCACCTAATAATTATGTGCTTTATGAAATGAAGAGGACAATGATGAAAAGAGAGCAATTTATTTGTGTTTGGCACAGAGCAGGGTGTGAAGAAGACCAGATACCTGCTTAGTACTGTAGATACATTTTTCTGATTTTTAATGAATTATAAAAAGAATGAGATTTTTTTTTATTGGGGGAAAGACAAGGATTCTTTAGGCAGTAATCATTTCTTTCCATATAGTTGCATATATTTCTTCAAAAGTTATTCTTTCTTAAAGTTGAAAGTCTTATGTTATATTTCAGTAATGACTATCAGTTTTCACCTTTGATTTTTATGTATTTGTTTACTAATTTTATGGGAGAGGTGGAGCGAGAAATATCAATTCATAGTTGCTTCAATTTAGTTGTTTGTTGATTGCTTGTCATACGTGCCTTGACAGGGCAAAGGGCAAACCCAGGTTCTCAAACAGGCAACCTCAGCATTCCAGGTCAATGCTTTATACACTGCACCATCATAGGTCAGGCAGTTATCCACCCTTCTGATAACATAAATCTTTGCTACAATTGACACACAGTCTTCAATTAGGCCTGATTTTTCAAGGTTGTTCTTTCTTGTCATATACAACAGTACTCTTGTCCACTATGGTTTGCCTGTGATTTTCTAATGGTGATGATGCATTTGACTTAATTCTTCCATACTCTTGTTCATCCTGTCCCTCCTTACATTCAGGGTTTGCACCTAACTTGAAATAGGGGTACAGCTGATGGACCATGAAACAAGACATGGAACATGGGTTTACCGTCTGTCTGATTAGAGGATAGAAGATACTGACTCCTACAAGTGTCTTCAGGGAAACAAAAGGGGATCCGGAGATAAAATATATTCTACCTGTTCTTAAACTTTGCACCATCTCAAATGAAGAAGTAGCCTTCTGTTTTTCCCCCATTAGATGTCTGAAAATGTGTGCCCTTGATTCTCCCTTTCCCACTTGATCTATCTATTCCCTTGATCTATCTGTTCCCACTCCTGTCACATCCATACGGTGTTGTGTGCTATTCTTTCTTTTGCACTAATTCTTTCCACTTGACCTAAGCAGGAGTTAACAAGCATTTTTATAAAGGGCTATATGGTAAAGATTTTCAGCTTTGTGGGCCATATGATCTCTGTGCCAATGTCTTCTCTCTGCCTGTAGGTAGAAAACAATCATAGATGATACCTAAATAAATGGGTGTGGCTGTGTTCCGATACTACTATAGTTTCCAGAGAAAATGAAACACTGGATTTCACCTACTTACTATAGTTTGCTCTCTGTTAATGATCATGTTTCCTCATATCCCTTAAAAAGAAAATCTCTTGCCACGATTTTTCTTTGTCCCATAATCTGCTGTTCATCTTTATTAGGGTGTTTATCAATGTGGAAAATTCTTCCAGGCTTTCCATTGTCACTTTCACACAACCCATTTCCTCCATAACCCACTCATGGCTTCTGACCCCACCACTCTACTAATATTGCTCACTCACAGATATTTCTAGCCTTCTAATTGCCTATTTTCTCTCCTAATCTTATTTGACTTCTCTGATGCATATACTATGATTAAACACTGTCCTTGAAAACCATTCCTCACTTGCCTTTTTCAACAGCATATTCAGTTTCTCTTCCTTTTTTTTTGTGACAGACAGAGAGGGACAGATAGAGACAGACAGACATGAAGAGAGAGACATGAGGAGCATCAATTCTTCGTCGCGGCACCTTAGTTGTTCATTGATTGCTTTCTCATAGGTGCCTTGACTGGGGGGCTACAGCAGAGTGAGTGACCCATTGCTCAAGCCAGCAACCTTGGGCTCAAGCTGGTGAGCCTTGCTCAAACCAGATGAGCCTGCGCTCAAGCCGGTGACCTCAGGGTTTCAAACCTAGGTCCTCTGCGTCCCAGTCTGACCTACTACGCCACCGCTTGATCAGGCTCTGTTTCTCTTTCTATTTCTCTTTTTATTCTATAAATGCCCTCTCACTCCCCATTGCATACATCTTAAGTGTTGGTTTAACTCAAGAGTTTCCTTCTCATTTCATTGTGCACCCTTTCTGTTGTGTCTTCCATTACCATAATTTCAGCAAATTCTCATATGTGCACGACTTCCAAATGTCCTTGAAGAGCATTGACTCCTTGCATTTCAAAAGAAGGAAACTTAAAGAAGGAAACTCATTAGTTGTTCAAGCTAAAAGCCTTGGAGGTTCTTCAAGACGAGACAAAAATATTGCAATTTGTGTCACATAATCCAAGTTGCCATACTGACTCTGGGGTAGCCTTGGGAATACTGCTTAGTTTTGTAGAATATGTTCCAGTATATATGAAAGGGAATAATGATCCCTCACTAAGCTTCTGGTGTGTTAAATATCATATCCACCATACTCTCTTTATTCATTTGTTGACAGATATTTAACAAATGTGATATCCTTTGAATGTATCCATTCCTTTTCTTCATTCCTCCAAACCTAACTGGTCATCTTATCCTTTTTACTCTCTGTAAAATCTGTTTAAGATTTTTCTCTTCTTTTTGCTCAAGTTCAGGCCCTACTTACCCCTCTATTGTGTTCTCTCTGTTATTATTATCAATATTTTTTTGCAGCACCAATGAGGGAAACACTTTATGTTGTTAGTATACTCAAGTACATTCAAGTCCCTTCTCAGTTTGAATTCAAGCCTCATCTACTTCCATCCTATCCTATGCATAGATGTATACCTCCCTCCTATTTTCTAACCATATCAAGATACCATTTCCCAAATGTGACAGGTACTCTTTGCTTCATGTGTGGTATTAACTAAGTTTAGTCTCAGGCAAGAAAACTCATCTCTTTCTATTTTAACTGGTAAAATTCTATTCAACTTTTAACTCCTCTATTTAGTCCTTTGTCCCTAACAAGTTTAGAACTAAATATTTTCTTTGGTAAATCACGACTAAAGACAGACTATAAGTTCAGTCAGGGTTCCCTAGCACTTAGGGAAGAAACCTTCAAGTCAATCCTCAAATGTTTTCTAAGCTCATCAAGTAGACACTCAGATGTTATTAGAGCATGAATGCCATTATCATATTTTCAACAGATTAGCCAATTGGTCTTACTCGCTTTTTTCTAGTGATAGCAAAAGTTATCAAAATTCAGAGGTTCCAAGAAAATTTTTATTTTAATTTTTTGTATTTTTCTGAAGTTAGAAGTGGGGAGGCAGTCAGACAGACTCCCACATGCACCCAGCAGGATCCACCCGGCAAGCCCACCAGGGGGTGATGCTCTGCCCATATGGGGCATTGCTCCATTTCAACCAGAGCCATTCTAGCACCTGAGGCAGAGGCCATGGAGCCATCCTCAGCACCCGGGCCAACTTTACTCCAATGGAGCTGCGGGAGAGGAAGAAAGAGATAGAGAGGAAGGAGAAGGAGAATTGTAGAGAAGCAGATGGGCACTTCTTCTGTGTGCCCCTGACTGGGAATCGAATCTAGGACTTCCACACACTGGGCTGACACTCTACCACTGAGCCAGCCAGCCAGGGCTTAAGGAACATTTTTAAGAGATTCTAGTTTTGAGACTTAAAATATATTTTCTCTGCAACCTACTTTCTCATAACTGACAAACTACTTGAAAAGAAAAAGAAGGAAAGAAGAAAAGAAAAAATAACTCATGGGCCCATATGCCAGAGTGAAAAGGTGGAGAGAAGGGGCAGGATGTGTTGAAGAAGCCCTGATTCTATTTCAAAATCATTTACAAGCTTAGGATATGACTTCTCTGCATCTTTAGACCAATGACTAAATGGTGTGGCACAAACTAAAGTTTAAAACCCACCTTTCTCCCCAAAGTCTTTCTTCCCTAATAAATACAAGTCTCCCCATTACCACTACCACTTTGTTATACCCTATTAACTGTATCTTATATTTATATAAGTATTTATGTATTAAATCTGTGCACTGGAATCTTATCTATGCATATATGTATGTTCCCTAGCTTGTGTTTCTTCAAATTAATAGATATTTTACATAAATTTAACCCTGAGTTATAGAAGGTTAGCAGAATTTGTCTTGGCTTTAATTTCTTTCAATTCAGTACTCAATTCCTAATTAAAATTTATAAGTAAAACTATGGCTTTATCATTAATTGAAGTTATTTTAAAAGCTCACCAAGAATGATTTTATCATTATTATTAGTGTATTATTTGGAATCTCAGAGCTTCTCAGTTGTAATAAATTCAACTGTGTGAAACATGTGTTCTCTTTTATAAAACCTTGATAAATTATATGATTCATAAATCAAGTTATTCAGCACTGTGATACGACATTCCAAAAGCAATGAAAGGACCATCTTAGTTTTTGTTTTTGAGTCATTTAAAAATGCAGGATTTAGATTTTCAGTTTTATATACTGTTGGTTTTTCCTGTGGTTCTGAGTATGAATTAAGTGAAGACTTAAAGAAATAGGAAGATATTTTGATATAAAAGCTATATGAATTCACAAGGGAATGAGTTTGGTTTCTTCTCTACCTTGTAATGCAAAGAAGTGCATTTCAGAAAATCAGGTGAAACAAGCATTAATTTGATAGTCTCAGTTCTCACAGCCCTATTGATTCAGAAAGCTGAAAACAGTTATGGAGACTTATTGGCTTCAATTAGGGATTGTGAAGCTTGAGGTTAGAAAAAAATGAGAGTGTATTGGGAAAGGAATCATTTTATCATGAATGAGTATAAACTCTTGGTCTCATGTTATTTTTGTACTTTTTCATTTCTGGATTATCTTCATGGATCTCTTTCAGAATGTCTGGAATTTCATTTCACAGCTGATTGTACCATCTTTTGGGTTGTGTTTTACAGACAAAACTCTGTATCATCTTTTGTGAGACATTTCATGATTATGTCTTATTTAGATGTTCCCAAAATATATTTTCAATTCCTTCTATATAATTATTATATGTAGGCTACACTCTATTGATGGATTAATCAGTATATACTTATTTTAGCATATTCATCATCTTATATGGAACTAACTCCTGTCCTTAGAAGTATGTAATATTTTTTCCCTTATCAATAAGAAGCCGAGCTAACTCTCATAATCACCCTTAGTGCTTATAAATAATGTACATTGGCAGTACTGTTCTTAATGGTAGGGCAACATTTCTTCTAATATTCCTTTCAGAATATTCATTTTTTTCCATGTTTTAACTTAGTAATAAAAAAGCAGTTTTTTTTAATGATCACAATATATTTATATCTTGGGTGACTTTTCATATATAATGAAATGACAGGAAGATTTTTTTTCCGAGGTGTGGGGACACTGGTGAGGAAGGACTTGATAGCTGGCATCAATTATCGGTTATAAAATCTTTGCTTATCATTTGTTAAAAAATGCTCCGTTAAAGAAACCTTTTGACCAGTTTGGCACTAGCTTAAAATTTGCTGTGCAATGAATATAATCCCAACTCTAATAGAAGATGATTGTATTTTTAAGTATATTTAAAATAGAAAAAAAAATAAGATCATTGCAATAAATCTAATATCACAGCAACCAATTCATGGAACATAATTATGACACTACTAAATGTGAAAATCTATTCAGCGCTAGGAACACTTTTCACATTACATTCATACTAAAGATTGGCTGTTAAGAGCTCATTACTGGTATTTTTCTAAAGAGTGGTTTATTAAACACAGTTACCTAATAAGCATCTTTGGTGGTGCAAATTGCTGAAAACAGTAATGAGTCTGATTAGACTTCATTTCAATTACGACAGCTTGTCTAGACAAAAAAAAAAAAAAAAAATTTCCCTTGATGCTTTGGAATCTGGCCACAAGACACTGCAGTTTAAAAAATAAAAAGCCACCTCTATATTTCCTTTCCACGGTTCACTAATGAAGAGAGAATTGTTCAAGTCATCATCCAATTTACACACTGGGAAACTGGATGGACAGAGTGGAGTCACAATCATGTTTGCTTAAAAACAGCAAAGGCTGCCTTGACTAATATGTCTAAATAAGGTCACCTTTAGTTTCTTTTTTTTTTCCTTAGCAATATAAAGCTGTAAATGAATTGGAGACTTAAAAAATGATTCATTCCTATTTGGTTTGTGGAGGTTATTCTCCAGATTAATAGGCTCACCTTTCAATTATGTTTTATCCATGGATCTTCTACTTAAAATTATAACAATACAGGAAGCTGTTGGACTATGCATGCTAATTATCAGATTTTTTTTAAAATATACATTTTAGGAGGGGACAAAAAGAAACCGAGCTTTATGAAATGTGTACTGATGTTTCAGAAAGTGTAAAAGAATGTTTGTTGGACACTAAACTTGATTTTGGTATTTTGAAAAGTATGTTATTTAGCCACAGTTAACAGCTAACCTCCTATTAAATCATGCCTGAATATTACTGCCCATATTGAAAGAAAAAACTGTTAATGTAAAAAGCCTTTAAGTGATTAAGCTGTCATTGCTGTCATTCGGGTACTCTAGTAACATTTTAATGCTACTGGAGCTATGGCCAAATATGCAATCCACTATTTTGCGCTCTATTTTCTGAGTGGATTCTTTTAAATATACAGTGTCATTTGACACTGAACAGGATTAAATAATTTTTAAGGTAATATATGAAAACAGTGGCTGGATGTAGACGCATTGAAACAAAGAGGGCACAATAAAACATCCTCGCCAGTTACTTTACAAGTTAGCTAAGTGATCGTGTAGTGGCTATAAGGATGAAACTCAAATATAAACGAATGTTCTTATAGGCATTCAGCTAGTTTCAAAAGATTTGCTTTAAAAGACCAGTTCTAGGTATGTCAGTTCAGTAAGTAGGAATGTACTTTTAGGCCTGTGATTCATCATTATGTCTATGAATTCTCTATTCTGCTTTAAAGAAAAATTCTTTTTTTGTAAAAACAAAACAAAAAAGTTCTAAATTAACAGTTGGGGTGCTTTCCTAAGTATTATTATATAAGTTAATTGCTTTTCAAGAATTTTTTAAACATTTCAACTCAAATGATTTCATATGTTTTTTTGTGTATGCAATTGAAAAAAAGTGTTTCCTGGTCAGGGAGCTGAGTTGATTAGAGTTTTGTCCTCATACACCAAAGTTGTGGTTTCAATCCCTGGCAAGGCATCAACCAATGAATGCATAAATAAATAGAACAACAAATTGATGTTTCTCTCTCTCTCTCTCTCTCTCTCTCTCTGTCTTTCTCTCTTTCTCTCTCTTCCCCTTCATCCCTCTCTCTTTCAAATTAATAAAGAAAAAAAAGAATGTTTTAGTACTTAATGAAATTTTTATGTTTTTTTTTTAGAAAAAAATCTTTACACATGTAACATTTACCCACTAAAAGAGAAAACTCAATTAAGAAAATGAGTGTGCAAAGTATATTTTGAGGCCATAGATTTACAAGTTTTATAAGTATAGAAATTTTTTGAAGTATATAACTTGGCTCAAGCCACAAATAATAAAATTTAGTGAAAGGAAACCTCAAGTAATGCTTACTTTTGATTTAAAAAATATGTGTACCATCTAGTTAAATAATTTAGAATGTGCTTTGAATTTTGAGATTATTAATAATAAAGCTAGTAAAACAGATTATTTTTAGCATAAAAGCAATTTAAAAATCTCTTTCCTTCTCTCTATCAATTTTACCTCACTTGTTTCTATGTCCTTTCTGCAGCTACAGACATCACACTTGCATACACATATGCTGGCACCAAGATTTGATTTTACTGTGTAGCTTACACTCATAACTTGCAGAGTTCTGGTCTTCCTGTTGTTTAGGGACTTTGTGTAAATAGAATACACACAATTTGAAGAAGTAGCAGGAAGATATGACTTATTTACTCTTTTCATGTGAGCAATTGAAACTAGAAACTTGAGAATTAAATCTCCTTCAAGTTACCTGCTAATTAAAAAAAATGTGACTGGAGAAGACTAGTAAAAAATATCCGAGTTTACCCATAGCTAAGGCAGCTAATAAAATAGTTCATGTTCATCAGTACGTATAAAATTATAGAATAGTTTAAACCACATACAAGTAACATCCATATGGCCTTTAATTCTATTGACAGTATGAGAGCAACTGTATTTTTAAGTTTGTTATACTAGAGACAGAGTAAGGCATGTTTATTCACTGTAGAAGACAGTGGATTGAAATGAATTGTAGAATTACAAGAAGAAGGGGAAATCTATATTTCTTGTGATTAATGCAACTGGATTAAACATTTTATTCAAATCTGCCAAAGATTTATACTTTTATTTTTTAACATGACACTGTCTATTATAACATTAGATGAAATTGTGCAGTTAAATATTGTCATAGAAAGGGCAATCAAAATGGAATTTGAAGAAACAATTTCTTGTTAGCATTTCCCAAAGAGTGAGATTGTTGGGCACCCTCTCCAGGATTGGAAATGCCACTTTCTTTGAGGATGCTGCTATCTTCATCTTCTGCTTCTGTCTCATTATGCAGCATTCTTTGTTTTTATAAATGGAAGAGCCAGCACACTAATGACTGGACTGTCATTCACACTGCACTTTAACACTGTTCTGTTTATCGGGAAATTAGAGCATCCCAATTATAGGTGATGCTGAGGTTTATTTCACCAGACCATAGCATGGGGCCAGGTTGGGAGACAATGGAGAGGTAAGGAAATTACTGCTGTTACTGAGAACTCTTCACTTTTAATCCTGGACCACGTTGATTGTATTCTAAGGCAGTTTATCTTCATATGTTGTCTTATATGGAAGAAACAACACTAAACCTACCAAGACTCATTTCATATGTAGCTATTTCCACTGCCTTCAGATCAAAGTTATTTTCTTCAGGCTGGACTAAATTATACACAGGTCCCAAGAGTGAAGGACACTGAATTAATGCACTATGTCACCCAGCCCTGACTATAGAGTATTTCTTATCAAAGTCCAAGACACTATTTTGCTACTGCACTAAAAATTCATGCACGAGTTGCCAAAAAGAGAAAAATGCATAAAAAAAGCCAAACAAATTTTGTGAGGCTTGGCATACTTTAGAGTCACATTAAGCAAAGTGTTTTTAAGGAAAATGGTTAAAGAGCTATATACATACTTATATCTAAACAGTATTCTTCACCGTTGTCTAATTTATATGAGGGAGTCCTCAATCTTAAGCATCCTTAATTATCTATTTTGTTTTATATAAACTGTCATTTTTTGAGTAAGTTTCCAGGGGAGCACAGAAAAAGGGCGAATGCAAATTCCATCTAACACAAGGTCACAGGGCTTGGGAGATTCTGAATTTGTTTATTGACTGATGTCAGCATAATGTGTTAGGCAAAAGTGAATATAGTTCAGTTTAAATATAACTAAATTGAGGTTTGCGTTTATATACTTAAAGCAGAACACACACAAACACATACACACAAATAACTATTTGCAAATAGTTATATGTGCATATAATGATTACTATAACATTTTAAGATTGTGAATGAGGAAATTAATGAGCCTTGCCATAAATGAGGTTGGTACCATGCCTAGGTTGTGTTAATTAAAAGTGCAAATTTATTTTTTACGTCACAACAGTATCATGAGAATCAACTGGAAAAACTTCAAACTTTAAGGCAATGGTAATATTAGCAGAGTCCTTTTTAAAAATTAAGATGCAAAACACAGAAAATGCACAATACTTTTGGCATTTGGATTTCTCTTTCTGGATCAGTCATACAGGCCAGATACTGTGAATCTAGTATCAGGTTGCTTTAACCCCATTTATCCCTGCACGCTACAGCTCACCTGTTATTTACACACATAAGAGGGCTGATCCTGCAGAACAAGGAACTGCTCTGTTGTGACACAGAACATACATATTTATTAGCACTGCAGTCCCTATGGACATTTGCGGTATATCCTGATGATTTTTGTATGACAAAAGGAACTAGGGGAAAGGAAATATAGCTGTAATGGATTGAAAACATATATGGAAAAAGGAAGACAGGCCTGAGAAATGAAAGGCCATAAAGTAACAAGTTTAAAGGGTAACTACCAACCACTTATTAAACTGATTGTAAATTGTTTAAAATCATTCTCATAGATAAACAAAATAACATTTGACTTAATGCGGAAAAAGATCAGTCCTCTTACTTACTCTCAAATTCCTTCCCTTGCAATAGTTGATGATACCTGACACTAAATACTAAGCTTGTGGGTATAAATCACTCGTATATTTTAAATTGCATGTATATGCATAGCTGTGTATTCTCTTGAATTAATTGTTAGGATATACACAGACTGTTGGACACTGTTTTTACTTGATTTAGATTATTATTTAAAAATATTTATGCATAGACCCTAGCCAATGTCAGCCTGGCAGGTGAATGTCCCAGGTTCAATTTCTGGTCAGGACACACAGGAGAAGCAACCATCTGCTTTTCTACCCCTCCCCTTCTCTTTCTCTCCCTCTCCTTCTCCCTCTCCTTCTCCTTTTCTTCCCCTCCTGCTTCCATGGCTCAGTTGGTTCAAGCATGACCCCAGATGGGAGTTGTTGGGTGGATCCCGTCTTTCTACCTCCCCTCCTCTCACTTGGAAAAAGAAGGAAAAAAAATATTTACAGATAAACTTTTGTAAAACCTACAATTTTTTATGCCAAAAAATTAACATAATTCTAAATTATAATTTTAAAATATAAAGATTTTATGAGAGTGATTATATATTCATTTGTATAGTTTAAGTAATGGAGATTTTAAGACCCTCTACAGAAACAAAATATATTTATTTGAATTAGGATTATGCTTTCTTGGGTTGCTTTAAGTGATAGACAATCTATCCTGATCTTACATTGAATATGACTTCAGTGGTCTAAAAGTGATATTTCGTTCATCAGGGTAATTTGCTTTGCATAAGTGCTTATGCATTCAGCCTCATAAATGCAAGCCATCTTCTTTATATGTCTTGCATGTTAAAAATGATGACCCATCAGACCCATGCATACCAAGTTTCATCCTCGGTATGAAATATTGGCAAAATAGTCATTTTTATATTTAGTCACGTTTTGATGAGTGAATATCTTGTTGCTGTGAATAAAATTTAATGCCTTTCAGGGAAACTAATTCAGAGTATCAGATATCCACAAATTTAATTGAAGGGTAGGGCATATTCTTGTCTAGTCCAGGTCATGGTACTTGTAACATTGAATCCAGGCTCTGCCCGAGCCCACAGATCAGTGTCTCATCCAGGTACCATCCACCCAACAGCTTTCTGTAGGAAATAAGAAGTATAAGTTTGGAGTAACTTTAACAGTCCTTCAAAAGTTGGACTAAAGCTTATAATTAACTAATAGATGCTTTACTATTAAATGAAGCTTTGGTTTCTGGCATCAGAAACTATGGCAAATTCAAAGGAGCATATTAGGGATGGCATGGATTGACCTAAGGAAAATATGTAGAGAAAGTATCTGTCAGATCACAACAAAGGGGGAAATACTGAATGACAGCAATCTGGAAACCAGTTTTGTTGTTGTTGTTGTTTTTAATCATTATCATTCTTTAATGTTTTACTAATGACACTGAATCAACAAGAAAAATATCAATTATTTTTTTCTGTGCCCTGATTAAGAGGGAAGAAATGCATATAATAAAAAATATTTGGAAAAATTGTCTTCTAAAAATACTACGTTTTTTTTTAAAGATTTAGAGCACCAGCTAGTTTTCAAGAAAATGTAGTTAAGTAATAAAACTGGAGCTTGAAGCTTCACAGTGAAGTCATACATTCAGTTGCTTACATGACCAGTAAAGACCATAAAAATACCTGATATTGTAATAAGGAGGGGAGCACTGTGACCAAAAGGGGCAAGCATGCCATGTCCAAAGGTGGCAGGTGGTTAGCAGAGTTGGCCAACTGTTGCCGGCTGGAATGAGGCCTCATATTATGAGACCATTCAACTTGTCTTGAAAAATGGCAAATATGGGAATAAAGTATTTTGTGTTTTGTTGTTTTTTCTTACAAACTTGACTAATTTGGAGATGCTATGCTGGCCAAACAGAACATGGTGGCCGGCTGTACGCTGCTACCCTCAGGCTGTCAGGTGGCAATTTTTCTGTTAGAGAGTGAGATTATTTGAACTCTATTTACTAAGAACCATTTAGCTAGAAAGGCCTTCATGATTGTTAAAAAGGATAGCTTTATGCAAATAAGGTAGAATGGGGGAGAGAGCAATTTGTGGCAAAATATATTATAATTTGGAGTCTTGAGGTGTAAAAGTATGATTTAAAGAGAAAAGTCATTTGACAGCCTTGCTAATATAATTGGAATATCTTATTTGAGACTGCGGGTTTTGAGGTAATTTTTAACTGTTTTTAAACCTCTAAGTACTTTGTTGCTTAGTTGTGGTTTCTACAATGTTAAGTCAAATATAACATTAAAAATAAGTAAAATGCTATGAAAAAATTTTGAATTTTTGACATCTTTTTGATTAAAGAGATCATGCTCTGTGCTTTGCTGAGTATTAAAGAATTTCTCTACCTTTCTTATAACCAACACTCCCACTGGAAAATTCCTTTTCAGTAGCTGTCCTGACATGGAATCATAAAGAGTGATATATAAATTCTAAGAGTAATTTTACTTTTTTCTCTCTCAAGTCAGTTTTGTTTTTAATGCACCTCTGTCTTTTTTTTCCAAATAAAAGAATAACAAAAATATTTGTATAGTAGTTCACAGTTACAAACTATTTTTGCAAATATTATTACTTTAGATAGACTTATTATTCTAGTAACATATTACCATTATCGTCCACATTTCATAGCTGAAAAACATGAGTATGATGTGCTTGACTTCACCAAGATTAGAACAAATAAGTGATGGGATGAGAAAAGATAGTGGTCTGGTTCTCAATCTTAGCATAATCACTCTTCAAACAAAATTCTAGAGCCTTTTTTATGTTTTCTCTGGTTTCTTTCTATCTCAACAATCTAGCATTGTGCCCAAATAAAACTCTGCTAGACAAAATAGTATTCAACCCCACAGTAGCAAACTGTAATTGAGGCTGTGTGTATTGAGGGTGAGGTCACTTTGAAGTTTTCTTAATCTTTAAAATTAAAAGAGTCTAATTTTAGAGAATTTAGAATGTAAAATTATAAAGATAATTTATAAACAGATTCCCCTGGATTTAACTTCTTAGAATTGTCCCACAAAGCTTTACACATAGTGGACACTCAGTTTGTCGACTAAATTAACAATCCCTACATCAAATTCATTTTATTAAAGACTTCTCTAATTTTAGTGTTCTGAGTGTGGAACCTAAAATTAAATAGATTAAAGAGAATATGTAACTTCCGTGCTTCTTCCTTCGCTCTCCCCTGTTACTTTCTGATATGACATCATGTTTTCAGGCTAGGATTTATCAGGAAATGTTCTGGGGAAGATTTCAGATCAAATGGGTTAGTTCAAGTAATACTAGATACAACTGTCAGCCTCCTGGCTTATGAGGGTCAGTACACAGAGGGTGAACACTGCATAGGCTGCTCAGACATTCCATTTGGTCAGCAGTCCCCTTGAATAACGGTAAGTAGACACTACACTGCGCCCATTTTCAGTAGCAGGAAGTTTGTAGGCCCTCTCTCAGAAGGCTCATCACTGCATAAACCTGTATTTTTAACCAATGAATTTGCTACTCTCTAATTAAAATTTTGAAAGCTCTATGTGTTCTGCCATTTCCTACCTAGGAGAAGATAAGTCTGCTGCATTATTAGGCTGAGGGGGTTGGAAACTCTTTATTACTTTGTTATAACTACCCTAGTAGTGATTATTTTCTAGAGAGATACTTGGTTAAATCTGGTATTATTAAAAAAAAAAAAAAGGGTTTAGCCTGACCTGGCAATGGCGCAGTGGATAGAGCATCAGACTGAGATGTGGAGGACTCCTCACGTTCGAAAACCCAAGGTTGCCAGCTTGAGCCTGGGCTCATCCGGCTTGAGCCGAGGTTCACCAGCTTGAGCGTGGGGTTGCTGGCTTGAGTGTGGGATCATAGACATGACCCCATGGTCGCTGGCTTGAGCCCAAAGGTCACTGGCTTGAAACCCAAGGTTGCTGGCTTGAGCAAGGGGTCACTCTGCTCTGCTTTAGCACAGCCCAGTCAAGGCACATATGAGAAAGCAATCAATGAACAGCTAAGGAGACTAAGGAGCCACAATGAAGAATTGATGCTTCTCATCTCTCTCCCTTCCTGTCTCTCTCTCTCTTTCTCTCTCTCTTTATCTCTGTCACAAAAAATAAAATAGGTTTAAAAAAATAATAAAACTTTCAGAGGTACAGTAGCCCAAAGAAAGTAATAGGTGTAGTGATGTTGTGTAGGCCTGTGAGAGTGGGGTGAAGCTGTCCTGGGGCCAGCAGCCCACCATGGCTGCAGGTGTTTGCCTCAGGGCCCTGACCATAGGAAGTCTGGGAAAACCTACAAATGAAGGCAAAGTCCCGAGCAGCCAGAATTACCCCATGGGAACCTTGTAGAAGAAGAGAACAGCTTTTTTAGACCTGATGAACTGCTGAATAGCATGTGTGTGTTAAGGGTGGGGGTGGAGTAGTGAGTGCCTTAGATTAATATTTCCAGGAATGTGTTCTAAAAATAGTCTAGAAGGCTTAGTCTTTTATTTCCAGTTTCCTCCCATTCAGAAAGTTGTTTTTACACTCTTCATTTTTCCTCTACAATAGTTTCTTGATAATTTTGAAGCTTTGAAGGATGCTACAGTTGTTTCATTTCAAACTAGTAGAAGAGCACAATGGAGGAAGTAATGCAGTGCGGGAACAACTGTTTAGTAATTAAACCTAAACTATGAAATGGTCATAAGGATAGCAATGGACAATGTTATCCAAACTGTCCAGTTTTATCGGAAATATAGAATTCTTCATTTATACATTCATATATTAATCCTATAACAATAAAATGTTCAGGCTTTTTACTATCTGTCTTTCTTGTATAACATGTTAAAGTATCTTAAAAGCAATTTTCTATTGCACTTTTTTATTTAAATGAACACATTGCAGTATAAAATTTGCCAGCTGTATTAAGAATTTTCTGATCACATAAAAAAGAAAAATTGATGTTTTTGGAGCAGTTCTTCAGTTATCTTTAAAAACTATTTTTTTCTTACTTTCCACTGCTTTCTGAACCTTTATTGTACCTATTTAAGCTATTTCTAAACAACAGTGAGAGTTATTTTTCTGGAGTCACGTTTCTAATAATGTTTAAAATAGTATTGTTTCTGAGGTTTTTCTCTTCATGTTCCAGGGAGAAACCATATAAAAGCTGTTTTTAAAACCCATCTTATTATTTGGGTGCCAAGGTAAGTGACACACATCTGCTGCTTCTTACAGATAACAGCAAGGCAATCAAAAGAAGCATGCTTTTTTTGGACAAAGAACATTTGACTCTACGTTTTCTATTCATTTCACATCAGAAATATCACCATCAATAAACAGAACAATAATAATAGCAACAAAAACAAGTTTGGCACTACTTTCAATTAGTATTAAAATTCAAGAAACTGAGGAAAAAGCTCTTTGTTTTTCCAAGGCTAGGACAATCTCCCGAATGCTGGTTTCTTCTGCTTCTGATATTAAGAACTAGCTTATGGTAAACTATTAACTTAAATTTTAAAATAATATTAATGATTTCAAAGCACTGGGTAAGTACTTATGTTTTGGGGATGCGAATAATTCCATTCCCTTGAGTTCATTTAATCAAAGCTCAATCTTGCCTTTTGCAGTCCTGCTCAGGTTATTGTTATTTAAGTATGCATCAATACATAAACTTTAAGTTATCTTGGTAAGCACATCCAAAAATAACATGAGAATCAAAAGGCAATAGTGTTTCCCATAATTGTTCCAAATAAATAATTTTGATAAGATCTTTGCTTAATTTTTGATGAAATAGAAATCTTATAAGATTTCATTAGTTTTGCTAGAGTTAAACTATGCAGAAATACCCAGTGAAAACAGTCAATCTACTTTATTTAAACTTTCTAGTCCTGTCTCTTATAATGATTATAACTTACCAAGATAATTTTTGCATATTTATAAAAATTATTTTATAAGAAAAAAATTTAAGCTAATACAGGTGGAAGACTGACCATTAAAAAAAATAATCATTCTAAATCTACAGTAGTTACGTTTTCTTTTCAGTGGGCAGTTTAAAAAATCATTCGTGTTCTGTGTGTGTGTTAAACGCATGCCAACGGTGGCTTAGCTCAGCTAACTAAAAGGAAGCCAAACCCTTTAACGTGTCCTGTTGTGTTTGTAGTAAATTCCATTCCCTGTGACCCATACATTATTTTCTGAAATCATGTTTCAAGGCATTTATTTAAATGTTTCTACTGTATCAACCTAATCAAATTCTTATGCATAACATACATGTGTTCTTATTTTCTCAACTCTGTATTTTGATAATCTTTATAAAAATCCTAATAGAAATTCCCTGGAAATAATTTACAGGCCTAATGAATTTGTAGGTCTTTTAGACAGTTCTACATTACAGTCACATTAATATTCTCTCCTTTTTATAAGGCTTGAAGTAAATCCCATGACACCGGGAGAATTTAGATACTGATTACTTGCGATTGGTTCCTGGTGATTTGCTCTTAATAATTTCCAGTTGAATTTAATGAAAGTATGATTCCTGAAATGCTGCTTCATTAAAATTGCATATTTTCCCTTTAAGTGTGGTTTCGGTCATTTCACCCATTTTGCGGTGTGTTTTCCTCCCCCCTTAAAAAAATAATGATTGAGAAAATAGAAACAATTGAGAATATCACTTTAGTTCTTCCTAGCACTCACACACCCAGAACTTCTAACTGAAATGATAATGCGAGCTGCACTCCATCCAGGCTTTTCTTTTTTTTCCTTTTTTTCTTTCTTTCTTTCTTTCTTTCTTTCTTTCTTTCTTTCTTTTTTTTTTTTTTTTTTGCAATTTGATGAGATTGTTTTTAAAAGACAGACTTTGAAAATTGAAAAGAGAAACATGAAAATTAAGGGGGAGTAAGGAAAAGTGAATAAAGAATGCATGTGAAAGAGAAGCAAGGTCTTTAGTATTTTTTTTAAAAAAAGTAAAGCTTGATTAAGTTATACTGTGCAGCTTTCAGACTCAATTTAACTGAGATGGTGATTTGCAAATGAATATCCACATGGATCCTTTTTAAAAATTCAAATGTAAATAAGTAAAATATATTTGCAAATGAATCCTGTTGCTTTATTCATTTATTGTGTAATTACTGCAATCCTTCCTACCTTGTTTTCAGTATTTTTTAATCATTAAGTCGGAAGCATGACAGCAGTGCCAGCCCTGGCATGATTCTCTTTGACTAAAACCTTGTAAATTAACACAATTAGCACAGCATCATCCTGCTAATTAACTTCCAGTGTCTGGTGCAATGGTTTTGCAAACAAGGAAAAGGGAGTCAGAAGGGAATCAATATGCCATTCTGTTACCAAACTCTGTGCTATGTTCGGTTTAGCTCAGTAAGTCAAAGCTGGCCGTGTCGGAAGCCAGAGTCAGGCAGTGAAGAGCTAAAGGGTTTGGAAGAAGAAAGCAGAAGGGGTAGGAGCTGTCAAAATAGACTGGGGAAGTCTAAAGAGCTGATGTCACAGATGCTTCATTTAGACCAGCGGTTCTCAACCTGTGGGTCGCGACCGTGGCGGGGGGTCGAACGACCAAAACACAGGGGTCGCCTAAAGCCATCGGAAAATACATATTTATTATACAATACATTTTTAAATAAAATATGTATTTCCGATAGCTTTAGGCGACCCCTGTGTTTTGGTCGTTGGATCCCCGCCGGGTCGTGACCCACAGGTTGAGAACGGCTGATTTAGACCAAGCCTCCTCCTTATCGAAGAATCTCTGCCAGGGAGGACTAGACAGTTTGCGAAGTTCACTTTGGGTAATACAAAGGAGATTAAGGATCCTTGCTTAATATAGTTTACCAGAATAGGAAGTGTTCCAGGGAAGCAGAGATCAGAATGGGATAAGCCAGCACTGGGAAACAGAATAGGGTTCCAGTGCTGGTCTGTAACTAACTGCCTGTGAGTCTTCGAGGGCGCGTATGAATCCATTTGGGTTCTGGTTCTATAATCCGTGAAAGAAGGAAATTTTTAAGGTCTCTTTAAACTGTACAAATTAAATGATACCCTGATGCTAATTTCTTAGTACTTTCTCTTAAATGAAAAAATACTCTTTATTGTTTGCTACATAGTCACCTTGCTTTAATTAGTAATCTAACAGACGATAGACATACCATTACATCTCATCACCTGGTTGTACTATTTGAGTTACTGCCACACATTGCTTCCCATAGAAACACAGAATTCGAATCCAGATTCTCTTATTCTCTACCTATTCTTATCTTCCCTTTCACCTGTTTCCCCCTCCTCTCTCCTTCTCTCTCTCCTTCCTCTCTCTCTCGCCACATATATATCTCCTCTTAATAACCTGGAGTCTGTAAGGCAGAGAGAGGGATTGTAAAAGAAGGAGGGAGAATGCTAGCTAGAAGACTGACAGACAAGTGATGCTTGTTTTTTTTCAGGGACTCAACAACGGAACTGAGAGGCAGAAAGGAGCCCGTTGTAATTCATACCGAGTTGTAGGCTTTGTGCGATGAAAGCGATGGAGCGCTGCCTGGGAGATTGCTTTGCTGCACTCCACGGAGCAGATTTGAAACTGTCGTGGACCACTTTAGATGAGAGTTGGATTATGGAATGACCTGCTATGTCTGTGTCATATTGTTCTGTGCAGGGAGCATTATACTGTGCTAACTAGGTGTTCAGTACCAAATAAGAGAGGTATCCTAGATGTGATCTGTCAGCTGTGTCTTATTCTTATATTGGTCAAAATATAAAACAGAAAGTGTGATGTAAAGAGACAGAATAGCTAGACATTATGCATTAATACTATCACTGGCCAGATATTTAAAATGTGTGCATGTTTTATTCTAAGAACCTCTGATTGAATTTTAACTAGACAGGAATGTGTGTGTACATATATATGTGTTTCTATGTGTGTAGCAAGTGACTTAATAGGCTTACCAGAAATAGATTTGCTTATGACTTAAAAATAGAAAAAAAATTAGGTGTTCTACAGAGTTTTCATTTGAATTTATTTTTTATACAGGGCTGAAATTCAATCCATTTTCAAATATTCATATTATAGAGATTATAATAGGTATTATAATGTGGGGAATATTTTAACATTGATACTATTAGTGGAAAATAACAAATAAAAGAAGCTTTTATAGTGGGGGGAGGCTTTAATAGTTCTTTTGAGTATCTAAATAATTTAACTTTTTCCCTCCAATTTCTTAGGCTTGAAGATGCAGTGGACGCCAGAGCATGCCCAGTGGCCAGAACAGCACTTTGACATCACTTCGACCACTCGATCTCCTGCCCACAAAGTCGAAGCCTACAGAGGTCATTTACAGCGCACCTATCAGTATGCCTGGGCAAACGATGACATATCTGCTCTGACTGCATCCAACCTACTAAAAAAGTATGCGGAGAAGTATTCTGGCATTTTGGAAGGCCCAGTGGACCGACCCGTACTCAGCAACTACTCAGATGCACCATCAGGACTAGTGAATGGTCGGAAAAATGAAAGCGAACCCTGGCAGCCTTCCTTGAATTCAGAAGCTGTTTATCCCATGAACTGTGTTCCAGATGTTATCACTGCCAGCAAAGCTGGAGTCAGTTCAGCCCTCCCTCCAGCAGATGTCTCTGCAAGTATAGGGAGCTCTCCCGGGGTGGCCAGCAACCTGACAGAACCTAGTTATTCAAGTAGTACCTGTGGAAGCCACACAGTACCTAGTCTTCATGCAGGGCTCCCATCTCAGGAATATGCCCCAGGATACAACGGATCATATTTGCATTCTACGTACAGTAGCCAACCAGCACCTGCACTTCCCTCACCACATCCATCTCCTTTGCATAGCTCTGGGCTCCTACAGCCACCACCACCACCTCCTCCGCCACCAGCCCTGGTCCCAGGCTACAATGGGACTTCTAACCTCTCCAGCTATAGCTATCCCTCTGCTAGCTATCCTCCTCAGACTGCTGTGGGATCTGGGTACAGCCCTGGGGGTGCACCTCCTCCTCCTTCAGCATACCTGCCTTCAGGAATTCCTGCTCCTACCCCCCTGCCCCCCACCACCGTTCCTGGCTACACCTACCAGGGTCATGGTTTGACACCGATCGCACCCTCGGCCCTGACAAACAGTTCTGCAAGTTCTCTCAAAAGAAAAGCTTTCTATATGGCAGGGCAAGGAGACATGGACTCCAGTTATGGAAATTACAGCTATGGCCAACAGAGATCTACACAGAGTCCTATGTACAGAATGCCCGACAACAGCATTTCAAACTCAAATCGGGGGAATGGCTTTGACAGAAGTGCTGAAACATCATCCTTAGCATTTAAGCCAACGAAGCAGCTAATGTCCTCTGAACAGCAAAGAAAATTCAGCAGCCAGTCCAGTCGGGCTCTGACCCCTCCTTCCTACAGTACTGCTAAAAATTCATTGGGATCAAGATCTAGTGAATCCTTTGGGAAGTACACGTCGCCAGTAATGAGTGAGCATGGGGATGAGCACAGGCAGCTCCTCTCTCACCCAATGCAAGGCGCTGGACTCCGTGCAGCTACCTCATCCAACCACTCTGTGGACGAGCAACTGAAGAATACTGACACGCACCTCATTGACCTGGTAACCAATGAGATCATCACCCAAGGACCACCAGTGGACTGGAATGACATTGCTGGTCTTGACCTGGTAAAGGCTGTCATTAAAGAGGAGGTTCTATGGCCAGTGTTGAGGTCAGATGCATTCAGTGGACTGACGGCCTTACCTCGGAGCATCCTTTTATTTGGACCTCGAGGAACAGGCAAAACATTATTGGGCAGATGCATCGCTAGTCAGCTGGGGGCCACCTTTTTTAAAATCACTGGTTCTGGACTAGTTGCCAAGTGGGTAGGAGAAGCTGAGAAAATTATCCATGCCTCTTTCCTTGTGGCCAGGTGTCGCCAGCCGTCGGTGATTTTTGTCAGTGACATTGACATGCTTCTCTCCTCTCAAGTGAGTGAGGAACACAGTCCAGTCAGTCGGATGAGAACCGAATTTCTGATGCAGCTGGACACTGTACTAACATCGGCTGAGGACCAAATCGTAGTAATCTGTGCCACCAGTAAACCAGAAGAAATAGATGAATCTCTTCGGAGGTACTTCATGAAACGACTTTTAATCCCACTTCCTGACAGCACAGCGAGGCACCAGATAATAGTTCAACTGCTCTCACAGCACAATTACTGTCTCAATGACAAGGAGTTTGCACTGCTCGTCCAGCGCACAGAAGGCTTTTCTGGACTAGATGTGGCTCACTTGTGTCAGGAAGCAGCGGTGGGCCCCCTCCACGCCATGCCAGCCACAGACCTCTCAGCCATTATGCCCGGCCAGCTGAGGCCTGTTACATATCAAGACTTTGAAAATGCTTTCTGCAAGATTCAGCCTAGCATATCTCAAAAAGAGCTTGATACGTACGTTGAATGGAACAAAATGTTTGGTTGCAGTCAATGATAACTTCTTTAAAAAGTATAATGAATGTTGGCACACACACACAAAACCTGCTACATAGGGTATAGAGCCCCTTTCCAGTAGTGTTTAAATTGCAAAGGGTACTGGGGAAGACGACGATTAAGTTGCAACTTTAGAGTCACGGTAGATTTGAAGGAAAAAAAAATGCGTCAAATGAGAGCTTCTGATTCAAAAGCCCCAGATGACAGAAAGCATCTGTTGATGCTCAGTTTGGTTCAAGCTAGACAACACTCACCAAGGAGCAAGGTGCAAGTGTGTTGACTTCAGAAGGACATGAACCTCGTGTGTTGATTCCATTCTGCTGTTCTCGAGATTTAGTTGCTGTCAAGTGCCTGGAGTGGTGCTTTATTTTTTTGTTTGCCTCACAATTACATTGGTGGCATGTGCTAATATAAAGAGCTTTAACTTCAAACATTATTGGACTAAAGAGATGAACGGTTGTGTTATGACAGAAAACCAGATTTTTGCCATTTTAAGAGCAACAGTATTCCTCAATCCTGTCTGTTCTGCAGTACTAAGCTAAGAACAGGTAAAACAGGGTAACGGTAATCTGGACCTTAATTTCTGCAGTTCATTTCTTTTAATGTTCTTGTCTGCAAAAACTCAGGAAAGCGATTGTGATTTGTACAGTACCTCAAAGGAATGTGTTGAAAGCACTATGTACTGCTGAGAGTAATGGGATAGGCTCCAATGTTACTTTATATAAAAATGTATGTTTACCTCAACAATTGGAAAATAGCAAGAAAAATTACTTTGAATGTATCCAGAAAAATAATGAAGTGTGATACAACTGAATATTTACAATTTAAAGTAGAAATGGAAGGAATTTTTTTTTGTTTCTTTTACTAATTATGGGGAATTAACCAGAGCAGAGTAATTCTTTATGTCAATAACTGCAAGAGTTCTTCATACATTGCTCCTTGATAATGAAGTGAAAATGTTCTTAAAAGGTACACTGGTTAATGGAAAGCTACTTACTCCGTTTGTGTTAGTGTCTGGACAGTCAGCCACAAAACCTGTTTAGGACCCTGAGAGTCACAGTACCTAAAAACTAGGACTGCATTTTATACTGCATAGGTCGTAGTGGTGGTGGTGGTGGTGGTGGTGGTGGTGGTGGTGGTGGTTTGCAAGTTCTGTCTTAAAACTGCTGGGAATGGTGTCATTCTTTTCACTAATCTAGCTTATAGGTTTGCCGTGCTGTTTGATAGAATGCAGAAGATAGCAACCAAAACAAACAAATAATTAAATAATAAAAACAAAAAACAACCAACTCACATATTTATCCACAAAGAATGCCTGCATCCCCTCTCCTTCATTTTGACTCCTCTCTTGTCAGTGCAATTTTGCTTCTCATTTTAAAATCTGGGCTGTATTGATCCTACATTCATTTTTACCTCAGTTTTATTACATTTGTCTTGGAAAGTAGAAATTTGAAGTGGACACACACACACACAGTATAGCTTGTGAAACACATCACTTTATTTTCCTCCATCTTTTTCCATAAGTCTGGTTCCCAAATGCATTAGTCTTCCTGCTTATGTCTTCCTGATTCTACCTACCACCCCAATAGCATATGCAGCATTTTTCTTCATTTACCACTCCTCTGCTGCTCCCTACTCAGTTGTTCTTTGTATCCTTTAATGCTTTATGTGCAACTTTTCATTGATAGCTGACTGACGCTTAGCAGTGCCACTGAACACACAGTGTACACGGCAGCTTTCCAAAGCCACTGCCCGTGCAGAAGCAGAACAGCCTGGCTTTTTGAATGTATTTTTCCTGTTTTTATTTTATTTTTTCTTCTTTTTTTTCTTCGTCCTCCTCCTCCGCCTCCGCCTCCTCCTCCTTTGCTCCTCCTCCTCCTCCTTCTTCTTTTTAAGTCAAGAGATGCAGTAACAAAACTGTTGCAAAGCACTGGCATTTTATGTATTCAAACAGTGATGTATGTTTTTAAAAATTTTAAATAAATGCAGTGGGAAGCCCCAAGAAAGTTCTTTCTGCTATTGTTTTCTTCTTCAAATTTTTTTACTGATTTCATCCACAATGTCAAATTCTCTGAAACACAACATAGAGAAAGCTGAGAACTTCATGATATTTTTGAAATTTTATGATGCTGGATCCATTGCTCCTTTTTTTTTCCATTTGGTAAAAACTAAGCAAATTTAATATGATATTCTATGAATTAAAACTGTGCTTATGTATAAATATTCCATATTAAAAAGCAGTGCCTTTCATTAAGGATACAAAAAATAATATTTAAATACATCTCTCTGCTTTTCACAAGTGAATAAATGCTACAGTTGTATTCCGACTCTACCCTGCATAACCCTTTATTGTAAGGAAATTCTGCTATCCCTATTAACTTGTAAGTTCATATTGATCTCACTGACAAGTTTACTTTTGCATAGTACTGAGTTATTTTCTATCTTTTAAACATTTCATTTCCGCCAACATGCTGTGTTCACTTGAAAGCAACCGACAAGTTTTGATAAACCCAGTCTTACTTAGACAACTTTGGGAAATCCAGTATTGATCCATATTTTCTGTGGCTAGTAAGAGTTAATGCCAAATATATGACTGCACTATTATGTTTTACACTCATTTATAAAACTGAAAATGAAATCATACATATTGGCTTTTGGCTTTAAGTGACTTAGAAATTACTTTGAGACATCAGTGGTCAAAAATCTATGTATTTAGGCAGAAGCTGAATTCCTGTGTGAATTTCATTTAGCCTCCTGAATTCTAGGATTTGATCCCTTAGGAAATTGGGCATGCTGAAGAAATGAAGATCTGCTCGGTGAGATAAGGCTGACCTCTGAGTAGATAGTGCTCTCCTGTAATTCTTTGATTCTACATGACAGTGTTATGAGCTCTTCCATGGACTAGCCTAATAATGAGCTCTATTCTGAGTATCCCTACTGGAGCTTGGAGGGGGATGGGGGTACCACATCCTCAATAGTGAACATGTGTAATCAGTGATAGTACAGCTGAGTAACGGAGCTTCATACTCTTGGCCTCTTTTTGACTGCTAAGAATTTGGAGAAGGCTACTAATGAAGGTAAGGAGGTAATGAGCCAGTCTAAATCCCTTGCTGTCTCGCTGGTAGATTTGAGCCAGTGCACTTAACAGCC